>NW_026622874.1:55028092-55697292 GCF_023065955.2 Ursus arctos
GTTTGTTTGTGTCTGCAGTGAAATAGAATTTCTTCACTTAAAGCTCAGCCAAGTATTTGCCAAATATTTCTTTAAACACAAACCCTTAAACTATTGCTAGCTTTCCGCCATGCTTTGAGTGTCAGAGGATGACGATCTCTTCCAGGGAGCTCTCCCTGAGGAACCTCAAACTCAGTTGATTCCATATGTCATGGCCCAGTGGATGCAGACTCCAAGTATGCTAGGTTCTCAACCACTGGCCTTGAAGAGCCACCAGAGGATGCTGGAACTAGGAAGGGAGACTCCCTGCCCTGCAAAGAGCCTGACGCGGGGCAAAGTTTTTAAGGATTTAGAATGCAATTCATTAGTCGGTATTGGATCTGTGTTTGATTTAAGTAGTTTTAATTTCTACGAAGACCTTATGTTTGAGGAGAATGAAAAACAATACTTATAGTATTTGATGCACTTTTCTTTTTCTTGGAAGACTGAGTCCTTAAGACTTGCAACCTTTAATTTCAGATCACGAAATTACATTTTATTTTGTTTATTTCAGATAAAAAATTAGATGGGCTGTTTCTACAGCATTAGTCTACACTGGGGCCATTGATTCTATATTCTGTCACACTGGAGCTGTATTATGGATAGGAAAGAAAAATCAGAACGGGCCCATTTGTTAAGATTATTACTTTAGATTTAGTGTCTGATGTAAAATAAGAGAAGTCATCTTATTTCATCTCAATAAACCCTGGAAATATAAGGAACTCTTCTTTTCTGGGCTGATAGTCGTTCTTCTTTCCAGAGCCTTTTTCAGATTTGTTTAAAGCGTAGAGTGCTGAGGCTCTGCAGGGAAGGAGGGAGGCCTACGAATCAAGGAGATGGCATATCTCTCTGACAGACATAATTTTCAGAAATTAAATTGTTATTTTATATGCCTCGAGGGGTGGTGTATTTGCATTTAAAAAATAAATGCATCTACTCTGGAAAAAAGAAAAAAGACAAACACCAGGAGGAAACCCTCTTTATCATCCGATTAATCACCATTGGTATATGTCCTTCGAATTGCTCTCTGTAATTTAAAGATTGCTATCATACATATGATTTTGAGATCTTTCTTATAATATGGATTCTCTATTATTAATTGCTAAGCTACTTTTACGTGCAACTTTCTACACATCTGTATGCTTTAGAACATAGTCTTTGAAGTGGGTTTTTTTCCGGATCACGGGGAATATTCCTGTCATCTAGAAAGTTTGTGCGGAACCACACCTGGAGGATCAGTGCCCCGTTTGTCACGGACAGCGCTTTTCTGAATCTGGGCTCCATCGGACACTCAAGACAAGATAGGGACGCATGGAACTCAGCAGGCTCATTCTAGGAAAATTTTCTGGCCTGGGGACTGAAGAGTTTTTGAGGCTTCTGGTCCTGACTCTGCCACATACCTGATATACGACCTTGGGCAAATAATGATCCCTCTGGCCTTTGTTTCCCCACCTGTAAACTAACGTGGTTGGATTTAATAATCTCTCAGCTCCCTTCAAAGTTTGACACTGTCTTATCCTCAGTGACAGTGAAAACATTGAGTGAATCACCCAGCTAAATATTCACACTGGAGGCTTGATGAAGCTGGTTGGTCTTTCAGAAGAAGGCCCTTGGCTGCCCGGTTCAAGAAGGAAAACAACCTTTGGGTCCTGGAACATAAAACTCACTGCCCCCACCCCTGACCTGAGACACCCAGCAGCTGCCACATTTTCAAGAGTGAATTATAGACTGAGCTCTCCCCTTCTTTTGTGCTCCCCTATGCGGCAGAGACAGTGGATTCTTATTTTATGGAATTAATTTCTAGGGTGTCTTCTTTTTTCCTCTCATGTGGCTGCCTCATATAAACAGATGGGGAAAGGGCAGAAATGAATGGTGGAGCGCAACCATGCAAACTCATAAATATGAAAATATGAAAGTGGAATTTTGTGAAGGACTCCAGGCAACCAGACAGAGGGGAGCTGCTGCCGCATCAGCTCAGGGAGGTGGACGGCCCAGGCGGACCACGAGTCACGGGTCAACCTTGTGCTCTGGCCCTTCTCGGGGCTGCCTCTTTTGCTCTGACTCAGACCCTAGAATTGTTTCCCAGCTTTCCATGTTGCACACGAGGCACATGGCGCAATCTGGTCATTTAATCGATTCCTCCTGGTTGATGGGGCCAGCAGATGAATGATTAGTTCTTCTCTCTTGGCACAGCTGAGTTGCTGTTAAAAAGTGCTTCTAAGTGTTTGGAGAAAAGCAGTATGGGGGCGCCTGGGTGGCCAGTCTGTTAAGCGTGGGACTCTTGGCTTCAGCTCAGGTCGTGATCTCAGGGTTGCGAGATTGAGCCCCACGTCTGCTCCACGGTCAGTGCGGTGTCTGCTTGAGATTCTCTCCCTCCCTTTCTCTCTGCCTGCCCCCCCCCACATGGTCTCTCTCTCTCTCTCTCTCTCTCAATCAATCAATAAATTTTTTTTTTTTTTTAAAGAGAGACTAAAGCAGTATGTACAGGAAGCCAATGGGAACCTGGTGGGAAGGCAGCCATCCCGTGGCTAATTTCTTTCAAATCACACCCAGGAAATCCAGTTTATTTAAACAAATCCTGGGCCAGGAGTTAGGGCTGAGGGAGAGCCACAGGAGCAGCCAGAAATATTAAGTATTGCAGGGCTGGATAAGGCAGGGTCGGAGATCCAATGACTGTTTAAATTATTATAGAATGTAAACTCATCGGCTGACATCTAATCCGGCCATGTTTCCCTCAATTATTTCACCCCAGCAGGGTTTACTTTCCCATCAGTACTGGATCACAGAGCTGTCAGCTGGCGTTTTTGAAGGCTCATTTGTTGCCCTAATGACGCTACTGAAATGTGTTTATGGTTGTTCATCTAAGGCTCATCTTTCCTCTGAGGCAACTTTCTTCTCCCGGGATTCTACTGGGACAGCTCTCTTCAATTCCCCAAACAGAACAACTGTCAGGGTTTCATAAAGGGTAAATATTCCATCCATGTTAATTTTATGACCTATGACTGTCTTATAATTATCAAGCCAACTATGTTAATAATGATGCCTTATACATGGAAGATGCTTTAATGTTGACCCAGCACACTCGTATGTATTCTTTCACAGGCTAATTATACTTGCACAGTGACCCTACAAATCAATTGTACTCATGGTAAAAGCAATGATAACATGTATTGGGCAGTTTGCAATGTTGCAGGCATTGTTTGAAGCAACGATCCCAGGATGTGAGCACTACCATCATCTCCATTTTACGGAAGAGGAAATTAAGGCACAGGAGGGTTAAGCAACTTGCCTAAAGTCACACAGCTGGTAATCTGGGCTACTTACTGAAGGCGGACGCATGAGAGCCTCACGGTGTGGACGAGTGGAAGGCAGGGGGGAATGAAAAAGCTCTCCTAGGGGGATTTGGCACTAAAATCAATGGTGACTCTCAGAAGGCTCAATATATATGTATATTTTTTTAATTATGTATTTTTCTTATAATTTTGTGCTGATTCCAGTGCTTCTACTGAGTACCTCTGCGACCCTGCACAAGTCTCAGGCATGTCCAAGTTTGGAGTGATTCCTGTGTGAAGTGGGGAGTTGGGTCAGGGGGTCATTCCTATACTAGATTCTAGACAAATGGGAACTCTCATGCTCAGAGGACTGTTGTTCACTCGCAGGGGCTTTGACTCATGATCCTGGATCTGTGTCCTTGGCTTTCAAGGGATTCACAAATTCATGGAATTTGTTAACAAATTTGATTGTAGGTAGGCAGATGCATTTTTCTGGGGAGTGGCTCCATGATTTTCAGTAGATTATCAAATGACTCATAACAAAACAAGTTCACTGAGATTAGTGACTACTTTACATTGTCGGTTAATAATCGAAAGGGAGTGGTAGAGCTTGGGAGTCTGACACGAACAGGTAATTCTGATATTCATCTGCTATTAGCTTTTGATATTCCAAAGACAATTCCAAGAAAAGATTGTTAAGATTTTTACTAGTGTTAAGAAAATGAAAAGCCAACCTTTACAAAATTTTCCTTTTTTTCCCTATGAAAGTGCTCTACGTTGTAAAAATGGAATTGATGTTAAAGAAAACGCTTTTAAAAATTTCCTATTTAGCTTTTTTTTTTTTAAAGATTTTATTTATTTGAGAGAGAGAATGAGTGAGCATGAGTGGTGAGGAGAGGCAGAGGGAGAAGCAGACTCCCTGCTGAGCAGAGAGCCTGGCATGAGGCTCCATCCCAGAACCCAGAGATCAAGACCGGAGCCAAAGGCAGACACTTAATTAACTGAGCCACTCAGGTGCCCCTAAAAATTTCCTATCGAGTCTTCGCTTTAACATAACCGTTCATCATCTTGGTTTATTTTCTTCCAAAACTTTCCATATAATACTTATTTATACAATAATTGTAGTTGTAATACAGATACAATTTATATCTTACTTTTTATGTACTAGTCTATCATAAATATTTCCATAGTTTGAAATAAATATAACTTTTAATAATTTAAGAGTAGTCCACTGAAGTGATGTTTCATTCTTATTTTCAATAGGGTTTTGGAATTATGCACTCAGAAAAGTGTACAAATCCTAATTGTATAGTTTGATGAATCTTCACAAAGTGAACACATCCATCCCTGTAACCTCCGTCCAGATCAAGAAGTAGAACATTATCAGCCCCTTTCCACTTACTATCATCCCCTCTTTCTCAAAAGGGGCCACAATCCTGACTTTTAACACCCTGGGTTAATTGTGTTTCTTTTGAAATATATACACACACACTCACACACACGCAATCAATCATATGGCGTATATTCTTGTCTGGCTTTTTTTCTCTCAGCTTTGTGTTTGTGAAATTCACCCATCTCCATGTGTAGCAGGAGTTCATTTTCATAACTACACAGTATTCTCTTGTAAGATTTACCATAGTTTGTCTAAATCTTACTGCTGGTAGACATTTGGGTTATTTCAAGTTTTGAGTGATTGCAAACAAGGCTGTTACGACCATTTTTGTACATATCTTTGGGTGCACATAGGTAATGATTTCCTGTTGCGTATATATCTAGGAGTGGAATTGCTGAGTTATGTTGCATATGCTATGTTTAGCTCTCATAGATACTGTGGACACCTCTCCAAAGTGATGTTAGTGATTTGTACTCTCATCATTGGTAGTCCATTTGCTCCTAGTAGTTAATAAAAAATTGTCAGATTGATCAATGGCGTGTTTATGTACATGTGTGTGAGAGAAAGAGAGGGAGGGAGAGAAAGTTATCACATACAGACATTTAATAGCATTGTGATGAATATGTTCAAGAAAAAGAATACATGACTAAAATTTTAGAAATTAAATGTAGTCTATAAAAAAGAAACATAAATTTGAGAATTAAAGCTAAAATATCTGAAAAAAGAAAAGAGACTTAAAAAAAAGATTTATTTATTTATTTACTTGTTTATTTGAGACAGACGAAAGAGTGCAAGCAGGGGGAGGAGCAGAGGGAGAGGGAGAGAATGCCAAGCAGACTCTGAGCTGAGCACAGAGCCTGTTACGGGGCTCGATCCCATGTCCCTGAGATCACAACCTGAGCCAAAACCAAGAGTTGGACGCTCAACCAACTGAGTCACCCAGGCGCCCCAAGAAACAAATTATTTTAACAATAGATTACATACAGATGGAGAGAGGATTAATGAACTAGAAGATACACCAGCAGAAAACATATACACTTAAGTATGGGGCAGAGAAAAGAATAATACAAACAATAATGTAACAAATATATTGGGATTTTTGAAAGATCCAATGTAATTCAAACCTCAGAAAAAGAAGAGATAACAAGTGATGCAGAACAAATGTTTGAAGAGATTAAAAGCCACAGATTTTCCCAGACTGACAAAAGACATCAAGTCACAGATTCCAGAATCACTACGAATCCCAAACTGGCTAAGAGAAATCCACTGCTAGGTATATCATAGTAAAACTTAAGAAAACCAAAGACAAAACAAAAGCAAAAACAAACTTGAAAGCAGCTAGAGAAACCTTGGAAAGAATCTTTGAAGGAAGAAAATAAGACTTTAACTCATTTCTCAAGAGAAACAGTCAAAGCCAGAAGACAATGGTGTAATGTATTTATTTTTGAAAGAAAATAACTGTCAACTTAGAATTCTACACACAGAAGAAATATTTAAAATGAAGGCAAAACAAAATCACATTTTATCAAAACAGAAAAAACTTATCAGCATATCTATACTAAAAAAAATTAGTGAGCTCTTCAAGCAGAAGTAAAATTACCCCAGATTGGAAAAAAAAATTGTAGAAAGAAACACAAAACAATATAATGGATAGATACATGGATGAGTATAAACTACTATTTTCATAAAAAATAATAATATCTTGTGGGTATGAAATATATGTGAATCCATACTTGACAGCAAAGCTCAAAAAGAGAAGAAGATAAATGGAATTTAAAATGTTTTTAAAAAAGATTTATTTATTTAGAGAGAGCAAGTGCGAGCAGGGGGAGGGGCAGGGGAAGAGGGAGAGAGAATCTCAAGCAGACTCCCTGCAGAGGGTGGAGCCTGACACAGGGCTCGATCCCAGGACCCTGAGATCATGACCTGAGCTGAAATCAAGAGCCTGCCACTCAACTGACTTAGCCACCAGGCACTCTGGAATTTAAAATGCTTTTAAGTCCATGTTTTATCTTGGGACATAAAAGCTCTAATTTATGTTAGACCTTACAAAGTCAGGGACGGATGCTCTAATCTTCAGGGTGACCACTAAAAAGAAATAGTAGAAGAATGTATAATTAACAAGCCTATAGTGGAGAACAAAAATGTTTAAAAAAACCTTGAGACTTTGTTCAAGAGAAGGCAAGAAAAGAGAGTAAAGGGAAAATATAATAAGCGAGACATTATAAAACAAACAGTAGAATAATAGTTTAATTAAAAATATATTAGTAGATACAATAAATGTAAATGTACTAAATGACGTTATTAAAAGACAGAGATAACAGGCTGGATTAAAGATCACAACCAGCTATATGATGCCAATAGGAAACAGATCTTAAATATAAAGATACAGACATTTTGAAAATGAAATGATGGAAAGAGATATCATGTAATCATAATATAAAGTAAGCTGGAATAGCTATCCTGATGCATAAAGAAAACAAAGTCCAGAAATATTACTGCAGCAAAAGAGGGGTAGTTGATAATGATAAAATGTCAATCCACCAGGGACACAGAACAATTCTAAAGTTGTATATAATTTATAACACAGCCTCAAAATACATGAAACAAACAAAAGACCAAATTGAAGGGAAAAGTAAACAAGACCACAAACATGGAATACTCAAAATGCTTAGGATGTAGCTTTTGAGAAAATCAAGATCAACTATTCTTTTCTCGTATGTAATACTAAAAAGGATTTTAATGTGCACGATATGTTCTATTCTTTTGAATAATTTCTTTTGAATAAGGAAGAAGTAAGAAGATATAAATTTTTGGCTCTGATATGAGTATACACATTAAATTCCCAGAGAGCTCTATCTATATGCAGTGAATGAGCTTCTTTCTTTTTTCTCATGTTCCCCCCACCCCCACTGGACCTCAGGTGCAGAGAATTGCCTTATTTATATTCCTTAATTCAGAGCACATTGTCATCATCTGTACGAGGCCTCTTTCTTGTTTAAATTTATTTTATTTTTCTCCTTTTTCAATTTCTACTCCCACTCAGTCTCAAAATCCCACCTTTCTTGTATGTTTTCCCCAAGTATCCTTGGGAATTACAATGTTCAGAGTCTCTTGACAGTAAAGCTCCATTTTATATTTTGCCAACGAAAAATTCTTATAAAGGGTTTGGAAGGCAGAATAGATGCAGATGTCATTAATTTTCCTCCCTCTGTGGCATGTGGGCATCAGGATTTAGACGGATGAGATTTTACAACGTTTTACTGCAACCGCGGCAACAGTGACTTCCTGCAGTTTTTGACCTGGTTGACAGAAACCTCCGAGTTCTCTGAGGGGTAGAAACATCCTTTCTTGACCCTTTACTCCTCCATCAACTCTGTCAATTTTTAAGTACCTAATTACTTGTATGAAGCCCTTTCCTGCTCGAAATACATTGTGTGTTATTGTTTTCCTGACTGAATCTTGACTGATAAAATATTTGGTATCAGTAGTGGTTGTAAGAAATATATCTTTGTATATGGAAAGCTGGGATTTGTTATTTGACCTAGTTACGTATGAAAGCAATGGTGACATCGTTGCCAGTGGTGTGGGTATTAATAATCCATGGCAGGCACTAATGAAAGCACTATTTAAATGATCACCTGTTGTTGCCTGCAAATTTTCTTTGGAAGATGAGACTTTGAGTGACCAAGTAGCAGTTGAGGTAACTTTAAGGATGGAAATGAAGACTATTGGGTCTGTGGAGTGGGACAATGGCTTATGACTGTTTTAGAGAGTTTAAATTATCTGATTAAAGCAGAATTGGGGAACCAGGGGGCCTGGATGACTGAGCTGAAAGAATCCCTTAGATGTTGTGGCTGCCGGGCCAACGTATAAAAATGTCAGATCCTCAATTTGATCCCGTGTCTTACAGAATTACATTGCAGGTTGAATTCACAGCCTTGCTATGTCACATGTGAAAATTACGACATTGCTTTTGCAAGGGGAGAGACCATAAAAAGTGAATCGGGAACATGTGGGAAAAGTTGGACGGGTCTGATTACCTTAAAGCCCACATCTGACTGCCACTCTCTTTCCAGCAGCTTCTCCCTTATCTGAGGAGGCTAGTGTTGCTCGAAAAGCCTTCAAGCTTGCTGGAACTGCCTGGAGCAATTCTCTTATAAGTAGATCTTAGTTTTCCTCAAAACCTGCTCCTGCCACTTCTTATTGCCTATCGACCTGTAACTAATGTCAGAGCCCAGCGTAACCCAGAGGGATAAGTACAAGTCTGACTGGGGAAGAGATGGCTGACACTCCTCGATCCTCCCCATTACAAGATAGATCAAAATGAACATGAGATCAGCTGCAGTTACTGATTTGGGTGCATTATCAAGAGATTATGGGTTCAGTGTGTCAATTTCAGCAGCTGGGAATGGCTCTAGAATTTTCTCCGTTGGCTGACTCTGTGATGATTTGTCTGCAGAATTTACTCACTCGTTCTTTCCACTCCTGTATACCCACCCCTTTGTAATGGAACTTCACCACTTCTTCCACCAAAAGGATTTCACTCTTTCTCCACTTCTTGAATCTGAACTTGACAATATAACTTGCTTTGGTTATGGGGCATTAGCAAACGTGATCCAAGCAGAGGCATTGGGATTTGCACTCTCTTGCTGGTGGGAACCATTCTGCTACCATTTGAACAAGCTTAGGCTAGCTACTGGTGGATGAGTGATAAACTTGGAGACTTGGAGAAAAGTCTCAACCATCTCGGGCAAATCTTTAGATATGTGAATGAGGTTATCCTAAATCCATTCATCCTTAAACTCAAAGAACTGCCCAGTAATCCCAGGGAATCACAGAAATAGTATTTGCAGTTTTAATCTATGGTTTTTGAAAGATTGTTTATGCAGGAGAGGGTAACTGATACAGGTTGAAGCCTGTATTTAACCCTGTCCCACTGTAAATAAATTGAGATGCCAGAGTTCACTTACCCATCTCCTTACTGGGTCATTGGAAAGGGTCCAAGTGACACTCCCTTCAGAAAAGCATAAAACATACATTGGTGAGGGGAGCACTGGCGTTCTTTGAAAGCTCTGTAGTGACTTTTCTCTGAAAGTTGAGAAAGAAGACAGGAGATGCCGCCATTGAAATGCACTTCTTCCCAAACAGCAGAGACCAAAAAGCAACATTTAACCAACAGAGACCAAGTGAGCGGATTACAGATATGGGAAGGGTTAAAGTTGATAATGAGGGTTTGACTTTCAGGAATCTTTGATATGTAATTGATCATGTTCCCCCAAGGAATCAATAGATGGAAATCTATACAAGTCTTAACTTGATATGCATAAACAAAAATGTTTTAGGTCTTCATTTGATAATCAGAATAGGTAGTTTTAGCCCTTGATCAAATTTCCATTCTTTTTTTTTTTTAAGATTTTATTTATTTGAGAGAGAGAGAGGGGTTGAGTGAGCATGAGAGAGAGCACCCACAAGCAAGGGGAGGGGCAAAGGAGAGGGGAAGTAGACTCCCCGCTGAGCAGGGAGCTCGATGTGGGACTCGATCCCAGGACCCTGGGATCATGACCCGAGGCAAAAGCAAACACTTAACTGACTGAGCCACCCAGACACCACCCAATTTTCCATTCATAAACACGTTTATGGACCTAGAATCCTTAGGATGAAGTGTGGAGCAGGTCTGCTGGGGGGAAAATCTGATAGCCCGACACAAAGTATGTATTATAAATATTTTTCTTAATCTTCCAAAGAGACATCACAATCTACTGATGTCATCATTTCACCAGTGTGAGTGAAGTAGCTTATCTCTCTTTAACATCCCTTATTCTCCCCCATCTATGGTACAATTTCTTCAATATTTCTTCTACATTATTTACATACATATATACATGTGTATTTAGGACCACGTCAGACAGTGTTATAACTTTGACCATCAAATATAATTTAGAAAATGCAGGAGGACGAGGATGAAAGCCTATCGTATTTACCCATATTTTTTCTTACACTGTTCTTTCTTCCTGATATTCCAAAAGTTCCTTATTTTATCATATTCTTTCTGTTTATAGAATTTCCTTTAGATATTCTTTTTTTTTTTAAAGATTTTATTTATTTATTCGACAGAGATAGAGACAGCCAGCGAGAGAGGGAACACAAGCAGGGGGAGTGGGAAAGAAAGAAGCAGGCTCATAGCAGAGGAGCCTGATGTGGGGCTCGATCCCATAACGCCGGGATCACGCCCTGAGCCGAAGGCAGACGCTTAACCGCTGTGCCACCCAGGCGCCCCTAGATATTCTTTTAAGACATGTCTGCTGGGGATAATTTATTTTAATTTTTCTTTAACTGAGAATGTCTGATTTCCCCTAATTCCCCTAATTTCCCCTAATTCACTAGTTATAAGGTTCTGGGTTGAGATCCCCCCCCCTTGTTCTTGAGAAATGTTAAGCCACTCATTTCTGACTTCTATGGTTTCTGCTATGAAGTTAACTGTCATTCAAATTGTTTCTTCCCAATAGGAAAGCTGTGGCTGCTTTTGATAGTTTTTACCTTGTCTTTAGTTTTTATTACAATGAAGTGGAAGGTTCTCCATTTTTTTCTCCTCATGTCACTGAACTAAGAGACACAGAAGGGGTGGGGGTACCTGTGTTGTCTAAAGTGACCAATCCTCAAATAGGGTTGCTGTTTTAAAACAGATTAAGAAAGCATATATGTGGATTCTGGGGAATTAGGGACGCCTGCTAGTATTTTCATGCCAGTGAAAAATTTAATGGAAGACTATAGTAGCCCAACCCAGGCAGGGCCACTAATGGTTCAGGCCCTTTAGGAATAAAGTTTTGGGTCACTGTTCTAGATCAAGAACCGTGGCCAGCGGAAGTGGTTGTTGAAGGACAAAGAGATCATGGAAAAAGTAGTGGAATAAGAGTTAAAATATCAACTATAATCTTAGGATCGGTTGTAGAAATGATGGCTATAGCAGCATTCATATTTTCTTAGATATAGGTTCATATGTCTTTGTCTATATTAAGCAATATAGAATTTCCATTTCCTCTCTTTCTTTCCCCTGCTATTTTACGTAAAGCATGCTGGTGGTGATTAAGTACATGTCTTTAGATTGATTCGATGATATTGTACTAGACAATGGTTGCAGTGATGATGTTCCACTTGGGAACCTCTTTGTGCAGAGGGTGAATGCCTCTTTACTTGTAGGAGGGATAATTGCATCATATTAGGCAGAAAGTGTGCTGCTGATACTCTTGTTGTTTGGACGTTAAATATGGAAGGGTGTGAATGTGTCCTGGGCAGCCAGAAGAATGTCTGTTGGTATTCAGCACCATTCCTATGCCCTTTCAGGTGCTCCCTGCATCACCACGCTAGAAGCTTCCATGTTGCAGATTCCATTATCAGAAGGGTTCTAGTTTATACTTCACTGGTGAGAGATGTCCTCATTAGAATTAGGAGAGCATTGTTTTTCCTCCCTAGTTGCAGGCAGATGTGTGGGCTTTGGCGGATATGAGATCTTGCAGCAACCTCAGGGCTTCTCTCATAAATCACTTGCCTCAGTGCCAACGCAGTTGTACCTTTGGTGGCATTTCCTTTAGTCCTTATGGGTGACAGTATCAACTTCCTGTTTTTTGAAGTCTGGTAGTGAACTTGGGAACTAGTGGTGGTCTTCCCTGCCCCTCACACCTCTAGCCCTTCCAACGTTTTTCAGTGCACTCCAATCCCTTCTTGCCTGGGGGTTTGTTTGTATTTTCTTGACTGACTCCTCACCAGTATACCGTTGGTAGAAAACCATTCTAATGTGTCCTTGAATTTGTGTTTTTGTAAATGATATACTGTGGTTCTGTGTATGCATTTGATGTCTTCTTCTTTTTATTTTGACATCAGTGGAGTTGTGTTAGAACTTTCACTTTGTTTCTTGCTTGCCGTATGTTTTTTGAGATTTATCCTTGCTTTTTTGTTTATTACTGCACAGTATGCTGTAGCTTGCATTTCTTTTTTTTTAAATAATATTTATTTTGTTATATTAGTCACCATACAGTACATCCCCAGTTCTTGATGTAACGTTCCATGATTCATTACTTGCATATAACACCCAGTGCACCATGCAATATGTGCCCTCCTTAATACCCATCACCGGCCTATCCCAATTCCCCACCCCCCTCCCCTCTGAAGCCCTCAGTTTGTTTCCCAGAGTCCACAGTCTCTCATGGTTCATTCCCCCTTCTGTTTACCCCCACTTCATTCCTCCCCTCCCTCTCCCACTGATCCTCCTATCTCTCATGTTCCATATATGAGTGAAATCATATGATAATTGTCTTTCTCTGCTTGACTTATTTCACTTAGCATTATCTCGTCCAGTGCCGTCCATGTTGCAGCAAATGTTGAGAAATCGTTCTTTTTGATAGCTGAATAATATTCCATTGTATATATGGACCACAACTTCTTAATCCAGTCATCTGTTGAAGGGCATCTCGGCTCCTTCCACGATTTAGTTATTGTGGACAAAGCTTCTATGAACATTGGGGTGCATATGGCCCTTCTCTTCACTATGTCTGTATCTTTGGGATAAATACCCAGTAGTGCAATGGCTGGATCACAGGGTAGCTCAATTTTTAACTTTTTAAGGGACCCCCACACTGTTTTCCAGAGTGGCTGTACCAACTTGCATTCCCGCCAACAATGTAGGAGAGATCCCCTTTCTCCACATCCTCTCCAGCAATTGTTGTTTCTTGCCTTGTCAATTTTTGCCATTCTAACTGGCATAAGGTGGTATCTTAGTGTGGTTTTGATTTGAATTTCCCTGATGGCTAATGATTTTGAACATTTTTTCATGTGTCTGTTAGCCATTTTTACGTCTTCATTGGAAAAGTGTCTGTTCATATCTTCTGCCCATTTTATAATTTGTTTACTTGTTTCTCGCATATTGAGTTTGAGAAGTTCTTTGTAGATCTTGGATACCAGTCTTTTATCTGTAGTGTCATTTGCAAATATATTCTCCCATTCCGTGGGCTGCCTCTTAGTTTTTTTGACTGTTTCCTTGGCTGTGCAGAAGCCTTTTATCTTGATGAAGTCCCACAAGTTCATTTTATCTTTTGTTTCTCTTGCCTTTGGAGATGTGTCATGAAAAAGGTTGCTGTGGCCGATGTCAAAGAGGTGGCTGCCTATGTTCTCCTCTAGGATTTTGATGGATTCCTGTCTCACATCGAGGTCTTTCATCCATTTGGAGTTTATCTTTCTGTATGGCGTGAGAGAGTGGTCAAGTTTCATTCTTTTGCATGTAGCTGTCCAATTTTCCCAGCACCATTTATTGAAGAGACTGTTTTTTTCCCACCGGATGTTTTTTCCTGCTTTATCAAAGATTAGTTGCCCAAAGTGTAGCTTGCATTTCTTGCACATGACTTATACATTATCCCTAGTTATCAAAAACTAGCTTGCCTCCAAATACTTGCAACTACAAGCAATGTCATGGGAGACATTATTGTGCACACACACTTATGGACCCATGGGAGAATTTCTTTGGGATTTATACCTAAGAGTGAATTCACTGAGCGAGAAAAATAACCATTTAGTTTTGCTAAGGCAGATTCTTTCTAGAATGGCAGTTCCAGTTTGTACTCTCACCAGCTGTTTTTGCTTTCTGATAACTATAAAAGTTACCACTTTATATCTCATTGTTGTTTTTAAAAATTTTTAAAAATTATGTCGTATCTCATTGTTTTAATCTGACTTCTCTGATTATTGGCAAGTTTGAGCATTCCTTAAATGCTTTTTTAGACATCTGTGCTATTTCTTTTATGAATTCACTCTTCTAACTTTCCATATGGGGATTGATTTCTCCTGAAACATCTACTAAATAATCTGTATTCTCTTATTGGTTTATCATAAGTTAGGTAGGCACCCACCCACCTACATACACATATACCCACACACAAGCTAATTTCTGAGTTCTTTATGCTGTCCCATTGATCTGTCTGTTCCTCATTCAGAAGTTCCTGTTTTGATCAATAAGAGTTTATAATATGTCTTAATATATCAATATATTTGTTACTTTATTTTTATTATTATGTCATATTTATGTATTATTATATTTATTAATTTATGTATTGATTTATATCTTTACTCATAAGAGAAAATGGATTTCCAATGATTTTTACATTTGCACCTTCTTTTGTGTGAATTATCTATTCATACTCTCTACACATTATTTTTTAAAACTTCCCTTTTTTCTCATAATTTTGAATCAGATTTTATATCGTACAGAAAGTAACTTTTGTCTGTAGTATTAATATGAGAGTTCTGCTTCTAACGTCAAACTGACAGCTGGATAACTATTAAGAGTGTTAAAATAATACTCGCTAATGAGTGATTGTGTGTGTGTGCATGTGCACGTGTGTGTGTGTGTGTGTGTGTGTATATCTGTAAAGTATGTGCTGAGAAATGAGCACAGCAGCAGAATCACTGATGGTTAGAGCTGCAGTGTTGGTCTAGTCATTTACAAATGGAGGCTCAGAAAAATTCAGTCCTTTGCCAAAGTTCCCACAGCTCATCATTGGCAGAATCCTACCTGGACCCCAGGGTCCTGACTCCCAGCCAAGGCCTTTTTTGGCACACCTTCTGGCTTCTCCTTCAGGGAGTAGTTGACAACTTGTTGGAGGGTAGGAGGAGGCTGAGGGAGCACAGGTTGGGGGAGGAGAGTAGTGAATGGAGGCCTGCTGGGGAGGCTGGCGGACTCTAAATAGAAACACTGCCTCCTTCACAAATTTCAGCTGCAGCACTTCATTCTTGGCTTCACATTTTTCCTTTATGTGTCTGTTTCATGGCAGCTGGGTCCCCTACAGCTTTGACTGCTAATAGCACAGCCCAGAGTTATGCAGTAAGTAATAGCAGACAAAGAGAGACTCTCCAGGGGAGAGCAGACAAGTCCTAGGGTACCCCTGACTCCTATCTGCCGAGGGGCTGCTGGGGACTGTAACAGGCCCTGTTCAGGTCCTTGCGAAGAAGGGCTGTCCTTTCTAGAGGAGTGTGACTTTCACAGAAAGTTCCAGAAAACAGGGAGATCCTGAAGGAAAATCCATATTGTGGAAATGGTTGTTTTGTAAGAGTCAGGCACAGGGGACTGAAAGCAGGAGGGAAGGTGAGGACAGAGACACATTTTCTTTTTTCCTTTTTTCTTTTTTTAAAATATTTTTTTATTGTATTATGTTAGTCACCATACAGTACATCCCTGGTTTCTGATGTAAAGTTCGATGATTCATTAGTTGCATATAACACCCAGTGCACCATGCAACACGTGCCCTCCTTACTATCCATCACCAGCCTATCCCATTCCTCTACCCCCCTCTCCTCTGAAGCCCACAGTTTGTTTTTCAGAGTCCATAGCAGAGACACATTTTCTTAATAGGCTCATAGATTAGCACCTGGGTAATTGATAGGGAGCCCTGTTCAGGGGTGGCCTGAGGGACCCTTTCTGGGATGTTGGAGAGAATGAGGGTTGACGGTGATGATGTTAGTAGTGATGTCACCACTGCCACCATCCCCACCATTTATTGGGAACTGGTGTATTCCGGGTACTGTGATTGATGCTTTATGTGCGTGATCTCACCGAATGCTTACACGGTCTGCTGGGGTTTGAGTGAATTACTCAAAGTTACCACATAGGGACAGGACTGGGATGTAAACCCACCTCTGATTGACTCCACAGCCCACGCTTCTAACCACTTTCACAAAAAATTAATGGTTTTCCTTTTCCCCCCCTTAATTGACCTCTACTCCAAAGCAGCAAGCTCTATTGGTCCATGCTTCTCATGACGCCATGTTGGCCCATGATGTGGTGATGTCTCCCTCCTCAGATTCCTGTAACAATGGCTGCTCATTTTACCTATTTAGTAACTCAGTTTTGTAAAACAAACAAACAAACAAACAAACAAACAAACAAACATGTTTTCTCTTTGTGATGATTCTATGCTCTTCCTCCCTTAGACTATACGATTGTGAAGGTCTACTCGTCTCTGTACCACTACCTCTATCCCCCCACCAAACATAAACCACAGTGCCTCACATGAGAGATGCTACATACTATTTGTTTAGTTTTTGAAATGATACTAGAAAAGGCCACGTCAGGGAGAGAAGAGAGCAAGAGATCTAAAAGTCCCGAGACACGAATTTACTTCTGAGTCAGTCACCCATTATTTTTGAAGACTTAGGCCTCCATTTCTTAATTTATACGTCGGACATAATAATAAGACCTACCTCACATGACTATGAGGAAAATAAACAAGGAGAAGGTCGTGGACATCCTTTTACAACCAAAGGATGACACACAGATCCTGTTATGGTTGGACAGTTCTACTGCTTAAGTTAAAATGAGGTCCGTCCTGCCACAACTTCATCCTCAATCTGGCTGAGCTTCTCTCTACCCGTTCACCCCCACTCCGCGCTCTTCAAGTGTCCTCTGGATACTGTGACAGACAGCACCTTCTCCAGGAAGACTGGTCATGTCAGTGAGACTCAGGAATCATGGCTGCATTTCCGCTGTCTCTCAGAGCATCTAGTATTTCGTAGGTGCTCAGTAGATAATTAGTACATGAACAAAAGCCGTGAATGAGTATTTGCACCTAACGGAAACTTTTTGCCTCTCCTCATGGTACAATGAGGCTAGCGTGGCAAAGAGGGGAAACCTTTATACTGAGTCTGAAAAGAAGAGGGCTTTTTCCAGCCTGGATGTTCATTCATCAACTTAAAAACCAGAAACTGGAACAAGTCACCTCTCAAGTTCTATTCCGGCTCCAGAATTTTATGATTTCACGAAGTGTGTTGAGTAGCAAAACAACTTAAAATGTAAGAAGTGCAACCCAAACTATAAAATACCCCCTTTTTTTGATTTTACCCAAAGCTGGAACTATTTCTCCCTAGTTATTCATGTTTTATGTATTTTTAAAAGATAAAACGGGGACAGAACCAAATAGTAGCATCTGTGCTGCACATTTCCCTTCCTCTGACGTCCGCAGGATATTTTCTCCTCTGTTATTTTTTTCAGATCACATACATCTGAGAATTAAAGGATAAATGTTTCACTTACTGTTAAACAGCTTTCGGGGCTGCCGGTGAATAAAGGGAGGTGGGAGGAGGGTGGGAACGGGGCCTAGGTGGGGACGCAGGGAGCCCGCAGACCGGGAGCCCCGAGCTGCCTCCAGGCTGAAGGCTTGAGTTTGCAGCAACCGCCACGGGCCCTGAGTGGCCATTTGGTTTTTGCTGAGGATGGGAGACTCGTTATTGAAACAATTTGAGAGGAGATGCAGGACAAAGCGCTGGAACAGGCAGGGCCATTTGCCCAAAAGAAACTAGGAAGGGAGTGTAAGGAAGCCTAACAGATTTGTAACAGAAACTCCCTTTGATGAAGCATCTATCCCACGGCCACGCTCGGGGCGCTGCTGAGGGAGTGCTGTGCCAGGCCCTCCAGCCCATCCAGACCACTAGCTGTGGTTTTCTGTGATAAAGACAATGTATCATTCCTTCTACCCCGGCCCCCAAGGGGTTATTACTGAGCATCTCCCGGCCTGAGCAGGAAAGCATATAGCACCCTGCTCAAGGGTTGCTTCGGTGGGGGCAGCATGGGGAGGCTGGCCTTTCTGCGTGCTTTTGTCCTGCTCTGTCCCCAGTCAGCCTCATGCTTCCCACTCTTAAAATCTTTGCATTTGCTCTTCTCTTTTGGGATGCTTTTCAAGCTTTTTCTGTCTATGAAAATCCTATTCCTTTGTTGCTATGAAGCTCAATAGTACCCCCTCTGGAAGCTTCGCTGGAGTCCCCCGGCTGGAAACACGCCCTCTTCTGAACTTGCCCAGCACCGATGATAGCTACTGTCTCCTTGGCCTCATGCATCTCCAGCCTGGTGCCATGGGCACTTGTTGGCTAACGTTTCCAGTCTTCCTGGGTTCTCAGCCCTAGAGGCAGTCAACAGACTCCTTCTCCTCTTTCTCCTCCATCACGGGCTCAGTTCCGTTCTTTGTCATCTCTCAGTTTGATGACTGTAGCGATCACCTCTCAGCTGGCCGCCCCGCCGCCTGTCTCCCTGCCCAATGAATCCATGCTCCACTTTGCCCCAAGTGTTTTAAGATGCAGATCTGATAAAGCTTCTCCCTTGTTAAAGCACGCCATGGATTCCTGTTGCATTTTGATAAAATCGCTGCGAACAAATCTCCCCACAGTTTGGCCCTTTCCAGAGTGTCTGGTTCCAGCTCTACTCCTTCCCACAAGGACCGTATCATCTAATGGTGGTGAACCGCTTGCTTTTTCTGGAACATCCCATGATTGTTCCTATCTCTTTGATGCCAATCCCACTGCCTGGAATGTCTTTCCCAGATTTGATTACCAGGAGAACTCCTATACTGTATTTGAAAATTCAGTTTAAATATTACTTCCTTGGGGGGAAGTCTTCCTTCTTTTAATGATTTATTTGGTAGGGTCTCCTTTTATACTACGCATTGTATAATGGTGATCACATAATATGAGACACATAAGAACTGAATGTAGTAACTGATACTAAGGTTGTCTATAAATGTTAGTATTATAATTTGCTATTATTAATCTTAGGAACTGTACCAGCAGGCGAAGCCTGGGAAGGGAGACGAGTCACCACCTGAATGAAGAAAGCCTAATTTGGAGTGTGGATGAGTCTAGAAAAAGACTTTCAGCTTGATTATTAAGTACATATATCAATATCTATCAAAAGAGAGAGTAACTCCTTCACAAAATAAAAGTGGTCACTTTTCCCTTTGCTGTTTTATTCCCAACTCGCAAAAGGAAGCAATGAGTCCCAAGTGCTGTACTTACGGGAGTTATAGACTTAGAGAAGCTCATTTGGGGAGTCTTGTTATTGCTCAATCAGTTTTGTCTGTCTGGAGCGTCTCCATCTTCTTGGATATCTGGCGTCTCCCCATGCTCAAGGTTCAGTTCCTTCCCCACCTCTGTTGTAAACTGTCCCCCAGTTATTCCAGTCCATTGGGCTGTTTTTCTGACTCTTGTTTTCTAAGTGTGGGGGAGAAGGATAGCAGGAGTGGGAAAGAGGGAAAAAGGTCATTTTCTAAAGAGGACCATTATGTTATTTGCCAGGCTGGCAGCCTCTTCTGGAGCAAACCAAACTCATCCACCATCCTTGTTGGGGTAGCAGATCTGGACTTTTCCTTAAACAGGAGCACTCCGTGCCAAGTGAATTGGAGGGTTCTGGTTGATTGAACCATGAATGGGTATGGTCTTGGCAATGACAAAGAACATTCAGAATCTCCCTCTCCAGTGGTTACAGGGACAGACAGGACCAGTAAGGTGGTCACACAACAAGAAGGGCTGAGAGAGTCACACTGATAGTACCTCATTAAGTAGCAAAGCCCTCAAGCTCCAGTGCTGAGTCGCATATGGTAATCCTGTCCTGAGACCGCCTGAGATAATGACTGACCTTCCAGTCTACTTTTGTGAGGCCTGCTTCCTCATTTCCAGGTAGAGTCCTGCCTTCTCTTATTAATAGCCTTATAATAACTCCTGTCCCCTGTTTTTAAAGGTAAGGGAGCCATGAATTGATTCAGATTTCAAATTCCTATAGAGCAGGAATGTCTCTCCTGTGGCACCTTGGCAGAACTGGGCATATAGAATGTTCCAGTGAGGGGAGGTTGATTAATTGATTGAGTTAATTGGATTGAGTTTAACAAGATCCGAAACTCTTGATATCTGGAGCTGCTTCTTCTTCCAGTGTCTCCCACAGAGAATCTAGCCTAGACGTGGGCATATAAGAGGTGCTGCACATTTATGTGATGCTTGTGGCCTGAAAGACTGGCTTGAAAGATCTGGATTCATTTGTTAGCAGGTGCTGCTACAGATTGGCCAAAAGAACATAAGGAATTTTATGAGCCATCTGGTCTTAATCTGCGTCTCCAAAATAATGCTGAAAATGACAATTCCGTGCCAACCTTGACAGGTGATGTTAGAATCAAGCTTTTAAAGGCTCCCGTCCCCAAGCAGTGCTCGTTTAGCACTGCTTCATGTCGGTTCACTTATCTGAGCTTCTCACAAACCCTGAGAAGTAGTTATTATAATTACCTGTATCTCAGAGATGAGGAAACTGAACCTTGAAGAAGTTACGAGGCATTGGCTAAGGTCTCGCTCACACAGTACATGGCAAAGCGGAGACTTGGATCTCACCTTCGTCCCGGGGCCTCTTGAAGGACACAGATTCTGGCTACTCACCCGTCACCAGTATTCTTTTCACTTCCAGGAAACCTGGAAAGTTGGAAGGAATGAAACGTGGTTCTTGTCACTGGGAAGAAAGATGAGAGTCTAAGCTCCTGTTCTTCCATTGAACCAAACACATCCAGGGCTGAGGAAATTCCTGTAGCTCGGTTCAATACCTCATCACGTTGGTAGCCTTAATCGATGTTCCTCGATGATTTGAAGGCTGGATAAGGAGGCCATGATAAAATGCAAAGCTTTATAACTTGAGTCTCTTTACCTTATAGCAAATCAATGAGGAATTAAAACTGTTAGAAACAGAGTAGTTGGAATCCCTTTCCAACCTCTCAGAGTCTTCGATAAACAACAAATGGAAAAACCACCAGCTAGACAATCCAACTGCTAAACATCCCATCTAGTCCTGAGACCCGAAAGAGCTCGGGGGCTTTGTTGTCTTGGAACATCACAACACGTTCTTTAGGATTATAAGGTAATTCAAAGCAGATCATAGAGGAACCGTAACAAGACCCACTCCAGTTTGCGAGAGAGCAAAACCATGAGGGAGAGGCAAATAGTAGCATCACGAGTTCTTGAAACCAGGTTCCTTGCTGAAGGGGCTGGGGAGTAGGAAGCGGGGGGGGGGGGTGGCGGAACATAAAATAGCTTCCCTTATGTCTACTGTGCCTGTGTTACTGAAAAACCAGCAGATAGTGGGGTGCTGTGGGAGCATCCCAGGAGAGGCAGCAGAATTTGTGGGATCTAGAAATGAGCTGACCTGTCTACCTCAGACTTGGCTTTACTCCTGATAAGGTGGCAGCCCCTTCACGGAGACAGGGGGTGGCTGATCGTTTCTCCTTTTGTCCGACATTGGGTGAACGTGGACTCAGTTGGCCGTGGTTGACAGGCATGAGCGATGCCTTCACGAAGACGTCTGACTTAGCTAAAATTAGTGCAGTGTAATCATGACTTCATGTTGCCCAATATAATCCATCTTATGAAGAGAGGGGATGATGTTTTTCAAATGGTTTTTAGCAGCATCATCAAAAAGAACTTGTAATCAACTCTCAATCATCCCTCCTGAGGGGGAGGGGCAGAGTGCGGATGATGCAGAGGACTCACAAGCCTGGAACCGTTTACATTTGCTTTTGATTAATGTTTGCATTTCAGTGGCACGCAGGTGTTCCTAATGTTCTCAGGACTGAGATCATTTCAGTTTCAACACTGAAGCCATAAAGAAGACTAGAAGTATCTCTACAGGGCTGGAAAGGTGAGGCGCATGGATGGACCGGAGACAGAGGGGTCAAATCCTTCCCAAAAATGACAAAAACAATGCTTTATTGTTATGACCACGCAAAACGCTGCCCCACAGACAGAGTGAGCTGCACTTCTGCTGCGGGGGATGGCTAAGTGTCCTGTTTTAAATGACCCCATACCAGATTTCAGGGGATAAAGTATAAAGCGGTAAGAGATTGCCTTTGCGGTGATGCTGAGGAAACCAAACCACTTTTAAGTCAGATAACTTGGGTTTTGAAGGGCATCTCAGGCACTTTCTAGCTACATGGACCTTGGAGATATTACTGAAGGTCTTGGAGCCCGTTTACACAAAAGCAGAAAGGGTGTAATGCTGTTTACCTCGGTTACGGTGCGCAGTCAATGAGATTTGGTGGTAGGCACTCCGTACCTGGTATTATGCTGTTATTAAGTACTTGACACAGGTGAGTGATGTTGAGAATGAAGATGGCCATGCCTGTGTAGAGGCAAGAGGTCTATGGGAAATCTTTGTACCTTCCTCTCAATTTTGCTGTGCACCTAGAACTGCTCTAAAAGAAATTAAGCTCTTAGGAGAAAAAAAAGGAGTACTTGCACCTAGCTTGATTCATTTTGTGAAGAGGACATTGGAAGTAAGACGGGATGCAAACTAGCCCATGAATAATTGAGCATAAACTTGCATCATTATCCTAGATAAACAGATAAACTTCCACTAAGGAGGTCTACAAAGAACAGCATACATCACAGATACTTTTGAGTTTAGCGGACGTTTGTATCTGAAATCTTTATTCACCAAAGTGCAAGGCACCAAGTCGAGTTCAATACACTTCACTTTGCTCGAACTCATTGTTCAAAGTTGGGTGGATGGTGAATTCACGTGCAGTGAGCAGTCATGCTTATGGCGCCGAGAGGTTTAGGTAGGGAATTCAGCGGGGGAGCTCAGTGGATCCTTGACACTCTTTGGCTTTTAAGCGTAATGAATCTTTATTTTTCTTCCAGCTTTATTGAGATACAATTGACAACGCATAAATGTAAGCTGTACAACATATGGATTTGAAGCACTACCCTATTGTAGTATGATTCCCACCACAGCATCAGCGAGGCTAACACCTCTGTCATGTCACATAATTACCGTTTCCTTTTTGTGGTGAGAACATTTAAGGTCTGCTCTCTTAGCAACTCTCAAGTATATAAAACAGTGCTGTTAACTACAATCACAATACTGTTCTTTCGATCCCCGGAACTGATTCAACCTCTAACTAGCAGTTTGTACTCTCTGACCAACAGCTCTCCATCCACATCCCCCACGCCCCTGCCCTTGTAACCACCATTCTACTTTCTGTTTCTGCAAGTATGCCTTTCTTAGAGTCCACGTACAAGAGATACCATACAGTATATGTGTTTCTCCGTTTGTCTTATCTCACTTAGCATGATGCCTTCTAGGTCCATCCATGTTGTCAGAAATAATAGAATTTCCTTCTCTCTCGTGGCTGAATACTATTCTAGTGTAACACATACCACAACTTCTTTATCCATTTTTATTGAACCTTTAAATACTGACCTGGATGCCTATTTTTTTTAATGATTTTTTATTATATTATGTTAGTCACCATACAGTACATCCCTGGTTTCCGATGTAAGGCTCGATGATTCATTAGTTGTGTATAACACCCAGTGCACCATGCAATACGTGCCCTCCTTACTACCCATCACCAGCCTATCCCATTCCCCCACCCCCTTCCCCTCTGTGGCCCTCAGTTTGTTTCTCATAGTCCATAGTCTCTCATGTTTCATTTCCCTTTCTGATTACCCCCCCTTTCTTTATCTCTTTCTTCCCCTACTGATCATCCTAGTTCTTATGTTCCATAGATGAGAGAAATCATATGATAGTTGTCTTTCTCTGCTTGACTTATTTCACTTAGCATTATCTCCTCCAGTGCTGTCCATGTTGTAGCAAATGTTGAGAACTCGTTCTTTCTGATAGCTGAGTAATATTCCATTGCATATATGGACCACAACTTCTTAATCCAGTCATCTGTTGAAGGGCATCTCAGCTCCTTCCACGATTTAGCTATTGTGGACATTGCTGCTATGAACATTGGTGTGCATATGGCCCTTCTCTTTACTACGTCTGTATCTTTGGGGTAAACACCCAGTAGTGCAATGGCTGGATCATAGGGTAGCTCAATTTTTAACTTTTTAAGGGACCTCCACACTGTTTTCCAGAGTTGGATGCCTATTTTCTGTTCCCTGTTGGCCGCTTGGTGAAGTCTTTTGGAAAGGAGTAGAGATAGTAGCTTGATCTTTGAAACCCAGGGAAATCTTAGCATTCCAGGAATTCAACCAGCATGCTTTTTTCTTTTCTTTCTTTCTTTCTTTCTTTCTTTCTTTCTTTCTTTTTTTTTTTTTTTAAGATTTTACTTATTTATTTGAGAGAGAGAGAAAGAAACAACACAGCGGGAGACAGGGTGTGGGGAGAGTCAGAAGGAGAGAGAGAAGCAGGCTCCACACTGAGCAGGGAGCCTGACACAGGGCTTGATCCCAGGACCCCTGGAATCATGACCTGAGGTGAAGGCAGATGCTTAGCCGACTGAGCCACCCAGGCGCCCCTCAACCAACACGCTTTTAAGGAGCTGGCACACATTAATTCCACATCACCTTCCACGTTAGGCTAAAATCAACTCTTCTTAGTTTTTTGTCTGAGGCCTAGATTCAAAGTCATACTTATCCCATACCACACCGTAACAAATATGTGTGTGTGTGTGTGTGTGTGTGTGTGTGTGTGTGTATTGGCTCTTTCCCTGCTCTGGCACTTTTCTAATCAAATCAGCAGTCTTACTATTTACGCTCCACTTTCCTCAGTCTCTTCGCTATCGCACTAACTAGGAGACAGGAAGCAGGTATGAAGATGAGCGCTGGGGAAGAAGGTACAGATGGCCTGGCTCTGGCCCTCCAGGGGCTCATGGTCTTTGGTAGGGTCAGCATGTTGTAACTGTGTGCAAAATGTAACTGTAGAGGTCTGGACACAATACAGAAACACAAGCACGGAGAAAGGAAGTTACTTTCTGGCAAGCTAAGGTCAAGAACCGTGGAAGTGAGCAGAGCCTTCAGGGCGGTAATAGCACTTGAGTTGAATTTATTCACTCAACATTCAAGAGCTGTTTATTGAACAAAAATTATGCACTGGAGATACAGCAGTGAATAAACAAGCAAATGATAAATAATAATAACAGCAGTGAACAAACAAACAATACATAATCATAAGTAAACATTGACTATGTTTTGTAGTGTTAAGGGCAATGGAGAAAAATAAAGCAGAAAAGGGAGAGATGGAGTCCAGGTGTGGGATGGCTAGAATATTGGAGGGTAAATTTTCATCTGTATGAAGATGCTACTTTTTGAGAAAGCCATATTGATGGTGACACCAAATGTCCTGCTTAAAATGCAAAATCTTTCTTTTCCTTACCAGTAATACGTGTAACAGACGCTCCTGATTCTTATTCCAAATCTAACTCCAATCTATTTTTGGTCAACTTTCACTTTTGACTTAATTCATTTTTGTATTGTTTGAATTTCTTACAATTATATATAGTTATTATATCCAGAGAAACAAATATATATATACATATAATTTTATAATTTATTTATAAAAATAACATATTTATAAAAATATTTTAAACTCTGAGACTAGGTTGGCTTTTTAGGGACACTAGTTGTTATTCCCTAAACCATTATTATAAAGGAAGTTAATTATATGAAATATGATATTTCGTATTAGAGCAGTACTTACAGAACAGTACTCAATTGAGAGTTTCCCTGGGCTGTCTGGATCTAAGAATAATATTTTGGCTTGGATATCCTCCCACCAATGTCTAATGTGTTATTCAATTAAGTCAGGACAGCCGTAAGAAAGAAGTGTGCAACAAATGGAAAAGTAAATACCATATCAAGCAAAGCAAATATATTTAATAATGGAAAGTACTGGCTATGATCATTGTAAGTTTGAGAAAATCAGAGAAAACCAGTGAGTTCTCAAGATGAACAGATACTAGGTGGTAGTTACACTTGGGGTGAACATGGAGAGGTTAAATCATTGTGTGGTGCCCTTGGAACTAATGTAACATTGTGCGTCGAAGTTGCCCAAATAAAAGAAAAAAATCAACAGATACTTTGTATAGAAATTTCTGAGTTGAGCATTTGAAAACGTATGACTTTCTGATGACATTAAGTTTGCCAGAACACCCAGCTCACTCCTCATAAAAATCCCTGGTTCCCTAAAACAGTTGCATTAAAATAGAGCCGACCCTCTTTCCGAGAGCGGCATATGGGGGGCACTGCTTATGCTTAGAGGCTACAGACCAGGCAAAGAGTTGACTCTTGCTGGAGTCTTTATGGTTCTAAGACTGGGGGAGAGCAATACACCCTTCTTTCCTCTGCCTCTCCGAACTAGTTTAGTTCAGAAGCTAAACACTTTCCAGAAAGCATGTCTCTGTATGAGAATTACTTGGAGATTTCATCAAAAGCGAAGCTAGCGGGGGCTCATCTCATAGCTTTCATTAGAATCCTTGTGGATGCTTTCTTTGAATGATTACAAGTACTGATGCTTATGCTATCAGGTCGAACTTGGATTTACAATGTCAGATACGAACGGGAGTGATTCAATTATGCCTCGGTCGATTTACATAGCATGCGAATGTTTCTGAGCAAGAGAGGAAAACTGACGCTAAATGGAAGAGACTTTCGCTCAGGAATTCCAGGAGACTGTTGTCCACAAGCTGAATAAGATCTTGCAGATTCTCAGTAAAGATGTCCGTCACTATCCAAATTGCCCTATCTCTAGAAGTCCTTCTCCGGCACCTCGGGGGAGGCCTGTGACATCCAAGGACACGTCGTGTGCTGGGTGAAGTTTGGCTTTTGTCAGTTGCTCTCTCCCCAGTCACCTCTGAGGGTGTCAGATGGCTTATCTCGTCCTGGAGTGGCGGCCCCAACGGCAGGTTGCAGGTCACCCCCCGCTTATCACCACTTTACATGGCTTCTCCAAGCACGTGGTGAGCCCTACTTGACTCTGGGGTGACAGCCCTATTGATGATTAATGTCAGACAAACATCTGGTTGTCATTACCAGTGGCAGCAGACCAGAGCGGGGCGCTGTCCGGGCTGGTGTGGTCATCTCACAACCATCAGGACGAGCTATAAAGAAAATTTAACATATCCTGTAATTACAGTCTGCCCCGCACAGAGGGACTGAGGGATCGGCAGATCTGATTTCAGGCCCGGAGGAAAATGTTTATTGTATCTGTTCCACACATTTATTTACTCAGAGGTCGGGGGGCCTGCTGAAACGCAGCCACCCCAGCCCGGCTGCTCCTGCAGGGGCCGAGCGCCCTCTTGTTTAGGTCAGGAGGCTTCAGCGTGGCTCCAGGCCGATGGCCTCTTAATGCTTTTACAGGCTTTGGAATTTGGGCAGATGGAAATGGATGGGAGGATCTTGTCTGGAATAAACAATCTTTCACCCGCCACAGCGCAGGGTGCCCTCCTCGGGCGCTCCCCTCCACCTTCTGGTGGTGCCTCCAGAAGCTTCCTCAACCGCTCGCTCCTTCCTGCTCTCTGGCTGTGGGGATTGAGTCCGTGAACTAACATCTACTACTCATCAGATATGGGCTAGGCACGTGCTAGGCATTTTCATCACATTTTCTCTTTTCTCCTCACAACTCCCTGTGAGTCACACATTGTTCATACCCATGAGACTAAGCGTTGTTGATCTGAAGGAAGTAATGGCATCTTCCCTGACATAATGGCGGCGAGAAACCTCCTCGTTGCCACCCAGAGTGGAGGGATGGTCATGAGCTTACCTTTAGGGTCTTTCTTTGTGGACTTTTTGACAGAGTGAGCTCAGATCTAAGGGCTGGAGAAATGGATTGACAAATGCCAGGACTGTCCTGAGATAGGAGCCATGAAAAGCAAGTAACCTGGATACCCCTGCCTTCAGGGTACTAGACTCTAACACTGAGATACATGTGGAGAAATAGGAGTAAACCCCAAGCTAGGAGATTATATGACACAGAGGGGTGACCACGGGAATCAGGCAAAGCTTCGTGTGAGTCAATCATCTGAGAGGAGCAGTGTGTGAAGGAGGAGAGGCGAGCAGGGCTGGTTTTAAAGCTGTGAAGACGAGATGGGTTGAGTCTTTGGCTTCCATTTTCCTCTCTTTCAAACCCCGCATCCCTGAACTGTCTCCTTCCCCCCCTCGGATGCAAAAAAGATTGCACGAATTTGTTCAAACGAGAGTTTAGACGGCTCATGTCGAGGAATATGCTTCTGAAGAGGAAATTTCATGCATTAGCAGGTTGATAGGGAAGTTTCGGAGCAGACGGTGTCCTAACTCATGGACAGGTTAACCGCTGCAGAGAGACTGCCCGGGAAGAAGTAAGATCTGGAAGCCCTCCAGTGGGCGAGTGGGCAGGTACTGGAGAGAGGCTGCACTGTGGCTTCTGAGGAAACACAGCCCTGCACTAGTTTTCCATAAAAGGGGACATGAGACAGGCTAGCAGGTGGGGACTCAGACTCAGTCATCAGCACTGCATCTAAGAAAGGGCTGGGGTGGTGTCCCTTTTCTTACATCTGGGGAAAGGGACAGAGCAAGGCAAGTTACAGGAGGACTGGTTTGATGCTGAGCTGGGGTTTCTTCAGTCATTCTTGGTCAGAGACCAGCCTGGGGGGAAGGCCAAACAGCCAAAAATGAAGGAGAAGGAGCAGAGCTGAGTGGGCCTGGAGCTAGGCAGGTCTACCACACCTGCACAGCCGAGATCATTCCTGGCAGGCTTTGCCTGCGCTCCCTCTGGCCATTTCAAAGAGGGTAAAGTTGAGGCATTGGAGGGTTGGCATGCATGTATCTGGACATACCAAATGGTGTAGGTGCATGAGAGAGCAGGTGTTTGGATAAGTAAAGGGTTCTCCCAACTTCGTCTCTTTCATATTGGTTATGAAAATTCCCAAATCCTTGAACATTGTATACAACTAAACAGAAAATCTAAACATAAAATCCACTGTAGGCACTAAAAAAAGTAATAATGATATTTTCTTATGCTTTAAAATTCTTCACATTAAGGAGGCTGATGTAAGAACAAATAGAGGAAAATTTCTTGTCAATCAACATCTAGGAGATTCTGACTAAACATGAGGCTTTTCCCCCTGAAATCCCACTAAAGTGATGACAAAAGAACAGAATCAGGAAGCTGGAAAGTGAACAGACCAGTGGCAAAAGGCTGCAGATGGAGAACGTTGAAAATTAAATGGCTGTAGGTGGGAAGACCCATTAAAAAAAAATGAGTGCAGAATCCTGGGGACAATCCCAAGTGGAAGGCACTAGTCTGAATGAAGAGCCCCAGATCCTCCTCACCAACCTTGGAAGCCAGGCTCCTACTCTCCCTTAATTTCTAGACCACGGACTGTTCATTCTCAGGAAAGGCAGAGGGGCCCTGGATTCAAGCATACCAGGCATAGCAGAGGAATAGGGCATCACACACAACACAGGAGGATTAAGTAAAGGTTTACATACCAACCATTGATATCCCTAGCTTCCTGTTCTGAAGCAGCTTTTGGAATGTGTATAGTCAGGGTTATACCCTCCTAGCAGGAGACTGGATGCTTCGTCCTTGGGAAAACTTGCTAAAGAGAGAAGATCTAAAGATATAAACTATTAAGCGTTCCCTGTGGAATAACCAGGTCTCCACCTCTAATAAAGCTCACAGTTGCGAAGACTTCCAAACAAAAATGCTTCTAAATAATATTACTATTTCACTCTTAAGTAGGAATGAATAATCAAGGATCACCAGGCATTTGAGAAAAGCCTCTAAGATGAAAATAGAGACTGTAATTAAATCAACAACAACAATAACAACAAATGGGAACTCAGAGGAAAGGAAGATAATGCAAGCAACCAAAGCACACTTAAAAATAAATCTCTCTAACATACCCACAGAAATACATAAAATAATATCCACAGAAACATATAAAAACATATTATGATTAAAACACCTTTTTTATGTATTTATTTGACAGAGAGACAGCGAGAGAGTGAACACAAGCAAGGGGAGTGTGAGAGGGAGAAGCAGGCTTCCCACCGAGCAGGGAGCCCGATGCAGGGCTCAATCCCAGGACCCTGGGATCATGACCTGAGCTGAAGGCAGACGCTTAACGGCTGAACCACCCAGGTGCCCCAAGGCCTTTTTTTTTTTTTTTTTGCCTTAACTAATAAATCCAAACTTAAGAAAAATTGTGAATTTTATTTTACTTTTTAAAGGATTTTATTTTTAAGTAATGTCTACACCCAGTGTGGGACTTGAACTCATAACCCTGAGATCAAGAGTGACATGCTCCACCAACCAAGCCAATCAGGTGCCCTGAGAAAGTGTGAATTTTAAACTATAATAGAATACATTTGACATTAGCTTTGCATCTCTCTCTCTCTCTCATCATCATCTATTGTTTTTTGTTTTTCTGTATTTGTAAGCTATGGGTCAGTTTCTGTGGTAGGTGTTAAGATGGTGGCAGAGTCTTTGCCAACAAGGAACTAATAGTCTAGTAGGCTATGAAGAACTGGAGAAAGCCTGTAATGAGGCCAAGTCTGCCAGAGTAGGGGAAGCAGTGTGGTATGGTTGGAACAAAGAGTAAGCAAAGGACAGCTGTGGAAAATCAAGTTGGCAAAGTAATATTTTTCAACCATGTTTTATATTTTCTTTGATTAGCCCTGCTTCAACTACCCAATTCGATCATGAAAATGTTCACTGTGAAGATATCGAAGTCTTTCTGATCCAGTGGCATATTTCTATCATCAGTATTTAGGAGTTTGAGGCTGGATTTCTAAGAGTCACTCCCATCATTTCCTACTCCCTTGTAATGGTAGATTTAATATAATCAATATTCTCTAAAACCTTCTGAGCAGGAATTTATTTTTATTGTGTAATGATAAATGACGATTAAAATTAAAAAAAAGAATAAAAGCTTTTATATTTTCCGTGCCATTATCATTGCTGGTGTTCTTCATTTCTTTGTGCAGATCCAGATTTCCATCTGGTTTCATTTTCCTTCTTGTGAAAATGCAGAAGGAAAATCGTGGTGTGAGGAATTCTTTCAGCTTTTTGTGCCTAAACAAGTTTTTATTTCACCTTTAGTGTTAAAAAAGATTTTTGCTGGATACAGAATTCTAGATTGGCAACTTTTTTCTTCCAATAATTTAAATATGTAGCCCCACTGTCATCTGGCATGAATGGTTTCTAATGAGAAATCTGATGTCTCTCTTTTTTTGTGTGTGTACCTAATTTCTCTTTTTTCCCCTTCTGACTGTGTTTAAAATGTTCTCATCACCCTCTTGAGCAATTTTGCTATAATGTGCCTTGAAGTAGTTTTCCTCATGGTCCTTGTACCTGGGGCTCATTGAGCTTTTTGGATTTGCTAGTTTGTAGTTTTCATCCAATTTGGACATTTTGGTTATTATTTTTTCAAAGATTTATTCAGTGTTACCTTTTTCCTCTCTTTTTTCTGTGACTCCAGTTACACATCTGTGTGGCTCCTGGAAGTTGACGCACAGCTCACTGATGTTGAGTTCATTTCTCTGTAGTTTCTTCCCTGTGTTTCATTTTAAATACTTTCTATTGTTAGGTGTTCAATAACTTTTCTTCTGAAAAGATTTCTGAAATTCTTAATTTCACTAGTGCAACTTTTAAATCTCAGAGATTATAGTTCTCATCTCTAGAAATTCAAACTGTATTTTCTTCACATTGCCCACGTTTCTATTTAACATGCTCAATTATTATTATTTTTTTAGTACCAGATTTTTTAACCTCAGCAAAATAAAGATGCATCGGCCTCTGCAGATTCCAAGCCTCACGTGCTTGACCCAGGGAAACCGCACAGGGGATACTGTGTGCACATGGGTTTCCCTTCTCTGTGCTGCAGCCTGGAAACTCTCTTCAGGAAGTAAGCTGAGCAGTTGCTGAGCTCACTTTCTTTCTTGTCTCTCAGGGATCATTTTCCTTTATCACATGATGCCCAATGTTTAGAAAATTATTGTTTCATGTCTTTTGTTTTCTTTATTAGTTGTTTCATATGGGAGGGCAACTCCAGTCCTTGTTACTCCGTCTTAACTGGAAGTGAAAGTCAACTTATCATATTTAAATCACTGTTTGCTGGATTTCCGTAAAAGAAAACTGCTACCATTTCTTATAAAGCCAAATATCACTTTTGGGTGGTTCAATTCTCCCTTAAATTTTTGAATTAATTAGCTCCACAAACTAATCAATTATAGCTGATATAAATTAAAAAATATTAGAATTCATCTGAGGAACTTCGGCTTACTTTCCGTATTTGTGGACTTGTTCCTCCCCTGTGCCATGTGCTGATTGGTGGGAACCAAGGTATTTCTCAGTGTATACATGGGATTGGTGAATTGATTATTTTGAATAGATCCAAGTCAGCTAAAAAATATTAAATAAATTTATCTTAAGCATTGTGCTTTATTTAACTTGAGTTTCCATGTTATGAATTGACCCTACAAAATGCTGTTAGTGGTTTTCTCTAAGCTACCTGGCTAATTCAGTTAAAAACTTGGCCAATATTTGAAATGATTGTCTGCTTAAGTCAAGGGACCAGCCTGTTTTGTGTGTCTCAGATAGAGACGGTAAAGTTATGTAGTAGGGCTGTAACTTAAGGAAGAAAACTTAGAGTCCTGAATGAAAGGTTCATTCTGTAAGTGACATGATTTAATATTTCAGTACCCTGCAGCAAATATGCCCATCACTAGTAAAATGGGTTTACTAGGAAAGATTAGGTCTCCTGGGTGTGACCTCACTCTGGTGCCCCTCATGCTCCTTTTGTCCTTGGACTTTGGTCCTTCTCTCTATTTCCTACATTATTGTCATAAGGTTTTCTCTATCCGTGTCCAGGTTTTGCTGATAAAACTATGGAAGTCTGTTAATTACGTCTCACTTCTAAGCCTGACAGGACTTAATGCGTAGAGCTGCTCAACTTTGGTCATGGTCTGATGAGTTGAGTGGCTAAGTGTTGGCCCCATCGTTGAGTGGCCTTGATTTGTCTGAGGAAGATCACTTTCATGGGAGAATAAGGATTGCAATCATTGATATCCTGAGCCTGCCATCGTGGATAAGATGACCCCCGTCTCTTTCTCTGTGAAGCTAAGAAATGCTGCTATGTCTATAATGTAGACAAGAAACACAAGCACCCCTTCCCTTGGAAAAACTGAACTCCAAAGAGTTCCTACCTCAATTTTTGCCAGTCCTGGCTTTTTGCTTGTAGCTGGGTAGCAGGGCATATCTATAAATGGAACTGTGCTGTACGCACAGTTCCAATGGGGTTTTCCTTTTAGAGATTACTGAAATAATTTAGCTATGTTTGGGGGAGGTGACCTGGAAGAGTAATCCATTTAGCAAAATAACAAATCAAGAGGTGTTCTCTGTGATTTTCAAAGTATGAGAGGGAGATATTGAGGCTTTGGCCCTTTGTTTCCACAATCTATCCAAAGCATTGAGTCTCGGCATCTGTTGTGTAAGGCACTCTACGCGACCCCTTTAAAAAGGAGGTAAATAGAACCTATGTCAGCTATGGATTTGGATTTATTATAACTGCTAAATTATGTCTATCTTCTCTAGGTACTACGTGGGGATGAACAAAGCTATGAATACATTGGTAAGACTTTAAAAGAGAAATGTCAGACAAATCTGGAAAGTCACCCAAAACAATCTCACTACGCCACTCGACCTATATCGAGGTAATCAGAAGCCTTCTAGTTGTTAAACTTTGATTTTCTGCAGATATAGAACATTTTTCTTGGTTTATCTGCCTGTGTTACCATTATTAACCACTTTCTTCACCTTAAAACTTGTTTTTATAATGTCACTCTTTCTTGGTTAATTTTTAATTTTTGGTAGTTCTGTTCAGTCTCCCTTACAGATTTAACTTTACCTCCCAGCCCTAGGGTTCCTATCATCAGGCTACTTCTCTCACGACATACTTTTCCTTGCTCCTCTGAAGGCGATCCAGACCTATGGGTCCAATAGCTCCCTGTGCATGAATGACTCCCCAGTCTATCTCCAGATTAAAAATCTCTCTTGACAGATTTCCCCTGGCCTGAGAAAAGTAAATCCACTAGGGAGTCCCACAGACATCTCTAACTCAAATAACGCTAAATCCTAACACTTCATATTTTGCTCCCTGAACCTACTTCCCTTCTTGGGCTCCATCACTTAAAGAATGATACTAACTTTCATCAATTGCTCACAATAGAAACCTGAGAGCTACACTAAATTCTTCCTTTTCCTTACCCCTACCCCATCTCCAAGTCCAGTAAACTCTCTTAAAATCCCTCTCCTACCACTCATCGTTGCCCTAATTATATAGAAGCAGGAAGATTGCAACAGCCTCCTTCTCACTGATCCTAAGACTTTTATTCACCTTCCTGGAAATTATCTCCCGAAGACGGAGTTTTCTTTTTTAAAAAAAATTTTTTAAAAGATTTAATTTATTTATTTGACACAGAGAGAGAGAGAGAGAGCAAAAGAGACAGAAAGAGACAGAGGGCACAAGCAGGGGGAGTGGCAGGCAAGGGAGAGGGAGAAACAGGGTCCCCACTGAGCAGGGAGCCCGGTGTGGGACTCGATCCCAGGACCCTGGGATCATGACCTGAGCCGAAGGCAGACGCTTAACTGACTGAGCCACCCAGGCACTCTGCAGAATTTTCCTTAAACAAACAAATCTTAACTTTTTAAAAAAAGATTTTATTTATTTATTTATTTATTTATTTATTTATTTATTTGAGAGAGAGAGGTCCTCAATGATTCCTCTACCAACAAATCAAAATCTAACATTTTTTTCATGATCTAGCCTCTTCCGACCTGTTCAACTTCTTCTACCATCATCTCCTTTGAATTTACTTTGAAGCATGATGTCTTGCACATGATTTACAAAGAAAGGGTGAATGGATGAACAGCAGCCTCCCAAATAAATACACCATACGCTCTCCCCTGTTTCTATACACATACTGTTTCTGCTGTCTGGAATGCTCTTCTCCACTCCACTCCTTACTGGCACCTTCCATGATGCCTCCTGCCCACCGAGGTAGATGTTGGTGCCCCTCCTTCGCTTCTGCAGCACTTAGTACCCATCTCCGGGACTGTCTTACTGTATCTACCTTACCCTGATTGGAGTTGGTCCTGGGTCTTAAGCTTGAAATCGTTTGTTTGCTTCCCTGTCTTTTCAATAGACTTAAACCTTCGCCAGCTGGGGACCCTCACTTTCCATGTCTGAGTCCTGCAGAGCCTGACACAGTGCCTGCACCTCATAGCTGCCCAGTAATCATTTGCTGAGACAAAGCATGCTTTATCAATAATCGGAGGGGAGAGCGCTTTTGTCCTTATTTGGTAAATTAAATGCAGACCAACATTTTTGAAAAAAAAAGAGTGACTTCTGGTGAGGAGCAGAGATAAATGGAAGCCACTTCCCTCTTGTTTGGTGCTAAGCGGGGAGTGGAAGCAGATCTGGAGCCACTTCCTCTCACCAGTCCTTAGACTCACCACCCCACCCTGACCATCCTTTTTTCCCCTCTGCATCTTGTCTGTCTTTGGTTTTTGAGGAGAAGATAAGGAGAAGATGAGAGAGAGAAGATCTGAGCTATCTGGAGGATGTTTCTACCAAGTCAAAGTGGAGGAGATTTACCACTTCCAAAGGGAGGGTGGCCGGAGTGTTCTCCTCATTCCTGGGCTTGCGTACCACGTGTGTAACTTATAACAGAAAGGTTCTTGTCTTGATCCAGTAAGTGCTGCCTGGGCCCGGCAATCTGATTTGCAGGGCTCAGTGGAGACTGAAAATGGGGGCCCCTTGTTAAATATTTATGAAGAATTTTAAGGCAGTGACAGCAGAGCATGAGACCAAGGTTGGGACCCTTCTGAGCTGGAGCCCTGTGTGGCCGCACATGGTCACACCGAGGAAACCAGGCCTGGGGTTCCTTGATGGACATTTCAAGCACTGAGTTTGGGTGATGTTTCTTTTCCTTACTTGTTTATCTGGAAGTTTCTATGAAATCTTTTGGAGATTCAAAAAGGGGTAAATACAAATGTCAACGTACCCATCACCGGCTTAAGAAATGTGTGGTGACAAATACATTTGAAATACTTTGTGTACCCCTTGCTCCCGGAAGTAATCCATGTTCTGATGAACCACAGGAGTTTATCATTCCTGTACATGTCTCTCCCTCTCTCTATATATATATTTTACTACATATCCCTAAGAAAGATGAATTTTACAGTGACGCAGGGGGACTATTTCTTGAAGCAACTGAGCAAGGGATTAAATCCTGTGAGACCCAGGATTAACCAACTCCAAATCCATGTGATAAGGGAGTCCTGGTTTGGTCCTTTGCATTTTTATTCATTGTTTATATTTTCTTCAGCCCACATCTACCTCCCTTCCTGCCCTTTGTAGAATCTGTAAACAACCCTTCCTTTCTGCCAAATGTGTCTTCATCCATTTGGTCTTGCTACTTGCTTCTTCAGTAAAGCTAAGCACAAGTCCAGGCTCCAGGCTGATTTTCTTTCTCCCTCATGGTTATCCTGGGTCATGGTGCTGGGGGTTCCACGGGTCGGTCGAGTGGTCGCTTTGCGATGTTTTAAGTTCAGCTACATCTGGGGACTTGGAAAAGCAGAAGCTGTTGGAATTACATACATATATATACACTGGAGTGAATTGGATTCAGACACGAATATTCAGCCAAGCCCACATTTGAGAATTATAAAGTGGGACTGTGAAGGGAGAGAAAGTCATGCTCAGCCTTGCCTCTCTGTGCAGGGATTAAGGCAGCAGGAAATGTGGTGAATATTTTGCCAAAAATGAGGGTGTGGCCTTTAGAGAGGGGACTTGGAGTCTGGGGTTGTCCCACACGGTTATAATAATTAACAAATTAATAGTTTGCGCATCCTCCATGCCTTCAAAAGCTTAAAACCCCTTCGAGCCTTGTGCACCCTCTGGATGAATATTGGAAACTGTGTGGAATTTAGCAGTAGTAAGAAAGATGATTGCAAATGGCTGGTTTTTCTGTCTTTAAGGATTTATCTACAGGGCAGCAGCCACAGTTGGGTTAGAGCAAGGAGTTTGGGGATGGATTTTGGCAGGCCTTTGATCTGAACGGACTGAAATAAAAAAAACCAAGGCATCCCTAATCGCCTGACCAGATACCTTACGCAGCTCCATTCCAAGCTCATGTGAATAATATGGTCGCAAAATGCCAATAATAACCACCAGGATTTCCAGCACAGGGAGTGACTGGAAATTGGACTCATGTGCTGCCCCCAAAATCGCTCTGGCCTAATTACTGTTAAAAACAGATGAAGGTAAAAGTTAACATGGCCCCAGTGAGTCATCTTGTCAGGACTCACATTACAGAAACAGCCATTCTGGGAGGAGAATTCTGAGGACAAAGTCTTCGAGAGTGGCCACAAACGATCGCAGAGAAGCAGCCTGCTAGGAAAGCCTGCGTCTGGATCCCGGGAACTCAGAGCAAGATAACTGTCCTGTGGTAACAGCGGCTTTTCAATGGTCTTTTCCATTAATAAACACATATAACTGCCATATGGAAATATGATCCACAGCCCCACTTCCTCCTAAAATAGAGCGTTCCTAATTGCAGTTATTTCACTGCCTTCAGAAATACTCTCTTACTCTTCCTTCAGAAATACGCTTCCTAATGACTCGGGTTCGTCCGGCATGGGGAAGAGAAACGAGTGGAACAGGGGAGCAGGAAGCCTTCTCTGAAACTGGTCCCTTAGTCTTCCCCAGGTAAGTAGTATTGGCCTCTTTAGAGATAAAGAAAAGTGGGAGCCAGAGCTTTCCTCCGAATCAAATGTTCCTTGGTGCCTAGAGCTCCGTGATCAATGCGGATATTCAACATGGCGGTGTCCTGTGGTGGGGAATGAAAGCACAGGAAGTTTGGGTTTGAACCTTGACTCTGCCACTGTTGGCTGTGACTCCAGGGAAGTTATTGAAGCTCCCTGGACTCAGTGGTCTCATCGATCACTTGGGAGTGATGAGGCTGACCTTAAAGCAATGGTGTCAGTTACTTTACAAGGGGAGCAAAGTCTTAGTAAGTAATTCTGTTCTATAGGAAAGGCCTGGAGGATGTGCTTTGGGTACAGACGGTCTGAAGTTTGATCCTGGGTGTGTGAAGGGCAGTGAGTATTCTGCTGACTAGCACCAGTTGCTTGCTTATGTTCTCCTTACGGATGTTCTCTGGGAAAGAGGCAATTTGTGAGAGCCTGGTTCGGACCATCCTTAGCCTGAAATCATCCCTGTTTTCAAGCGGGAGTTTTACATCCTTAAAAGTTTGATTTGACCTCCCTCAATTTTCCTCCTTCTCTTGTAATTCCAACACATATATTCTCAGAATCAAAGAGGTTCTGAAGCAAAAATATCTTAGATCCCACACCAATATTGTCTTAGCTGCTAAAGAAAATAAAGACATATTCTAAGGAACACATTATGAAATTTAGAAATTATGTAAAAATGGAGTTTATCGTGATTTATTTGTAATAGCAACAGACTGGAAGTGAACCTAAATGTCTAATAAGAAGGGATCACTTAAACAAAGGAATACTATACACCACTGAAATGTGGATGCAGGAGAATCTGTAATGTCATGGGAAAGCGTTGACAATATGCGGTGAAGTGAAAAAAAATCGATTTCACTGCAACATCAAAATATGAACATGAGTTATACATGTATGATGAGTTATGGATGCTCTGTTTCTTTTTGTTGAAAAAACACGTAAAATTCACCATCTTAACTATTTCTGCACGGACAGCTCAGTACGTTAAGTATATTTACATTGTCAGGCAAGCAGTCTCCAGAATGCTTTCATTGTATAAAACTGTACCCATTGAACAACAACTTCCCCACGTTCCCTTGCCTACAGTCTCTGGCAACCACCATGCTATTTTCTGTCTCTATAAATTTGTTTGCTTTGGGTCTTCGTATAGGTGGAATCATACAGTATGATTTTGTCACTGGCTTATTTCACTTCGTATAGCGTCCTCCAACTTCAGCCGTGATGTAGCAGGTGACATGATTTCCTTCTCTTTAAAGGCTGACCAATATTGCATTGCACGTATATGCCACATTTCGGAATCATCTATCCATTCATTGGCACTTGGGTTCCTTTCACATCTTTGCCTTCGTGAATCACGATGCTGTGAACTCAGCTGTGCAAATATCTCTTTGACATCCTGCTTTGCTCTGGTCTCTGAAATCCAGAACCTGTGCTTACGACCAGGACATTCTTCTGTCTCATATGTGACGGTCCCCTCTAAAAGGAGCTTATGCAGTTCCAAGTCAGCAGGTGAGATGAGTGGAGGATCTTGGATGTCAGGATTTCTGTCCCAGTTGGGTTCTTCTAGGCTCTGGCTCCATATTTGTCCAGGAGTTTCTGTGGCCAGAGGCACTGTGTTCCTGCTTGGCACTGGCAAGTTCTCTGTTCTTTCTGGCCCCAGCAGGAAGAGGAAAGGAACGGAGGCCGAGGGGATGGGGTTGGCTTTAAGCTGTCAGGTGGGCAAGCTGATGCAGTCCCATGGCCGAGGAAGCAGACCCGAAGGGAAAAGCAGGTTAAAGCAGTGATACTTTATGGTTACTAATGAATTCCGTTTTATAGCCCAACTCCCTTAAATTGTCTTCCTGTGATTAATTCTTGTTCTCCTGGTCCCCTTTAGGCAGACGGTTGTTGATAGGGAGTGCTCAGTGTTGAATGAGTAAAACGTCCTAATGCATGTTCTCTTCAGCCAGAGATAACCTTGCTTTAAACATGATGAATGCAACTTTGACGAGGGAAGATATCACCACGAAGGGGGCTTGTGGCTTATGCATCAGACACTTGGGTATAAGCTCATTGCCTAGCAGCATTTCAATCTCAATCTCTCTCTCTCTCTCTCTCCTGACCATTTTGAATAACTTGATCTGTCTGTCACTATCCTGAAATGAATTGATATAAACCATCCGTGTGACCACTTTGTTCTGGATTTAATTACCCCCCCCCCAAAGGATTCCACACCTTTTTCTTCCTCAGTGAACAATGAAACAAAAAAGCAACGTTTCTGGGAAAGTCATAGAGCTTAAAAATCATTAAACTACACGCCATTAGAGATGATTCTCTTTGGGGACCGAGGAGCTTTAGTTCCTCTTCTGCGTGTATGTGTGTACGTGTGGGTAGACTTGCACAGACTTAGAGAGAGAGGAGAGAGGTTTTTCTGGTTAGGCTTTTACACTTTGTATCTCAACCTAAGTTGCCTTGATCCCAGACTTCTTAATTTTGGCCCAGGCCACCAAAATGCACAGAATAAAACCACCAGTCACCCGTGATTATTATTTATAAGGATGTGTCCTGTACCAAGAAGGAAGACAGGTGGCAGGGGAGGGGAAGTGAGCTGGTGCGTCAGCTGGGACTCACAGAGATGCCCACATGCTGCATGTGCCCGCTTGATAAGAGAAAGAAAGAGAAAAGCAAAGCCAAGCTATTTTTGTGTGAACAAATTATTTACATGTCTAGTTTCTTCCAGCAATTACAAAGGATCTCTTCCACTCTGGCAGGAGAAGTCTTCAGTTTCAAGAGGGAAAAAAAAAAATCTCTCTCCCAGAACTGATAACCAAATAAAACTTTGTTATATTTTCTGTCTAATAAGCACAAGAAATTCCATAACTCCCTTGATTAAGCATATTATCCTTCTTCAGAAAGTCAGCTTGATTTATGCAAAAAGTGATTTGGACATACTTTCTCCGGCCATGGAGATTTCATAATTCCTAGTGTATGTCTGGAAAATCTCCTCTCGTCGAGTCCAAACCAAATTAATGTCTTCCAGAGTGACCTGAGGAATTAATGAGGTTTCTGCTGTCAGTTCTACCCATCCAAAGGTCAAGTAAATCATTGGCTGGCTCTCGGGCCGCTGTATTTCTGCTGCCTCTCTGACTCCACGTTCCATGATAACAACACTGCAGATGGCTTTGAAATACGGCATCACAGACACTCTCCGTCCATCTGCTGGGACATATTTTAGGCTCTGCTTCTCTTTCTGCTGTAAACTCGGCCTTTAATGGAGTCCGTAATTGCTGATAAATGGGGTATCAATGAAGTCAGTCTACTGGAGGTTCCCCCATTCTTTTCTGCTGATGTGTGCTATTTAAGTCTCCTCCGACGTGACTTAAGATGATTGTGTGCCCAGCTCTTTCATTCCCCAACTGGTGTTCTTGGCTGAAGGTTTAAAGTTTTTTGTGTTTTTTTTTCCTCCTTCTTCTTTTTGGACAAGCTAAAGCCGGATGGTAAGAGGCTTGCCCGAGGAGCCGTGTTCTTCTTGCCAGGAGAAACTCCACAACCGGCCGTAAGATAGTGTGTACAGCACTAGTGGGAGGTTTAAGGATTTTTTTCTACTTCTTTTCCACCACCATCCGAGCTCGAGGACCAGCTTCTTTGTGGACCTCAACTGTGAAATAATTGGCAGGTTTCGAAAGCTTTGAAAGTGACTTAGCCTGTCTCTCTGTGCTGGCGGTCTGGAGTCTCAGTGTTTGTCATTGAACTTCGCCACCATTTTCCCCTTTGGTTCTTTATGGATTATAAATGAGGATTAAAAGTAAAAGCCACGATTGTCTTCCCTCCCCGTCTCCTTATTTGATTTTGCATTTCTCATGAATATCTGGTTGAATTGCAGCTGCTAATGAGGAAACAAGCCAGACAGGGCTGGTAAATTCTTACATGGCGTCTTAGCCACATGCCCAGAGGAGCCAGAGGCTGCTCCCCACTTATTCTTTCAAAACAGAAAAACCTAAAGTTACCCGCTGACCACTGGGTTTCTGCTACCAACTGGCCATGTGGTTATAAACACGTGCCAACGAGGAATGAAACATTAAAGCTGCAAGTGGAGACTGAGTTTACCTGACCTTTCAAACCTCAGTTTCCTGAGCTATAAAATGGGGATGGTCGTACCTGCCGTCCTTACCACAAAGGTTTGGGAGCGTGGCTGTTGCTGTTGGCTAACGTTTCTGGGCACTGACCATGGGCTAACAATGGAACGAGGCCCCTGCCCTGTATGATCTCATTGAATCGTCACAATCATTGTAGGGAGCAAGTAGTATTTTCAATGCCACCATTTTACAAACAAGGAGATAGCGACGTTGAACAAAAAAGGAGGTATATAAGAAATGTTTTATAGCTCTTACTGTTTTCAAAACATTTTTTCATACGTCAATTCATCTTTCCTGCTCGAGAATTCTGTCAGGTATTTATTACTGTGTTTCTTTCCCTGGAGTTTAGAGAGAGGACAAGAGGCTTTCTCAAGGTCACCCAAGCCGGGAAGGGCAGCGTTGTGACGTGAACAAGACACACAGCAAATGGAAACACGTTTCAAAGGAAAAAAAATAAAAGCCCCATCGATAATACAGTTAGATGCCTGATTGTCGTTGCTACGATATAATCCATTAGCACACGGGTGTCAAACAGCCTTGTCACTCTCATATTTTCAATTAGGCCATAAAACAAACGATATGTCCAGCCCCGGCAAGCAAAGGATGACCGAGGGAGGACAAGGCGGGGCTGCAGAGAAGATGTGGAGGAAGCTAGTGACCTAAGTGAGGAACTTTAGGGAATTTGGTGAAATTTGGGTCCGAGGTTGAGAGGAAACCCTGATGAATAATTTCGATCAGACCTTGAAAATGTCAGGCAGGCGAAACCTCTCCAGGGCTTCTTATCCATTTCTGATTTGATTCAGCTGGGAAATACCTCAGAAGTTTTTCTTCAGCTCTTTGTTTCCCATTTGTTGGAAACTGGTGGGTGGTAAGGGGGCTCTTTCCATGTACAGTCAAACACAAAGCAGAGGGAAGATGAGAACTCGCTTTGGGGGACCGAACTGGGAGAGAGATTTGCTTTCTCCCCCCCTTATGTCTCCAGCATTTTACACCCCAATGGAGACTCAAGTCCGACGTGCTTCCCCGTGGCACAGGGCCAGCCGGAACCTGGGTGTGGGCCTGTGGGTGTGGTGGGGAGAAGGCAGGTTTTATTTCTCTAAAACACAGTGGAATTGGCTGGGGGGGGCACAGTGTTAGAGAGGAGCCTCAGAAATCTTGCCCCCGGGGGGCACTGCCCTTAGCGGAGACTGGGAGAGATGCGTGAGCAGACTTCTTTGTGGGGAAGCCCTGAGTTTGAAAAGCTCTTTTCTTGGCTACTGACACGTGCCAACCCTTAGCAAGTGAGTGGATCCTTGGGTCTCCTTTTTTCCCCTGGAAAGTGGTGGTGGGGACAATCCTAGGTCACCAGAGTCTGGTGACTATTTGATGGGATAATGTACGTGAAAGGGTGTGTAAACTTTAAAGCATCCGTGGCTGCCGGTGGTGTTTGGTAGTGGGGCTGGCCTCCCTGACGTTTTGATATGTGAAATCAAGTGAAAATTTAAATCAAGGGCCCCCCTGAAAACACAAGCGGATCAGCAAAAGTATGGAAGACATGGGGTTGACATTGGTGACGGCGGGGGGCAGCTGGATTCTGGCCTGGCCAGAAAAAAGCAAAATACAGGTTAGCGTTATCTCATTTCCTGATAAGCACTACAGTAGATGCTAAAACAGAAGTAAAATGAAATGAAACGCTCAAAATTTTCTAGCGCGCTAACCACAGGCTGCACAGGGGCCTGTCGTCCTCACGGCTTGCCTCTAGAGAGTTCTCTTGGTCGTATAGGGTGTGCATTCCCAACCCACCTGGGGGGTGCTGACTGCTCTGGGCAGGCAGGTGACCTGGTCTCACCTCCACCAATAACCTCCCCAGCTCTGAGCCCGAGGTCCTGACGAAGGGACCCACAGCTCCAAGGAATGGGGACTCCCAGCCGTCTTCTCGCATCAATCGGCATTTGGTTTGTGAGGCTGGTGGGCCAGAAGATTCCTGGCACAGGGTCAAGAAGAAGATGCCATGCATTTTGAGAGTGGACTCCAAGAGGTGACATCCACATGCCTCGCCCTGCCACCTCCCCTGCGGGGGCTGTGAAGTGTCTCGGGAGCCTGTGTCGCTGTGTCCGACGGAGACAGGCAATGACTATTGCACAGTGATACTGTGATATGCTTGCGCGGCTGTGGTTTTTTTGTAAAGAGCAAAGTCCACTCGATTCTGAGCACACGGGAGTCGCCTGCTCTAGCATGGGGCCTGGCTCGGGCTCCAGTGGCGCCCAGCTAATGCAGATGGAGTGAGTGGAGAGATCAACCAGGGAAGAAATCCGTTTCCGGAAGGGAAATGGAATCTGTGGCAGGGCCCCCGGCAGTGGGAAGGGAGCCTTTCTCACCCTGCTTCTGGCTGGGAAGACTGGTAGCACTTTGACACGGAGGATGCTCCCGGGGGGAGAAGGGAGGTCATGTGGGCTCAGCGCAGGGATTTGGGGCAGGGGCCAGCGAGCACAGATAGGCTGCCCAGGGTCTGGGATGCTGGGCTAAGTAGCGTGGGCTCTATCCCGAAGGCAAGGAGAAGACTGCAAATGTTTTTTGATGTGATGTGAATGGAGATCTCTCTGTCTCTCTCTCTGTATCTGAGAGAGACAGAGATAGAGGGAGAGAGACAGGGAGAATGAGAGCGGGGGAGAGAAGGGGAGCCGCCAGTTTGGCGGGCTCCGTCAAGGGTCTGGCAAGGACAGTAATCTAGGGGTTGTTTGGAGAAACCCGGCGGGGGCTGGGGGCAGTGGATCATCCCCTCGAGGTGAGCAGAGAGAGGCCAGATCCCTGTGGCAAGTGTAGACGGCTCCAGCTCTAAAGTCTTGATCCTCAGTGTGTTCTTGGACTCACTGCGTCCCCAAGGAGACCAATGAAAGGAGAGTCACAATGTGGGTTACAGTTTCTGGGTGGCTGTCACAAGTGGCCCCTCTCAGCTGAGGGTGCCCGGAGCCAGGGCCGTGAAGGGAAGGGGCAGCAACCATGGCGGGGTTGGCAGGGGTGTGATCAGCCACCATGGCTGGGGTGGCATCCCCCATGTGCCGGGCTGCCCGGTACACGAGAGCAACGTATCATGTTGTCTCTGTATCCTATCAAAACCCCCAGTACTGTGGAGTCACAAATACATAAGAGGTTTCCAAATTTTGTGGGGGATGTTGGGCAAGAACAGCAGTCTGTTGTGACATTCTTACACATGTGTGTTTTCCTCATGGCCAGGGAATCTGGTTTTCCAACCTTCTGGCTGGTTAAGGGTAGACTTCAAATGTTACTGTGCAGCTCATGGACTAAGAGGTGACCAGTAGGCCCTAACCAATGTACGTTTAGCCTGTTACAAGCGAGGGACTCCCCGATAGGTGTTTGAAGTACCCCTCCCCCCACTTCTGTCTACGCTGGAGGCTCTTCCTTCCCCTTCCTCCCTCTGTCCCTGAGAATGACCTCATCTTCTTTGCTGGTTGTCGGTCCTACATGGAGCCCCATGTGATCGGGCGAATAGAAGACGGTCTTGTAATAATGCTTAATAATACCAGGTCCCTTCCGGGAAAGTTTCAAAATAAGAGAATTGGATGAGAAAAGCCATTGCCACATATTTATGGCCTTGAATGTGCTTGTCAAGATGCCATGTCCTCTTACGCACTTCCCCCCACCCCCCTCAGTTGTCATTGCCGTTTTATTCCACTGACTGAGAGAGCCATTTTGAGGAACCAACTGTCTCATTCAAGCACATGCAGGCCAGGCCTGGTTAACTCCAGCAGGGTGGGGTCGACCAGGGCAGGCTGGGGCAAGGACTGACGGTGGCCCACTGGGCTGGGAAGGAGAAAATTGCTGGAAATTGAGCCCAACAGGTAGAATAAGTGGTAATCTGGCAGACACCAGGGAGAGGAAGGCCTGACACAAGGCAGCAGAGACTAACCAGGCTGGTGGAACGAGGCTGTGGGGATCAAGTAGGGAGGGCACCAACAGACGTGTTTGTTGGGACCCCTGTGTGCAGCGCCCTGCTAAGCGATTTCCTTGTTACTTCTGACTCTGACAGAGCTGATTCTCCCACTAACTTAATGCCACGTAATGCTAGTATCAACCGTTCAAAGTAGAGATGATCGTTCATGTGATTTTATAGAGGAAGCACCTCATGCTTTGAGAGGTGAAGTCAGTCCCAGGCCACATGGCTAACAAGTGCCAGGGCCGGAACTTAAATCCAAGGCTGACTCTAAAGGCTCTCTTCACTGCGTGTGACGGTCACCTCAGGGGGAAGCTCCAGCCCAATTCCAGTCCATGAAACTCTACCGGTATGACCAGGCAGCCACTGCTGTGTGACACACCGTCCTGACTCGAGGCTCGCCTTGCTGGCAGTCCATGGTCAGCCGGAGTCTCTCGGCACGTCTGCACCCTTCTGTGCATGTGCGCACATACGCACAACAGGTGGATAGACTGTGGCCAGAGAGAACGCTTTTACTCTTCCAGACAGCGGGCCGGCTGCCCTGACTTTGCAACTGGACCTTGGAGGCCTGGACGGAGATGCTCAGGCTTGGGAACTGTTGACGCTCAGGCCACTCCTGAGTGACGTGGAGCAAGAAAGATCTCGTTTCCCATATACCTTGTACACGGAAGTTGAGGAATATATGGCGGGCTGGGGACGGAGACGAGAAGAGGAGTCGGGCAGGATGACAGGGCCACAGGGGTTGCAAGCAGGAGGCGGGAGTCGATGTGAAATCATGGTGTTATGGGCTAATAGAGGTTAGTCTGCCAATAATCACAGGTGAGAGCAGCAGCCCCTTGGACTTGTATCCCCCAGGAAGTCCGAGCGTCACGTGTCGTGTGCACAGAGTGGGTTATGAATTAAGTTCCCCTGCCTGAAAGGTATACAGAGGTGTGTGTGGGGGGGTGTGTTTAAGCGAGGAACTGAATTTTCTGAATTTTTTAAAGGAGGAACTGAATTTTCTGCCGCTGATGGGAAGGTCATGTTTCTATTTGTGTTTTCATTACCCAAATGGCATTTCAATGGTTATTTCTGTTGTCCTAAAAAGTTCTCTCTCTCAAGCCTCGTCTTGCTGGAGGACCACTTCCTTCACCTTGAAACATTTCCTTCGGTCTCTCTGATTCACGCTCCTGGATCTCCTCACAGCACTCTGACGAGTTTCTCCAGTTTTGCAATCGCTTTGACTCCTTTTCCGTCAGCCTAGTCACTGAAAACTGAGCTCCACTGATTTCACTGGGGGCTACTGGTGTGTAACATGCCACTCCCAAATTTAGTGGCTTGCTTTATTTATTTATTTATTTATTTATTTATTTATTTATTTATAAATTTCAAATTTAGCGACTTTAAACAGTGACCACCTATGTAGCTCACAGTCTTGGGTCTGCTGAGCAGTTCTGCTGATCCGGGTCAGGCTCAGCGGCTGGTGGTTGGGTCCCTTATTCCTCATCAGCCTGCGCTCAGCTGCCACATGGCTGGGAGCTGGCTGGGCGGGGGGTGGCCTCAGCTGGCATGACTGGGTTGGTTCCACCTGGCCTCTGCCCTTCAGGTGGCTAGCCCAGGCTGTTCACGTGGTGGCAGTATTCCAAGCGACAGAGCGTGAGTGTGCAAGGCTTCCTGGGGCCCAGGCTTGGACCTCCCACAGTGTCACTTCTGCTGTATTTTATTGAACAAAGCGAGGAGAGTCTAGGTTCAAAGGTAGGGAAATAGAGTCTCTTGGTGGGTAGATATAAAATCACATTGCCAAGGGGGTGAAGGTATGGAAAGGAGTGGAGAATTGAGGTCACTTCCCCAAATATCCGGTCACGCTAGGATCCTGCCTTTGGCTGCTTGACTGTTCTCCCCAGATACAGTCATTCTGTGTCATGGTGTTTCGCCTGCTCCCACGTGCCACGATGTCATATACTGTCTTCTATACGGCTGAATTTTATTCTGTCAGACTGAAGACTCTGCTTCGGCCATCACCTTAAGTAGACTGAAAATCCCCACAGTGTGTGGCTGGATTAAGGATAGTGGCAGAGACTGCTCCTTGTCCACCAGGACAAATGCTTCCTTCCTCTAGGTCTGCCGAGCTGTAGCGGGGCGCCTGGCTGCATGGGTAGAGACGAATTCCCAGCCTCCCCAGCAGCCTTGGTCAGGCCATGTGCCCTATTTCTGGCCAGTGGGTTATGAGCCGAAGGAAAGCACACCAAGGAAAGTGCCTGAGGGACCCGCCTTTTCCCCCTTTCCCAGTGGCTGGATGAAGGTGGGACCTGTTGTAGTTAACTTGAACCCGGACTCAGAAACCGTCACACTCTAAGCACTGGACCTACTTCTGAAATGCAGAATGAGAGAAAAATCAACTCCAATCTTATTTCGTCTTTACATGTGTGAGTGCTTTTCTTAGAGCAGCTTAGCCTGTGTCCTAGCTGAGCCAGTGCCGGCGGGGGAGGGCGGGCATGGCATGACGGGGAGTAACAGTGGCAATGCCAGGCTAGGGTCCGGGGGGTTCAAGGTGGGTGGGAGCGCCACTTTCCCCAGTTTTTCTTTTCTCTTCCAAACTTATTTAGCATTTCTTTTTTTATTCTCCTTTTCCTCCAAGGCACATCCCCACTGTTCTCTCTTCGGGTCCACAGCATTTCCATCGTGGTATGGTGGGGAAATCTTTTATAACCTTGGCTTGTGTAGAGAAGATTAACAGCTACTTTGGTAGTTGATATTATGGTATATAGGATATTATACCAGACATAGGAAAACTCCTTTTATTTAAAGAACCCAAGAAGACTGAAAAGATAGTGTTGAGAGTGTGTATGCCCCTCACGTGGCTTCCCTTAATGTTAACATCTTCCATAACCATGGTACACTTGTCAAAACTAAGATATTGACATTGATTGGTACAGTGCTATTAGCTAAACTACAGACTTTATTCAATTTCTTTGGTTTCTCTATTAATGTTCTTTTTCTCTCCAGGATCCGGTCCAGGCTACCATGTTGCATTTTGTTGTCATGTCTCCTTTGTCTCTTCCAATTTGTGATAGCTTCTTGGTCTTTCCTTGTTTTTAATGACCTTGACCCTTTTGGTCAAGTAGTTTTTAGATTGCCCCTAAATTTGCATTTGTCTGATGTCAAAATCATGTAAGATTGACTACAACAAACACTGTAGGTGGTAATCCTTGCTTACCACCACCAATTTCACTTTCGGTCATAAAACAGCAAAGAAAAGACACCATTCAGCACAAGGCTTTTCTTGGGTTGTTCAACTTTCCCCTGTTACTTAGAATTATAAAAATCATGGAATGTTATTCCTGGACGAGACTTTGGAGATACATGACTATATTTTTTGATTCCTGATTTAGAACGCAGGAGCCGGCATGTGATCTCCCTGAGGGGTACTGGTGTGTTTCCTACAAGATAATCAAAAGCGTTTTCTACCGGATCAGTCATTCCTTCTTGTCCTTTCCTACCCCAAATCTTGGATCCCAGCAGAGTCCTCTCCTTCATTTTTTCTTCTTCCGTTGAACTTCTCCTTCAAGAGTCAGCTTAAATGTCTCTTTGCCTGAGTAGTTTTCAGGCTCTGATTCTCCTTCCACCCCTCCCTACTGAAATGAATCACTCTTTTGAGTTGACATAACACCTTAATACAGCTGTTTAGACTTTGTGTTAAAGATACACTTCTATGTAAATGTCCCTTACTAAAGCATTGGTGCCTGGAGGACAAAAGGGGTGCTTATCCCCATCCCAGGGCCAGGTGCACAGATGGCTTTCATGACTGCTTGTTGCTTCGACTCTGACTCCCTTCCTTTATTTTAAAGGCAAAGAAACTGATGATAAGTGACTTGCATCAACCCATTTTCAACAATTCCCTTTTCCTAAAGGTTGATTGATCTTTTTCAGTCCTCCTGGGAGTTGATGGTTTTTGCTATATTATTTCTTAAAATTCTTTTTAGCACAAAGACCCCACAATTCCTCTTTGTGTAAGGCTCCCAGAGCAAGTAAGCAGACTGGGGATCAAACAGTGCCATTTGCAGAGATGCACAGACAATTCTGCTCCTGGTAAACCCAGTCGACAAAACTACAGGAGGTCCCCGTACAGATTGTCTCAGATGTTCCTGTGTGGCGTGGACTTGCTTAGATCTGCGGAACATCTGATTCTGTGAAACAAAGGCTCACCGTACGATGCACACACTGCTACTACGTTTTGGTCAGCATTCCTACAAACAGACACATTCCCTCATTCACTGTGTCCAGAAACCTAAAATTTATAGATCTCTTCCTTTGCAAAAACCCCTAAACCAGGTTTATTTCCATGGACTTGACCTTTGGCGTTTAGACTTTCTCCCCACTGGCAAACCCAGGGTCCATTTTTTCCTGCAGACGGCCATTTTGGCAGTCTCCTTAACAGCCTAAGGAAAGAACCAGAAGTCTACATATGGAGACTTCATCCCCGGTTGCCTAATGGATTCAAAAGACATCCTGAATATTCATCATTTCTTCTTTTATGAGCACCTTGGCAATTCCCTCTAAAGGTGAAGGCTGCCGTAAATTCAGAAGTGCCATTTAGTGAATACCAATTTATTCTCAATTCGGGTCTAGTTTTTTTCCTGCTCCTCAGCACAGCATTGGAGTTCCCGAGATCGCAGTGAATGCAGGGCATTGTCTGGGCTCTGACGAGGCCGGATTTTTTGTGCAAATCCAAAGCCTAAGGACACCGCCTGCTCCCCAGCCCGCCTGCCGAAGCACTGAGTACTTACTTCACATTCTCTGCAGCTCCCTCCCTGGAGAAGTTGGACATTTTCAAATCACACCGGAGCGCTTGGCTTGGTGACAGGGCTTTTAATTACTAGTTGTAAATTAGCAAATATTGTTTTTCAGTTCTGCACACATGGCTTTTCCCTTTGGTGTGCTAGGAATCCATCACGGTGCTCCCTAAAGATGTAGTTCCCAGGATACCAATACGGACAGCTGTTCGATGCAGACAGACCCAGAGGGAGACGGAGGCCCTTCGTTATTTTCATTCACTGGAACAGTTTAGGCTGGTCGACCCTGCGTAGTGACTAGAGAAAGGCGCTGGGGGAGGGGGGTTGTAATGGTGTCCACACAGGGTCCACTCTGTCTGCCCCCAGGGTCTAGGCTGGGCCCTGTGCCTTGTCTCTCATCCCCTTCTCTATCACCGAACACCTGCACATCCCTGCTCTGTGTCCCATAGTTCTTCTCTCCTTCCTGGAAAAACTGGGACCTGAATCTCACTGCCATTTGCTTTTGTACCTTCTTACTCCAGAATGGAAACACGTGTACCTATTATTTATCTATTCATACTGGTATGCTCTTGAAATTCGACTTCCAAATCCATCTCTTAACGTATTCGGAGGAGATTATTTCTTGAGCAAAGCGAAACAATCGTCCACCCAAAAGCTTGGGCCAGCCAGTGCTGGCTGCTGGCCCAATGCTTCCCCAGCGGTGCACCTTTCCTCCGCGCAGGTTGTTAAACTTCCAGCTGAAGCCAGGAGGCTGTGCCATTTCTCTTTCCTCCTTTATGCACCCCAACTGTCTTACTGAGTTTAACTAGCTCTTCAGCCTCTCACAGAGGTTGCAAACCACGGCTCACAGGCCACATCTGGCCCGTGGACATGTTTTCCTTGGCCTTCACACTGTTTTGAAATGTTTTTAATTAGTTGCCAACATTTACAAATTGGGAGATTTCATATTAAAATACCCTGACTTTGGGAGCCTTATGAAAAATCTAAAGATCTGGATACCCTGGCCCTGTGTTTCTATCCCACAACTGGCTGCCGTTGAACGGATGGGGAGCCTGTAGGAAGTGAGCCATGCACTTACTAGCTTGCTACAATCCCCACCACTGTTCATATTTCATACCTGCTCTGTTTACTCACTCACTGACCTGTCCGGCCTCTGTGGCATTTGAGTTTGTGAGGTCTGGTCTAATGCAAGACAGAAAGTCTGCCTAGGAATATTATGTTTCTTGATTTGTTGTCCCTCTCCCCCAATTATTCTTCTCATAGGAAGGGATGGACCCAAGGAAGATTTGTGACTTTCACCAGTTTTGGAAGCCTTTTGGTTGTTCAGTAGGGTAGGGAGGAAGGATGGAAGTCTCACACTGTTAATTATTATTTTTTTCGCATGTAGAGACGGCAAATGGACTCAGTCTTCAATCTTAGGATTCTGCAATTCTCTGGCAGGAGTTTAAGCAGGTCGCATGAAGTAGGGACAGACTCTAAATGTAATGTGGGGGGAGTGCAACTGACAAATAATCAACCTGATAGAACAGAAGGGATATAGGCCTCATCCGAAGCTGGATGTGAATGACTCCTAACTGATCAATGCAGAATGCCAATCACAGGGAGAGAGAAAATAGATAAATGTGATCAATTACCCTGGAAGAGAATTACCCTGCTTTCTAAAATCAGAGTGCTTCACAAAAGGAAAGGGTCATTAATCTCGTTCTTTGTATTGATTAAGAAAAGATGTGCTTGGTAAAGAGAGTTTGTCCCTTTTACAAGTAGTGAGTAGAGAAAGTTGGGCCTTCCTCTGTATTCTGCAGGTGACAAGGTGGTTCAGTGATAGGGTATGACTTCGAGAATGACAGATAGGAAATTAAGTCATACTGGAGCTTATGAGTAACTTTCTTCAAGATGTTGGCTTCTTCTTAGATTGTAATTCTAATGAAGAAAAAAGCACCGGGGGCCTCTAATGTACGTCAGTAGGGAGGCGCTGAGGGGGTGGTTTTGGAAGCCTGCTTCCTGGGATTCCAGTATCCTGAGAAGTGAAAACCTTGGCCTCGCCTATGGCCCAAGCTCTATGTGGTCTGGTAGTGAGTTGCAAGAGTTGGAAGGAAGAAATACCGTGTATCTCTCTTGCTGGTAGATAACAATTGAGCAGACCTTCCAAGCTTCTCTGTCTTATTATTATTATTTTTTGTTTCATGTCGTGCTCAATCAAAACCCATATGCTGCAAATGTCACGTTTTAAACATAAGCCAACTTCCTGCTTTTTGTACTTGGGAACATTCTGATGCTCAGACCCACATTCTCTCCAGGGCACTTAGATTTTTGACTGTGCAACTCCCGAAGTTTTGGAAGTGGTTCATGGCTTCTGCTTCTACTTCTCATTCAAAAGTCATGGCTTAGTCCCTCTTGGCTTTTGATTTTAAGTGCCCTACTTGTAATCTGCTCGGGCTGAGCGAGAGCTGAGAAGTCGGAAGTATTTTATGTTCCAGGCTGCAGGCCTTATGAGGTGATGACAGTGTCCTATAGGGATATCTGCTCTGCTTTTCCTATTGAAATCGGTGGAAGAACTGGAGCGGAGTGCTTAACAGGGGCAGAGAGCAAATGAAACGGCCTCTGAGATAAAGCTGAGAACGTGGTGATGGCGTGTATCAGCACGCCTCATGGAGGTGGGGGGCTAGAGAGCAGGTTGAGGGGATAGGGAGGAAGAGAAGGTTTCTGTGCATCTCTCTGCCAAGGAAAAAGCAAGGGGGCCAAGAAATTAGAGAAATAATAATTACTTTGAATAACCTTTATTGTAAACATCTAAAGATGCCCGTTTTTGAATAGGAAGGAGCGACTGATGGCCATTGAGGTGTGGGTCAGTTGGGAAGGGACTGGGGCTGTGTTACTGGCTGGGGGCCCAGTCATTGGGCACAGGGTGAATTCCTTACTCAGGCTAGTCCGAGTGTGTCTGCAGACAAGTCAGGGACCTCTTTGGGCTCTCCGGTTGCAAAACAGACCAAAATCTGTATTTCTCTTCTTCTGAAAGAATCTTGGAATACCTTTTCAACCAGTCCAATTTTGACCCCCTTCCAATGCCTTTTTTTTTTTTTCCTGAAAAGCAACCTCAAGTTTTCCTATAGAAAAATCTTTCTCAATGAATCTCATGAGCATTTTGGGTCCTTTATTTGTCTCCTTTTATAATTATTTTTTTTTCTGTAGCCAGAGTTATGTTAGTAACTCGTCCAGTCTGTTCTGAATCCTCCAGGCTGTGGTTAGAGCAAAAACCCATCCTGCTCATTTCTATTCTCTTTTCTCTAAGGTTCTAGATGTACCGGTGCATGATGGGCACAGTGATGCAGCTGGAGATAATCAATAGCAGCATTGTATTCCGGCTGAAACCCGGCACGTCTTCACGACCATTCAGCATCAGTTGTTATTGGCTTTGGCAATAAATGAAGTTATTTCGAGATTACTTTCAACGGGTTTTAAATTCCGTGGAGGGTGACATTATACCTAGTGCATCTCTATAAATGTTTGTCCATTAGAACACTCATTCACAAATGAATAAGTCTACTTTATGTCCAGATTTGGGATAGGCTCTGGGGATACATTAGGGAATCTCTTGTCCTCCTGGAGCTTAAAATTGTAATATGGGGTTTACAAATTAATATGTTTATTTGGGGTACAAAATAAAGTCTTACATGTCAGGACTCAGCCCAGGGTGGGCACGTAAGGGGCGCTCTTAACATGTGTAATAGATTGGGTGGCCCACTAGAATTTGCATAGGTTTGCAAGAGCTGAGTTTCTGTTCGTTGGTTTCCATTCAGTTGCCTGATCAACTACTCATGTTATCCTTGCCAATGGGAGTTTTAGATTAAGATTAGTCTATACTCACCTTCCAGTCTTGGGGTTAATGTAGGAACTGCAAGTTTGGGCTTCAAGCGTTTTCTATACTTCTCTGCTCAGAGCCTCATAGAAACTTAAATTTGAAAATATCATCTAGTCCTGTGTGTTTTGCAAAGGGTGCAATTTATGTTAAAAAAATGTTTCATAGAAGAAAAAACATGTTGGGATTAAGTAGGTTTGAGAAATCCTTGGTGAAACTGTCTTACCAATTTTTTTTTTAGTGTGAGACTTCTCAGTTTCAATGTACTAATATGCATTGTGCATTTTGGATTGTGTTAGAACGTGCAGAATTTTCCAAATATATTTGGTTTCACGATGTTTATTAAAAAAGATTCTTACAATGTTTTCTGTGGGTCTAGAGTTTTGTGAAATCCATGTTGGAAATTTATGCAGTGGGTTCTTTCTCCTGTTGCAGAGACCGGGAAACTCAGGCCAAGCGTTCAGTGACTCACGGGAGGGCCCCGAGACAGCTGATGGCTGCTGGGACCAGAACCTGAGTGTTCAGTGGCCAAGCTGATGTTCTTTCCACGATGGTGGAAATTTCTAAAAACTCTTTTATTCTCTTTTTATTCCTTTTCTTTTTTCATTCCCTTTCCCCACCTCCAAGCCTTCAGCCTACCTGTAGCCCTGTATTGTTTCCATGGCCTTTTAGACCCCTTTGGAAGAGGAAGAGTTGGCCCTCTCAGTTCCTGGGGTGCTGGCTGGAGCTCCCCCTGCCCAAGCTCCCCAAGTTCATCATCTCAGCTAGCTTGAGGTAGCTCCTCTGCTCCTACACCCTTGACCTGTCCTGGGAGAGGCCTTGAGCTTTATTGTGAGTACAAACCCCTTGTTATCTCTTCAACCCATCTCCCGTCTTCCCACTCAGTCTCATCAGGAAAGCTATACTAATGTGAAGTCACTCTTATGTAATTCGTTTGTGCTTCTGGGCTATATTGATGTTTATCCCAAGCTCTATTTTCCTTAGCTGATAGTATCTGGCTGCAAGTAGGAACCACTTCTTATGTTACCCTTACCTTCTGCCCCCGTTCCATTAGGACCTACGTCTGTATTTGGAAGTTTCCACTGTCACAATATGTTGACTTATGTGGTGCCCAGCTATGATAAATACCTGTCTGTGACCATAAATAAACATCAGCAAGGAAAGTTGGTGATGAAAAATTTTGGTGCCAAATGAAGCTTTGGATTACTTATTTTACCCAGTGTCTATCCACTTAATTAAAAATATTGTGTGGTGCTTGACCGAGACACCAAACAGCTAACTAGGCAGTCTTTTTCAGTGATTTTATTTTACTTTGGTTATTTATTAAGCCGATGGATTGTTTCTGTGACATTTTATAGGAGAAAATACACATTGAATGAACTTTTATTCATTTGTATTTGTTTGCTGGCCTTTTCTTTCCCCAGTAGTTACTGAGATTCTGCTTTAATTTCTCATTTTTATATGTTTAAGGTAAAAAGCTATTGTATAAATAAAACTCTGATTTATTTTAATTAAAGCATTTGTTTAACAAATAAAACTAAATGTACCTCCAAGCTGAGATGAAGAAAGTGATCCTATCAGAAGGTGTTGTCCTCCCACACTCGCCAAGCCAGAAAAAAACGAGGCCTTAAATCCCCACAAATGGATAAAGAAATAATAAAAAAAAAACCCCGATTCCTATATAGGCTGGCTTTTTATGTAATCCTTTACTTCCTTTGGAGGAAGGTCCTGTTCATTGGCTAGTCCCAACAAGAGACACATTTAATTGCTAATTCTTTGTTTTTGCTTTTTTTAGTGTTATATTTATGATTACAAAAGCTTGTTTAAGGCATTGTGGCTAAAAAAAACGTAGTCAAATGTATTGGAGCTCTTAAGGAACTTTAATAGGCTATCAAAAAACAGTGAAGATTTATTTAATGTCTCCCTTCCAGGAGGATATATTGTTGGTTCAGCTGCAACTTCTTAACTTCATCATATTTTATATACTTTGGCCATCATAGATTGCCACAAGGCCCGTTGCATGGTGTGATTTAAAATGTGTTCTGATTAAGTATACAGAAGTGATCCTGTTCCCCAATGGAGGAAGGAGAGGAACATCATAAATATATATTGTTTAAGTGTAAATTCTACTTCGCACTCATAGGTTATATTGTACTTGCATGTTTTATGCTCTGTTGGTACTTAAAAAAAAATAATTTCATTTGGGGGCATTTCCAGGGATCGAATCAAGAGCCGGGCAGCAGGGACCTACTTAGAATTCCCTCCTTACTATTTGGAATAGGGACGGAAAAAGGCAAGTAACGGCAGTGAGTCTATAGAACGAAACTCTCCCATCTAATTACATATAATGGGCACAAATCTCGGTCTACCAGCTCAAATGGGAAAGGATATTTACTTTTTTATTTCTTTACATCAAGGCTCCCAATTTGCCCGACAGGCAGAAATTCCATCTTGGTCACTTGTTGAACTCTCTTCACTTTTCTTCAGGGATGTCCCAGAATCTGGGAGGCTATGTGATGCCAAGAGAATGGGTAAAAGGCCTCTCATCTCTGGACTCACATACTCCCACGGAGAGCCTTCTGATCAAGCCACCGAGTCCTTGGTATCTGGCTGCTCTTTGTCCTCATGCTGCGTGTGGGGCACAGGCATTTCTGCTGAGCCTGGGGTCCTGAGGGCCTCCCCTCCTGAGGGTACCCCCCCCTTGAAGTCCTGCTTAGCTGTGCCCAGGCGAGACCATGTGCCACTTCCTCAAACATCATCCCAGGAGTAAAAGGGTCCACACGTCTCCCAGGTCCTGCAGACCTCTTCCCTTCCCAAGACCCCGCAGGATGGCTCTAGGACTCCAAAGGCTTACCATCCTCTGACCTGCTCGGGGGCACCTAGTGCCACCTCAGTCTCAGGATGGTCCCGTCCTTACTCCTGCGGTGAATACGGCTAAGCTCACAGAGGCAAGGAAGCCCGAAGGGTGTGTTCACCTGGCAAAAATACAGGGAGAACAATAAACATTTATTCAGTAAATTTCAGTAAATTATGTAAGTTTCGCCCTGGGTGGGTAAAGATGTTAGGACCACAAGGAAATGACAATCAAGGTGGCCAGATGTGGGAAATGGAGGCCAGTACTATTGTACTCCCTGTCGTCTAGAGAACCGTGTGTGCCCGTAGAGCTGTTCATGGGGTGTAGGCATTAAAATAAACAAAGACTAAATAAAAACAGGGCAGATTAAATAAAAAACAGGCCCCAGAATCTGTCTAGCGAACAAAAATCTAAAGGGCAGTGAAATGAAGAACAGTCCCTTCCCCTGCTTTATTTTTTTTAAATCATTGCTTAATAAGTGCTATCTTCTAATTGGTCCCATCACTAGAGAATCCAAAGCTCCTTTAGGCTTGTGCAGAAAAATTAATTCACATTCACAGCCTTAATCCTTGTAGTGTTGATGGCTTTTTATATTTTGGAATTGCACCTAAGGGCCTGTGGATCATCAATGAGGCTGTCCCTGGGCAAGAAGAAAGAAAGAAAGGCATATTCTCCTGTCTAACTTGCCCACACCTGTGGTTATGTGGCAGCAGTACCATTTTTTCTTCTTCATGCTGCAGTGTTAATTGTAATGGAAGATGTTTGTGTTTTTTAAAAAAGATTCTATTTATTTATTTATATGTTACAATGTAAATAATATCATATAAATAGTATAAATAAATATATAATTATATGTATATTATTTTATTTGGGGGGGGGAACAGAGGGAGAGGGAGAGAGAGAGTCCTAAGCACGTTGAGTACAGAGCCTGACCTGGGGCTCGATCTCACCACCCTGAGATCATGACCTGAGCCCAAATCAAGAGTCGGACGCTCAACCAACTGAGCCACCCAGGTGCCCTGTTTTTTTTTTTTTCCTTACTTCTGTCAGTTAAATGACATTTAAAAACTTTAAAACAGAGTAGAGGCCTTGGTATTTTTCATTCTATTCATTCAAAAGTGAATGCGGGTCTACTCTGTTTCAAGAACTGACCTGAGTGTCAAGGGTGTGAGGTTCAGGAAAATAGTCCACATCGTCACAGTGTTTCCCATGTGGTGAGAGAGCAGGGAGTGAGTGCGTAATCAGAGACAGTGTGGAAGGTACTACGTCAGGAGAAGGTACAGGATGCTAGGGGAATGGAAAACGAATGGCCATCTAAGAGAGGCGGCAGAGGTGACAGTGGATTTGTGTGAAAGAAGGAGGAGAGGGCCCTGAGCTGAGTCTGGAGTGATAGCTAGGCATTCCAGGTGAATGGAGGCAAAAGTTGCATGTGTGGGGGAAGGCAGTGGCAGAATGTTCCAGACAGATGAAGCCACATATGCAAAGACAGCATTAAAGAATGTCAGCCTGGGAGAGAGGGGGCCAGTGACAGTGGAAGAGAGGGGCCAAGTACCAGCTGGTGAAGGATGACTTTGTCTGATAATGGGACCATCTCCATTAGTAGATCACCCACGAAAATCTTGCTCCAGTGCAAACAAGGTGATGGAACCATCTGTTCACGAGCTACTACCAAGAGCTCATCTGGTTTGATTAAAAATCTGTTAGTCATGCCAGAAACATGAGATTAGGCACTGTTGTCTTGTAAGCACTGAAAAGGGTAAAGAACCCTTTGAAGATCACATTTGGAGTCCTAGCTGCTGGTGACAACCTGACAACTTCCACCAGTCCTTCTCCAGGGAAGAAGAGAAGGCGTTGGAGACACAGCTTCTGACAGACCAGTGTTATCCCCATAAATTCTACCTCTTGTTGAGTCAAAAGCAAAAATAGACACATGGGTCTCCATCAAACTTAAAAACCATGGCACCTCAAGGAAAACAGCAGGGTGAAAAGGGCAATTACGGAATGGGAGAAAAGATTTGCAAATCATGTATCTGACGAGGGGCTCATATCCAGAATATATAAAGAGCGCTTATGACCAATAACAGGCGACAACAAAACCCCCCAAATACCTCAATTAAAAAATGGGCAAAAAATTTGAATAGACAGTTCTCTAAAGAAGATGTACAGATGGCCAACAGGCCTAAGAAAAGATATTCCACATCACTGCAAATCAAATTTACTTTGAGATGGTACCTCACACCCAGTAGGATAAACACCGAAAAGAACAGAAAATAATAAGTTGGCAAGGATGCAGAGAAATCGGAGGCCCTGGGCACTGTTGGTGGGTGTGTGAACTGGTGCAGCCATTGTGGAAAACAGTGTAGAAAACTCCTTAAAAAATTAAAAATAGGAGCGCCTGGGTGGCACAGCGGTTAAGCGTCTGCCTTCAGCTCAGGGCGTGATCCTAGCGTTCTGGGATCGAGTCCCACATCAGGCTCCTCCGTTATGAGCCTGCTTCTTCCTCTCCCACTCCCCCTGCTTGTGTTCCCTCTCTCGCTGGCTGTCTCTATCTCTGTCAAATAAATAAATAAATAAAATCTTTAAAAAAAAATTAAAAATAGAACTCCCACATCATCCAGCAATCCCACTTCTGAATATATGCCCCAAAGAATCCAGAGTGTGTCTTGAGGAGATATTTGCACACTCATGTTCACTGCAGCATTATTCACAATAGCCAAGAAGGCAAGCAGCCCAAATGTCCATTGATGGATGAATGGTTATGCACACAGTGGAATATTACGTAGCCTTGAACAAAGAAGGAAATCCTGTCACATGCTACAACATGGCTAAATCTCAAGGATATTAGGCTGACAGAAGCCAGACACAAGAGGCCAGATCCTGTACGATTCCATTCATATGAAGGATTACAGAAACAGAAAGTAGAAAAGCGATTGCCAAAGGCTGGGGGTGGAGGGTAAGGCAATTAGCGTTCAAGGGGCAGAGAGTTTCTGTTTTGCAAGACGAACAAGTTCTAGAGATCAGTTGCACAACAATGTGAATTTACTTAACACTACAGAACCGCATACTTACGAATGGTTCAGATGGTAAAATTAATGTTATGTATTTTTTCCCAGAATAAAAAAGATCTGGAAGAAGTCTTGTTGGATCAAAAGGTTCTGATGGTTATGGAGACTTCTCAGGACCAGGAAAAACAGGGTGTGCTGGAAAGGGGTTGGCAGTCAATGCTGAGGCAAGCTTAAGGATGCAGATGTGCGGATGGCATGCAGAACAGGCAGAGAGAGAGCTGGGACAACAAGTTCTGGGCAGTTTTAAACTTTGCAATCCCCTCTGCTCCGCTGTTCTCTACTCTTCCCCTTTTCCTTGAGCTGTTGCCGTGTTACTTCCCGCTCTCGGAGCTGATGAGTTATGGATGGTGGTTGTTCCCTAAGTGCAGTGCATTTTTCCTTAATTAGATTGGTTCTTAATATTACAGTGCAGACCTGCTGGTAGGACATTTGGCACCAGTGCCGGTATAAATCCCTCGGCAAACTCCCTACACACCATTCCTAGGATGTAACACATACTTTGCCACCACGTAGAGATCGGCGTCTGGCTCTACCCACCACCTCCTCCCCTCTCCACGCACACACCCTGAGGACTCAGACCTTTGTGGTGTCCTTTTTGCCAGTCTCAGTGACAGTTTTATGTTCTAGAAGAAAGTGAAAAATAATCTTGCCTCCATTTTACCAAAGGAAGCCAGGTTGTTGAGAAGGAATATCATGTCTTTTCTGTGTATTAAAAAATGTATCCAGGGGTCCCTAAGCCAACTAATGATGTAGTTAACACTTCTGGCTGGTATTGTGGTCAGGAAAACTGAGAGAAAAAACCCCACATGTAGCTTGGGGGAAATGGCGGCCATGGTAGAGGAAGTATTTCTTGTAGTTATTTGGGAATCTCTTATTGCAGAGCCTAGGAGAACTGTGCCTTGATTGAAATTGTTTCTCTTCAACCTCCTTTTGGAAGACTTGACTCTGGATATCCAGGATGGTTGTGCTGTTGGGATGGCTTTCCAGAATTCTTCATGTTCTTCATACTTATCTTAACTCTTCACCTTCTGTCCCTTTGAAAACAGGCCTATGGTGGAAAGAAATCCTATAAAGGATTCTCTAACAAAATGGAGATTTAAGGTTCTAATTCAAACAAGTAAGTGTTAATAAGAAGCTCTCCAGGGGCAATGGCAGGTGAGTAAGGGAAATAAATAGAAGGTGGCCCTCAGAGGTTCCCACCAGAGTGTTCACCTCACCCACATTTTCTGTCTTCCCACCTCTCACCATAGGTGAGTGATCTGTGCTCCTCTCTAGAGCCAACATATCTACTTACCCCCTGGTGCCCTACGTGAAATCAAAGTGCTGTTCCCACAATTATGTCTCTTTATTATATCATTTTGTCTCTCTTCTGGGTCATTTTCATCAGCCTATTAACATGTTGTGATTACTCTTATTTAAAAAATCCATCTTTAACCCCTTACCCCAATCCCACCTCCAAATAGCATCCCATTCCTTTGCTATCTTTAGCAGAGTCTCCTAGGAAGTCCTCTATCTCCTTGCTGCCTCCTATTCTTTTCTCTCATGCTCACTCTCTCTCTCTTTTTAAAGAGATTTTACTTATTTATTTGACAGAGAGAGCAAGCAGGGGGAGCAGCAGAGGAAGAAGGAGATGTGGGACTTGAGCCCAGGACCCTGGGATCATGATCTGAGCTGAAGGCAGATGCTTAACCAACTGAGCCACCCAGGCGCTATTATGCTATGTTCACCACGAGTATAGCTACCATCTGTCCCCATACACTGTTATTTTGATACCATTGACTCAATTCTCCATGCTCTCTTAAATCCATTCCATCAGACGTTTTCCATTCATTCCACTAAGTGTGCTTTTGTTGAGCTCACTAATGACTTTCATTTTGCTAAATCCAATGACCTATTTGACATTGGAAGACCTTGTCTCTGACTAGAACTCTCTCTTCATTTTGTTCCAAACTCAATGACTACACCTTTTCAATCTCCTTTAAATATTTCTACCGTCCTCTTTACCTCTGAACATTGGCAGGTCCAAGGCTCAGTTCTTGGATCTCTTCTTTTCTCTATCTACAACCATTCCTTTGTGAACTCCTCCAGTCTCATGGCTTTAAATACCACCTATGCTTGTAACTACCTTATTTATATGTCCATCTCAGTCCTCTTCCTGGATCCAGACTCCTATATGTACGCTGCCTGCTCTATATCTCCACTTTGATGTCAATAGTATATTTTAAACTTGCATGCCCATAGTGGAATTCCTCATTTTTCTCTCGAACCCTCACACAATCTTCCCCATCTCAGCTGATGGCATCTTCTTCTTCTTTTTTTTTTTTTTTTAGTTACTCAGGTCAAAACCACTGGCAACAAATCTATACTTCTCTTTCTCACTTCCCATATCCAATATCCATCAGGAAATCCCGAAGGCTCTATCTTCAAAATACTGTTCAAGATCCAAGCACTTTTTACCATCTCCGCTGCTGTTCTTTGGTCCAAGCACTGACACCTCTTATCGGGACTGTTCCAATATGTTCCTAACTGGTCTCTTCTCCCTACCTGTTTCCTTCATAGTCTTTTCTCAACAGAGTGGGGAGAGTCATTACTATAAAATACAAACTTAGCTTATTTCGATGCACTGTGTAAAAGTCTCCAAAGTGTTCTCCACCTTACTCAGAACGAAAGCCAATATGCTTACAGTGCTAAAGGGCCCTCATGATCTGTACTCTCCCCTTCTAGTTATCTACATGGTTTTCTCTACCATTGTCCCCCAGGCCATTCTCACTTCGCTCCATCCTCACTGGCCTCTTGTTGGATCTCAGGGTGTCAGATATGCTCCTTGCTTTGGGCCTATGTGCCTGGAAGCCTCCTCATTGAGCTATCCACCTGACTAACTTCTTCAGTTTTCTCAGTCTTTGCTCACGTGTCACCTTTTGATGAGATTGCCTTGACCATCTTATTTCACACTGTAACCCACCTCATGGCACTCTCACACCTTATTTCGCTATGTGTGTGTGTGTTTTCCCTAGAGTACTTATCATCTAGTAACCATGAATTACTTGTCTGTTGTGTTTAATTTAAATAATTGTACGTATACCCCAACTCCCTTCAAGAATATAAGCTCTAAAAGGGCAGCTCTTTTTCTTTTTAGTGTTTTGTTCATTAGCCTATGCCAAACACCCGTGGTAGTAGTTGGTGCTAGGTAGGTTCTTAATAAATATTAGTTGAATGGATGAATGAAAAACAACACATTAGCATAATATTTTACAAATTATGACCAGATGTTATCTCCTTTAATCACACAACAGCACTGTGGTGAGTATATTATTATTATTATTATTATTATTGTTATTATTATTATTATTATTATTTATGGAGAGCTTAAGTCAAAGATCAAGCAGCCAGGAGATGGCTGATGTACTGGTGTGTGGAATTACCTTTTTATTTATTCATTTTTAAAAGATTTTATTTATTTATTAGAGAGAAAGAGAGCACACAAGCAGAGGGGAGGAGTAGAAGGAGAGGGAGAAGCAGACCCCTCACTGAGCCCGATGTGGGGCTCGCTTCCAGGACCCTGGAATCATGACCTGAGCAGAAGGCAGATGCTTAACTGACTGAGCCACCCAGAAAACCCTGGAATTGGCTTTTAAAAAACGAATCTTTTTAAAAACAAATCCTACCCCAACTTGTTGGCAGGTATGCTGTGGATGACCTTTCTATGAAATACATATACCTGCTCTCTCTTGACCTTATGAATATCTGAGGATACCTTGATTGGTGCCCTTGGAAGTTTCTGCTTTGGTGACAGGCTTTGAGGCTTGGAGCCTCATTAAGGGTTGGCCTGGATGGTCAAACATGCAACTGGGAAATGACCGTGGTTCCATTTATTTCTAATGGAAAGTGTTTCTTGAAATTATTAGTAAATTTCCCCATGATGAAATTCCCAAGAACGTTCTTACAGACTTTTCATTTCCTTGAGCACTATGCATGCTTCCCTGAGAACAAGGGGAATTTCCCTGGGGGATCTTGCAGGATGACTTTCTCTCTATATTGGTTCTCGGTACTCTGTAGACGAGTCTCACGAGCAGGCCTAAGCTTCCTTTTGAAGCAGGAAATGCTCATTTTGTAAAGTAATAAATCTGTATATGATATTAAAATTAGTTCCTTTGGGACTGGCTAGGAGGTGCTGACTCAAGGCACCTTTTAGCTGAGTACTTGGGCTGCTCTGAGCAGTCTCAGGGGCGAGGTGGTTGCAATGGCATCAAAGGAGTCCTTGCGGTTGGAGAAGTGGAGTTGCAGGGGAGCTCACTGAGTAGCGAGCCACTGTTCGGGACGAGGCCAAGGGAAAGCTCTCCCTTTTTGTCACCTGATCCTTGGTTCCAGGGGCCTGCTGGACCGAGGACCAAGCAGTATCCTCAGAGCCTACACAGCCTGACTGTGTGCTGAGTAGAGAACTCAGGGACTAGGTACTTCCTTTGACTTCTTGGAGAAAAAAGAAATTTATTTTGCTCTACACAATGGCGAATTGGGGAAGGTTTGGGATGCCAATGAGAAAAAAAATCATAGCGATAAACTCGCCTGATATGAACAGCTTTAGTAAGCTCAGCTTTAGAGAAATCACATTCTGAACTCTCTAGACTCTGACTCCGAAGCAGGAGACACTGGAGAATGGAGACACTGCGTCTTGAATCGCTGCTCTTGGTGGGGACTTAGGGGCGTAGGAAGTTCATCTGCAGGAACACTTGGCCTTTGGGGCTGCAGAAGTGCTTAAAGGAACATCCAGAAACTCTGGACAAAAATCTTCTGCCTTCTTTATCTGCAGGGTGCTCTTTCTCACACTCTGTTAGGCTCTCCTCTTGATTTAAGAGTTTTCTTATTTCAATGGGCGTTGAATCATTTTAGAGATGGAATGGTGTTTGAGATCTTTTGATGGATGAAGAAAGAATGGAGACCCATTCATGACTTGCTCACCCTGTAGCCATGACTACAGAGACAGCAGCTACAACAACAACAACAACAACAACAAGAAGCATCATTACAACAACCTCCAACACCATCTACTGAGCACCTACTCACAGATGGAACCCATGTGGCCTTGTAATAGATGCCCTGTAGTCATTCCGTGACCTTTGCAAACTAAGGTGTGAGGTGGTATGATCCTATTTTAATGATGAGGAAATTAGGGCTTGTAAATGACTTCTCCAAGGTTACACAGTTAATTTCTGGGTCAGAATTCAAATTTAGTTTTTTGGCTTCAAGGTCTATGCTTATAAGAGGTCAGTCCTCTTCCGATTATCCCCTACTTGTGTTCTCTTTTATGGAACATAAAGGAACAGTTTTATTCAAAAGAAATTCTCTTGGTCTGGGGTTCCCTCATAGCATGGGGCTCTTCAAGCATCTCATTTTATTGAATCCCTAGTCACTATGGTGATCGTTACTGGAGTGGGGCCTATGGAGTAATCAGGCAATCAGCATCAGGGTTGGGAATCATCAAGGCTGGCTTAGGGGCGCACACAATAGGAGGATTGCTGTGTGGTTTGACTTGAGGGCAGCAGAAGGCTGACTGGCATGTCACTGTGTTGGACAGGTACCCCTGAGTATAACATGGGTACCCCCAGGAGGGGGTGACACATTAAGTAACTATCAACTACTCCTATGTACGAGCACCAGCTGGTTTACCAGCTACTTTCCAATTTTTAATGTCATGAGAGTGAGGAGATGCCCTGAAAACAAAATATGGAATCCAGGGATTTGTGTTGGGAGAAGTTAAGTGGAAGAAGAAAGACATGAGCCCCCAAAGAGCAGGTGGTATGGCAGAGAGAAGACTTTAAAAAAGAAATCAGGTCATGACAGTCCCCTGATTAAAAGTTTCCAAGGGCTCCCTGCTGCTCTTAGAACAAACTCCAGACTTCCGACTCTGGCTCACCACACCTTATGGGACTTGCACCCTCTCCAGTTCCCTTGCTCATCAACTTTCTTTTGGTTAAATCTCATTTCCTTCTTAGGGACTTTGTGCAGCCTTTCCCATGGCTTCGAGTGTTTTCCTTGTGAACCTCACACCGCTGCCTCCTTCCAGCAGTATTAATCCAGTTTAACTGTCAGTTCCCTCCCTGACGCCCCCACCCTAACGTGACATAGCCACGGGTCTTTGACACCTTGTTTGACTTATTCACATGGTAATGATCACTACCTGATATTTTTTCTTGTTGCTTTGAAGGCTTGTTTATTTATTCTCTGCCTCTGTCTACCAAAATGTGGTGTAGAGACCCACGTATCCCTAGTGCTGAACAGTGCCTGGCAAATAAGACATGTTCAAAAATTATTTGTTGAATGGGTGAAGGAAAGGTATAGTGGGGCAGGTAAAGGCTTTGGATTTATTCATCTGTTAATTACCTCGTTAGTTGATTCAATGCTTGAGTCAACCTCAACTCCGTGTTAGCTCTGACACGTTGGGTGATTTACCCAGCCAACATGGACCCCAGCTTCCTCATGTGTTAAATGAACATAGGAAGTCCTACTACTCAGAGTTGCTGTGAAGATGTAATGAGGTGGCTCTTGTAGATTTCTGATGCCCGGACGCATGCAGTGTGGGGCACACAAGAGACTGACTTATTACTGTACACCCAGCTGCGAATATGAATGGGCAGATGAACCACTGTTTTCATACCCTCCCTGGCCAGCACCAGTTAGTACAGATTAGTTCACTGACTCAGCCTTGTCTGGCTGCCTCATTGAGGTCAGAGAGAGAACACAAATTTCCCATGGGTAAGACAGGCATGACGTAGACAGGAGTAGTGATCCGGAGTTGGTGGGAGGATGACGGGCTGGGTGCGTGCGGGTGTTCTGCACTGGGAGAAAAGTGGAGGGAGAAAGGCTTGGGGGTACTGGAGTGTTTTTGAGGAGGGATTGTTGAAGCCCCATTTTGCTTGCTTGGGGATACGTGCTTGGCACATCTATGCTGTGGTGGAAGGAGTTCTGTCCCCAGGCAGCTCCTGGCCTTGTCGCCTGGAGCTGGAGGAGAAGGGCTGTCGAGAGCAGGCACTGTGGTACTGAGTCTGCTAGGGTTTGAATCTGGCGCTGACACTTTTTAGCTGTGTGACCTGGGACAAGGTACTTGACATCTTTGTGCCTCCTCTTCCTCACCTATAAAATGGAGAAAATGATAACAGCAAGCTCTGCCTGCACTGGGTCATGACGAAGAGTGTATCTATCAGATGAAATAGGGTTCGAGCAGTGCCTGGAGCACATTTGAATGTGAGGAGGCTAAGAGCCACGGCACTAGCCGTGTCAGCTTTCTAGCTCCAGTCTCTTGACCAGCCTCTCTGTGGCTCAGTAGTTACGTCTGCAAAGTGGGGGCAAGGAGGCCCATGCTACATACCTCCCAGGATTGCTCATAAGTGAAGTCTCAGATACGCACGTGTTTTAACTAAACTTAGAGGGCTAAAAAGCATAATGTGGGTATTCTGGGTACCAGAATACACAGCAAGTTGGGAACATATAGCCAATGGCCCAGCCATGAGTCACGTGCTCGTTCCTTTCTTTTTCCTGAGAGTAAGTTTTCTCTCATGACTGCCTTTCCCCATCCACAAGCACTGTCACATATGCTCCTTGATTTCTCCTTTTCCGAAATCATCATTGTTACAAATGATTATTGCGGTTGAGTGAACAAATGTATATGCCTTTGAGGGAGATACGCATTTACCTCGGACTCCCCTTCCCCAGCACGAATCACTTCCAATGACTCATCTGTCCACTGGGGTTGGGGTACAAAGTGCGATGCTGTGGCATAACGAGCTCAGTAGTCATCCTCTGAGTACAAATATTGGCTCATCAGCTTGGCATAAAATATTCTTAAAATTAATTTCTGGATGTGTGGAGAAGCTTTTCTTTTCTTTTCTTCTTTGGTTAAAATTTGAATGAAGGAAAGGCTTACAAGTTTGGTCTGCTCTTTGTCTCTGTCTTAAGACTTCAGAAACAACTGGAATTTCCTTGATGACTTCACAGGACAACACTTGTCCCATTTTGAATGGCTAAGTCTGTCATGAACAGGAGCTGGAAAGCAATCTCGAGGAGGTGATTTTATCTTTTGCCAACATTAGAAAAGGGAAAGAAGAGGATAGATTTAAGGAACACGAAAGAAGGAGTGTTGAGTTGGGACTTCCACCCTGTGCCCTAAAGCTAGAAAGAAGGGCATGCTCTCGGTTGGGAGGTCCACCACGTACCATCAGTGAAATATGGAGCCCTCCAAACCCCTCCACCCCAGGTATAGTCTGCAAAGGACTGCAGCATGGTTTATGGGTGTAGGCATGCGTGTACCTCACCAGGCCTCTCTTTGTTTTACACACCTCGTGTGTGTTCATTGGCCCGAGACCAGCTCTGCCACTTCACCTGTCCTTGCCCCACAACCACGGCAGTTTCTGCCTGGGAGCCCACGCCCTCTGCTTCTCTGCAGAATCTTGTATCCCCTCAGGGAAAGTCGTGTGGTGGGCCAGCGGTGAAATGAGAGGGAAAGATGTACACACAGGGCCCAGCTGAAAATGACTTTAGCGCAGAGTTTATTTAATACATCCTCCAAATTGTATTTTGAAGCCTCTGTTAACAAGAAAGCACTCTCTTTTTGAGCAGCGGGAGTGTTTTATAAATGGAATTTGCAGACCGGCAATGCTCCCCATTAATTTTCCCTGTCTACAATTACTATCATTACATTCTTAAAGCACTTTTAAAATAAACTACACCATGATGTAATGTGCACACTCTGAGCTCCAGTGATGGGACAACGGGGCAGCAGCATCTGGAGTTTGGACTGCTATCTTCTAGGGAACATCTTGATGGCTGTAATTACTGTCATGTTATGGGAACTTAAAAAAAAAAAAGGCGCCAGAGTTCCAAATAAAACATAAAACGGCTTTGATATAATAAATGTTATTATCATTGTTTAAAAATGTTGTGACCCGTCTGCTATAGTTTCTGAGAAAGATATTTTCCAGCACTTGATATTTCCCTCCTCTCTCTTTCATATTCTATTACTGCAGATAAGGACGAAGAAAATCCTTAGGACAGACTTGTTTTAAATCAACGTAACACAATGCCAGCATTGTCTCTTTTCAAGATGAACTTTTAAGTTAAATTTGGCATGAGCTTTGCCAGAACTACAAACAACTTTGCTCCAGAGACACTCTATCCACCCTGTTAGGGAGCATTAATAATTCAAATGTTATGGTTGTGGTTAATTGTGCTCATTAGGAGAAGGCAGAGGCTGAAGCATTTTTGTATAGGGACATGCTTGCCTCCATCGCAGCCCTGGCCAAGGCGTCCAGAACAGTTTAGGCTCCCTCCGGAGGAATCACAAAATGCACATGTGGTGTAAGTGTTATCATCCCATGGGAACCGGGTTTGGAAGAACCCGGGATGAACTTGGACCCAGGTATTGGACCAGTTTCCGTATGAAGTGATGAGAATCCCTTGGATATGAAAGAAGTCATTATTGTGGGTACTGACCCATGGTGGCATTCACTCATTTTCTCAAGAAAGTTTTATTATGTGAAATTGATTCAACTTTGTGACATCTAAGCTATTGTTTCATGGTTGAGTATTAGCGACTTTAAGGAAGCCCGTGCATCTTACTTGAGCAATTGATTAGCTTTGACAAGAGTGTGTACACAAAACCCCAGTGAAGTAATCTGCTTTGCTGATCATTTTTCTCTACTGGTTTGCTGATAACATCCTTCAGTTTGAGGATGGACCTTCTGATGTAAGACTTGGGACTTAACCAGGAAAAGTTTCTTTGACCTAATCTGGATTTCATCATATTCAGTGAGTTTCTAGAGTAATCATTCTACATGTGTCACATGGATTGACTGGCTGTCTCTCTATTTCTCCTGGGTAGTGACTTCTTTTTATTTCATTTGGTATCATGTTTCCCATTTTCTCAAAGTTTTGTCCATATGTTTTCCCTGTGGCTGATTAGCCGTAAGTTAGATCACAGAGTTGAGGAAGACAATGCTTCTGCTTCCAGGTGTAAGTTCTTGTGTCCTCATGCTACTTACTAGGGTGAGTTTCTTTAGTGGTCAGCACTGGCCAGCTCCCTAGACAAAGCATGAGAGACCATCCCAGGCTAAACCAGCTGGGGCATGTGCTTGACCTTGGTAGCCTATCCCACTTCTGGAAAAACCAATTCAGTAGAGACTCTATTGATAATAGAGTCTTCTTTGGGTATAGACCGGAGGGCATTGTTAATGCCTGTGTTTCCAAGTCTGCTGTCCAGATCTTCTATTCACTAGATACTTTCCAAGGTCTGTTCTTTCTCAGAAGTTGGACTTAGTTATCAACACTCCATAATGCTGTGAGGCTAGAGAACAATTCTAGATTTGTTTGCAAGGGATGTGAGGCCAATTGTTGGAGGGTTATTTGCAACCTACCCTAAAGTCCAAGGTTAGTTTTTTTTTTTTAAAGATTTTATTTATTTATTTGACAGAGATAGAGACAGCCAGCGAGAGAGGGAACACAAGCAGGGGGAGTGGGAGAGGAAGAAGCAGGCTCATAGCGGAGGAGCCTGATGTGGGGCTCGATCCCACAACGCCGGGATCACGCCCTAAGCCGAAGGCAGATGCTTAACCGCTGTGCCACCCAGGCGCCCCTCAAGGTTAGGTTTTAATTTTGCCTTTTGTTTTACAGCTTTGAAAATGCCCAGTTCTTTACTTTGTCTCATAAGTAGGCTTCTGCCCTTTGAAATACAGCTCCATCTTTGTCCTGCTCATTCTACCCCTTTATTGTTTTCAGTATGGCTCCTAAGTACTGGATACTCAAGAAGGACTAATTGCTGGTTGTAATATTCCAAAGAATATTTGTGTAAGTGGTCTTTTTGTAAAACAAATTGAACTTTCTGATTGGAACATTATTGTGCTATTTCAGCATTAAGTAGTACATCATAAAAAGACTGTAGCAACACTAACTGAACATTCAGTCTACTTTCTGTTTGTTGAAGCGTTTATGGCTCCTACTCAAGACAAGAGAAATAACAAGGAAAGAAATGACTCTGAATACAGAACATTTTATTACACAAATAAAAAAAATGAGAGCGTATCTGTTAGCTCTTGCCAACTTTTGAAATATGGATTCCATTTGTCTTTATTATGGTCTATTCCCAAAGTGCCTTTTTCCTATTTATTAATTTTTGTATGTTACTATTAAACAGAAATGTGTGCCTACTGGAAATAGTCAAAGCTATTTCAAGAAACATGAAAAATGAGAAAAATATATCAACTCGTCTTTTTACTATTCTGTCAATAAATTAAGAAACATGCAGTTATTGTGGCTTCTCCTCCCTTTTCAAAAAAGTATGTGTATTATCATGGTAAAATGTCCCATCAAATCTGTAATAATCATGATGACTCATAGATATGTGATTCCCCTTATTAAGAAAAAAAAATACAGGAAATCCAATATAAATGAACTGTTTTCCTCAGTAGTGTAATAAAACTTGGATACTGGTATATGAGTTTTTGATTATATCATCCACTGATAATCTCTGGGTTCATTTCCTCCCAGTGAAGACTCAGTCTCCTTCCTCCCTCCCACCAGCCCCCTTTGGCCACTAACATTTTAGCAATTCTACTCCCTCGGCTGGGGAGGAGGCCTCCCAGTCACGGCGACCACAGTCTAGTATATTTTAAAGGCTGTAAATTTTCACCGTCAGATTTGAGCCAGGGGTGTTAAGCTCCAGAAGATACACATCTGCTTCCTACTCAAATGGTCTTTTGTTGTGCTTCTCAGTAGAGGGAGAGTTGTAATGCCACAAGAATAAATCCCAAGTGGGGAGGGGTAAATTATGGCATTTCAAAAAGAAATGCTCATGACTGCAAATATAACTAGGCTTTATTCTGTTCTTAAATTCTCTATTTCTTTTCAGAGGTCCATGATAATTTTTTATTACTCTTTAATGAACAGAGTAAGTCACTATTAAATTTCTAAAGTAACAAATTATTTTGTAACCTGAGTCATAACCCTTGAATGTATCTGGTTTCTATGTTTGGATTTCCAAATGTCAGGTTTTCCTAAATAGGATCACATGAATACAGGGCCAGAAAACAAAAGAAATGTCTAAGCAGCTTCTTGGGAAGTGTGCCTGTGGTCCATGCCCATGTATCCAGCCTATGAGTTTTTATTTACTAAATATTTAGAAAGGTAATCAAAGAATACTTAGTGTTAGAGGTTTACTTACATTCTCTCTATTCTAATGCCTCACTATCCAAGAGCAGACAATGATAGACCAACTTCATAGCTAGCAGAAATGCAAAGAGATAAATGTAATTGATCTTCAGTTTACTAATGAGTTCTGTTCCAAATTCTGTTTGTAAGTCTATCCTTTGGGACTGTCAATGCATTTTCCCATTGAAACAAATTTATAAATGGTAGGTAGGTTTCCCAGCTAGCCCACAGAATATGCTCAACCCATATGCAGTTATAAACTAGTTCGAAAGAACTTGATCATCAAGTTTCTGAGGATATAGGTATTTATTTATTCATTCACGAATGTATTGAGTACTTACTTAGTGGGAATACAGAGATAACCTGGGTCCCTGATGGTAAGGACATCATGGTTGAATCAGGCAGTTAAATGCCCATTTCTTAAGTCTAAGTGCCATCACAGAAGATAGAATAGTGCGCTATGTATCTAGGACAGTAAGCTGAAGGTGCATGGGGTCAGGACAAGACTCTCAGAGGGTGTCTGAACTCTTTCTTTTTTTGCTAGAAGGGAAGGATGCAGTCAGGGAAGGGGGTGAAAGTGAGAATTTGTGGGAATTTTCTCTGGGTATGGGAGGGGGAATCAGCATGAATACGCAAAAGATGTTAAGAATAGCCTGTTAAGAATAGGTGGGAAGTTTGATTACCTTGCAAGCAAGGGCTGGGCCAATAGGGCTTGATAAATATGGGTTTGTTTGCCCCACTTGGAGGTGAGATGTCAAATAGGGGACTGACATGTTCATATTCACACTTTTAAACTTCACTTGGTCATTCCGTTATACTGGATGGGAGAGGCCATCAGCACAGGATAGGGAGAGGGACTCGGGGGCTGTTGGAGTTCTGTCAGAGAAAATTAATAAGGCTTGAGGGAAGGGCACATGGGGAAGAAGAGGGGATGGATTAGGGATATTTAAGAGTAAATTTGTTAGGGCCTGAAGACAGATGGGATTTAGTGGTAAGATAATGTCGAGATGAATAGAAAGAATGGTAATATATTATTCCCCCCCTTATTAAAGAAAGGAGAAAAAGGAGGAAAGAAAAAGGAAGAAAGAAAGAAAGAAGAAAGAAAGAAAGAGAGAAAGAAAGAAAGAGAGAAAAAGAGAAGAAAAGAAGGAAGGAAGAGAGGAAGGGAGGAAGAGAGGGGAAGCACAAACCTGGGGGCAGAGGCTCCCTTACAGATGTGTGCTTGGGTCATTACCCTGATCAGAAAGTTGGAGTTGAGGGAAGTGCTCGGGAGCAGTAGAGGCAGGTAATACAACAGGTGAGAAGCAAGTCTGCAAGAGTGGACGAGGAGGCTTTCAAGGGGGCAACCAGCGATGCTGGACCATAGCTAGAAGAGAGCAATGCCCAGAAGTCAAGACAGTAGAAAATTTCAGGAAAGGCAAAACAAAGTGAGTCAGTAGAAGAAACCAAGATTAAGCAATAAACATGGGGTTTAGCAAATAGGGAGATACTGGTGCTCCAATTTCCAGTTTGGGAGAAGAGAACACATTTCTCTGTCTCATGCTGGGGGCTCTATTACAGAACAAAGAAGCTTTCCTGCAGGGACATAGGGTGAGGGTGGGGCTGCAGGCCTCTGTCAGGAGAGTAGTGAGCCCTGGGTTGGAGCAGCGAAGGTGAGGAGCTGCAGCTCTGAGAGGAGAGGGGTTTGAGGTGGTATATGTTGGGTGTGTGTATGTGTGTGTGTTGGGGGAGGAGGGTGTGAAGAGCACTATTCCAGAGAGAGAGATCCAGGGGAAGTGTCCTTAGGGTAACCTTAGGTGGCGGATGGATGGCCAGTGGCTACAAACATTGTTTATCAAGAAGCCGATTCTTACCAGTCACTGTGTTACTATTACCAAAAGGACCACATTTTTTGAAAGTATGAGGATAACATCTTAACTCCTTAGCAGAGCACGCAAAGCTTATCAGGAGTTGGTCCCCACTAGTCTCAGCTCTTGCTGCTGGCCAACCCTGTGTCCCCATATTGGAATGTTGTCCCTACCCCCTCCACGTACCCACCCACCACCAATGCTCATTCACTCCTCCATGTTCTTCGTATGTGGTTCCATCTATCATGAATGTTCTACTCCCCTTTTCTCAGCAATCTTTCTAAACCACACAGACCGAATATCACCTCCTTAGTAAAGCCCCTTCAACAGAGTAGGTTCTCCAGCGCTTGGCTTATATCTTTACTCAATCCAACAGTTCAACTTAAAAATAACATCTCTCCCTTCTCTTGGACTGTGAGTTTCAAGGACACAGAGGGGCTTATTGATTTGAACTTTCTCAGTGCCTGGCTCAGTGCATGCCCACAATGAGTGCTCAGGGTTTGTTTAAACCCTGATCTAACTCCAAGGTTAGTTGTAAAAACTATCGGTCAGGAAAGATGGCGCTCACTAAACTTTATTGACCTGAAGCTGTTATGGGAGTGGTAAAGACCATCACCGCAGACCTTTGGCAAGTGTGTTAAGGGAGAGTGCCTAAATGCTATTAAGGCTTATATGTTAAGAAGTTACACTGTGTCCTCAGTGATACTGGGCAGCCAGGATGACTCATGACCCTCAATTTAAGCATCTGGAAGAGTCAATTTTATTTTGGGAGAAACTCTGTGTCACCTTTACTGAAAAAAGAAGTGCACATGAGGTCTTGGCAAGATGATATATTTCATAAATCTGTAAAATAAATGAAGTTCTTTGGGGACATTAATTCTTCTCTAACCTCTCTTGATGAGTTCAGAAAGTATTTATTATGCGAAGGAGCCAATTCCAAAGTGAAGCTCAGAGAATGTTCTTTCCTGAGCTCCTGGAACACAGCTCGGGTTAGTGATACTAATCTGTGATCATGACTCAGAAGCAGGAAGTGACACCAGACGAGCCTTAGTTCCAAACAACCCTCGAGGGGAGGGAGGAGCCCAGAGGACTGAAATCCTGTGTGGTTTTTCACAGCGTCTTTACTGAGATGATTGTCTTCCTTCCTTCTGAGTCTAGTCCAGGCACAGTCAGTGAAATGAAGGATCTGTGTAAGTATTATTCGGGTTTCTGGCACAAGAGCTACGGCTTCATTTGGGGTTGTGTTGAACTCAACCAAACTGCACTAATGACATCATAAAAGTTCTGCTTTTCAACAGTGAACTAGGGAATCATGGCAGGAAGGATGCAAACTCTCATGGAAGATGGGGTTTCAGTTTCAGATTTTCTACTTATATGTGTGTGACTTTGAGCAAGTGCCACTTAAATTCTTCAAGTCTAATGACCTCATCAGTAAAATGGGGATGATGCTACCTACTGACAGTTCCACACTGGCATCCGATGAATGCGTACTACGCGCTGGGCGCTACTTTATATGGGTTGGTTCTCCTTAATCCCTTTGATGTAGATATTATTGTTATCCATTACGTAGGTGAGGAAATTGGGATTTACAGAGATGGTGCACCTTGCCTGCGGGGAGGAAGCAGTAGAACTGGAATCTGAATCCAAGTCTCTCTGAGCCTGTTACTGAGTCTCTCTCTCTCTCTCTGTCATGGTAATGTAATCTATATTTCCAATGAAAAAGTAATACGTGTTTACTTAGAAATGGAAAATTTAGAAAATAGAGAACAAGCAAGAAGTTAAAGTTATCCATATTAACTCAACTTGGTAACACCCAGTCAACATTTTGCTAAATATCAACATTTCTTTTTTTTTTTTTAAAGATTTTATTTATTTATTTGAGAGAGAGAGAGCGCGTGAATGAGAGCATGAGTCAGGGGTTGGGGGGTGGAGGGGCAGAGAGTGAGGGATAAGCAGACTTCTCTGAGCAGATAGCCTGACACGGGCTCAATCCTAGGACACTGGGATCATGATCTGAGCTGAACGCAGACGTTTAACCCAGGCGCCCCGAAGAATCAACGTTTCTTTAACAAAATCTTACCATGCATTTATTTGAACTGACATAGTTATTCACATTTGGGGCAAGCGTGGAACACCATAAGAGAACAGAGGAGGGGCAGACTGCCACAGCACAGTGCCTGTGGGCATGGTTAAACAAGCTTTGTTTTCTCCCGAGGTTCAATATTTAATCTATTTTTTATTCTCTTCTACCTACCATCTTTTCCACTTCATATCCATTCTTCTCCTTCCTTTAATTAATAATTTTATTAATTTTCTTTTTAAGTCAAAGGAATATAGTTTATAAATAGGTAACAATAAATCAACAAGGCCCACTGGACCAAGGAAAATAGACATTATCAAATGAGACAATTCACATGGATGAAGTGGCAGCCAGTTCACTTAGTTTGTTAAATCTCAGAACCAGGTCTTTTTCTTGAGTATCTGTGAGGTTTGCACAAAGGCAATTGTTTTAGCCCCAGCTTCCAGCCCTAGAATTGTGTGTTGTGGGTCACAGCAAGACCCAACCAGAGAGTGGGGACGACTCATTGCAATGTACTACCACTAGTGGAAAATAACTTTTTAAAAAAATTGAAGTATAATTGACGTACAGTGTCCTATTGGTTTCAGGTGTACATCATGGTGATTTGATATTTTATACATTCTGAAATGATCCCTTAGTTACCATCTGTCACCATACAGTCATTGCTACTCATTGACTGTATTTCCTATGCTGTACATTACATCCACGTGACATTTCTTTTATAACCGGAAGTTCATACCTTTTACTCCACCTGTTTTGCCCACCCCCAATCCCTCCCTGCTCGGGTAACCAATAGCTTGTTTCCTTTATCTGTGAGTCTTTTTCTATTCTGTTTCGTTTATTTTATTTTTTAGGTTTCATACCCAAGTGAAATCACATGGCATTTGTCTTTCTCTGTCTTACTTATTTCACTTAGCATAATACCCTTTCGGTCCATCCGTGTGGTCACAAATGGCAAGGTGTCATTCTTTTCTCATGGCTGAGTAACATTCCATTATATACATATACCACATCCTCCGTAGCCATTCATCTGTTGATGGATAGTTAGATTGCCTCTGTATCTCGGTTATGGTAAATATTGCTGCAATGAACACAGGGGTGCCTATATCCCTTCAAACTGGTGTTTGCACTCTCTTTGAATAAATACCCAGAGTGGAATTGTGGGTTACATGGTAGTCTATTTTCAATTTTTTGAGAAACCTCCATATTCTTTACCATCGTGGCTGCACCAATTTACATTCCTACCAACAGTGTATGAGGGTCCCTTTTTTCCACATGCTCACCAACACTTGATAATTCTTTGTCTTTTTTTTTAAGATTTTATTTATTTATTTATTTGACAGAGAGAGACAGCCAGCGAGAGAGGGAACACAAGCAGGGGGAGTGGGAGAGGAAGAAGCAGGCTCCCAGCAGAGGAGCCTGATGTGGGGCTCGATCCCAGAACGCTGGGATCACGCCCTGAGCCAAAGGCAGATGCTTAACGACTGCGCCACCCAGGCGCCCCTCTTTGTCTTTTTGATCATTGCTAATCTAACAGGTGTGAGGTGATACCTCATTGTGGTTTTGAATTGCATTTCCCTGATGATTAGTGAAATTAAGCATCTTTTCATGTGCTTGTTGGTCATCTGTATGTCTTCTTTGGAAAAATGTCTATTGAAGTCTTCTTTCCTTTTTTAAATCAGGTTGTTTGTTTTCTTGGTATTAAGTTGTCTAAGTTCTTTATATATTTGGGGCATTAACCCCTTGTTGAATGTATGATTTGCAAATATTTCTCTCATTTAGTAGTTTGCCTCTTTGTTTTGTTAATGCTTTTTTTTTCTCATGCAAAAGCTTTTAGTTTTATGTAACCCCATTTGTTTACTTTAGCTTTTGTTACCCTTGCCTGAGGAGACTGGCCCCCAAAGTATTGCTAAGATTAACCTAAAAGCACTTACTGCCTATGTTTTCTTCTAGGAGCATTTAATCCATTTTGAATTTATTTGTGTGTATGGTGTAAGAAAGTCGTCCAGTTTCATTCTTTTACATGTAGCTGTCCAGTTTTCCCGGCCCATCTTTCCTGCACTATATATTCGTCACTTCTTTGTCATAGATTAATTGACCATATATGGATGGGTTTATTTCTGAGCTTTTCATTCTGTTCCATTGATCTATGTGTCTGTTTTTATGTTTTGATTACATAGCTTTTGTAACTATTTTGATTACATAGCTTTATAGTATAGTTTGAAATCAGGAGTGTGATACCCCCAGCTCTGTTCTTCTTTCTAAGATTGCTTTGTCTGTTATTCAGGATCTTTTTTGGTTCCATACAAATTTTAGGATTCTTTGTTCTGGTTCTGTGGACAATGCCACTGCTATTTTGATGGGGATTGCATTGAATCTGTAGATTGCATTAGGTAGTATGGACATTTTAACAATATAAATTCTTCCAACCCATGAGCATGGAGTATCTTTCCATTTATTTGTATTGTCTTCAGTTGCTTTCATCAATGTCTCAGTTTTCAGAGTGGGTCTTTCACCTCCTTGGTTAAATTCATTTGTAGGTATTTTATTCTTTTTGATGGCAACTTTAAATTATTTTCTTTATTTCTCTTTCTGACATCTCATTATTAGTGTTTGGAAACGCCACCAATTTCTGTATATTAATTTTATAATTAATTATAATTAATTTTCTTACAACTTCACTGAATTTGTTACTTCTAACAGTTTTTTTTGGTGGAGTCTTTAGTATTTTCTTTATATAGTATCATGTTATCTGCAAATAATAGCAGTTTTACTTCACTTCTTCCTTTTCAAGCTGGATCATTTTATTTCTTTTTCTTGCCTAATTGCTGTGGCTAGAACTTCCAAAATTATGTTGAACAAAAGTGGTGAGAGTGGGTTTCTTTGTCTTGTTCCTGGTCTTAGAGGAAAAGCTTTTGGCTTTTTACTGTTGAGTATGATGTCAGCTGTGGGTTTGTCGTATATGGCCTGTCTAATATTGAGGTATAGTCCTTCTAGACCCACTTTGCTAAGAGTTTTTAGCTATAAGTGGGTATTAAATTTTGTCAAATGATTTTTCTGTATCTGTTGAGATAATTATATGATTTTTATCCTTTGTTTTGTTAACGTGGTGCATCACATTGACTGATTTGCAGATGTTGAACCATCCTTGCATCTCTGGAATAAATACCACTTGATCATGTTATATGATCCTTTTAATATATTGTTGAATTTAATTTGCTAATTTTTGTTAAGGATTTTTGCATTTATGTTTATCAGGGATATCGGCATGCAATTTTCTTTTTTTTATGTTTTTTTTTTCTCTTCTTCTTTCTGGTTTTAGTATCAGGTCATAGCACGTGCTCCTGATGATGGACTGGGAGCAAGATCATATTATGTGAGATGATGAAGCACATCTCAGTTGGCTTCTGGCCAGTGTAGGTCTTACACACTTCTCTGGAATCTGAATGTTCTAACTAAGCTCTTAATAGTGATTAAATAAACCCCATGATTACTGATTACCACTTCCTATCAGCATTACTCAGTATTGGGAAGAGGCTTTTGTTTTGTTTTGTTTTTGCAACACTCTATCTAAATAAATGCTTGCTCATTTTGCTGAGAAATCGTCTATAAACTAGCTGGTTGCACTGTCATCAGGTAATTTGAGCAAGACACACTTCTTGTACTTCCATTTGAACACTGCTTAGAAAGGAAACTAGACTGGATTTTGCTATTACTGAGTGAAGAGTTCTAAGTTTCTGAGACATAAAAGGGAGTGGAGCTGTTGTGAACGCTTGAGTGAAGCTAAGGCATTTATAAGTGAAGAATATTGATACAGAGAATGAAGATATTCCTGAGAATAAGAGTGAAAAGATAAATAGTTCCCTTCTGGGTAGAGTTGCCAGATTTAGCAAATAAAGATGTGGGACTCATGCAGTTTGTGGTATGCACTTAGACTAAAACAATCATTCATTGTCTATCTGAAATTGAAATATAATGGGTGCCCTTTATTTTATCTGGTAACTCTCCTTCTGGGTGATAAATCAGATAAAAAATCTAGTAGAGATATACAGTACTTTGCAATTCTCTAGGGTATTCAAATATATTTAAGCAAAACCCCTCCCTGGCTTCCTTTGCTGTTCTTCATAAATCATCATTTCTCCTCAAAGGTGTACTTTATGTTTCTTTCTGGATCTCTGACTCTTATGGGGGATGGTGTTTAGGAAGCTACATTCTGGAGATCTTTCCTAAGAAAAAAAGAAACCAGGACTTAAGTTTTTTTTTTTTTTAAGATTTTATTTATTTATTTGACACAGAGAGAGAGAGAGAGAGAGACAGCCAGCGAGAGAGGGAACACCAGCAGGGGGAGTGGGAGAGGAAGAAGCAGGCTCCCAGCAGGAAGCCTGATGTGGGACTCGATCCCAGGACCCTGGGATCACGCCCTGAGCCAAAGGCAGACACTTAACGACTGAGCCACCCAGACACCCCAAGACTTAAGTTTTCTAACTGGAGTGATTCTGGAGAGATTAAGAGGAGAAGGAGGTGGAGGAGGGGTTGGGAGATTGAGAGGTAGTTCAGGGCTGGCTAAATGCAGTTCCGGATTGCAGTCCTGGCTCATGTCAAATATTTGGACTTGGAACTTCATAGACAGAAGTCATAGGGTTCCCGGGAGAGAGGTTTCCCACAATGTTGGAGTCTAATGGAGGGTATGCACCCAACCTGAGCCAGGAAACAGGGGTCGCCCAAGAAAGCTAGTAATTACATTTCTCTCCCCCTCTCTGTGCTTGTCATGGACCTTGCTGCTGCCTGCAAGGGAGTGTCCAGGAGATGTACTGATCAGGGCCTGGCCCCTTGCAATGTGACAGCAGGAGTCCCACACTTCCCAGTCGCTCAGGATGAACAAGACTAGGTCAATCTTGGTCAGCAGCTATCTTTCTTCCCACGGAACAAATAGGCCCATAATAGGGCTGGCTTTTCTTTGCAAAGGGAAATTAAGGCCTGGAACTAGACTTAAAGACTTTGTAGTGAATGGAAAGCCATTTGCTTTCTTTGCAATTAATTTTGCTATTTTTACTCATCTTAATAGGTTAAGTCACTCAAAGAAATGAACAAATTAATATTTACTTTCCACCAGAATCTCTTCAAGGTCCCAATGTTAACAGTGCCTTGCATATCATTTCCTGTTTTTCTCCACACTCATGCAAACATAAAAGCATATGCTTTTATGTGTACATATATACATTATGTGTGTATGTGCATATGTATGTATACATACAGAACCCTATGTTTAAAGTTTTGAAGGGAATAGTGTATGTTTTTTAAAAAAATGGGATTATTAAGTACATGAATTACATTACTCTATAACTTGCTTTCTCACATTATAAATAGTTCTCTAGTCAATAAAGATTATACCCATTTTTAATATCTTTAAATTTTTCTGTTATGTGGGTATATAAAAATTTGTTTAATTAGTCTTCTATTGATGAGATTTTAGGGGTTTTTTTGGCCATTAAAAACTGGGCTGCATCAACATTAAAAAATATCCTTATATGTATGTTTATTTCTATAGGAAAGAATTCAAACCAGAACATTGATCACCAAAGGCCATGTATATTTTAAATTTCTTTAGATATTGCATAATTCCTTTCCAAAAGGTTGTAGCAATTTACACTTCTCTCCTCCACCCCTGCACCCAGAAGTATATGGGGGAGCTTATTTCCTTGCTCCTCATTCGTGCTGATTGTTTTAAATTTTTGTTAATCTGATGCGTGGGAAAATGGTATCTCATCTTAACCATCCATGAGGTTGAATACATATTTAACATATATATATAATATATATTTAAATTTATTTTAATTTTTACTTTTTTTAGCAGGGGAGGAGCAGAGGGAGAAGGAGGAGAGAGAGAATCTTAAGCAGGCTCTATGCCCAACATGGAGCCTGATGAGGGGCTTGATCTCACAACCCTGAGATCATGACCTGAACTGAAATCAAGAGTTGGACGCTTAATTGACTGAGCCACCCAGGCGGCCCTTAAATATATTTTTACTGGTTTTTTTTTTTTTTTTGCCTCTTGGAAGTTCATTCCTCTGAATTGCCTATTCATGCTCTTTGCCACTTTTTTATTGACTTGTTTTTTTCAATTAATTTTTAGGTTTTGCTTGTGTATTAAGAATTACATTACTTGTATCTGTGATGAATTTTTTTTTCTCCTAATACATTATTTGTGTTTTAACTTTGTGGTATTTTTTCATCACGTGAAATTTCAAATTTCTATATTGTCATATATTTAAATTTATTATTTTTTGTTTTTACTATGAAAGAAATACACCTTTGTGGTAGAAATTCAAATGGTACAAAAGGGTAGAATGAAAAGTGAATTTTCCCCCCAATTTTTGGAATTCTTAGGCCAGTTCTCCAAAGATAATCAGTGTTAAAAGTGTCTTCCTTACCAGTTTGGAATTTCGTGTGTTTATGTAAACATCTCTCTCTCCCTAAAACTGCTAACATTTACTGAGCACCTACCACATGCTAGAAAATGTTCTAGGCAAAACTCCTGCCTATCGAGCTTACATTCCAATGGTACAAAAAGTAATAAACAAACCAACCAGGAGATAAATAAAATAATTGCAGATAATAGTAAATTCTGTAAAGAAAATAGGGTTAGAGCACAGAAAGTAATAGGGAGGAGCACATTATTTTAGATGGGGTGGTTGAAGAGGGAGTCTCCAGTGAGATGAAATTTCATTGGCAATATAATAAATGTAAATACTGTACAGTATTTAAAAATACCATGTGCTGTCATCACTTAATAATAAAATAGGACACATTTACTTAGCGTATATAGATTTGCCCGTATGAAAAAATTTTAAGTTTCATTAACATAAGATGGTTAACTTCAATTTTATATGGACAGACGGTGTGAAAGTACGCTTATCTTTCTGTGTCTCTTGCCATCCCCACATGTAGAGGCCATTCACTCGATCACTTGGAAGCAGATTACACACACGATCAGCTCTTCGTATTAACCAAAAGGAAGTGTGGAGGCTGTCTGGAGAAGGGGCCTCACCAAGAAGGGAGGAAGTGGATCTCCCATAAGTGAGTACTTTAATTCTGGGGGCACATGGGAAGGGCTTGGCTAATGGGAGGGTGGAGCGGTCTATGGCTCTTACTCTTCCAGTTGATTTCTAGCCCCCGTGGACGTGCACGTCTAAGAGGGAACTATCGCAAGGCTGAAAGCGGGCAGTACGAAATGCCGTCTCTCCTTTCCTAGCCTACCACTTTGAAAATACAGAAGCTCCTGTGGTGATAAAGGGGGTCAGTTTACTAAATGGGCATCTCTTTGTTGTGGCTTTGAGATCTAAGCCTGGTTTCTGGGAAACTCGGCAATGTGGAACTGAAAGAGATTCGGTGCCCCACACGCTCCGCCGCCACTGAGCTGTCAAACACAAACAAAGCACATTGCCTATTTAAAGGGGAAGAGAGAAGTGTAAGATTAAAGTCAGGTTCGGCAGTTATCTCTGGATTCCTGTTGTCCGTTCTGCTCCTGATCCACTCTTCAGTGGGTTTTTGAGAGCTGGCTTGCTGACCCAAACAGATAGGCCAACTCGTGATTTATGGAAATCCACTGAGTCATGCTGTGTCTCATAGTGCCTTTGCTCTGCTCTGAGGAAGCTCAAATTTATCTTTTTGGCAGGAAGTACCCAAAGAGGTCTGTCTACACAGCAGATTCCCGCAGGAAGAGATGGCCATGCTGTGGAAGTGAGTTATTATCATTCCTGTGCTTCTCTGGTGAACCCAGATGGACCCGTGGATGCTTTGGGTAGCCAAGGTTCTCACGTACTTTCTTAATTACTGTAATCAGGTGAGCAAAATGACAAACCATCTGGGGTTCTTGGGACAATACTTTGCAAACCTGTACAGCTACCCCTTTGGATAATAAAACATGTTCAAATTGTAAGCAACCCCGATTTAGCCGAAGGAGGAGTTGCAATCACCTTGACGATCGATCCTGGGCAAGCCCTCCTTTGTTTCACCTTTTCTGAGGTCTTGGCACAGGTTAAACCAGCCAGCGAAGAACACGAATGGAACCTCGGCTAAATGCAGGTCTTTGCCAGAGGTTCTGAGGTGTGGGGGTTAAGGATGCATATGGGATGGTCTTGCAGAGCAAACTGCAAGAGAAACAAGGAAGGGTACGTGTGGGGAAATATGGAAACTGCAAGAGGAACAGAGAAACTGCATCAGAGAAACAGAGGACATGGTTCCTGTCCTTTTAGGAAAATTAGACAATTAAAAATGAGCTGAAGACATTCCTAAGGAAACCTAAGTAGCAATGCATACAATGCTTGTTAGGGACATATGCATTTGAGAGAGCGGTGTACTGTATAATATGCGATCACCTGCGTGAGTCAGGATTGGTTTGGGAATTCATCCCAAGAAGGTGAAGAAGTGGAAGAATGTGTTTTCATGATGACAGTGGGTTGTGTAGGCAGGTCAGAGTGCATAAAGTGATAATTGGTTATTGATGATGAAACAAGGATGGGGAAGGCCAGGATATTTTCCAGCGAGAGTGATTCTAAGGGTGTTGCTTTCCACCTTTGTTTCTACTGTTCCAAGTTAGCGTAAGACATTGCTGCACTTCTAATCATCCGTTTAGCTTGCCTGAGGTGTCTCCTAGAAATAAACATCACCAACAGTCACTGGGCACTTACTGTGTGAGTCATCTCATTTGATCTTCAGAGCAACACTGTGTGTTGCGAGATGTTATTATCACCATCCCCATTCTATAGATAAGGAGCGTATCAGTCAGGGTAAGTTAGATCACGATACATCACAAACAACCTTCAAATCTCAGTGGCTTAAAGTATACGTGCTACTGTGGGGTATGTTCTACATGGGGTAGCAGAGGGGGCTCTACTCACTGAAGTCACACAGGGACCCAGGCTGATGGAGATTCCATTTTGAAATACATTTCTATGGTCTCTGGAAAAGAAGACAGGCATCTGGTGAACTGGCTCTTAGTTTTTGCTTGGAAGAGATCCATGCATTTCTGCTAACATTTCATTGGACAACACAAGTCCTATGGCTATGCCTGCCTTCAAAGGGTGTAGGAAAGGGAAATGCTAGCTTGTAACTGGGAGCAGGGGAGAAGACTGATAGCTGTGAATGACTCTAATGAGTAACTACAAGGAACCTAAGGTCCAAAGAGGGGATGTGACTTGCAAAAGGCTTCACATCTAGCGTGGTTCCATAGCCCGCCCTATCCTCTGCAGCACCTGCATTTTGCCTTACGCGCAAACTGGAGGAATTGAGAGAGGATGGTTGGTGGGAAGACTGTAATTGGTGATGAGATTCACTTCATAACTCCTTGCTCTGTTTCTAAGTTTCAGTGGCCAGAATAGAATCTTTGAAAAAAATCATTTCATAGTATGTCTTTGGCCAAGGGAGAAGGGAAGGGAGAAGGAGATTAAAAGCATAGAAGAATGTTGAAATTGTATTCAGAGACTCAACTTAGTTGTCAGAAGGGCTGCGGGTTTCTTGTCCTTTGTTGGGAGAGCTGGGGTTTTAGAAAATAGTCACTTAAAAATAACAGATGAATTTTGCCACAGTTGGCCTCCTTTGATGCTTGAGATGTTTGGAAAATGAGGAAGACTTTACTGCCGGCTTGTTTATTTAGGTCATCTTGACGGCTGAATTAGAGTAGCCATGAAGCGATTCAATCGCTGGGTCTAGGATAGAGAAAACCATTCTTGAGAATAAAGAAAGAGTCGGAGAGAACGTCTCTGAGGGGAGTGGGGAGAAAGAAAAGCCCACAGAGAGAAGAAAGTGCTTGGAGGAAAAGACTGGAACATGTGAAACAAGGGGGTGGGGGAGAGGGAGGGAAAAGGACTTTGAAATGAGTAGGCCCACCCACATTCATATTTTCTATTCCAAGAAACTCAAATTTCTGGGATATAGGATCAAAAATAAAAACATCCTCTATAAAGAGGCTGTTAAATCAGCTGGCTCAGCCAAGAATTTGAGCACTTCTGAGATCTTCTCCGTCTTGTTGGGGTTGGCAAACCCTTCTTCTGGAGCACATGGAGTCAGTCAGGCTTTTGTGGAGTGACTGAAGCATCAGGGGCCAGAAGGAAGCCAATCCGGAGAACTTTATTCTAGTCCCCACTTTCGGACTGAGGCGCACGAGGGCTTGTACAATTCTCTATGATCTGAGACCCCTGGATAGCCCCCAAAATAGCATTTGGAATTTAATTGCCAAGGGTGAAGAAGTATTCTCTGTTCCCAAAACTGAGAATTTGTTAAAATTGGGAATTTGGAGTTGGGCTCCTTTCAAATACGATATTAAAACCTAATTTTTAAGGTCAAATTTACACTATATGGGTAATACTGTTAAATTTCGTAAGCGAAATGAAAAAAAATTAAGATGAAAAAGAACAGACTATTTGGCATGTATAGTCAGATTTTATCTACTTAATTTTTTTATTTCTCAAGATTATATTACAAAGATATGGTCAAAATGATCATATTCTTATGTATTTGAATTTTGAATTTATAAATACATTTTTAAGTACTTAATCTAAATTTAAGTTAAAGTTAAGTCAGTTTAATTTGTTGTGATAAGTACCAGGTCTTGTATGAAAGTGTTGAATCAGTTAAGTGTACACCTGAAACTAATATTACACTGTATGTTAACTAACTGGAATTTAAATAAAAACTTAAAAGAACAAAATGTGATTAATGCAACAAATAACGCAAGTGGATATAAAATAGAAAGTGAAAATCTCTTTTTCATCTAATCCCAGTCCTCAGAGGTAATCACTAATTTTCCCCCAGCTTTATTGAGTTATAACTGACAAATAACATTGTATAAGTTTAAGGTGTATGAAGTGATGATTTAATGTGTGTATCCATCAGGAAATGAGAACCACACTAAGGTTAGTTAGCACATCCGTCACCTTACATGCTTACTTCTGTGTGTGTGTGTGTGTGTGTGTGTGTGTGTGTGTGTGTTAAGAACATTCAAGGTCCATTTTTTTTTTAAGATTTTATTTATTTGAGAGGGAGACAGATTTTGAGAGAGAGAGAGAGAGAGAGAAAGAGACAGAGCGCACACACGAGTTGGGGAAGGGAGTAGAGGGAGAGGGAGAAGCAGACTCCCCACGGAGCAGGGAAGTTCAATGAGGGGCGCAATCCCAGGACCCTGAGATCATGACCTGAGCCAAAGGCAGATGCTGAATCTTAGAGCCACTCAGGTGCCTCTAAGATCTATTGTTTTAACAGCTTTCAAGTATAAAATACAGTAGTGTTGGCTATAATCACCTTGCTATATGTTAGACCTTCAGAGCATCCACCTTATGACTGGACTTTTGTACCCTTTGACCGTATCATTCTGTTTTCCTCACTCTCCAGCCCCTGGCAACTATCATTCTACTCTCTGTTTCTAGGAGTTGGGCTTTTTTTAAGATTCCACATATAAGTGAGATCATAAGTATTTTCCTTTCTCTGTTTAATTAATTTCACTTAATAATATCCATCCATGTTGTTGCAAATGACAAGATTTCATTCTTTTTTATGGCTGAGTCATATTCCATTATATATGTATACCTATGTCCACACACACACACACACACACCTATCTCACATCTTCTTTACACATTCACCTATTGATAGACACTTAGGCTGTTTCTATGTCCTGGCGACTGTGAATGATGCCACAATGAACACGAAGTAGAGATAGCTCTTCGAGAGAGTGCTTTTATTTCCTTCAGATCTGTACCCAGAAGTGGAATTGCTAGATCATCAGGGAGCTCTATTTTTAAATTTTGAGGAAACGCCACACTGTTTCCCATGGTGGCCGTACTAATTTACATTTATATCAACAGTGTACAAGTGTTCCCTTTCCTCCACACCCTTGCCCGCATTTGTAATCTCTTGTCTCTGATAATAGCCATTCTAACAGGTGTGAGGCGATAGTTCATTATGGTTTTGATTTGCACTTGCCTAATTATTAATGAGGTCTATTTTTTGATGTATCTATTGGCCACTTGTTTGTCTTCTTCGGAAAAATGTCTCTTTAGTTCCTCTGCTCATTTTTTAAAAAAAGATTTTATTTCTTTATTTGAGAAAGAGAACATGAGCAGGGGAGGAGTAGAAGGAGAGGGAGAAGCAGGACCCCGGGATCATGACCTGAGCTGAAGGCAGACACTTAACTGACTGAGCCACCCAGGCGCCCCTCCTCTGCTCATTTTTAAATCAGATCATTTCTTTGCTTGTTGGTTTGGATATTCAGTTCCATGGGATCCTTATATACTTGGGACATTAACTTCTTACCAGATAGATAGTTTGCAAATATTTTCTCTCATTTCATAGTTTCCTTTTTCATTGTGTTCTTTCCTTTGCTGTGCAGATGCTTTTTAGTTTAACTAGTCCCGCTTGTTTATTTTTGATTTCCTTCTTTGTGGTTTCAGTACCATATTCAAAAAATCATTGCCAAGAGCGATGTCAAGGATATTTTCTCCTATGTTTTCTTTAAGTAGTTTTATAGATTCAGGTCTTACATTTAGGTCCTTATTCTATTTTGAGTTAATTTTTATAAGTGGTATAAAATCAGGGTCCAATTTCATTTTTTGGCGTGTGAATATCCAGTTTTCCCAGTACAATCTTTTCAAGAGATTATCCTTTTCTCATTGAGACTACTTGGCTCCCTTGTCAAATATCCTTTGATGTATGTGTTTGAGTTGATTTCTTGGTTTTTGATTCTGCTCCATTAGTCCATGTGTCTGTTTTTATGCCAGTACCATACTGTTTTGATTACTGTAATTTTATAATAAAATTCGATATCAGGAAGTCTGATGCTTCCAGAGTTGTTATTTCTCAGAATTGCTTTTATAGATCTAGACATATTTTCGAATGGTATTTTCTATGTCTTTAAAAAATGTCATTGGAACTTTGATAGGCATTGCGTTGAATCTATAGATAACTTTGGGTATTGTGGACATTGTAATAATTTACATGATTTTAAAAGTATGGAAGGATATACATAAAAATATCCATAACTCTCTACCACCTCTCACTCATTCAACCTTTTAGGTACATTTCTCCTATCTGTCTGTCTGTCTATCTACTTATCTATCATCCGTATCTATCTACCTATCTATCCATCTCTCTTTATCTGTTTATGTGTGTTTATGTATAAGTTTTATGTGCTTGGAATCATGGTCCACATTTTATCCTATGGCTTGCTTTTTCACATAAGTGTATTTGGTAAATATTTCCCTATGTTATTAAATATGATTAGCTAGACTTTTAGAAGAATTGATGGTGTATTTTGTTACCATTTAGACATAGCTTGAGACATTTAGAAGTTAAGTGGCTTTGCCACTATGGATAAATCGTTTGCTTAATATCAATTACTTAAAAAACCTCACCTAATAGGAACTTCTGTTTTGGGGAAGATGGAAAAGAGATACTTTTCTCTATTCTTCCTGCTAAGTACAATTAAAAATTCTGAAATACACACACACACACACACACACACACGCACACAATATACATATATATTACACTTTTTTGTTATACTTGTCATATATATATGTATGTATATGACACAAACATAAGAAGAATCTCTCTATATAGAAAGGACACAGACCTGATTTAATACAAAGCCCCCAAATATTAGAAGAGGAGGCCATTGGTGGCACCTCAGTCCTGCACTGAGCACACTGGTTGGCATATAGTAGTTAATTGCTAAATGAATGAATGAAGGAATGAATGAGTGAATAAATGATGTGGGATTATCCATGCTGAATTTGAAAGAACTAATTTTTATATGAATCCATTTCTCCTGGGGAAATTGTTTTGGTATTCTTCAACGCCAGAAAAAGTCATATTGCTCTGAGGAGAGAAGCAGATTTGAAAGGAAGGAAGATTTCATTTTGGAGAAATAAAACTCGAAAAGGCTATTTTCAAGAAGGGAAATGAGGCTTTCTAGTCAAATTCTAGGAAAGACATCAGCATGTGCCTTGTGGGTTTTATATATTTTTGCCTCCAAATGTCTTGCAGGTCTTGTGATTTCTGGACTGCATACGCTCACCTTCTGGCTGCATCCCCTTTTCTCCTGAGATGCTCTGAATGCCCGACTGTGCCCAGTGGCATCATCCTAAGTTCTTAAAATACAAAATGTTCAAATAGCCATAGCTTTTTTTTTTTTTTTTGGTCTCTTCATAGCACTGACTCTAGAAAAATCAGTATTATTTTCCCACTGAATTGTTTGCCTCTCCTGGTCTCATGTAGGGTCTATGAAAGACACAGCTTTCCCCCTGAAGGATCTCCTCCCCATTTGGATTCCATCAGCCTCCAAAAGGGCCTAGTGTCTGTCCGATGTCCAGTCTTGGAAGCATCTAATTAAATCTTCTTTAAACCATAGGAATATGAGGTGGAGATGATTTCTTTTCTCTCATCCTAACTGTGCTGTCCTTCCACTTGTAATTGTAACAGCTCCTTGAAGTCAGCTCATGGAGGCGCCTCACAGGAAAGAATGGGCAGTGTTGCTATTGCCAACTGCTTGGGATGGGCAAACACCCAGGGCGAGGAGTGGTCAGTGCCTGCGTTTCACTCCCCTTTCCTCCTGGAGCAGCCCCACCATCACCTCAGACAACTCACATCACTGAAACGGAAAATGTAAGCCAACCTACTTCTCTTTACCTTCATGAATGCTTTAAACACTCTTGGAAAATCTGAGGGCTCCTCACGTGTTCTCAGATACATTCCTTTGCTCCTGATGGAGGTGAAAAGATATGGTGGTCAGTAGAAGGGATCTGGGCCATGCCAGCAGACACTGTGGGACTGTGGAACCATGTAACTGGAGACAAGCAGTGAACACCTTCTCCACAGGGAAACTCCAATTGCCCTGAGCCTCGTCGAAGGCTGGCTCAGCAGCTTCCTTGCCTGTTAACCTAACGTTCCACATGGGGCCCTCCTACAATGGCGGTTGAAGCCTGGTAATTAGATTGTGAGCATTGCTGTGAAGGAGGCACATTGCCAGCAACCGGGTGGCATTGACAAGGCTTGGTCCCACTAGGTACAATGTGTGGGGGCTTAAAAAAAAATCTCAGCTCTCTTTTTTTCTCTAACTCCTTTGATGGATCTCAAAAAAGTCCTGCACTCCTTCATCCACCCCACCCCTCCACAATCAAGGGCAAACACCGGAAGAATGCAATAATCATAATCATAGGGATAGGAAAATGATACTCTTAACGATCAGACATTCAAGTGAGATTTAATGAACACAACTTTACTTCACGTACTTTTAATACATTTCACGTACCACACAGCAATTTACTGGGACATGGATTTTAACACGCTAGGCTAATGGCAAGATAAGAATTACTGAGTTGAATGTGGGTTCACTATGCGGGAACCCTTTTATAGTGTTGACTCTGAGGAACAGGGCTAACACCCTGTTTATGGACGCGTTGAGAGGAATTGTGCTTTTACTATGTGTGGTTGTTATGTTTCAAGGGACATGATTTCACTGGTAGATTTGCCAAATTTTTGCAATAACATGATTCTACTGTATTTCTATTTTAACACCATAATCTCATGCAGTTTATTTGGGGGAAAAAAAAAACAATAAAAAAGAATGAATTTCAGCCAAATCCAGGTTACTTAGGGTTTAAGTCATAGTCTAACATGAAGATTATTCCAACTCTTTGCTTCTCCTCTTCATCTTTGTTGTTTCTCATCTTAGGTAGATGTTACTGCTTAGTAGCACATTCCCCACAAGGAATCAACGGATTTAATTAATTAATTCCTTGTGAGAAACACCACCTATATGCCTATATAAACGTGTGTGTGTGTGAGAGAGAGAGAGAGAGAGAACTGAGAGGTACTGATATTTTCTGATACCTATACATTTAAATTACTTAGACCTCATGAGCACCTCTCCTTTTTGTCCAGTTAGAACAGATCATCAAGAGATTGCTGTATTTTATCCATCAGATACTTTAGAAAGCTAAACTATTAAGGACATAAAGACCCGTCTGTGTGCTATGAATAATACACCGCATGTGGAGGGCATGCCCAAACCCTGAGATCACTGTAGGGTTGAAGTTGTCTACAGACATATCTCAGTCTTTGGGAAGACATACAGCCTTCTGGGAAGATGAATTGAAAAAGGAAGAATTTTACGGTCAATAAGGAAATCTTAACTTGTGAGAGTAAAATTAGTGTGGGGAGCCAAATTCTGAACTCCCCATAGCTTCCTCAATTTCTCTTTGATGACATTGTGACTTCCTAACTACTGAAGAAAAAGTCAAGTTGAAGAGCAAAGCATTTGATCAAACCATTTATTTACATTATATTAAACATGAGTATGTTTGATTGATTTCTTATTTGTCTTTGGGAGACTACATCGGGGGAGAAGTTGATATTTAAGTAGAAGAGATGGAAGCCATTGCGCTTATACAAAACGCTTAAAATTCAACCGATTGGACATTGCTGTTCACCTCACCAGTAAGCTGTTTTATCTTTTCAATCAAGTTTCAACTAGATGTTGGGTCATGTGGACCCTTTCCTTTTAATGACACAAAGTGGTATATGTACCATGAACATTCCCAGTCTGGGCCCACTGGTTATAAAAAGGGCTAATGGAACCAAGGCCTCCAACTGTGGGGGAAATCAGTCTAGCACAAAGGAGACTAAACTCAATCAAGAGTGTGATTTGTTCTCAACTTTCCACCTGGCTGCTTTGGTGTTATTGTTGACACTGCCATGGTTGTCCTAGTGTTGGGTGGTTAACAGACTTACTTGCCCAACACCTTCTTTTCCACCTTCCTTGCTGAGAACTTGACTTCGTCTCTTAGGAACAGCTCCTTTTAACCCAATGGACAAGGAAGTGGATTGAAAACTGTTCAGAAAAAAAAGAGTACATTTTAATGGAAAAATGAGGTATTTTCCATTGTGGTAAAATGTCTTCTTTTCAATCATAAAATTGCTCAAAAGAGGAAGCAGAAAGAGGAACATGTATTCATTTGTTTTAACTTGAGTTCATAAAATGAGTTCTTGAGAAAGCTACCAGCCATCTATTTCGAAGAATGATGACTTCTTTTTGACATCCAAATACTGTATCATTTCCAGAGCATAATTATCTCTCATAATGATCCGAATTCATAAATTTGACTACAGACCAGGAACTAGTAGTCCAGTGTGGAAGTTCAACATGACAATATATGAGAGAGGGGGAGGGGTTGGGGGAGGGTCAGGGAGGAGAGATAATATATATCTGCTTATGTGACTATTCAAATGACAAGACCAGAGACTGTAAAAAGTAAGACAAGATCTCTCCTTTTGTGGTCGGTTAACTGATACTAGAAGGGTTTTGTTCTAGCAGGTAAGTGACCCGGAGATATTTTCAAACATGGTGTTTTTTACTAAGCCCTGAATCTTGAACTGTGTATGGATGGTCATGTTGGGGCAAATCCCTGCACCAGGATGGACTCATACTTGTTATTCAGAAAGACCCTCTGTGTTCCCAATACTCCCTCGTTGGGGAACTACGTGACTGCAGATTATAAATCACAGCTGTTCCATGCAGAAGGGAGAGCTAGGTTTTGGGCTGCAGAATGTTGAAAACCACAGCATAGAAGCCACCTACAACACCCAACCACCAGCTTGCCACGAAGATGGTAGAGAAAACAGAAAGGAGGCAGATGTGGTTGTTGCCCGGTTGGAAATTACGGCACTAACAAGACTTCAAGTGAAGTAAGGGGTAGGGGTGTGGGGACATTTGCTATGTTCTCCTTGAAGTTCTGTTCTGACCACCCCCAGACCGGGCTGGAGACCATTTTTCTTTCCGGGCTCACAATCCAGTGTGACAGTGACTAGGGTATTGTCAACACAGCAGCCATTTGGAAAGCGTGCTCCTTCCTTCCCTACCTGAACCCCTCTGCCTGGCAGATTTCACCCTCTTTTCCTTTTCCTTAGCGGATTCTTCTCTGCGTGTGACTCTAAAGAAAGGGGAGCCAAGGTTTTCTAGGGTGCTGACGGCAAGGAGGCAGAGTGGGGCACTCCTTTAGAAATCCGGGAATGACCATAAATGACACTAGGAATCCACTCATGGGTTGGTTGTTCCGGGTGGTAGTTCTCCAAGTCTATGTGTGGGGAAGTCCAAAGGAGGGTCAACTCATCAGATGCGCTGAAGATCAGCTTGCTCTAACAACGAACTTGGGTCAGTAACATCGATTGTCCTAACGTCCTTCTCACTATCTTATTAAATCTAAACAACAACATTTCAGTGAAGATATTGTTATCCAAAGAATATAAACAGGATGAAAGCAGGAACCTGGGTTCATTTGTATATGCCGAACCCTTGGTACATTTGTTTTTTGGATGATTTAATCAATATTATCCATATAGATGAAGAAACAGATTTAATGAGATTAAAAGTCCGTCAAATTTGCCTGGCTAGATACTGGCAGAACAGGGAATCAGGCTTGCTACTGTGTGAAGGTTTTATGCTGTGTGGGGGGTCACGTGGCTCAGAATCCCCTTTCCCGTGTGGTTCCAGGCAGGGATCGGCACGAGAGAAATTTGCAGGAGACTTGGAAGGTGGAAGGGAGGTGGCTGCCATTCTGATGAGGGCGTGAGGGCACCGGGCACTTTTGCAGCTCACCTGTGCCATCCCGGATCTGCAGTTTCACCTTGTAGGTGTGGGGCAGCATTTGTTCCAGAGCTTCTCCAGGTCCCAGCAGAGGCCCTCTTGTGGGTTCTTGGAATCCTGGGCCAGAAGCCTTATGCAGTGTTGTGGCAAAGAGCACCAGCTTCTTCTATAGGTTATCTACAGGGTTGAGGTTGGAGGTCATGGGAGTGAGACGTGGGTTTGAAGTTGTCCTTCGTTTACCTGCTTCACATTCAGCTCATCTTCCTATTGCGGGTTCTGCTGGCCCGTAGTGACTTCAGGGCCCCCTTCAGATGCAGTAGCCTCCAACAGACTTCTTCACCAGCTCCCCCAATTATGTCGGGTCTAGTGCCTATAATCAACCCTTTATTTCATGTCACCTATGGTGTTTCGGCTTCCCCCCATCAAACTGTAGCTGTTCGCCTCTCTCAGACTCCAACTGTCTGGTAGGCTGCACTCGCAAGGATAGTATGGGGAGAGAAGACAGGCTGGTTTCAGTGGGATTTGAACCCTTTGCCTCTGGGAAACTAAGGACTCCCTGAATCGAATGCTTAGAGAACAGAGGTGGGAGATGTACTCCATGCAGAAACAGAAGACTGAGAAGTATTTCAATGTTTTCATTTGCTTGAGCAGTTTGCAGAGCTAGTTATTACATAGCTAATTCTGTTTTCAAGAAAGGCTAAAAATACATTGACAGAAAATATTTCCACGGCCATCTGTGAACAATGCAAAAAGGACAGTTTCCTGATTTTCTAATCAACGCTTTCCAATATCATCGCCACGGTCTGCATTTACGCACTAAACGTCCGTGTGCAGAGAGCAAACGTGTTCCCTGTTACTACCTAGATGAAACATCTGGAGGGATGCTATGTTTCCATTTTTCCTTCATTTGGTGTCTTATAGACCTAGCCATCAACACGTGTCTCTTTTCCATCGTGTTTTTTTTTTTTTTAACGTATGATTGTATTTTTCAGGCAGCTTTTTCTGGAAAACAATTTTGCAAGGTGCAAGTTATTCAGATGAAGTGTTGAAATCTTGGCTGTAGGAAAAGCTAAGCGTAATCAACCAACACTTACTTCAACCCCAACTGTAGCACTTCTGAGGTTTCCCCTTTGCCATGAGCACGTCCCTTTTGCTGTCAGCTTGCATACTGCGCCCTGGGACTTTCCTGGGCTTCTCTACCTTCTGCTTTTGGGGTAATATTGGTTTAACCACCAGAAGAACAACATTAGAAAGATCTAATTTTCTTACATGGGAGCAGGAGAGGCTTTCTCTAACTCCTTGCTTCCCTGTATTTCCAGGAGCCTTCTCTGGCTCCTTAAAGAACCCTTCCTTAGCTCCCCAGACTTCCCGCATCTCTACGCTCTCTCCCTGCCATATGTACATTGTCTGTTTAGGGTGAGAAAATATGCCCATAGGTTGGTCCTTTCTTGTTCTTTGTGGAATAGGATGGCCAGATAAAATACAGGATGCTCTGTTAAATTTGAATTTCACCTAAACGATAAATAATTGTTAGTATGAGTAGAGCTTAGGACATATATATACCAGGAAAAATTTTGTTGTATAGCTGAAATTTACATTTAACGAGGCATCCTGAATTTTATTTGCAAAATCTGGCAACCTTAGCGTGTATGCTTTCTGCATCCCAAGTGCCCTAAGGCTTCCACTTTCCAAATCCTGTACACAGACAGGACTGCCAATAGTAAGCCAAGCTCTGGACAGTTTACCAGATTCTCCTTGAGTAATGTATCTGCTTTCTAGCTTTTGGATGAATTCCTTAGTTCTGCCACAAACACAAGATAGTAATTCAGCCTAGGGAATATAGTCAATAACATTGCAATGATTTTGTACAGGGATACACGGTAACTAAACTTACCATGGTGAACATTTCCTAAAGCATGGCAATGAGATCTGCAACCCTCAAACCATGGAGAATTATGGTTTGCTGTATACTCCAACTGGGTTGTTCATATGTTGTATGAACACATGAATGACGGTTGTTTTATGTTGTATACCTGAAACTAATGTATTGTATGTCGACTATGCTTCAAGTAACAAAAAAACACTCATAGGGCATTTGATATAAACCGTATTTTCCGGTTTGGGCTGCACAGCTGAAGAGTTTGAAACATCCTACAAGCTTGAACTCTCTCTCGATTACACAGCTTTTCTTCTGTTTCCTTCCTCTTCTTTTCAAAGCTGCCAGTCCTCTTTTCTTACAAAAGTAATGGCCTCTACTGTGTTCAAATCTGAACTGACCTAACATTGTGCCTCCAGATTTTCCAACTCAGAAATGGCCATCTGACCATGGATGGCATTCCTAGACTGGAGTGTAGATTCTTATGACCCAGGTCACACGGTATAGACGGAGAATCATGAGTCACTTGGGAAATCAAGGTGCAGATATGAAGACTTTTTGAAATCAGTTTGAAAATAACATTTATTGGGCTTTTGCAGATTCTAAAATTAACACATGTTCATTGTAGAAAAAGAAGCAAACATACAGAAGCATAAAGAACAAAATATAAAAAAAAATCATTCATACTCCTGACAAACAGAGATAACCAGAGTTAATATTTTTAGTGTAGATTTCAAATATTTGTCTATAAATACATGTATTGTTTGGGCAAGAGTAGAATGCCACGTAAAAACACTCTGTACGTTTTTGTTGTTGTTATTATTTAACAATGGATTGTGCAAATTTTCTGTGTCAATTTTATTTGCACATCAATATTTCTCTATGGTGTTGGGGGTACAGATCTCCTTCAAGAAAGTAGTGAAAGCTTTGAAGCCTGCTTCCAGGAAAACATATCCAAGTACCCAGGGAATTTGGAATGAAATTTCAGGTTCTTAGAATGGATCTGCAGATCCTACAGGTGAAGAGGCTCTGTTCTAAGACACCACAACTGATTTTAATTAGTATCCGCATATGGGACATTTTGAGTAAGAATTCTCCCAGTGAGAATTTATAAGCCAATGGGACAATCAGACATTTGCTACTTTGGGACCTCAGGTACCAAGTTTTTTTTTTTTTTTAAGATTTTATTTATTTATTCGACAGAGATAGAGACAGCCAGTGAGAGAGGGAACACAAGCAGGGGGAGTGGGAGAGGAAGAAGCAGGCTCCCAGCAGAGGAGCCTGATGTGGGGCTCGATCCCAGAACGCCGGGATCACGCCCTGAGCCGAAGGCAGACGCTTAACCGCTGTGCCACCCAGGCGCCCCCAGGTACCAAGTTTTTGCTTTTGTTTTTGTTTTCTTGGAATCTAGGTTTAGGCCATGGTAAAGAGGAACCATTAGCAAATTTGCAGATTGCCCTTCTGTTTACGTGTCAGTTCTGAAGATTGTTGAGCTGATGGTCTTCCCTTTGTTATGAGCCAACAGCAGTCATGAGCGAGAACCCTTGTTTGGATTTCACAAGAACTTTGTCACAAGGCTTGCATTTCCTGTAGGAAAGCTGAATTTGCCAGTGTACACACTGTGAGTAAGACTAATCCTCTTCTCTCAGCAGAAGACTTTTGCTGAAGATAAAAAGTAATTCTGGGTGGAAATACAAAATTAATTAGTCCCCAAATGCTAATTTAGCGGTTTTTCTTCTGTGCTCCACTTCCAGTCTATTTCTACAGTTAGAAAGGAGATGAGGCAGCTAGGGAACTTGGAGGAAGGTGTCGTCCTCTCAAGGAGGATGGTGTGGCCCTACTATCCCCCTGCAGGTCTGGCCTGGGCCAGGACTAGGTGGGTGTCTGCAGGGCCGTTCAAATATTGCTATTGTCAACTACAGTGAGAATGGGAGCTATTTACTGCATGCCTATTAGATGCTGGCCATTGGGCTCGGTGCTTGACTTAAATTACTTTTAATTCTGACTACTTTGAAAAGTAGGTACGATTTTTCCCATTTGTGGAGGAAGCAGTGCAGTTGAGTGGCTAAGAGAGTGGACTCTGGCACGCTACAGTCTACTTTCATATCTGTTGCCTTGTGACATTGGGAAAGTTCCTTTGCCCCCTATGCCTCATTCCCCCCAAATAGGCAGCTAGATAGGGATATGAATCCAGGTTGGTCAGACTCTGTATCCTACACATACTGCAAGGGTTCAAAAGCCAGAGAGATTCTCCTTGTTCTTAAACAGGTGAGAATATTTTGTGCAAATAGAACAGCATCCAAGTGTGATGGAAATAGCCTAAAATAGGTAGAGGACAGGGTTTGAGTCCTGGCTCAGCAACTAGTTTGCTTTGTGACCTTTGACAAATGGCCTGATCTCTCTGTGCCTCCATTTCTTCATCTGTTAAAGGGAAGTGATGTTTGTTTTCCCATCTGGCGGGGCTGTTGGGGATATTAACTGAGATAACGTGGGTGGAGTTGCTAATACAGACAGCAATTATTATGGCTTTTGTTGCTGCTGTTTCTGACTACATTGTTGACTTTTGCCAAAAAAGGGATATTTGTTAAGTTCTACCCTGTTCCATACCCTGTGCTAAGTTTGGCTACTACTTTATGCAGTCCTCCAACAACCCTGGGCCTAGGGATGGTCAGTACTTTACCAAAGGCACCATGGTTAGTTGTGGAGCTGGGGACTGTAAAGAAATTGTTATGCTTTGTTATGTACCCATGAAATAGCTCGTTATTGTACCAATTATAAAATAAGTTATTTTCGTATTTTAAAATCTCTGAAAGCTGGGGTCTAAGAACTGATGTGAATAAGAATTTTTTTTAAAAGATTTTATTTATTTATTTGTCAGAGAGAGAGAGAGCATAAACATGGGGAGTGGTAGGCAAAGAGAGATGCAGACTCCCCTCTGAGCAAGGAGCCCAATGTGGGACTCGATCCCAGGACTCTGGCATCGTGACCAGAGCTGGAGGCAGATGCTTAACCTACTGACCACCCAGGCATCCCTGATGTGAATAAGTTTTAAGAATACCTTAATATTTTTGGGCTGCCTAGGTGGCTCTGTTGGTTAAGCATCTGATTCTCAGGTCGTGATCTCAGGGTTGTGGGATCGAGCCCCGCATCAGGTTCCATGCTCAGCGTGGAGTCTGCTTGTCCCTCTCCCTCAGCTCCTCCCTCACTCACTCCCTCTCCCTTCCTTTCTCACATAAATAAATAAAATCTTTAAAAAAAGAATACATGAACATTTTCTTTTGTATATATTTTTCTTTTCACGTGTGCACACAAGTTTCATATGCTTAAAAATCCATGTCAAGTAAGTCTGAAGAGCTCTTTCAATGAGGATGAAATGGAAATTATAAGTGGTGATAAAGTAATGTGACATACTTTAACTGGCAGCATTTTTTTCTTTCTTTTGGATACGTAAAATAAAGGTGCATCTTATGATGGACAGTGTGTTAGATTAAATGACATATAATGATGACCATTTAATAAATGCCTAATAAGTGTGACATGCTTTACATATATGATCTTTAATCTACTCAGATTAACTAGATAGTCTTATTACTGTTCACATCTTACAGATAAGGAAACTGAGATTATATTTGCCGAAGGCCACACAGCCAGTGCGTACAAGAGCTAGACATAAAACTAGATCCTCGCGGGCGACAGAGCCTGTGTTCTTTTCGTTAGGCCATATTGCTTTTTGCTTCCAGAGATATACATTTGGTAAAGTAGCCAGAAGTACTGACTTCTGTAGTCTCTGGCCCCATGTTAACCCCTGACCACATCTGAAACCAAAAACTGGTATCTGAGACCTGATTTCCGTGATATGCTTGGATAACTGGACAGAGTATTTTGGATAGGGATCTAAGATCTCATTCGTGGGTCCTGTATTTCCTCAAATGTCCTCACCCCCAACCACCTATGGAGATGCCACAGGATTTTCTCGAGGGAGCCAAGGAGGCTGTGCTGCTGGGAGACAGAGAAGGTGGAAGCTGTATGGAAACTGAAGGCAGGAGCGGAAGTGGCTCCCGGATTCTCCATCCCTTTACTCCACAGCCGAAGCCACTGGGAAGCCACTAAGCCTTTTGGAGTTCATGGGGTTTCAAAGGGCAGAAGCCTCTCACCTCAGGAGGGCCCCGTGTCAGCCCCGATTCTTCCACAGAACTGTGGGTACAAACGGGAGCCTTCCCGAGGATCTGGTGACTCTCATCACCGTGGGGTTGGCTGTGGAGCCATTGGTGCAGACGCAAGAACTCTGGGAAGGGGCTTGCAGGCCACATTCATTCTACAGTCAGGTGTTGAAAGTCAACTGTGCATTGGTCTCTAAAAGGCAGGTCTGAGGCAGCCTTCATCTAGATGCACAGAGGGAGATGGAGCTCAGCTACAGGGTTCCCAGATAACGCAGCACAGCAGGAGCTGGTGGAAGGGAAGATCATTCTCTCTGGGGCTTCTCCGCCTCATTGATCTGGGATGGGAACACAAGAACCGAATTTCCATAAACCTATTTCTGTACTATTTGAAATCATGTTGCACTTAACAGTACTCATTCATCTACATGTACTGATTGGAGAAAAATATGAATAAGAGACACAGTTCCTGACCTCAATTGCTGCCTAGGACACTTCTGCTGTAGTTCCTCACGTAATGGCTTGAGTTCGGTAGGTAGCCGGCAGAGCCTACTTCCCGAGTCAGTCCCTGACTACATTGTAAAGCTGTTTGATTCCTCCCCCAGCCCTCCCTCCTCTCTATAGCATCCCCTGCTCACCCTCATTAGCCATATCTCCCTCTGCCCTCGCCCTCTCTTCCCAACTTGTTATTTCCAAGGCTGTCCGTGGTGTGGGGAGTGCTATGAAAAGAGGGGCTCGGTGTGGTGGGAACATGACAGCAGGGGGCTTCTTAGGACCCAGAAGTTCCAAGAATGCAGGGAATAGTTTTCTACTAGCATGATGTCTAGAACCACAGCAGAAGACTAATGGAGATATTTGGTGGCAAGTTCTTGCTTAGTGCTCCCCACAAATGTACAATATGGAAGTGGCTGCCTACTTTTCCCTCAATTAGTTGGTCTTTGATTTGAGTCTGGGACAAAATCATGCCGTACAGTTCCTGTTTAGGCTCTTAATACTTTTTGGCCATGTTTGGACTAACTTGTCATGTCTGGGCCCAGACAGGCCTCATCTTTTCCTGCCTAAGCCCATAGCAGACCTTGCAGATTGGTAACTGTCCCTCTTCTTTTCCCTTCATGAAGAGGGTATGAGGAGAACAGGGCGGGATAGTAATTATAACCATCTGGTGGCTGCTTTATGATTTGGTCATATTAAGCTTCTTGGGAAACTCTCCATCGGTTCTCAGTTAATATCTTTCAAATTGTGTTTGCCTTGACATTTGCCCTGGGCCCTCTAGCTTCTCGTTATGCCTTCTGGATCTATCCCACACATCCAGGGCTTGGCGAGAAGCTCCCTGGGGAGGATGGGATCGCTGCTCTGTCAAGGGGAAGACAGCCAGCAGCTCCGAAGGGCTAGGAGGAGGCTGCTCAGACATGGGGCAGGAAGAGAATGTGGACATTATTTTGACATACACTTTGGCTTCATTTCACTTGAGAGTTCCATGAAGAATAACATATCAGTAGTGATCTCCATGGCAACGAAGGGATCTCTTCCGAACTGGAGACTCGGCTGATAGTTGGGCCAATAATGGAAGCCTGTTGTTTGTGAGAAAGAATTGTTTGATTTACAACACAACTAACCTATCTGCAATAATCTGCCCATGAGCTTAAGTCCAACTATTGAAAGATTAGATCTGAATGAGGGAGAAATATGTGAACTAAGAACACTGACTACTTTCATTCAACCTGAGGTGTTTCGTTTTGTTGTTTGAGCAGCTACTAGCTAATGAGGTCACTGTAAAACGATGTGGAGCATCGTGGTTACACGCCATCGTCTCCCCCCTCAAAAACCATACAGTTGAGTTGAGAGGTAAGGTGTATGATAAAACCCTAACATAAAGTTACAAGTAGTGTAGAAAATGAAGCATATACTCTAAATAATAAACAAAGGTGTCTCCTGAAGGAGCCTTTTTATGTCTAGTATCATTTTTATTTTACTTTATTTTTAAATTTTTTAAGAGAGAGATGGGAGGAAGGGCAGAGGGAGAGGGGGAGAGAGAGAATCTTAAGCATGTTCCCTGCCCGGCTGGAAACCTGATGCAGGGTTCTTTCTCACGACCTTGAGATCATGACCTGAGCCAAAATCAAGAGTCCACCACTTAGCCAACGGAGCCACCCAGGCACCTCTATGTTTGGTATCATTTTAAAAAAGTGGCATGGTTATGGTAAGTTTTATTTACTTCTTTGCATTTTTAATGTATTTTGCAGTGAAAAATTATTTAAAAATTTTAATAATCAGCTAATTTAAAAATCAACCCAATTTAAAAATAGATCAGTAGTTATACAAGCAGTACTCTATCTAGTGCAAAAAGGGGCTGTTTCTAATCCATCGAGAAGGAATAGAATGCCATGGGCTGATGACGCTGGGCAAATCTCCCATGATGGTCTGGAATAGGTTCTCACAGGAAGAACAGATGAGAATCATTGGTGGTAAAAGGGGGTTTGAGGAGGGAAAAACTGATGGGCATGGATAGGATTGAGAGCTCAGTGTTGCTCTCAAATGACCATAAGTGGCCCACAGCTTTTCTCTTCTCTCTTTTTTATGGTTGTACTCAAAAAAGTTCTTTTTAAAAGGTGAGCAATAGAAAATCCTGAGGTTGGAGGAAAAACAAGCTCAGCTAACATTCTTGTGGGTGAAAAAGTATACAAAAAACTCACTTTCCTGGAAGGAGAGATTTTTGAAATGAATTCTCGGTCACACTGAGGTAAACCTTGTGAAACTGGACCTGCCCTGGGAGCAAAGCTGACCTCTGAGGAATCACAGATGTAATCATCCTCAGGTTGCCACGGGCGCTGCTTCATTGCTCCTTTCTACATTCAGTGTTCTTGAATTTTGATGATAAACATCGGGGCCTTTGGAACTCGTATAATAAATTTTCTTCCCAGGATTTAGTATGTAGGATTATACCAATGGCATGAGGTCAGATGTCTCCTTCAGAGGCTGATGTCAATACAACGCCAGGTGTATTAGCCAGGGTTCTTCAAAGAAGTAGAACCAATGGGACATACATGTATATGTACATCCTATGGGATGTATAGTTATATATAAATTCTTCACTTACATATGTAAAAACATATATAAATCATGTTAATGATATATTTACAAAATGTATGTGCATATAAATAGTAATAAACAAAGTATGTATTTATATAAAATAAAATATTGTGTATATAGAGAGAGGGAGAGAAAGAGAGAGAGACAGACAAAGAGACAGAGAGGGACAGAGAAATTTCTTTGGAAGAATTGACTCATGTGATTGTTGGGGCTGGCAAGTCTGAAATGTGAAAAGCAGGCTGGCAGGTGGAGGCCCAGAGGAGAGCTGATCAGTTGCAGTCTTGGGTCTGGAGGAAATCTGGAGGAAGTATGCCCTCCTCTTCTGGGAGCTTCGGACGGACCTTAATTGCCTTGAATTGCTGGATGAGGCTCACCCATGTTATGGAGGGTAATCTGCTTTACTTGAAGTTTACTGATTTAAATGTTAATCAGATCTAAGATATACCTGTACGACAACACCTAGACAGATATTTGGCCAAGTAACTGGGCACTATGGTCTCACCACATTGACACATAAAATGAACCATCACACCATTCAAGGATAGTTCAGTTCTCCCTTCCTCAAGGTGCAGTTCTTTTCATGCAGATTTTTAAAAAGGAAGCACCACTTTCCCGATCCTCAGCATCCAGATGGTAGAGGTGGGTATTTTGGGAAGTGGGGGAGGTTTCATCACTTCATTTCTGCAGCCTCCACTGTACCAGTGATGAAGGCTCTGGTCCACTTTCCCTCCTTCTCCTCGTCTAAAGTCAAGTAGAAAAGTTGGGTAGCTTCCCTTTCTCAGAGAGTTTGAGTAGGACTGCATCTGTCCATGTGTTCCACAGATCATAAGAAAGAGCCCAAAGCCTAATGACATGGCAGCCCTGGATTCCATTCCCTATGGTATGGTTAGATTGGTTCTGTTCCATGGCCATCAATGGAGGCAGGGTGCAGAGGATCCTTGGCAAGACATGCCCCTCTCGTGTCCTCTCTTTTTTCTGTTTTTGTGCTCAGGGCACTTTCATGCCAACAGACCAATGGATCACAACTCTAGAGGGTACAAACAAGAAACACCTATGCTGTCCAGTTATCTCACTACCTGGTCAAGCCTGTCCTGTACCTTGCCAAATGCCATGGTTGCCCAGTCATTCTGCAGTAGCAAGTAGAGACTCTGGTAGGCTTTTTCTCGATTTCTCTATCTTGTGCATCTTCCCCTTATCCTTGCCTATTGTGGTTTCAAACTCTTTCCATGGCTAGAGCTTCCAGTGAGTAAGAGAAGGAAATGGCTTACTTATAGGGACTGGTACTGTGTGCATTTGGCTTTGGTGTTTCCTGGGCTTGATGGAAAAGTCCAACAGATTCGCTTTCAGACATGAATTATTTATTTGCTATTAAGTATAAATATTAAATATTTGCTACCCCCTTCCTCATAGTTGCATTTGATTTTTAGTTAACATAATTTTATTCAATGTAATAATGTTTATGTAATATTGTTCATTGCTGGGCCAAGTGGTTTACTATAATTGTTTCTTTCTACTTAAAAAAATCAAAGTCAGGTGAACAGGGAACTAGTATCTGCCCCAAGGCAGTTTGCTGAACAAACAATACCACAGATATAGACACACACACACACATACACATTCACACATAAGCCCAAGTCACAAAACATTCACACCCATAAGCCTTTAGCTTTAAGAATGAAATATTTTGTTTGGCAGATTTGGCTCATAAATATTACTTATATGGTTTGTAAAAGGACAAGAGAACGCATCAAATTCTACATTTAAATTTTCATGATGGTAACGGTAAAGGTTATTTCTCGTCAAAGTTCAGAAAAAGATGCAGTTGGTTTCCCCTCCCCATTGTTTATCAAGACTTCCATGACTCCATTTGCTTTCTGAAACCATTTCTCTTAAGGTGGATTCTGATCTACTCTTATATCTTTTTTTTTTTAAAGATTTTATTTATTTATTTGACAGAGATAGAGACAGCCAGCGAGAGAGGGAACACAAGCAAGGGGAGTGGGAGAGGAAGAAACAGGCTCATAGCGGAAGAGCCTGATGTGGGGCTCGATCCCAGAATGCCGGGATCACGCCCTGAGCCGAAGGCAGACGCTTTAACCACTGTGCCACCCAGGCGCCCCTACTCTTATATCTTTGTATTTATTGAATTGACTACAGAATTACTTCCATTACTTGAGCAGCATGATTTTTCTTCAACGAACATGACTGAGAGCCAATGAACACACTCCTTTATGGGAAGAAACCCTATTAGGGCTATTGTAGGTGGCATGGTGGGTGAATACCCAGCCAGCGGCCTGCCTCTGGAGGTCTCATTGGAAAGCTTGGCTTGGCTTTCTGGTGGAAATATGTCTAGTGGTCTCATCTTCTAAGACGTCTGTTCACTTCACTAAACCACTGCATGTCTGGGCACAGTGTCCTAACTTCTTGGGAGAGGCCCCCAGAATGGTAGGTGATATAATCTGTGTGTAAGGAACGAGGTGTAGTGGGGAAGCTTTTATAGAGTCTCTCTACATCAGTTTTTCAGAAAAGAGCATAGAAAGTCTTACTTCCTTTGATTTAATGAGCTCCTGATTGAAATAGGGTATCTTATCTCAACTTGGAATAAAGATTCCAGAATTAGATGGCTAGTATTTTGGACTCTACCTAAGAAGTGTGAAAGTTACTAAGTTGAAAGAACATCTTCAACACTTCTCAGTTAACAGAGACAGTTTTGTGTTTATGTGGGTGTATGTTTGTTTATGTGGTGATTAGGCTTTGATCCTTTAGGGTGAAGCTTCAGGCACACCGAATACCCCCCCCCCCCCCGCCACACACACATACACACACAACTGTGGGATAAAGGAACATACCAGAGTTTATGAGCATTGGGATTTAATTCTGGGAAACCTTGTCTTTTGGCATCTGCCAATATATCCTCTGGAATTTATTATGTGCCCGCAATGTCTCTCCGACCAGCCCTTCTTTCCTGTTTCCACAGTCACTAGCTTAATTTCAGCCCTTGTCATCTCACACCTGTATTATAAAAACAGCTTAGTCTCTTGTCTCTCTGGCTCCAATCTTCCCCAATTTCAACTCACCTCTTTGACTGATGGACTAAGACTCCAAGACATCGCTGTTATCAGGTGACACTTTTCCTCCACTTCCACTAAAGACCTTCATCACTTATCCCCCAAACGAAGTTGTTGTCCATGCATCATTTTGCCAGGACCTTGGTGGGGAAGACCATCCAAGAATGTCTGGTCATTAGAATCATCTGGGAAGATATTTAAATGCAGATTCATGGCTGCCTTCTATTGATGGGACTAAGGAAGCCACACTTAAAACACATTTTATTGAAGTACAATGTACATATAGAAATATGCACAAACTGTGACAACTTGAATATTTGCATCATGAGTCTTCCCTTGCAGACAACACCCAGATCAAGAAGTAGAAAGTAAACAGTAAAAAAAGTAGCCATGAGCTTGACTTCTCAAAGGAATCTATATATTTTTTAAAGCTTTCCGGGTTATTAGCTTGGTTTTGGAGGGCAGTCATTGTTTTATGAGAGTTAACAAGGAACAGCTTGTGGTCTAGAAATTATTTTCAGGTTCTTTATATATATATATATAATGTTTTATTAACTAAAACATTAACTGAGACCTGATCATATTATTGCTTCAAATGACCACTGCCCTTTGCCACCCGGCTGATTTTTTAACTTGATTTGTTGTTACTGTGCATTCAAGTGAGGAAAACAGTTTGTTTGCAGGAGTCTGTTCTCTTTGGAGTCTTGGGAAGGCAGTTGTTTCCTCTCTGAGACATCCTATCTCTCTCTCTCTATATAGACTAAATAGTAGGCTTCAAAGATCAATAGTTCTTCTTTCTTCTGTATTTTATGTGCATTCCAGTTCTCTCTCCTACCATATACCATATTGCAAAATGTTCCTGTTTTTGTTGATTTATTGGAGACATACTTACTGTGATTATTGCAGATTGCTTCCAAATACAGTATTTGTACACCTATTTTTACATGTAGCGGATACTTGATTTATGTTTACCAATGGAATTATTTTGTCTCTTTTCTCCACATCCCAGCAAGTGGAAGGGGAAAGGGAAGCACGGAGGGAGAACTAAAACGACCATGAGTTAGAAGAGGCAGGTCTCAGGTCAGGGGCGCCTGACCTGAAGCCAAGCCTCGTGGAACTAGGTTTTGCAGCCCACATTTTGAGGCTGCATTAGCATTCCTTGGAAATTTTTTAAAAAGTAGAAGAAAAATGGCATCAAATATAGTGTTGGGCACAAGGTATGCAAGCAATACAAGTTGATTAAATTGAGTGCATTTGGGACAATTAATTTAAATGATGCCAATACATTATTTCTGCTAAGAACCATACACACAGTTTCTTGCATAATGTTTTATTAACTAAAACATTAACTGAGACCTGATCATATTATTGCTTCAAATGACCACTGCCCTTTGCCACCCGGCTGATTTTTTAACTCGATTTGTTGTTACTGTGCATTCAAGTGAGGAAAACAGTTTGTTTGCGGGAGTCTGTTCTCTTTGGAGTCTTGGGAAGGCGGTTGTTTCCTCTCTGAGACATCCTAATCTCTATAATCAGGAGCCATGTGTAAGATGGATAACTGTTGGCCAAAAACAGAAGCCACATTTTCAGCTATCCCTGTCATATAGGTGCAAACAAGAAACACCATCCTAAAAACCTGCAGTAGTAACTTTTTATACACTACAAAGAGACCGCTCAAGTTCAGGTGTTTATAAGAGCTAAGTACAAGACATGGCCCTGTTACGAAGGAACTTAAGAAGCCTTAAGATGAATGATGAGTGACATGTTGGTCTAAGGAGCCAGAAGACTGGAAAGTTCATCTCTGGTTGGGGAGGGCAGGGCAGCTTCACGGGGAAGATGATACTTGAAATGGATCTTGAAGGATGGTGAAGCGTTTGACAGGCGGAGATTGGGGCAAAAACAAAGGCAAGGATGTGGGGAAATGCAGAGCAATTTTGGTGGAGAGCTTGGCTGGATCAGAAGACTCAGATGGGGCCCTCAAGATAAATCTGATGAGGTAGCAAGGTCGCGGATCGCAGAGCGTGTGGAATGCTGGCCCCAAAAGTTAGGAAGCTCCTCGTATTCGGGTCTGGATTAAGATGTAGCAGCGGAAATCGAGAGAAATTTGTTAATTTTATAGGATGTATTTTGGAAAAATCTCAGCAAGTTGGCGATTGCAGTGTAGTGAGGAGGGAGCAGAGATAGCAAAAAAGACTCGTTTTTGAGCGTGGAGGATTAGTATAATCAAGGTGCCAATGAACACAAACTATTCATTTTTTTTCCTTTACAGCTGTGCTTCTAGAGACAGTAATCTATATTCACTGTCTTTCATCTCAATCACTGCTCTAGCTGCTGCCATTTGCCCCGTCTCCCTCCCTGACTCTTATCCAAACCACCAATGACTTCCAGCCTGCCAAATCTCATGAGAATGTTTCAGTTTTCAAGCATTGATCCCTTCACTGTATTTGCACCATTCACCATTCCCTTTGTGAAACTCTGTCCCACTGATTTTTATGATTTCTTTTTCAGCATTAAAAATACATAAAAAAAAGCAGAAAATCTGCATAGGAATAAGAGATCTTTAGCGTAATAGCAAAGCCAAGCACAGGGCACAACCCACAGGATGTAACCTGTCTTCTGTCTAATGCATTACTGCCAAGAAATCTTAGCTCTTTCGTTTCTTTATATGAAAAATGAGGATGGCAAGCGTAACCCTGATTGTGTAGATATGACAATGTCTAATTAATGAATTGCTTTAAGTACAGAAATCAGAATGTATGAGGAGCCAAATAATATTGTGCACGTGGAGATGAAATTTGACCAAGTAATTTATTAGGCAAGTCTAACAAGTGATATCATTGGCTCGAGAGAGTAGAATTGGGTTGGTTTATAAGGTCCCTTGGAGTTTGAGTGATTGAGTTGTGGATATTTGTTGTTTTAACTGCTGGGACTTAGCATAGCTTTTAGGTTTCCAAACTTTGGGATGTGACATTTATTAGGGCTGCAACTTCGTTAAAGGTGATTGAAGCTATGAAATTATTGTGGCTAAAGGAGAGAAAGTGAGTAGATATTACCCTCGGTTGGTTTTGGTGAGCTGTGATTTTGTATACAAATTTCATGCCTCGGCACAGCTCATGTTCATTATTTCCCCTAATATTGCTATATCACATTTTCTCGTTTTGCAAGTCAAAACACAACTTTTTCCACTGTAGCCACATTAAATTCCATATGGTACTTCAAACTCAGCTGCAATCTTTCTCTCTGTTTTTGCTGCCATCAACACACTGAAGGTGCTGAGGTCCAGTTAGGGTTGGGCATCTTTTTTTTTTTTTTTAAAGATTTTATTTATTTATTCGACAGAGAGAGAGACAGCCAGCGAGAGAGGGAACACAAGCAGGGGGAGTGGGAGAGGAAGAAACAGGCTCACAGCGGAGGAGCCTGATGTGGGGCTCGATCCCATAACACCGGGATCACGCCCTGAGCCGAAGGCAGACGCTTAACGACTGTGCCACCCAGGCGCCCAGGGTTGGGCATCTTGATGTTACCCAAAGTGATGAAAAATTCCCCCTTCTCTCTCTGTCTCTCTCTCTTGAAAGCAAAGAAAGACATGATGGTCAGAGGAGATATACTTGTGTTTGGTCACTCTAATAAATAAGGAACCCCAGGAGCCACTGAGCAGAGGGAGAGTCAACCAACGAGACAATTTTAGGAACTGTTTGAGAACTACGTTTCCTCTTACAAATAATTGGACTTCGGTCTTCAGCCTTGGGTTTTCGAGCCTTGATTTTGGAATGTAAGGGTTTCTTTCCAGTTATTTCAAGGGGGAATTATAACCTCCTCAAGATTCACAATTCACCCAATTCTTCAAATAAATGTAAGCCTCATGGAAGGTTTGTTGTTTGTTTGTTCCTGTTATATGTGAAAAGCAGTCAGATAAAATGCACCAAAATTCAGCACATTGGGGGCAGGGGATGGGGGATGGAGAAAACCTGTGTATTTGTAGTCAGCTGGGCTTTGAAACATGGTGGCAGCGTGAGAGGGAATTTGTTCTATGGATGTGGTACTTTTTCAGCCTTTTCTTCCATTTCGGCTGATTCGTCAGTTTTAGTACACCTGTACTTCCCAGCTCTGTTGTTGTGCTGATACATTAGAATGCTTTGATTTTCAATGCTTCCCAATAATTACCGTTTAATAATTTTGATCATAAAGGGTTGTTATAGGATTAGTCAAAATATATGTAAAAATCATACCACTGTGGGGGCGCCTGGGTGGCTCAGTCGTTAAGCATCTGCCTTTGGCTCAGGGTGTGATCCCGGCGTTCTGAGATTGAGCCCCACATCAGGCTCCTCTGCTGTGAGCCTGCTTCTTCCTCTCCCACTCCCCCTGCTTGTGTTCCCTCTCTCTCTCTGGCTGTCTCTCTCTGTCAAATAAATAAATAAAATCTTTAAAAAAAAATTCATACCACTGTGAATGGTCCATAGGAGGTGCTTAATTATTTTTTCTAGACTTATTGAGGTATAATTGACAAGTAAAAATGTACATATTTAAGGTGTACGATGTGATGCCATGATATACGTGCACACTGTGAAGTGATTACCACAATCCAGCTAATTAACGTAGCCATTTTTGTGTGAGAATAATTAAGGTTTACTCTCAGTAAATTTTGAGTACACCATAAAGAACTATTAACTATCACCATGCTATGTATTAGATCTTCAGAACTCATTCATTTGCATAACTGAAACTTTGGACCCTTTGATCAACATATTTCCACTTCCCTTGCCTCCTATCTCTTGGCAACCACCATTCTACTCTCTGCTTCTGTGAGTTCAACTTTTTTACCTTCCTCATATGAATAAAATCGTGCAGTATTTGCTTTTCTGTGTCTGCCTTGTTTCACTTAGCATAATGTCCTTCAGATTCCTCCATGTTGTCGTAAATGTCAGGATTTCCTTCTTTTGTAAGGCTGAGTAATATTCTAGTGTGTGTGTGTGTGTGTGTGTGTGTGTGTGTGTGTGTGTGAGACATTTTCTTTATTCATCAGTCAATAGACCCTTAGGTTGTTTCCATATTTTGATAGTCATGAATAAGGCTGCAATGAACATGAAGGTGCAGATATCTCTTAGAGATCCTAAATTTATCTCCTTTGGACATATACCCAGAAGTGAGATTGCTAGATCATATGGTAGTCCTATATATATGTACATTTTTTTTTTGAGGAAACACTATACTGTTCTCCAGAATGACCGTCACAATTTACATTCCCACCAATCATGTACAAAGTTTCTCTTTTCTCCACATCCTCCTTAATACTTACCTCTAATCTTTTTGATAATAGCTATTCTAACAAGTGTGAGGTAATATTTCATTGTTGTTTCAATATGGATTCCCTTGATAATTACTGATGTTGAGCACCTTTTCATGTACTTGTTGGCCATTTGTATATCTTCTTTTCAGACGTGTTTTTTCAGTTCCCTTGTCCATTTTGCAATTGGGTTATTTGTTTCTTGCTATTGAGTTGTTTGAGTTCCTTATGTATTTTGGATATTAACCTCTTAGTACATACATGGTTTAAAAAGATTTTCTCCCATTTTGTAGGTTATCTCTTCACTCCGTTGATTGTTTCCTGTGTTGAGCAGGAACTGGTAAGTTGGATGTAACTCATTTATAAATTTTTGCTTTTGTTGCCTGTGTTTTTTGGGTCATATCCAAAAAAATCCTTGCCCAGACCAATGTTAAGAAGCTCTTTCCTGATGTTTTCTTCAGTAGTTTTATAGTTTCAGGTCTTACATTTAAGTCATTGATACATTTTGATTAGATTTTTGCATATGGTGTGAGGTAAGGGCCCAATTTCATTCTTCTGCATGTGGAGATTCAGTTATTGAAGACACTATCCTTTCCCTATTGTGTGTTATTGGCAGGAAGGTGCTCAGTTAATGGTAGCTTTTGTCTTGCTATTTTTAAGATTCATCAAAGTAAAATCTCTAACATATAGGCTTTTAGGAGAGGAAGCAGTTTCAGTACTAAGATGTCACAATTAAAAAAAAAAATTAAACTCACGAGTGTACTGGGGAATGTGAGCCACATGGACCCAAATTATTAATCCTTCTGCTTGCAAATCCATTTGACTGGAGCTGAATGTTCTAATAGAAAAATTAGAATAATTCAGAAATAACTCTGAGATTCAGTGAACACTTCGTAAATGCTTACTAAACATAAACAGACTCTACCAGGCACAGGAATTGTCAATAAAGTTTATCATATTATTGTGTTTGAGATGAGAAAAAGTTAAGATTCTGTGACTTATTTTTTATTCAAGTAATAAATTAACTAGTGAAAGCTGATTGAGTCATACAGAGAAAACAACTGGATGTCTTAGTTCTATAACAAATATTTTTCTTTTTTTTTTTGAAGTTATTACTTTAATTTTTCTGTGCTTACATTGTTTTACCTTATATTTTGCAAAACCAGTCCTTGAGACAGGGCAATTGGGTTGTGCCCAGTTTTTCCCTATTATAAATGTACAGATATAAATACCGTTATTCACAAAATTTTTTTGTTTTAAATTATTTCCTTATGCATTACTAAAAGAAGCAGTCGTACATGAAAGGGATAAACAGTTCTAATAATTTTGCCCGTAGAGATTAGTGTAGAGACAGATTCTAAGTCACTGTGCTCTGCAGAATGGACCAGGAGGCCTGCCTTCCCATAAGCCCCTCCAGCAAGGGCTCTTATCCCTTTCATTTTAATCGAATAAGTGTTGTTTTATTTCATACCTAAATAATTTATTGAACATATTTATCAAAATCATTTTATTTATTTCTTATAAATTTATTCAAATGGATTCATTCATTCATTATAATGGTTTTAAAAATTTTTTTAATAATAATTTTTTATTATATTATGTTAGTCACCATACAGTACATCCCCAGTCTTTGATGTAAAGTTCCATGATTCATTACTTGCGCATAACACCCAGTGTACCATGCAATAATATGTGCCCTCCCCAATACCCATCACCAGCCTATCCCTTTCCCGCACCCCCCTCAAATATCTTTTTCTATGCAATTAAGAAAGGTTGTTTTATTTTTGAAAATCATTATGGAACAATTCGTAATTTTAAAAGTGCATGCCCAGTTTTGGTTTTATTCATTCCTTAAAGTGACCCTATAAATTATAGGCTGTATGGTCTTGACTTTAGAGTCAAGCTGTACTAGAAAGGAATCATAGCTTCAACAATTTTTGGTTATGTGACCTGGTGCAAATAGTTTTACTTCCCTGAACTTTATTTATCTTCATATAAAAATTAAGCTAATAGTATTTACCATGTATGACCACTACAGAAATTAGTTTATGATAAATGCTTAGCGTTCTATTGGACACCATTGGAGGTGTTCAATTTATTGGGAACAATTGTTGTTGTTATAAGTTGGAGAGAGGTTAGTGATCCTGAGTTTATAGAATCTGAGACCCAAAGAGCTAAGTGGCTTACACTGTTTGGAGTGCACACTGTTACACCCTGTGTTTTAGAAGGTACCCGCTGAACACTGAGGAAGCTAGGCTCAGCCAACTCCATTGGCTACCTGCATCATGGCTGGTTGACTTATTTTATGTCTACTGTCTCATTGTGATACTAGATCTTTAAAAGTGCTTGGACTTCTTATTTAACTTTAATTTTGCTGCCTCAAGATATTACAGAATCACTTGATATGATCACTTTTAATTTTCGTTTTATTTCAGAGCTAACCTAAAAAAATTTAGTACCAGATTGTTAGATAATGATTGATAACGCTTGGTTTATAATGAATTGTATTAAGCTATAGCCTGCTGTACAATGATGACTGCCAAAACTTCATCACACTGCAGGGGTGGAAACTAGTTGGAGACTGCCCTGGGATTAGCCATCAAATCATCTGGAAACTGAGTAACTATCATGTGGCAGAGATTTATTTTTTTTGCAAAAAAAGTTTATGCTATTCTAACATTCTCTGAGATCAAATTTTAGGACTCTTAAGAACCTTGAAAAGGTGATAAATATTTGTGGTTCTTGCTTAGTCTCCATGGAGAGAAAGCGTTATACAATCACAGATATATATGGAGAGGGGTGGTGTATTTTTTCCATTATATAAGCCATTGGTTTGGATCCATAAACATTTTAGGCTTCCTTTCCTGGATACCTAAATTCAAAAGGGACATGGTTTTGTCCACTCAGTTAGATGAAAAATTAAGAAGTTAGATTCTAATAGTTCCTGAATTTTGCCTCAGAGAACTCAAATTTTTTATTTATAGCAGCTTGTCTTGAAAGTGCTAGTCAGTGGAATAGCCTTTGTCTGATGTTTTCCTTTTCCCCTAAGGGATCTATTATTAACGACAAGAAAGAAACATGTTCAGTGTATTAATTAACTCATTTGTTCATATAACAAATATTTTTACATGCCTACTATGCAATGGCGTGATGGTAAGTCTCCTCTTTGGACTGAAAGCCCTTGATTTTTGGCATGTAGTGATTTCTGGGTGTGTACCTTCCCTCGTGGCTGATTTCCTGCTTTTGATGTAATGTCATTGAACACAAAGTTGGAGAGAGGTGAGCAGAATTGGCGCAGCTGTCGCAAGCCCACCCCTGACCCTATCTGACCTTATGTGTCACATACCTTGGAGATACATATATGTAATATCAGTACCAGAAGAAAATGGAACAATTCAGCTAACTTTCCAGAAAAACCTAAATTGTTTAACTTATTTTTTATTCAGGCGATAAACTGAAATTCTAACCAACTAGAGTAATAAAAAAAAAAAACCCGAATGTTTTAATTTAGTTCGGTGCTCTGTCTCCATTCCCACGATCAACACAGATTATCCCACGAGTAATCTGCCGTTGATCAGTAGAAACATAATTAGTTCATAATTTTTGGCCATGTAATTGGATATTTGGAAATAAGATGGAAATGAAATTATGAATTTTCATCCATTCAACACAAACCATTGACCAGTGTGTACCTTTTGTGGTCGTTGATTTAGAACTGTCATGGTATTGAAATGAACGTCATCCCATCACTAAAATTCCTTCTTCACATCGATTGATCAAAGTAGTCTACTAAAGTTAAAGGTTCAGGACTTTGTGTTCTGTTGCATGGCTATGGCTTGCCTTTACTGGCAATTTGTTCATTATGTCATAAGGGAAATGAGTAATGGGGAATTGATGGATCAGTATAATCTCATGTGCCCTCTTGGAAAAAAAAAATCAAGAGTAAAAGCCCTACGGATGACAGGTCAACAGCATTTCTATAACATTGTGTGTGTGTGTGTGTGTGTGTGTGTGTGTGTGTGTGTGTGTGTATAGTTCCTTTCTGTATACTTTGAGACATTTAAACAATTTGTTGAACTCAATTGTATTGAGATTTTGTTTCTTGATTTTTTTTCAGTAAATATGTTAAAAGTATTTCCTCAGATAATAAAAAACTCTTTGTTACCCTCTTAATAGGTTCACAATAGTTCATATTCTGTGGGAAACATCATATTCCTAAACATTCTACAGTTTCAGACATTCGGGTGGTTTTTCACATTTTCCTTTTACTATGAAGGAGATGTCCTTGTCTAGAAATCTTTGGTCATGTGTCTGATTATCTCATTAGGTGAGATTCCTTGTCAAGGATATGAACAGCTGGAGGACTTCGGAGACACAAAGTCAAGTTGTTGTGCAGTGACATGGTCCTGGCATACCCGGTGTGGAGCCTTAGATGCTTCCTCACAGCATCAGGAACTGTAATTCCTAAAACCTCACTCTTTTGACAGGTGAAACGTGGTATATCATCTTAATTTGTCTTGAGAGCCCTAGTGAGGTTGATCATTGTTGGTGTGTTTATTACTCATTTGCATTTCCTCTTCCATGAGTTATCTGCTCATATCCTTTGCTCATCTGTTGAACTTTATATTGGTTTGATTGGGTCCTGTATCTAGTGAGAGTATCTAATGTTGTGTCTCATAGTTGATGCATATATCTTCCCCAGTTTACTTTTTTAATATTGGTTAGTATGTTCTTGTGATATACGGAAATGAAAGTGTTCATATTCTATTTATACTTTCCTTCTGCAATTTCTCCCATTGAATTTAAACTTAGCAAGTTCTTCTCCATTCAGATTGGATAAATATTTGTCAACATTTTTTTTTGATTTTGTGATTTTTAGTTTTCTAAATATTTAAGTTTTTACTGTATTATATTGACGTCAGTGTAAATTATATAAATATAATTTAAGGATTAATATCTAAGGAATCATCCTAACATCAATTGTAGAGACTGCTTCCATCTTCCACTAATTTGTGATGTTATGGCTTTCATGTATTTAATATTTATTTATAGCAAGGTCTGTTTCTGAAACATTGGTTTTGTTCCATCTTTTTGTTTAATCTCGTGTCAGTACCATTCTTATTTAATTCTTACAACATTTTAATAACTTCTAGTACTAGTTGCCTCATCATCACTCCCATTTTAAAACTAAGTGGCTTAACTAGTTTATTTTTCCAAATTACTTTAAAATAGATTTTTAAAATCTATATTTGCAAGCTGGTACAGCCACTCTGGAAAACAGTACGGAGGTTTCTCAAAAAGTTAAAAATAGTGCTACCCTATGACCTAGCAATTGCACTACTAGGGATTTATCCAAAGGATACAAACATGATGATTCAAAGGGGCACCTGCACCCCAGTATTTATAGCAGCAATGTCCACAATAGCCAAACTATGGAAAGAGCCCAGATGTCCGTCAACAGATAAATGGATAGAGAAGATGTGGTGTGTGTGTGTGTGTATATATATATAATGGAATATTACTCAGCCATCAAAAAGAAAGAAATCTTGCCATTTGCAATGACATGGGTGGAACTAGAAGGTATTATGCTAAGCAAAATAAGTCAGTCAGAGAAAGACAAATACCAGATGATTTCACTCGTATGTGGAATCTAAGAAACAAAACAATGAATATAGGGGAAGGGAATGAAAAATAAAATAAGATGAAATTAGAGAGGGAGACAAACCATAAGAGATTCTTAACTCTGAGAAACAAACTGAGGGCGGCAGGAGGAGGACGGTGGATGGGGAACAGGGTGACAGGTGTTAAGGAGAGCACGTGATGGAATGAGCACTGGGTGTTATATGCAACTGATGAATCACCAAACTCTACCTCTGAAACTCATAATATATTATATGTTAATGAAATTGAATTTAAATAAAAAATTAAAAAATAGAAACTACATTTGAAAAACTTTCTTTTTTTTAAATGTTTTTTTTAATTATGTTTCGAAAAACTTTCTGTTGGGATTTTGGTTATGGGTGTATTAAGCTTGTGTATTAATTTGGGAGGAATTGTCCTAGTAACATCATTTTAATATAAATGACAGTAGAATTATTTACGTTATAAAGTCAATACAAAAGGAGAACCAAAAGTCGAGGTGTAGAAGCACAGAACAGTGTGGAATGGCATCAGCAAATTAAACTTGGGTCAAGCCTCACTCATTTACGTTTACTGGCTGCGAAGTCTGGAGCAAGCCAAATCTTAAAAAATCTAAAGATTTTTCATCCTATTGTCTCATCTCTAACATGGGAGTAATATTGTCCCTGCTTACATCGTAGGGTTGTTGTGAGAACCGGGGAAGAGTAGGATTCTTAATGCCTTTTAGATTATTAAGATGTGTATATTTAAAAAATATGTAGGTTGTTTTGGTCCTCTAAAGTAAAAACTCCCCTCATACAGACACGTCCAGACCAGAACCTGAAAACTACAACTGATTTTCATCTCCTTGAGCTGGGAAACCTATAAAATAGGCTCACTCTCTACCTTGTCCTTTTAAACATCGAATTGTTTAATGAGACAGCTCATTTACAAAGACCTAAACTTTTTAATACTGAAAAGAATGTCTTTGAATTCTGTAAGTAGGAGGTGGGCAAGCCGATGGCTCCTGGCAGGAAAGCAGATCATTTATCTTGAGCTCATCACCCTCCTTTAGGGGGCGTCCAGCCCTGATCACCCTGGGCTGTGTGGCTAGGCGCACAGAGCTCCGGCAGCCTCACACTGCTGCAGGCTGAGCCGGGGCCGCCTTGCCCAAGGCATCTGGAGGGCTCCCCTCCCCAGCCTGTGGTTTAGGAAGCTTAGCTTCTTCCCCTCGAGTGATGACTTTCTGCTGTCATTTTCAAACTACCTACTACTGTTTATTTGGAATCTAAACATCTGGGAAGCTTAAATGACCAAATTTGTTGAGGGCACAGCCTGAGCTCTAATTTTATGTCCATGAGACACTTGACAAGTAAACATGTTGATAGCAGGATTTATGAAAATGTAACCTCTGCAGTAGAATTTCGGGCCAGGAAGATTTAGTTCAATCTTCCATGGCACCGTTTGTGATGGAATTTTAGTTCTGAAAGAGACAGAAGGATCACTAGCTTAACCCTTTCAACTTGCAAAGAAGGAGCCTGATGCAGAGAGATGGGAACTTTTCTACGCCTTGTGGCCGGTCAGTGGCAGAGCTGGGAACGGAAAAGAAACTAGCTTTCTCGATTGTCTCCACACGGCTCCAATATTGCACCATTCTGGATATGGTACCAACGCAATGGAAAATGTGCAAGAGTGTGCTGTACTATCTGAGAAGAGGAAAGTTATGCCCAGTGACAGAGTATCTTAAAAATACGTGGCTCACAAGGTCTTCAAACCCAGTCCTTAAATGTCTGAAAGAAGTAGAAACATTGTGAAAATCAGATTGGCACCTTGAAGAGTCTCTTCTTGGGTTTTAGATATCTCCTTTCTCATTTATAGGAAGATATTTAATAGGAATAAATGTTTTTTACTTAGGGGGAAATACTGGGTTTGATCAAAACCCAGATTTCAAGCATATGAATGTGGGATTTGATTACCTCCGCAGCTGGTCTGGTCAGTTCTGCAGACTGGTTATTGCTCGAAGTGGGGACAGAGATGCTCTGCCTCCCCAAAGTCCTATGGCTGGCTTTCTGGACTCTTCTTTGTCTACCCCCTTCTGACTTAGCAACTGCAAGTTCCACTGTGTCCCCAACTGGAACTCTGCTTTTCATGGATTTAATTCCAACTTTTTAAAAGTTTTTTCAGCTTTGCTAATTTTGGACTCGGAATCTTTTTGTTCATGCTATTCCTTCTCTTGGAATAGGCAACTCCTCGTTCTCACCAACAGCTTTAGATAGGGATGGTCCTTCCTGGTTCTCAGTTTCTGGGGTCTCACCTCCATGTCACCTTGATTCTTACACCTTTTGGTGTTATCTCCCTAAGATAATTGTGAACCCTGGAAGGCTAGGGAATGCAAAACTTTCCTTGTGAGTAGCCCTGAGACTAGTAGGTGATCGCAAGGGGCATGATGAGCTGAAAAGGAAAAAATACAGTGGTGGGGACGGGAGAGAATCAAGTTGAGAGGCTGCTTCTATTTCTTGTCACAGAGCTCATTCCAGTCAGGTTTGACACAGCTCCCTCTATATCGATTCTTGAATTCTCATTACCACAAGTGAAATGACAGCCCCTGGGGTGTTCTCATTTCCCAAATTTCTCTGGCTTTATTTCATGGTCTCTTTCCTCCGAATGACCTTGTTTCTCTTTGAGTCATGGTAACAATTATTTGCTTTTCATATGTGTTTTTTTGCCCTCAAATAGTTTCAGGTATTTACTTTCAAGACCTACAAGGACTATTGTAAGAAAAACAAATGAGGCAGACAGGCTGTGGCTTGAGTAAAAAGTCTACCAGAGGCAAACTAGAATTGCCTCTCCTCTAAGCTTGTAATTCCCAATGACCTATCTCTATCATAACCAGTCATCTTGTATTATCATGATCTCTGCCTGTGTTTCTTTCTCTCATTAGTCTTTGAGCTCAGCTGTATTTATTTTTATGTGCCAAGAACCTAGCACAGTGTCTGATGTATAGTAAGTCCACAATAAATGTGTGTAGGATATTAAAAAAAAGTCATAGGTTTCTTAAAAAAAAAAAAACCAGCTTTGTAATAAGTGAGAACTCTCCCCAACTTTTTTCTCTTTCATTTTTTCTTTGATTTGTTTTCTTATAATAACAGACAAAATGATGGTCTGGCTACCTCAGGCAACAAAATGGCGTCTTCTTTCTCTACCTCACAACCTCCGAGTTTCCCTTGAATCTCACCTCTGCTTGTAATGTTTGCTTTGTCTGTGTGGTTGTGAGCATCTATCCTTTCTATTTAAGGTTGTGTGTAACCATTTGCTTTTATGGAAAAAAAAATTCTTGCAGCAATGGTTTGCTGAAGCTGGTGAAATGGATTGGTTTTGTTGACAAATAGTCTCAGTCTGAATTGCTGACATTTCTCAGCCCTCTGCTGGATTGCACAACATTGTGCAACTTTATGTGGAAATAAATGAGTTTATTAGCAATGAGCTGTGTGTTTGTGGCCGTGTCCGTGTATGATAATAAACATCTTTTGTGGGTACTTACAGCAATAATGACACCACTCTTTTTCAGTTCACCCTTTACCATAAACTATGCCATTATTCATTTCAGTGGGAGCATCTAACCTCAAAGAATGTTATGAGAGTAGCTTGTTGAAACAGAGTAATGGACAGTAGGCTCTGAGTAATCCTCCACTGGCAGGACTGTGTGATAGCTGAGCAGATGGTTTCTTCTCTGTTGGTGGTCTGTAATAGTTCTACTTGAAACCGTTCACATCTAACACAGCTTTGCCGCACTAGACCCAGGAAGTTTCAGTGACTGAAAACAGTGCGGTGTTTTCTGGCGTCAGCTCCAGTCGCTTGTGCGGTGAGCCTGTGCCTCCGGGCGTGCTTCCTGAGGCCATTCAGCTGGCCCGCAGTCTCTGCCCTCACACAGCACCCGTCTAAGATCACAGAACCAGCCCCTGAAGGTGCTCACGACTTCAAATGGCAGGAGCCCAGAAGCAAGCACAGGAGCAGACAGAGCTGAAGCTCAAGGAGGGTTGGAATAGTCGGGCTGGGTGGGGGTGCGGGGGAGTTAGCAAGGTTTGCAGAGAACACTTTGAGGGAGCTATGCCTTGAGCTCATGAATAGAAGTATTAGAAGTTATGGTCCACAAAAAGGGGTAGAGAGTATGTTCTAGTTTGCCTGGGTAGGGTCATACGGGAAGTTAAGGAGGAAGGAGCAATGGGCTCTGGGAGATGGAAGGGAAATGAAACCATTAGATAAGCAGGCCGGCTAAAATTCCCTCAGGAAAAAAAATGTGATTGCAATCGGTCTGAAACAGCAAAGACTTTTAGGTAAGACACTAAAACAGAAGCAGGATCCGGGCTCACTTCAACAAACATTCATTGTGCGTTTGCAGAGCACAGGGCTAGGTGGAGGACGAAGGGGGGTGGGAAGCGGTCCTGCCCTGAGTCAGAGACAGCTGTACATGGATTGCTTCAATATGCTGGGCTTCGTGCTGGGCCAGAGGTGTGCCCAGGGGGCCGTGGAAACACAGAGGTATAGGACCCAGTTTGACCTTGAGACAGGGGAGGAGGGAACAGTGAGGGGGAGCACAGGTGAATGTTAGAGGCAGAAGACTGATTCCCATCAGGAGGTCTGTGTGTGGTGGGGAGCGGCGAGGGGGCAGGGAAGGTTCTTACAGGTAGAGGGACCAGTTCGAAGACAGGCCATGAGGACACACGAAACCACATGATATTTGCTCATGTTGCTTTTGCTATGTTTGAGCCACTGGATCCTCAAGTCTGAGTGGAGCTGGGTGGGTGATGGGGGGACACAACGGGGACCAGGGCAGGAGCCGTGTTTCCATCATGGGAACTTATCCTGTGGGTACTGAGAGCCTGTGGGGGGCTTGCAGGCGACACTAGCATGGGGGACTTTAGAACAATCGTTCTGGCAGTAGTGAGAGGAAGGAGAGGAGGAGGGCGATGCTCTCGGCGTTCAGAGACTGCTTAGGTGAGGGGCTCTGTGGACTTGGCCAGGGCACAGCAGGGAGAAAGGAAAGGACCGATGGCTCTAGAAGCATTGTTCATTCCCAATTCTGAGGGTGCTGGAATTGTTAGGACACGGAGGAATAGGGAGAGGAAGGAGTCAGGGGGGACAGTGAGATTTCTGGCTTTGACGACTGAGTTCATGGCGCTGCCTCTGACTTCCCTCAGGTGTGGCCGGCTGAGGCGAGGGGCCTCGGTGGCATCCATTCTCCGAGACGACCGGAAATGAATGTCTTTCCTTCCACCCACTAGCAGCTGGATTGTCAGAGGCCTGGCAGCTTAGCTCTCCTGGCTCCCTCCACCGCTGGGAGGCCAGGGATGCCGGCAGGCAGGTGAGTGTCTCTCAGGCTCTTCTTCCTCGTCTGCAGGTGATGGAAGTGACGCCAGGCCTGGCCAGCACTGTGAGGGCCACTCTGGAGAGAGAGGCCAAGCACCCTGGAGGGCTGGGCTCCTAGTGGGTGGCATGGTTCCTGCCACGGCTCCCTGTCCTTCTCTCTGCTCAGCCTTTTGTCCAGAGCGTGGGGCCATGGGGGGCTCTCGCTGTGAACGCGAATAGAGCAGACGCTCTGAACCAGCAGAGACGACTCAGCATTTCTGAGGGTTTGTCTGTGTGTTTAACTTTGAGTCAACATTATTCTAACACCTTTTAGTTCACTTAACATTTACCGTGGATAGTAGGTGGTACAGGGGCGCGGAGCCGGGAGGGGCCTTCGTGCCAGCAGGATCCCCTCCTGCAGCTCTAGGAAAGCCACGAGGAGATTTTGTTCCCCTCCTGGCAACTTTTTTTTTTTATTACAGTTGAGAAATTTAAGCAGATTTAGATGTTTTCTATTAAAAAAACGAAAAGAATAAGAAGGCCACAGTGGAATCTCCAACGGAGACACTGGTTGTGTTTCTCTATATGTGAAAGTCAGAAAGAAGCTAAGAAAAGGATGTCTTCCCCCCCTCCTCAGCCCACCCCCCCCCCTTGCTATAAGCCACCAAGGCTCGGGGCTCACAGATGGGGAAAAAAACAGATACATTAGAGAAAAGTTCCTTAAAGTGCCCTGTGACTAACACTGTTTCCTACTGGTGACCGTAAAGAGCCAGAGCCCACTTGAGCCAGCCTTGGTTCTTCCAGAAGAGTCAGAAGGTTTCACATGAATTTTTTAACGTTGGAAAAACCAGTCAGGAGAAAAAAAACATGAGTTCTTCCTCCCTCCCCCTTTAATATCGTTTTCAGTAGCACAATGCATTTAAAGTAAGGCATAGTTTCCTCAGAGTAATATGGCTTCAGGACATGATTTAGATGGAAAATTTAAGTAAGATTAATGCAATTTATTATCCAACAGGATATCCCTACAAGCCACACTATTTGGCTGAATTTTAGATTCCCAATCTAATATTTCAGATGAGATTTCCAGATGGGTGTCTTATTCCTCTATTAGTTTAGTCAGGGTGATATAGAGTTTGTAAAACAGGAGAGGTTAAACTAGTTTTAACACTTGATTAATCATTGAAATTACTTTGTTACTGTTTGAATTCATTGACTTTTGTTTATTAAGTAACTCCCTAAAACCCAAAGCCAGCACAAACTAGAGGCACATTTCCAACTTTGCTAATTTATTTGATGACTTCTTCAAAGGAAAAAAAAATTTAAAGTAGTAAATTTATGGTTACATTGAAAGGTTGCTCAATGCTTGCCCCTTGCCTTGAGAGAAAGTGTGCGCTTGTAAGACTGAGGGCAACACACACACACACACACACACACACACTGAACCCATACCCATATTCTAATTTCCTGGAACATTTCTGGACAGATAAATCTTTGAAAAGAAATTAGATGAATAATTATCAGAGCTTTTGCTACTTCCATCAAGAAACAGATGGATAGCACAGAAACTGTCCAAGGTGACAAACCACATATACATTCTAGCATTTTATAAAGCACTGGCAAGTCTATCAAGGGAGGTGAATTCCAGCACCCAGTGAGGCTCCCTGAATGGAGGGATGCGCTTTGGGGAAAGCACCGTAGACAACTAAGCATGCTCGTGCTCCTGGCAGGACTCCGCTCTTAGCGTGCAGTGAAGGGGAGGGGCTAATTCAGAAAGTGGACAAAGCTCCAAACCAGAACTTCTTTTCGGGATATGAAAATTTCCTGAAGTCTGCGTTTGGTAAATTGATTACAATCTCTTTTCAGAGACCTATCAGGAGCAAACGAGTGAGTTGCAGACATAAATTTGAATTCCAGAGTCTCCAACTAACCCAACTCATAAATGAATTCCTAAATGCTGACTGAGCCAGAAGACCCAGCTTTGGAAAACCACTTGGCAGGAATCATTAGTTTCAAAATGAGATGAACTGCTCTATTTAGCCCTCATTCAAAACTTTACAGAAATGCCAGATTTCCATAAACACAGGTTTCCTTGAATTTCCAGGGCTTTGATTAACTGGTAGATGAGGGTGTCTCACAAATACAGATTTGTATGCAATATTCAGCTTGGACGAGACTGGGACTTGGAAACCAACACAAAGTGTTCCCTCTCCTCCCTAAGATGTTAACTCTTCCCTTGTTTTTCAGAAAGTGCTTTTTGTTACGTGAAGTTTGGAGAATTAAAAATTAGTCTATGGTTTAAAAACATGGCTATAGATCATATTCTTGTCATTTATGTCATCGTTTCTTAAGCTTTTCATGACTGATTGACAGCCCGCTGATTTATAGTGTGTCTTTAATGCCCCAAAGGAATGAGAGAATTAAAAAATACACTTCTGTCTCTGCTGAAAAAGGTCATAAAGTTGTGGCTTTCTACTAAGTAAAGAGATTGCTTGCAAAGAGATTTTTTTTTGTTTTAATATGTTTTCATTTTTCCTTTTATGGCCGTTTTTCTGCATTGCTACTGGCACATTAGGCAAGGGACCCAAATTGGTGTAACACAGATCCACAGAGTTCAACTTTTTGATGGTGGCCTGCCGCCACCTCCGCCTTTTTTTTTTTTTTTTTTTTTGGCTTCCATAGTCAAGTCAATAAAAACAAAATAAATTTGGAGGGTAAATAGCCAATTTTCTGTATTCTGAAAAGCTTTTTCCTTTCAAGGGAGTGAGTTTGGAGCCCAGGATGGATTTGAGTTAAGACATGGATTCCATCGCCTCTGTGGGTTTGTCCCATATTTCTTTCAATGCCTGTGGATTGTCCGTAGGATTTTAGACATCAGAGATGATGCAAAAAGAAGTACTAGTTAAGCTAGTTAGGCTACCACAACCAGCTAGGATTTTTTGTCTCCAAAGAGCAGGGTTATAAAGGCTAGATTTAGGCTTACCGTATAATAGGGTAAAAACACCACAGTTGCCAACAACGTTGGCTTCACTTTTAACCTATTTCTGGGTAGTAGAAACTCAGATGCTTGTCCCAATGGATTGATTCTTACAGGTGGTTCTCCAGAAGTTCAGCTGCTAGTTATAAAGGAGGGACCTAGAAGTCATCCTTCGGCAGGGTCTCCTCTCAGTGAGGTTGTGTTCTGGGCTGTAGGGGAGCACAAATGTCCCCAAAGTCAGAATGACATGGATCCAGCCCAGGATTGACAGAACCGTAGTCTCTGTAGTGGTTTTTCCAAGCAGGACAGTTTCAAGACTTTCATCAGAGATTTGTCATGATAATTCCACTCGCTCAGGGTCTGACTGAGGCTTTGCCTGTAGTTCCTGGTAAGCAGACAAGATATAGCACATCCTATAGATGGATACCTGTTATCTTCTGAGTCCTGCCCCCATCCTCCTCTTCCTCACCATATCATCACCACCACCACCACCACCACCACCATTATCACCATGATTTCCTGCCCTTAGGGACCCGCTTAGGTTACTGAAGGCAAAACATGATTTGGCTGATTTCACTAGTTTCTTCTTCTTCTTTTCCTTCTCCTTTTTTTTTCTTTCCCTTTTCCCTCTCTTTCAAGAACCCAAACCAAGAATATAAGAGTTCAAGAACAGTCCCTACTGAAGCCCACACAAACATCTGCGTGCCGGGGTTCGGCCGTGGTGGGAGAGGCGGATGCCAAGCTAATTGACAAGTAGCCTGGATCTGCTACCTCGGGGGACTTCGGGGCTTGGTCCTTGAGCCTCCTGCTCAATAATGCAAGGGTTCCGAGACGTTCCCTTCCTTCATCTGACAGAATGAGATGCCCTCGAACTGAGGGTTTTGCGAAAGAACAGAAAAAGTACGAGGACACTGTGTGGAGAGGGGAAGAGGACAGAGAATGATAAGAAGACAGTGAAATTCAGTCAATGGTAAGTCTGCATTTCCATCTCCCATTAGGGCAAGATTCATGTAATCACAGGAACGAGAGGCTCTGCCACAGAGATCTTGGGTCCTGTGTAGTGTGTTCCTGCGAAGGGGTGAATTGGGGTGAATTGCTACATGGACGCACTTTTTTGTGACTTGATTGTTTTTCTTTGTAGTCCAGGATGCCTATACCATTCGATCCCTTCCTTTCTGTTAGAGTGCTTTGTCAGCTGCTGCCTGCCAGCTACTCAAGGATGGCCATCTGCCGCCATCCCTGCTCTAGGGACCGGTTTACGAAGGTATCACGTTCCTGCCCTGCAGGGAAAGCTTAGTGGTTCTCCTCTACCTTCATTCATTCATTGAAAATTCTTTTGTTGTTTCTGCTACAAGATTTCTGTGCTCTAGGCACTGTACTAGGCACCGGGAATCCATGGAATTTCAATCTGCAGAGGAGACCGACATTCATCAAGTCATCCTAAAGACATATTGCAAATGAGGCAAATTCTATGAAGGTAAAGCCCGTGGCACAGCACATCACCATGCATCTAGCCTGCTCAGGAAGGTCTGGGATGTGACCATGGAGCTGAGTGTGGAGTTTGGGCAGGAATTAACTAGCTTCAGAGGAGAGCATAGAAGGTTCTGGTTAGAGAATCAGCTTGTGCAAAAGCCTGTGCTTCTCAGCCAAAACCATACTGTGGTCTGTGTGTGGAGGTGCAATGAGGGTGGCCAGGTTCCTTTTCATCAGCTCTGAGTTGAAATTTGTCACCTGTATCTTGGAATCAGTTCTGCCACCTGTGCTCCAAGTCTCCTGTGACTTCTTGGAGCCCTTTATGTTCTGGATCGAATCTGTCAGTATGCTCCATTCTAAAAGAAAATCAGTAGAAGGCATAGGGTAGAGACACACAAAAAGCTAGCAAGCACATCTTTGTCTTTTTTTTTTTTTTTTTTTGAGTCATGGGAGAATAAATCTCTTCCTTCCTTCAGACAAGGAACGTGCACCATCACCACCGCTACCAGCCTTCCCGGCTATCATTTCCAACCTGATCAATGTGGAACATTTAGTTGAGTTTGTTTTGGGAGGATTTCCACTTTAAACGAGAACGGCCTCTTTAAGAAGTGACAACTTTCTCCACTACAGAGCCAAAAAGGTTCCATCTTCTTTTTTTTAAAGATTTTATTTATTTATTTGACAGAGACAGCCAGCGAGAGAGGGAACACAGCAGGGGGAGCGGGAGAGGAAGAAGCAGGCTCATAGCGGAGGAGCCCTATGTGGGGCTCGATCCCATAACGCCAGGATCACGCCCTGAGCCGAAGGCAGACGCTTTAATGACTGCGCTACCCAGGCGCCCCAAAAGGTTCCATCTTCTTTGTTTCCATTCTTGGACTTTCAGATTTGACTTATTTTATTGTATATTTCATGATAGCTTCAGTTCTTCTCAAGTTTGGATTCTCCAGCCCAGAGCACATCTCATGCAGCCTTCAGGAACATTTCTTCCACTTGGATCCATTGCCTTGAACCCCTTTGTCCCTGGAGGCAATTCTGAAAATAGCACCCTACCTGGTCCATCTCCAGTGAGATCTGGACACCCGTCTCTCGCTATAATGGCCCTCAAATCACTATGTTATGAAAAGCAGCTGTTTTGTCAACTATTCTTAATGAGTTTATTTGTTGTTGTTCTGGTTTTAAAAACAGCACATGCAGGGTTTAGAAAATTGAAAATATGGAGGTAAGAAACGTAAATATGAACGAAATCCATACATGGAGAAATGACCAGTATAAATATTTTTGTGTGTTTTCCTCTAATGTATAAATATATATTGTATATTCATATACATAGACATAATACCTATTTTTATCCTGTATTTTTCCTTTCACATGTGTCATAAGCATTTCCCATGTTAGTAAAATTGTTGGTAAATATTATTTTTAATGGTTACTAATATTATTCCAGTTTACCTAATGTGTCTGGATTCATTTGTCATTTTGGGTACAATAAATGTTTTTGTGTTAAAATCCATGTGTTGGTTTTGATTGATTTCCTTAAGATAGAATTCAAGAAGAGGAATTATTTACTTGTTCCTTTATTCATCATTTATTGCTTTCTTCTTTTATATTAATGTTCTCAGTTCTGTAATTCAAAAAAACATATACATATATGTAATCCCTGTCTCCAAGGAGATTCAGCCTTGTGCTAGAATGAAAGACAGGAACATCTTAAAGGGCTTGATACAGATTTTCAAGTTGCTTTCCAGAAATATGCATCAATTCACTCTTCTGCTATAGGGAAGAGTGTATTCTAAGTTATTCTTCTAGTATCCCTTCCTTTTGAGAACTTGCTCTCCCTGACACCTTGTAATTCACCTGGAGTTGCCAGTCTACATTGCCATCTCCTTCACCAGGGACAGTCAGCTAGAGTACTTCCTCCCTGGCTTCCCCAAATAGAAATAATAACACAGCAGTCCGTGCTAGGTCAATATGGTACCCAGACTGGGCTAGCACGGGTGTTTTGTTTGTTTGTTTTGTTTTAATAATTAGGGGAGTTTCTCTTTCTTTCATTCAAAATTGTGAGCTATGAAGAGAACCAGGTACGCTGGAAGCGCTGTTGGTCCTATTTTCTAGGATGTGCAGACCACCTGTCTGGGAACTTGTCCGCCGCGTGGAAACAGACTGACGGATGGTGAAGGGAGAGCTGAATTCTGACTTCTAGGCAGGGCCACCTGTAACTGCAAAGCAGCAGCCGCTACTTCCGAATTTTTCACTTAGATGAGCCAACACATCAACTTCTTTTCCTTCCCTCCTGACTCCTTGTCTTTCCCCCCCGCCATGTTTCCTTTTTTGTTAAGTTGGTTTGAATGGAGTTTCTAACACTAGCAGAGAATCCTGCCTGTACCTTTATCGTCATTGTTATCACCTTAGAAAATGCTCTGAACATAAAAAAAATTCCTGTGCCGACAAGAAAAATTGCATATCATAGTTTGACATCTGTACACACATGGTACACACATCAGGCACAGGGACTGATGTATAGTAAGTCCTCAATAAAGGCTGAGCATTTGTTTTTTCATTTGTGAGTATGTATTCATATTTTGGTTCAATTATCTATGAAGTTCTTAGTTTTAAAAATATTTGCTTAAGGGGTACCTGGCTGGCTCAGTCAATAGAGCATTCAACTCTTGATCTTGGGGTTGTGAGTTTGAGCCCCACATTGGGTGCAGAGATTACTTAAAAATAAAATTAAAAAAACTTTACTTAAGATTATTTCATACTTCAGATATATAGGATAAGCGTTTGTGGAAATACTTTCCTCACATAGGTATTTGTTTAAATCAAGAGATTTCATCTAGAAAAATTTCCTCTTTTTTGGGTAAAATGTCACTTATTTCTTAATAAAAATTTAAATGTCTTGTGAATTTTAATTATTTTTCTTTGCAAGTTTTCCCACTGTTTTTACATTACGGATTTTCTTCTTCATGGAATTTTGGTGTTTTCACATATAAACATTCAGAACTTATTTTAGTGTGTGGATTTTAATTCAGTTTTCATGTTGATTTTTTTCCTCCCTTATTAGTATTTTTTTCTATGTCACTGTTGAATAATCGTTAATTTCCAATTGATTTACAATGCCTTTGAAAAAAATTATATGCTACGTTCATATAAACCCAAGAACACATGGTAATTTTTGGGGGGAGGTTTATGATATATATAAGGCTATTTCTAACTCTCTGTGTGTAATAGGATTTTTATTCTATTTTATTTCTTTAGCCACAGAGATACAGGCAGCCATCATTTCCCCTAGCATCACTTCCAATTATACTGGAAGTAAAATATTTCATTTCTTAATTATTTATTCTACAGAATTTCATATTGATATCTATCATCTGTTGAGTTTTCTCATGTCCTAGGCACTCTGCTAAATTTTAATCCTTATCACAACTCTGTGTGGTGGATACTGTTGTCCACTGTCATAGAAATGAGTTTATTATCATTTTTATATTGTTGTTTAAATACTTTTTAAAATTTCCAGTTTTAATATCTAATATAGTAAATATTGTTAAATGAAACTAACAGAAGCAAAAGCTCTGGGGATTCTCAGTAACTTTTAAGAGCATAAAAAGGTCCTGAGATGAAGAAGATTGACAACTGCTGATCTAGCTCATAGTAGGCTCCATTTAATTATTAGGGATCATATATTTTTAAAAATTAAATTAAAAAAAATTTTTAAGTAAGCTGTATGCCCAATGTGGGGCTTGAACTCATGACCCCGAGATCAAGAGTCACATGCTCTACTGACTGAGCCTGCTGGGCACCCATATTAGGCATTAATATTATTAATTTTGAATCTTTATTTAAGTATAATTGCTGTATAATGAACTGCACATACAATGTATAATTTGATGAGTTTGACGTAAGAATACTCCCATGAAACTACCACCATAACTGAGATAATGAACATCTCCCTCACTCCCAGAATGCTTTGGAATTCATCCCTCCCTCCCCAGGATCCTGGTTACCGGAAGACCCACTGGTCTGCTTTCTGTCCATACAGAGTGATTGGCATTTTCTAGAGCTTTACATAAATGGAATCATAGAGCATGCACTCTTCTGTGACTGGCTTTTTTCAACTCAACATAAATTATCTTGAGCTTTATCCATTCATATTGTTGTGAATATCAAGAGTTCCCTTTCGTTGCTGAGTAGAAGTCTATGGTATGGCTATACCACAGTGTATGTATCCCTTCAACTGTTAATGGGCATTTCAGTTGTTTCCAGTTTTGCGCTATTACAAATAAAAGGACTGTGAACGTTCATGTACAAGTCTTCGCGTGGGTATGTTTTTGTTTCTCTTAGATAAATGCCTAGGAGTAGAATGTCTGGGTAATGAAATGTTTAACTATTTAAGGAACTGCCAAAATGTTTTCCAAAGGGATTATACAATTTTGCTTTCCTTAGTTCCCATCAGCGGGGTATGAAATTTCAGTTCTTCCACTTGCTAACTTGGTACGGTGAGTGAAAAAATTTTTAGAGTTATTTTAGTGGGTGTGTAGTTGTTTCTCATTGTGATTTTAATTTGCATTTTCATATGTTTATTGGCCATTCATATCTTCCTTAATGTTGTATCTTTTCAAATCTTTTTCCCATTTAAAAACTGAGTTGTTTGTATTTTTATTATTGAGTTTAAAGAGTTCTTTATATAGTTTAGATACCAGTTCTTTATTGGATATAAGGTTTACAAATCTTGTCTCCCAGTCTGTGGCTTGCTTTATATTTTCTTAACAGTGTCTTTTGAAAAACAATAGTTTTTCATTTGGTAGAAGCTCAACTTATTATATATGTTATAAATTATAGATATATATTATAAATTGTAGTTATCTATTATTACAGATGATTTTTTTATGCTTATTTTAAAAATCTTTGCCAAATCTAAGGTCATCATGATTTTCTCCTTTGTTTTCTGGAAGTTTTATAGTTTAGTCTTTTATATCTAGTTCTCTTACTCATTTTGAGTTAATTTTTATAATTATGTGACAATAGACCATCTATATATATTTTGAACTCTCTTTTTGATCTGTTTGTTGATACAAATACCATACTCTCTTGATTACTATAGATTTATATTTAGTCTAAAAATAAGGTTGTGTAGGGGCGCCTGGGTGGTTCAGCTGGTTAAGCGTCTGCTGTCAGCTCAAGTCATAATCCCAGGGTCCTGGGATCGAGCCCCATGTCAGGCTCCTTGCTCAGCGGGGAGCCTGCTTCTCTCCTGCCTGCCACTCCCCCTGCTTGTGCTTGCTCTCTCCCTCCCTCTCTCTCTCTCTCTGTCAAATAAATAGATAAAAACTTAAAAAAAAATAAGATAGTGTAACTATTCCAATTTTGTTCTTTTTGTTTCAAAATTTTTTAGTTAAAAGGTGAAAAATTTATATGATCTGAAGGGTAACCAGAGTATTATTCTATATTCTTTGAATTCCCATATGAATTTCAGAATCACCTTATCAATTTGTATGTAATGGCTTACTGGGATTTTGATTGTGATTATGTTGTATCTAGTCATAAATTTAGAAAGAATTTACATCCTAAAATTATTTTCTTGTTTGCTAGTATTTGCCAGTGAATATTCTCATTATTTTATAGGATCTATAGTGATGTCTCCTGTCTGATTTCTAATATTGGTTTATATTTCCTCACTTCTTTTCCTGGATGTTTATCAAATTTGCTTATCTTCTCAAAGAACATACTTTTGGTTTAATAAATTTTATATTATTTTCTATCTTCTGTTCCATTGATTTCTGCTCTTTTGGTATTATTGTTATTAATTTGCATTAGCTGTTCTTTTCCTTGTCCCTGAAGGTGGATATTAGGATAGTTGATTTGAGACTTTTCTTTCTTTCTAGTACAAGCACTTAGCACCATATATTTTATTATTCTAGCTGTCCCCCACAAATTTTGATATGTCTTGTTTTCATTTTTGTTCCACTGAAAATACTTCCAAATTTTCTGTTGATGCCTTCTTTGACTCATGGGTTATTTAAAAGTGCATGGTTTAGTTTCCAAATTTGGGAAGATTTTGCGAAGTTCTTTTTGTTACCCTTATTTAATTTAACTTTGTTATGGTCAGAGACCATTTCTTTTATAATTTATGTATTTTTAAATTTGTTGAGACTTGTCTTATGGCTTAGAATATGGTTGATCTTGGTAAATATTCTGGGTGCACTTGGAAATTGTATTTTGCTGTTGCTAGGTAGAGTGTTTTATAAATGCCAATTCAGTAAAATTGTTTGATAATGTTGTTTGTCTTCTAAATCCTTATTAATTTTTCTTTTTGTGCATGTACTTGTTCCATCGTTTATTGAAAGAGGTGTTGACATATCAGACGGTATTTGTGGATTCACCTATTTCTCCTTTCACTTTTCTGAGTTTTTACTTCCTACAAAACATTTAGGATTGATATGTATTCCTGATAAAATAACTGCTTTCTTATTATGAAACAACCCTCTTTTTCTCTTCTAATATTACTTACCAGCAATCTATGTTGTCTGATATTGATATAGTCACTTCTGTTTTCTTTGATTAATACTAGAATGACATATCTTTTTGCTTTCCTTTTACTTTCAAACTATTTGTGTCTGTATGTTTAAATTTTGTTTCTTGTACTTAGCGAGTAATTTTCTTTCTTTTCAGTTTTGTGTTTGTTTTCCAATCTGGTAACCTCTGTCCTTCCTTGTTGTGTTTAGCTCATTTACATTTAATATGATTATTGATATGATTGCTGTTTATTTTCTGTTTGTCCTGTCTGCTTCTCCTCTTTTCTGTTTTATTTCGGATTAGTTGCATATTTTTCTCCTCTTTCTTATTTTGGATTAGTTGCATATTTTTTTATGATGTCATTTTATCTTAAAAAATTTTTTTAAAAGAGATTTTATTTGACAGAGAGAGCACGAGTTGGGGGAGGGCGAGAGGGACAAGCAGACTCCTCGCTGAGTGGGACTCCCCCACCCCCATGTTGGGGTCGATCCCAGGACCCTAAGATCATGACCTGAGCTGAAGTCAGATGCTTAACCACCACCAGCCATCCAGGCGCCCCTCCATTTTATCTTCTTTATTGGCCTATTCATTACACTACCTTTTAAATATTTTTAGTGATTGCTTTATGGTTTATCATGACTACTTTAGCTTATTACAGGTAATATTATACCATTTTACATCGAGTATAGGAAATTTATAAGACTATAGTCCCATTTCTTCCTTTCCTACCTTAGAATTATTATTATCATACATTTTACTTCTACATAAGCTGTAAGCCCAACACTACATTTAAAAATGATTTTTGCTTTAAATTGCCAGTTTTAAAAAAGAGATTTAAAATAATGATAAACAATTACTTATAATTAAACATATTTTGCATTTCTGTCACTTTTTATTTCTTTATATTCATCCAAATTTCTTTCTAACTGCCATCCTATTTCTGCCTGAGGGACTTTGCTTCACATTTCCTGTAACATAGTATTCAGGGGATGTATCCTTACAGGTTTTGTATATGTAAGAAAATCTTTATTTTGTGTTCATTTTTGAAAGGCGTTTTATCAGAGTATAGAATTTTAAGTTGTTAGAGCCCCTCCCAGCTCCACTCCCCAGGACTTTAAAGCTGTTGCTTCACTGTCTTTTGGCTTACATTGTTTCTGACAAGGAGCCTGTAATTATTATCCTTTGTCCTCTGGAGGCTATATGTCCTTTTTCTTCTATGGTTTTTGCGAAGATTTTTCTTTTTATTACTCACTGTAAATAATTTGATTATTGCGTGTGCCTGTGTAATTGTCTTCATTATTCTTCTTAGGATTTTGTGAATTCCTTGGGTCAGGGTGTTTGTAATTTCATCATATTTCTAAAAGTTGTCATCATTATTTCTTCAAATATTTTTTCTTTATTCCTTTCTTTTTCTCTCTCTCCCGGGACTCTGATTATACATCTATGAGGTTGCTTCATGTTGTCCTACAGTCCCCTGATAGTTTGTTCACTTTCTTCCACAGTGTACAAACTGCTGGCAATCCGTCCGGTATATTTTTCATCTTGACATTGTATTTTTCATTTGAGAGCTTCAATTTGGATCTCTTAAAATAACTTCTATAACTATCCTTCCACAACTATATCCCACGATCTTCATAAATATCTTCCATAACTATCCTTATCATGCTCTTGCTTTTTTCTCTATCATCTGGAACACATGGGGTTTATTTATAAGAGCTGTTTTTATCTAGTGATTCCATTATCTGTGTTCTTCCTTTCTGGATGTGTTTCTGTTGATTGATTTTATTCCTCATAATGAATGTATTTCCTGTTTCTTCACATGCTTGGTAATTTTTTGATGGGATTTCAGACTTGTGAATTTTACATTGCTGGGTGCGAGATTTCTTCTCTCTCCTCTTTTTCTTTTTTACCCCCCTAAATTTTTTTTTTAGTTTTGTACTGGGTGTACTTCAGTTATTTGGAAACAGTTTGTGGCTTGCTTTGAAGCTTTGTCAGATGGATCCAGAGCAGACTTCAGTCTCTGGCTAAGTTGGATCCACTTCTGAGCCAATACTCTTTTGAGGGTCTAAGTCCAATGCCTCATATGTTACAAGGCCTGCATTTGATTGCTAAGGCTGCCATAATAAAACACTGACTGTTAAACAAGAAATATTTATTGTCTTACAGATCCAGAGGCTAGAAGTCCAAGGTCAAGGTGTCAGCAGGGTTGGTTTTCTCTGAGTTCTCTCTCTTCGGCTTGCAGAGGGCCACATTCTTGCTGGGTCCTTACATGGTCTTCCCTCCATGTGTGCACGGTGTTTTAATGTGTGTCCAAAGTTCCTCTTCTTATAAGGACAGAAGCCATATTGGATGAGGGCCCATCATACAGGCCTCGGTTTAACTTAGTCTCCTCTTTAAAGGCCGTAGGTCAAATGCAGTCACATTCTGAGATACTGGGGTTAGGGCTTCAGCACATGAATTTTAGGGGAACACAATATATCCCACAGCAAAGTCTTTCCACTCTCCTTGGTGGGACCACTATCTAGTCTTGTGTGAGCTCTAGTCTTGTGTGAGTTCTGCCTGCTTTTTCTATCTTTTTATCCCTGGCATTGATAGTTTCTTCATAAAGCTTTGCCGATCGATCCTTAGCCAAAGACTCAAAGATACACAGGGCTCCCATTCTCTAGGCAATCTTTTCTCTTTCTTTGGTGTTCTTCTCTGTGAATTTTAGCCACTTTGGATTCCTCAAACTGTGATTTCTGTCCTCTCAACTCAGGGCACCCACTAGGTTCTGTTTGACTTTTCTCTTCCTGTAGTACCCCCTGGAAACTCTTTATAGGCCATAATCTGAAGCACCTATAGCTCTCACCTTATTTGCTTCCTACTTCCAGAGATCAGTATCCTGTCCTGCCTGTTGTCTGAAAATGATTGTTTCACGTATTGTTCCTCTTATTTAATTGTTTAAGTTGGGAAGATTAATCTAGTCTGTTACTCTCTCATGCTGGACGTATGCATACACATAATACTACACCTTCTTATAATTTATGTCTTCCTTTATTTATTTGCTAATCTTTATTGATATCTTGCTCTGCCCTAGACTATATTAGTCACTGCAAACAGTTAATAAGACATCTTACCCGCTCTGAAGAGATTGTCAGTATAGCGACAAGGCAAATTTATATACAAAAAATTACAAAATTAAGCTCTGGTAGAAGAGCTTAATTTTTGATCGTCACCAAATCTTATCTCAGTATTTATGCCTCTTTGCAGTGTGACTGCTTCTCCTCTCCACGCTCTTAAATCTGGACTAGGCCTCTGAAGGGGAGACAATGTTGTGTGAGTTTTACAGCTTGAGCTTGTAAGAGACTTGGAGCTCCCACTTTTGCCCTCTTGGGATGCTATCTGAGATCTCCATGCAAGGACAGCAGAGTGACCTAGGGGAGGATTGAGGTCACATGGGGAAGAACCAAGACCCCCAGTCAACAGCCCTTAGCAAGTGCTAGCAACAGCAGACGCTCCAGCTGATGCAACGTTGGGACTGAGCCTTGAGATTAGCAGGAGGACATCTCCAACCAACCCACAGGGTCATAAAAAATAACAAATCATTTTTCTCAAGATGCTACATTTTGGAGTGGTTTGTTACACAGGAAAGTTTAACTGAAACAAAAGTGATGTGATTGCTTCCCAGAAAATGTCTCCCTTAGCCCCGCCTTTTAGAGGAACTGCCATCTGTGATGTTGGAGGTGTTTGTTTTCAGGCCAGTCATTTGATGCTCAGTACACATTTCTTTCTATGACCATGAACCACATCATCTTTCTGTTGTGTGTCTTTGACTAAATCAAAGCTTTTAAAGGGCAGAGCCTTTCTTTTTTCATTGCATTCCAATTGCTCTGACAGGAGTGGTAGTTTAAAAAAAATATTTGATGATATTGATAACAAGTTTTAAAAACCACATTTCAATAAGCTTATGAATTACCCTGGGAACCTTAGTTGAACAGATCCTATAAATACTTATGATGATTCTAGGAAGTGTTAGGAACTGCGATTTCTGAAGCATGATTATTGTTATTATTAGTGTAATTTATTATTATTTAAATGATGACAACAACCCTGGGAGCAGTATCCTCACTTTACGTTACAGTATCTGAACCCGTATACGTTGTTTAAACATATACAGTTGATAAGTGACAGAGCTGAGATGAGGACCCATGTATCCTGACCCCAAGGACAGAGCTTTTTACAACAGCTATTCAGAAACAGGCGGGTAAGATGACTGCCAGGTTGTCTTAAGAGCTGTGCTTAGGGAGACCAGTTGGAATGAAAGCATGATAGGACCTTTCCTTTCCGGGGTCTTGGCGCAAAATGTATCATAGAAAATGTGAATTAACAGATGGCCCCTGAGGTGTGGAGGGTGTGCAATCACACTGCATACTGGTGACAGGCTCTCCCCAGTGACTGCCAGCCCGCCTTCCCCAGGGGGAGTAGGGTTGGGCTGACATTACCCTTATTTCTGACCTTTTGACTCCTTTGCTTACTGAGCCCCAGGGCCTAGTTTCAGGGTCATCCAATGGAATGCTTTCCAACCAATTCAGCAAGATCATTGGGGTAAAGAGGATAACTGGGTGGAAAACACTTCTATTTGACACAATTTTTGGGTGTTCTTAAAGCAACTGCACTATGAATATGAAGCTTCTGAGACCTTCTGGGAAAAAAGCAGTTTGTGTTAGTGCCTTGACCGTATGGCCATGAGGAGAACACAACACTCAAACGACAGAAAAATATATGGACTACTTGTCCTTATGGTTTTCCCTTTAGAAAGGATCCAGGATCCTTTATGATACATAGGGAAATAAGTCCAAGAGAAAAATTGGTGACCAGAGAGTGGTGACTGTTTTCAAAAGCATGAAAAATTTAGTTAAATAGATGCTAAAAATCTTATCCATTTAGTTAATAATGATGGTGATAATAATGTTAATCATAACAAATGTATATCAAAGTCTAACGTTGTGTCAGGTTTTGTGTGAAACCCTGGGTTTAGTAGCAGTAAAATTAACAAAGAAACAGATATGTGTTTGTTCATGGAATTTGCAACCTAGTGGAAGGAGAGAGACTTTAAACAAATAATTGCACAAGTAAATATATAATTACAAATAATGCTAAAAGTTATGAAGGAAGAGCTGGGTGCTATGATAAAAAAATGGGGAGACAATAAGTTGGATTGGGGGTCAGGAAAGGCACAAGATTTGACTAAAGCCTTGGAACCCAGAAAAACTAGATCAGATGGAACCAGTCCAAATTTGTGCTGGGCATAAGAGAAGAGAAAGACATCGAGTGCAAGGAGAGAAAATTCTGCTGTGACTCTCAAATGTGTTGGTTTAGAAACTTCCAGCTCTGGAAGTAATTGCAAAAATTATGAAAGCCATTTACTCATGTGAAGTCAAGCAGCTACAAATGATGATTTCCCTGTGTCCCCTCTAGAGCTGGGATTCCATGGCCCTGATTAACTTCTATCCAGGACAGGTGGAAGTGAGGGCAGGTAAACCCTTGAGCAGGAGGGGGCTGTCACGATCATCCCCCAGGTAGCCTTACTCATGTCCACGCTGTGACTTGAATAACAGTATTCATATTTTCTGTGAAATAAGCCTAAATTCCCAAACATTTGAAAATCTGTCCTCCAGGAGCCATTTATGAACCACCAGGACCGAACAGGCTGTGCTGACCAGCCTCAGAGACCACAGATCGGGCTGGTTCTGCAGTGAGTCACTACCCTCCAGGGCTCACCGTTCCCTTCGGAGGAAAGCAGATAGTCACTGCGAACTGCTCTCCGAGAACCCAATCGTTAACCGTTCTGCAGAAAGTGTCACTCTGTTTCTGGCAGGGTGGTGTGCTCTCTGGCACTGGAGTGGAAGGTCAGCGGGGGGTAGGCGGGTGGCAGTCTGGAGTGACTCTCAGTGGGAACTGGCCGAGCATATAATTATATCATGAGTCAAGCTCTCTCCAGGGATGTAAGACGACCAGAGGAAAATGAAATAACATTATATCCCACATGAATAGAGGCACTGGTGGAGAAAGCTGACTCCTGAGAAAGACCGCTCAGGCTCAGAAGTTTCCCAGCACTTAAATGCCTCATGATTGCCCTCACGCCCCTTCTCTTAAAAGCGAAGGGATTAAATGGGCACAATTTATGCCTTTGCCTTAAACCTGGATGAGCAAGTGACCGGGCAGCAATCCACATGGATTCATAACCTTGATAACAGACAAAAAAGGCATGTAGCTGGAAAATTGCATGTATCATTTGGCTCCCACCGAGCACTGTTTATTCAGAAGAGACACGAGACTGACAAATGCCGTGGTGGGAATTACAAAATATTTTTTTCCTCCCTAGGCCACTTCCAAAGGTATATTTTTATGGATCCAGGAATAGCAGCCTGTTTGTCTTGCTTGTGCTGGTTCTCCCTCTTGTTTCTTTTTGGTCAACATCCAAAGAATTAACCTGTTTGCACAGTGGCGACCTCTTCGCTGAAGCCAAATTAGTATGAATGGCACTCACTTTCCTCCACGGCCTCTCCCTGCTTCCCAGATGATATAATTAGCCAGGGGACTTTTGATCAGTTCACCAAAGAAAAACAATTACAGGGCAGTCCCGACATGGGTTCTGTGGTTAGAAACATCAAAATGAGAATGACACCCTTTTCAGATGATTTCCAAAGAGGGTTATTTTAGAAACTGCAGAAACGAGTAAATGCTCGGAGTGGGAGAGAAGACATCGATTTTGTTATTCACCTGCCTTCAGTCATTCGAAATGTTCCTGAAGAAGCGAGCGGGAAGGTGGAGCTGGTGGCAGAATTTGGGGGGTAAGCAAAAGCCTCGAGAGAGATAGCAGTGCCAGCTGGAGGCTGTCCGTCTTGGGGAAATCAGTCAAGATAAGCATTTAGAGTTCAGTTTCTATTTGTTCAATGTTTAATGTCCAGTTTGAACACTGAAGTGATTTACTTGAGTGTGAAGTGTTGAAGTAGAAAGAGAAGTACTTGAAAGAGACTGGAATTTTGGCTTCACATTTTCCCTTGGGAGGTGGCTGTCCTTACAGGGAACTCTTCCTCTCGATTAGAAATGGGTAATAAGATCAAGAAGGAACACAGCTACATATCCTCATCCTCAGAAATAAAGATGGAGGCTACTTGGCATTAATATTGCTCCTGTGTTAATATGCTTCAAGTGGATATCAAATCAGTTACTCATTATTTATTGGCTGCCTACTGGGTATTTATAGAATTCCTATGAGGAGGAACTAGACCACTGTAAGAATCTAAAAAGAAGGTTCTGGTTAAAAAAAAACAAAAACAAAAACAAAAAACCCTGTGTCTAATAGAGCAGTCTATGTACAATGTTCTATTTCTTTTTTTTTTTTAAGATTTTATTTATTTATTTGACAGAGAAAGAGAGAACGAGAGAGCACAAGCAGGGAGAGCAGCAGGCAGAAGGAGAGGGAGAAGCAGGCTTCCTGCTGAGGAAGGAGCCTGATGTGGAGCTCGATCCCAGGACCCTGCAATCATGACCTGAGTCAAAGGCAAATGCTACCGACTGAGCCACCCAGGCGCCCCTACAGTGCTCTGTTTCTTAATGAAGGAACTCTATGTGAGTACGAGCAGCTTTCTTGCTCTCTTGTTTCCTTGCTCACTCTCCAGGTCCAATGGACACTGAAAATCTCTTTAGTGATGTTAAGAATCTTTCGAAGGTGTAGCTAACCGGTCTAAATCAGTGTCTACATGGGATGCCATCTTCCCATCCCTTTGTCATGGACTACAATGATTTCAATTTAATTCCAACCATTAGAGATTCAGTTCTTTGGATATTGCAGGAATTTCTTAGTTTTCCAAGTCATCTGTTACCGTATTTCTTCTGAGATAATTTTTTCTCTTGCATTTCACATTTCTGAAACTGAGATGCACCTTGAAACCAATTGGTATGTATATTTAACCCAGAAGTGTTTTCAGCCCCCTGTACAGTTATGGAATTGATAAAATTGATCTAATATTGAGGAAGTAAGGGAAAGAGTAAGTAGGTCTCGAGGTAAAGGACTTCTGAGGTAAAGGTGTATTATGGACTACATTATGTGCCCCCCGCCCAATTCATGTATTGAGGTCCCAACCTCAATATTAGGACAAAGACATACACAGATGGAAGACTGTGTAAGGACACGAGGAGAAGACCATCTATAAGCCAAGAAGAGTGGCCCTCAGAGGAAACCAATGCCGTTGACACCTTGATGTTAGACTCGTAGCCTCCAGAACTGTGAGGAAATAAATTTCCGTTGTTCAAGCCCCCCAGTCTGTGGCACTTTGTTACGATGGCCCTCACAAACTATTCTGATGTGGTAATAGTTAAAGGCTAGAGTGAAGAGAGCTTGACAGGCAGCAGGGCCTGTGGGAAGAGAGCCACGGGGCCGAAGACAGAGGGAGAAGTTTAGAAATTCTTTATCTAAATGTCAAAGAATGGCCATTTCTCAGTTGTCAGACCTCACCGCAAAGACGAACACCAGCTCCTTCTCTAACTTTATAAAATGGCAGAGAAGCCATTGGCTTCATCGAATTGGCAGATGACGATACTTAGTTTTGTCATTTTGCTTTTTCATCAAATATCAGCCTTCTCCAGAGGCCTCCTTCATCCGCAGAATTTCATTCTGACTGGTCAGTTTTTCCCTCCTCTTTTACCTGATTGTGGCTGTTTCCATATGAAGCCCAAATAACGGGTCAGTTCTGTCAAGTCAGTTGGGAAAAGAGATCACTCAGACTGGCTGGTAATATCCAGGTACAATTGTAGACACTGTACTGAAAAGAGCCTTTTCTTTTTCCATCCCCCTTTCCAAGCTTCTTTTCTGAATATTATCTTTTAAAATTGTCAAACCATTATTTATAGGATCTCTGCAAAATAGCCTTAGATGCTCTTGGTAGAGGAGATGTGGTAGGGAATCAAATTAGATTGGGTCACAAGGGAAAGTGTCTGTAAGAAATATGAATGGGACCCAGGGGAAATGAAAATTGAAGAGAAACCAGACTTGAGCTGAAAATTCTTTATTTTGCCAAGTTGGACTTGGATTATGTCATCATATGTAATTTCAAGGAATGGGCAAACTAATTTGGATAAAAGAAAAAGTGATCTGACTCGTTTCCCAAAGCATGAATTGAACCGGAGAAGGGAATTTTCTTGGCTGCAAAAGAAATATTCCTACTATCTTTTTCCTATGTTATCCGTTCTCATGAAACTCATCACTTTTCATTCTAAATGAGATGCAAAATGCTGGAATCACATAAAAATGATCATATTCAGTGTATATATTACTTCCTCACACCTCGGTATTCAGACTCCCATATTGCATTTAACTAAAAGTGAGATTTTCCTTCTTATATTTATAGCTGCAGGATGTATACCATATATTTACCCCTCTTCTTCTCACTTAAAATTGTATTTTACGTATCTTCTCTATTTCCTAAAAAGTATAGCACAGTCCTGAGTAGCTTGTAGATGTATCAGTTTGCTATTGCTGTGTAACAAACCAACTCAAAACGTAGCGTCTTAAAACAATAACAAAATTATTTAGCTCATGATTCTGTGGATCTGCAATTTAGGCTGGGCTATTTTGGTAGCACTATTTATCCAGGCCAGAGTTGGCTGATCTCAGCTGGGGCTCATTCAGGCTCCTGCAGTCCACTGTTAGAATAGCTGAACGCCGCCTGATTGTCAGCCTGGGGCCTTAGCTCTCCTTTGGGCTGTCCCTTCACTGGCGGGATGGCCTGGACTTGTGCCCGTGGCAGCTGGGTTTTAAGAGCAGCAAGCAGGTAAGCTTCCATGCAATCTTCAAAGCTTTTTTACGACTCTGCTAATGCATCCCATCAAGTGTGCTAATGGTCCGTGGGCCAAAGGAAGTCACGTGGCTGAGCCCAGAGTCAGTGTGGGAGGCCGCTGCCAGAGGGCGTGGACACAGGAAGGGTGAACAAATTGCAGCTGTTGCTGCTGTCAATCCACGCGAATAGGCATTTCAAAAGTTTGTTTGATAATGAGAGTCAAAGGCATCTAATTTTTCCTACTTTCATAATTTATTGTGCAGACAAATACAGTAAGTCTTGCATTGCTAAGGGACACATATGCTGGCTTTCAAATAATATTTCTTTTTCTTCTGAGAGCAAGACATTACAGAAAACCAGTTACGGATTGAATATTTGTGTCTCCTGGAAATGCGTATGTTGAAGATTTAACTCCCGGCGAGGCTGTGCTTGAGGGTGGGTCCTGTAAAGAGGTAGTTAAGATCAGCTGAAGGTGGGGCTGTATCCCGCCGGAATTAGTGTCCTTGTAAGTAGAGATACCAGAGGGGCATCCGGGTGGCTCAGTGGGTTGAGCATCTGCCTTTGGCTCAGGTCCTGGGGTCCTGGGATTGAGCCCTGCGTGAGGGTCCCTGCTTGGTGGGGAGTCTGCTTCTCCTTCTCCCTCTGCCCCTCCCCCTGCTTGTGCTCTTTCACTCTCAAATAAATGAATAAATAAATAAATAAATAAACTCTTAAAAAAAAAAACCAAAAGAAGAGACACCAGAGAGTACTCCTTCTCTCCTTCCCTCCCTCTCTCTCTGTGCACACGCACTGAGGAAAAGGCCATGTGAGGACATGGTGTAAAGGCAGTCATCGTCTGTAGGCCAGGGAGATCTGTCACTAGAAATCAAATTTGCTGGCACTTTGATCATGGATGTCTAGTCTCCAGAACTGTGAAAATAAATGTTTAAGCCATCCAGTCTGGGGCGCCTGGGTGGCTCAGTTGGTTAAGTATCTGCCTTCCGCTCAGGTCATGACCTCAGGGTCCTGGGATCCAGTCCCACGTCCGGCTTTCTGCTCAGCAAGGAGCCTGCTTCTCCTTCTTCACTCTCCCTCTGTGCTCTCCCTCAATCTCTCTCAAATAAATAAATAATTAATTAATTAAAAAAATAAACCACCCAGTCTGTGGTCTTTTGTTATGAAAGTTCCAACAGACTGATACAAAACTACAGAAGAACAAACTTGATAAGAAAAAAGTTAGATTTTAATGAGATGAGTGTGAGAACATTGAACTTTTTTGGGTGATAAAGTTGATGGATGCATCAACCAACCAACCCATCAATGACACTGAAACCACCTGTACCCTGTTCTAAAAAAGTAACAGTTACCTTAAACTTACAAAATATTATATGTTGATTATATCTCAGTGAAGCTGGGGAAAAAGTTATGGTTAGCATATATTAAGCATTTAACCATTTATCTGGCACTTTACTCATATTACAATCCTTAATCTTCTCCATGAGCCTGAGATGATTATTATTCATATAATAATATGAATAATAATCTTACCATTTTGCAGGTGTGAAAGCTCAGTCTAGAAAAGTTAACTATTGGTCTTGAATAACACCGCCCATAAATGGCTGAGTGGGCCACTCACAATGTGGTCTGTCTCCAGCGCCGCTCACGGTTGCTCACTGTGCCCGTTGTCCGTCCCCAGAGCTGCTGCAAACACCCTCCAGGGAGGAGGCAGTGGCGTCTCTACAGGATATGACACTTTTTTTGAAAGTAAGCTCCACACCCAGGGTGGAGCCCAATGTGGGGCTCGAACTCAAGACGCTAAGATCAAGACCTGAGCTGAGATCAGGAGTCAGATACTTAACCGGCTGAGCCACCCAGGTGCCCTGGGAAATGGCATTTCTACTTGAGTACTTCCCATTCTTGCCAGAACCCCTTCTTTCTCCTCTCCAGTCCAGCTTCTTCGGATGCCCAAATTCATCATACTTTTGCCTCCACGCCTGGTGCCTATTGGGTTGAAAAAGAGTTTAACAGTGCAAAGTATCTTTGGCCGGGTAGGAAGTTAAATGTTCTTTTTACCAGGGGTAGAGTTAACCCTTGTCATCGAATCCAGCGGAAGATGGCAATGAGGCCATGCTAAGGAACCTTGTCCCCACATCTAGGAGTGGTCCGTCAGAAAGGGAAGGTATCTAAGAGGGACAATGCAGAGAGAGGAAGTCACATTTCTGCGAGTAGATGGGGGCGGCTAGGTTTAAAAGCAGGGGGAGAGGTTTTAAGGCTTTTAGATCTCTACGTGTGGTATAATCAGTCGCCTGAGACATTTTAACCAGGTCTTTTACAGTCCTCTATGAATCTAAGCCAATGTGAATTCCTCGCTCTCTCGAGTGAAGGGTAGATAATTGGAGGAAAATTAGATTATTAAAACAAACACCCAAAACACTTGACACTATGTGGAAAAGAACTGACTATTATGCAAATGATCAGGGTCTTTGTCTCCTCCGGTACCCACTGATTCGGAGGAGGGCTGGGACTAAGAGATGTGGGAAAACTAAAAGGACACACCATTGTTTACTCTTCAGGGGAAAGAGTCCAGAGCCATTACCAAAGCCGCCAGGGCAATTAGAGACCCTGAGGGAACGCTGGTAATGGTTTCTGGCCTCAGTAGAAAGTAACTGGAAAAAATGAGTCCACATGGGTAGTTCAGGAAATCTCAGATCACTGCCTTGGGGCGCCTCACACCCGTTTACCAAACAATGGTGTCTCCGACTCCGCATGTGGCCGTGCGTCTGTGTCATCATTTTCTCTGTGGTCTAGCGTGGCTTGGAAACGGTACCATGTCTGTGATTTAGGAGGCACATCCGTGGGACGGAACCCCAGCTTGAAAGGAGCAGGGGAGTCCGAGGCGAACCTGACTGTTGCCATTGTTAATCCTGAGTTGTCCTGGCCCGTCTGTCAAAGTGGCGGCAATGGGGAGTCTGGCTCGGGGAGCGCATTAGAGCCTGAGGCTAATGAAGCAGAGGCACTGGTGAGGGTCCTGTGAAATGCATTTTGCTTTTCATAGGGGAACAATGCTTTCAGGGTCCGAGGCCGCCAGCGTGTGGGTGTGTGTCCGTGTCAGTCGGCGGGAGTGTGAATGGTGACCAGTTCAAGCCAGAGTTTCTTCTGTCCAGTGAGCTCCCCGGGAGTGGCTGGGGGCTGGTTAGGCCCCATCACCTCGTGGTCAGAAGACGATTGAAAGCAAAGGAAGCCAAGCCATTTCTTGATGAATTCAGTGGCTGTGGATAATCAGGATAATCCAAGTTCAGATTTCTTCCTCATTAGCTGATCATTCTCATGAATAACTTCGGTGACGGCCCCCTTTGACTTAGTTGTGTTGTCTTGTTTGGTTTTGTTTAAGCACACGTTAGGCTGAGTCTGAAGGTCTTAAGTCAACCAGAGTTAGGTAATTAATTGATCTGCAGAATTTGATTCCCACAGACAATTTCAGTACATCCCAGCACAAAACCCATCCATTATGTTTTTTGTCTATTCATGTTGCTGTCTTTTCATTTTTGTTTATTTTACTTTATTTTTTAAAAACTGAAGTCTTTTAATTTTTAAAATTTTTATTTATTTATTTATTTATTTATTTATTTATTTATTTATTTATAGAGAGGGTGTGGTGGGGGGGAGAGGGGCCGAGGGAGAAGGAGAGAGAGAATCTCAAGCAGGCTCCACGCTTGGTGTGGAGCCCCACGTGGACCTCGCTCTCAGGACCCTGAGATCACCACCTGAGCCGAAATCAAGAGTCAGTCGCTCATTCGACTGAGCCACCCCCATGTTGCTGTCTTTCTTTTTTTTTTAATGTTTTTTTATTATATTATGTTAGTCACCATACAGTACATCTCTGGTTTCCGATGTAAGGCTCGATGATTCATTAGTTGCGTATAACACCCAGTGCACCATGCAATACGTGCCCTCCTTACTACCCATCACCGGTCCATCCCATTCCCCCACCCCCCTCCCCTCTGAAGCCCTCAGTTTGTTTCCCAGAGTCCATAGTCTCTCATGCTTCATTCCCCCTTCTGATTACCCCCCCTTTCTTTATCCCTTTCTTCCCCTACCGATCTTCCTAGTTCTTATGTTCCATAGATGAGAGAAATCATATGATAATTGTCTTTCTCTGCTTGACTTATTTCACTTAGCATTATCTCCTCCAGTGCCGTCCATGTTGCAGCAAATGTTGAGAACTCATTCTTTCTGATAGCTGAGTAATATTCCATTGTGTATATGGACCACATCTTCTTAATCCAGTCATCTGTTGAAGGGCATCTCGGCTCCTTCCACGATTTAGCTATTGTGGACAGAGCTGCTATGAACATTGGGGTGCATATGGCCCTCATGTTGCTGTCTTTTTAAAAACAGACTATTTTTTTAGAACAGTTTAAGATTTATAGAAAAATTATAAAAATAGTACAGAGACCTACTGTATACCCTCCGCCCAATTTCCTTTATTATTGAATCTTATATCAGTATAGTTTGTTACAATGAATGAATGAATATTGATAGATTACTATTCGCTAAAACCCATAATTTATTCAGATTTTCTTTGTTCTGAACGGTTGTCCTTTTTCTGTTCTTGAATCTCATTCAGAATACCACACTGTGTTTAGTTGTTGTGTGTCCTTCGGCTCCTCTTGGTGGTGACAGTTTTGCAGATTTCCTTGTTTTTGATGACCTCAACAGTTCGAGGAGCATTTGTCAGGTTTTTTGTAGAATGTCCCTTTATTTGAATTTGTCTAATATTTTCCTCATGATTAGACTGGGGGTCTATCGGTGTTGATATGGACTTTGATTTTCTGGCTGAGGTGATGTTTGTCAGGTGTCTCCGTTGTGAAGTTATTCTTTTATCCCCCCGGTTTCCATACTGAATTCTTTGGAAGGAAGTCACCCTGCCCAGCCCATGGTTGAGGAGTAGGGATTTATGCTCTCCCTCCTTGAGGATGGGGTATGTACGTAAATTGTTTGGAATTCTTCATGGGAGATTTGTCTCTTCTTCATTTGTTTATCTACTCAATCATTTATTTATATCAATATGAACTCATGGATGTCTATTTTCTACTTTAGGTTTAGTCCATGGTACTGTGCTTATTCTGTTGCTGGAATTATTCAAGGGTTGGCCGTCAGAAACTCTCTCAGTTGGCTCCTGCGTTCCTTGGGTATACCCCTCAAATTTTTTTGGAGCCCTTCTTTACCTTTGGGCACTACAAAATGCTTTAGGATCATATTGCACATTTCCCACTTCAGTCCCAGAATCAACCATTTCTTTAAGGGACACCGGTTCCTTTTATTGCAGAATGGTATTAGAAAGCAAGATTGAGTGCTGGTGGGTATTCCTTGCTATCAGAGTGTCTTTGTTTCTAGGCTCTCTCAGCTAACAGAGTCAGGAAATACATGTGTGTGAATACTGACCCATGTATAGACACATGGCCATAAATATTTCTCTATGTGGCTATCAGTATCTATATTAAGTTAACCATGAGATCATACTGATTTTCCTAATGCTAATCATTACCATATGGATTATTCTAGCACCCCCCCCTTACTTATCTGTAAACTCCTGCCCCAGCAGTGAGACACCTGGTCTCCACCATCCCCCATCCGTTTTCTTAATTGTTCAGTTCCAGAATGCATGGATTGGGGTATCAGATTTGTTGATTCATACCCCTACGGAAAACAACTTAATTTAGTGGAGTTCTGTGATTATGCACAGTTCCTTTTGTCTCTAGTCTTGAGGACTCATATCCTTTCCAAAATTACTTAGGTCAGCATCATTGCCCCCTTTCCCTACACTGAGCTTGTGTCATGCATTTATAATAAAATTTGATTCTCTTATCACAGTCTGCTTTCCTATCTGGGATCTCTGATCTCCTGAATGAATTTTAAAAATTTTGCCCATATTAAGGGTTTCTCTTGGTGCTATAAAGTTCTGTGGGTTTTGGCAAATGATGTCATGTATCCACCAGCACAACATTGCACAGAACAGTTCCACTGCCATGAAAAAGGCCTTGAGTTTCACCTATTCAAGTGTCCCACTCTCTCCTCAACACCCTGGCGATCACGGCAATTTTTACTGTATATAACCTTGCCTTGTCCAAAATGTTATATACTTAGAATCATATACCACCTAGCCTTTCCAGATTGGCTTCATCCGCTTAGCAATAGAAAATTAAGGGTTGTCTATGTCTTTTCAGAGCTTGATAGTGCCTTTCTTTTTATCATAGAACAACATTCCATTTTATGGATTTACTACTGTTTGTTCCTCCATTCATCTGTTGAAAGACATCTTGGTTCTACTTCCAGTTTGGGGTGATTAGGAATAAAGCTGCTATAACATTCACGTGGGGATTTTCATGCAAACGTAATTTTGCAAATCAATTGCTAAACACCTTGGAACTTGACTGCTGGATCGTGTGATGACTACGTTTAGTTTTCTGAGAAACGGCCAGACTGTCTTTCAAAGTGGCTGGATCGTCCTCGCAATGAACGAGAGTTCCTGTTGCTGCACATTCCACCAGCAATTGATACTGTCAGTTTCTTAGATTTTAGCATCTTAATATGCATATTGATAGCTCCCTGTTGTTTTAATTTGCAATTCTCTGATGACAAATGATAGTGAGCATTTTTAGGTATGCTTTTTTTGCCATCTATACATCTTCTTTGGTGCTGCATTAGATCTTTGGTCATTTTTTAAATTGGATTTTTTGTGGTCTTATTTTTTTAGTTTTCAGAGATTTTGTGTATGTGTATATTTTAGATACAAGTCCGTTATCAGATGTTTGTGGCATATATGTTTTATCCAGGCCTGTGGCTTGTTTTTTCATTACCTGCTAAGAATTTTTACAATTGAGATTTTACATTTAGTTTTTGATCCATTTTGAGTTAATTTCTACGAAAAGTATAGGATTTGTATCTAGATTAATTTTTTTGCATATGGACAATCCATTAGTTGAAAAGATCATCCTTTTTCCGTTGAATTTCAATTGGCTATATTTCTGGGCTCTCTGTCCTGTTCCATTGATCTCTGTATCTATTGTTTTGTTAATACCACGCTGTCCTGATTACTGTGGCTTTATAATATGTTTTTTCTTTTTCAGTATTTTCCTGTTTTTTTCTGGTTCTTTGCCTTTCCGTATAAATTTTACAGTCTGTTAATATCTACAGACAGGTGTGCTGGTAAGGTGTAGGGAAGGGGAAGCATTCTATAATCTTATGATTAAATCTAAAAATTTCTTTCTGAGCCTGTGACCTTGAGCTGTTTCCTCCACTAGGGTTTCTTAGCTTCCTCCAAGTCCCCTTGGGTCAAGCAGAAGGTTAGAAGGGGTGGAGTTAGGCAAAAGCCTTCTACTTCTTCTGCTTAGGTGGGATAATGCTCTGATAAATTGTTTTCCCCCCGAGGACGAGGAGTCTGTTATGTAGAATGTTCTGGGTGTATTTCAGAATGGTCGCTTTTACCTCCCCCATCCAGAGCCGGGGCACTTACTGATTAACGTTTCCCCATGAGACCCTGATAGGTTTCCTATAGGTAAAGCTCAGGAACGGGAAAAGTTGTTCTCTAAGACTTCAGTTTCTAGGATTTTCTCGCTGTCCTGAAAGTCCACACTAGCCTCCAGCAATTTTTCAAAATTACCACCTATGGGTTCCTACCAGTTTATGGCTCCAGTGGCTTTTGCTCCAAGTAAGCAGACCTTGGTTGTGATTCTTTGTGTTCACCTGTCGCTCCCGAGTTTGGGTAGTGTTTGATTTTGGATGGTGGTTTGCCTTGTAACCTCAATTCTCTGCTGGGTCCGAGAAAAGTTCTTGGTTTTCAGTTTCTTCATCTTTTTTCTTGTAAAGATGGAAGGGATGATTTCTAAGCTCTTTACAAGTTAGAGTTCAAACTGGAAGAAGTTTCCGTGTTACTTTATTTTTAGAAGTTTGAATCACTGTAAACCCTTGCTGAAATAATACCCCACATCTCTAGGGTACAGATGAAGTTATACCTCCTTACCTTATCTTAACTCTATTCCATATAAAACTTGGTTTAGAAACATAAAGTGAGTTGCTCAAGGGTCTCATGGCCAGTTGGCTGCTATTTTGGAGACAGAAATCCCCAGTCTGGGGCCATTTCACTTATAACAAAAATGTGTCTGCTTGAACTAAGGTTAACCTCAGCTCATTTAAAACACCAATATCTGCATTGTATACAGATATTAGGGCCAAAGGAGTCAAGACTAGAATCCCAGTAGGAACAGAGTAAGCTTAACACTTTTTTCCTTGTCCCATGCCTATTTTAGGATTTCTCCTATTTGCTTGGCCACTTCGTTGGCACTTAAGATATAAAGTGGACCAAAAGAGAAGAAGAAGAAGAAGAAGAAGAAGAAGAAGAAGAAGAAGAAGAAGAAGAAGAAGAAGAAGGAGAAGAAAAAAAAAAAGGGAAGAATAAAAGGATGGAAAGCCCTGTGAGCAGTGTTGTTTTTTTTTTCAACCCACAAAGAAGAAAGAAAAAGTAGGCCGGAGAAACAGCTCCCTCCACTCTTGAATCCATCACAAAAGTGCCATCTGAATGGTCAAGTCTTTGACTTGGATATGGGTATCATTGTTGGTCCCTATACTCAGTCTGTACAGCTATCTCTGATGTCAGACTGAGTTTATTCCTGGCTCCCCCTCCTACCTGCTGTGTGATTTGGGGCAAGTTACTTGAACTCTCTGTGCCTCAATTGTCTCATTAATAAAATACCCCTCAAAATGTTCTCGTATGGGTTAGATGAATGTATTGATACCTGTACATCCATGTCTGTTGGAATATAGTGCTTGGTGTGTAGTAAGCACTGGATTAATGCTGTTATTGTAACTGTTGCTTGTCCGTTGTATCCCCACCAGCCCTATCTGTATGTGATGAGTTCAGTGGCTTTCTCTCCAGGGCTCATTTCTAGCTTTCCTGAACATAGATACATAACCACAAGCTAGTGGAGAGGATGATTTTTTGGCCAGCTCTGTATTCCTTTTAAACTGCTGGCATCTAAAATTAAGCCCAACCTCCGATTTTTAGGAGTTTCTCTAATTTACTGAGTCCAGCAAACAACTCCTTGTGCCTAATGCCTCCAGGGTGTGATGCAAGACGGACCTTTCTGGTTTGGCATTGGCTTCCCTGATAAACTCCTTCTAATCCCGACCCACTCACCCTTCTCGTCTATGAAATTATATTCTTTGGCCATAGCATTTCATGTAATTGTAGCATTTAGTTTTGAGCCTGTGCCCAGAGGCCTGTGGGCAATGGGCATGTTTAAGAAATCCAATAAATGAAAGGAAATAAATGTACAGAGTGAAAAGTAAATGGGCCAATACTGTTCGGAGAAAAACCCCAAAGTGACTGCTTGCTTGCTAGAACAGGAATAATTTTAGAACAAGCCAGTAATATAAACAAAGTTAATGAAAACATTTTGCTTAGTAAATACACTGGGTTTGTGCTTTCTACCTTTCTCCTGGGTCTTTGCTTTATAAGAGGCATCATTATGACCCTCTTCTGGTGAATAAAGTACCTTGACCAGAAGCCAAGGTAGGTCAACCTTTTCCTACATTCAGCTCTCAGGTGACCAAGGAGGCAGTGGACTAATTTAATTTTCCTTTACTGGCTTCTCTGAGGAAGGTAACGCACACACTGGGTATACACAATTGGGGGGGCTCCCAATCTGCTTGTAAAGCCTTCTTTCATTGTTGACTTTGTCCCTGGATGTGCCTTGGTGGGCTTCGTTTCTGTTCTGCTCCCTCCTTGATGCAATTAAGTGGCTCCCCGAGCAACTGATCCCATGGATACACTTTCCCCCCGTTGGCCACACCAGGGTCAGAAAACACTCATACCTGGGTCCTTCGCTTATTTTACCAACTGATTTTTTTTTTCCTGTTAAAAAGTATACTCTTCTCCTGAAACCAGGACAACTGAACCCTTGCCATGTATAAGGCATCATGCGAGATAACCAGAGCTCTCTTGTGCCTTCCCTTCCCACCACTCAAATTATAGTCAACTCTTTATTTGCATAATGAGCCATGCTCTCTCCTAGTTCTGGGCCTTTTACCTGTTGATGTTTCTAGACCTGAAAATCCCCTCTCCCTCTTCACTATGAAGTGCCAACATCATTTTCTGTTCCTCCTTCAGGACCCCACATAGACATCTTCTCCTCCAGGAAGCCTTCCCTGATACACCACAGCAAAATTGGCCCATGTACCCCTCCCGTGCACTCCTCCAGCTTTTCATGCCCTTCCATCATGGTAGCAGTTACCATAGTGAATAGAATTGCCTGTCGACCTGTCTCTACCGCCAGCCCCATCCAAAAAGGTCTCCTGATTTTCTGGACCCAGGGCAAACCGCACTGCTGTCTTTTAGGACAATGCTTTGCACAACGTGGTACGAGATGAACGCCAGAAATGACTGAGGACTCATAACCATAGGCCTCTCAGGAAGTTCAAGATGAATACACCTATCTCTGCTCTTGGTAAATATCAGAAGGGAAAATGATGGTGAAGAATTCTTTGCCCTTTATTTATTTATTTATTTTTCTCACCAAACTTCTTCATTTTATTTTTTCATCATAAGTGTACTCTTTAATCCTTATCCTCAATTTCTTTTTATTTATTCCACTAATGGATTTTTAAAAAATGCTTTCTTTTTTTTTTTAAAGATTTTATTTATTTATTTGACAGAGATAGAGACAGCCAGCGAGAGAGGGAACACAGCAGGGGAGTGGGAGAGGAAGAAGCAGGCTCCCAGCGGAGGAGCCCGATGTGGGACTCGATCCCAGAACGCCGGGATCACGCCCTGAGCCGAAAGCAGAAGCTTAACGACTGAGCCACCCAGGCGCCCCTAAAAATGCTTTCTCCTATCTATCTGTCTATCTATCTATCATCTATCTATCTATCTATCATCTATCATCTATCTATCATCTATCATCTATCTATCAATCATCTATCTATCCTCTATCTAGTTGATAAATGGGAAGAATTTTTACTTACGGGTTTGTTTGTTTTGTTGGTGTCACCCCTCTTGGGGAATAACCGAGCTTTACCTTCTTAAAGTACTTTGCACTTCACAAAGAACATTCACACATCCGATGGTGGAAAGAGCCTGGGATGGATCATTATGTTCCCGGTTCAAACCCTGTCTCTTCTAGTTGCTAGTTCTGTAGTCTGAGGTGAATTGTTTATCCTTTCTGAGCCTCGGATCTTCATGTGTTCGATGAGGCGTCATTGTGTGTGTATATATGGCGTCCTGGCAGGAAACCGGGGGCAATGTATCCCAAAATGCCTGTGCAAGCACTTTGCGAACACAGATTAGCATATAAATATTACTCGTGATGAATCTTCTCAATCATCTCATGAGGTGATTGAGGCAAATATGTTTATCCCCGTTAAAGAGGAGAGAACTGAGCACCGCAAGCACCGTTTGTGCCCTACTAGATGACTTTGTCTTGTTCTGGTTTTTTTTCTGTTTTTTATTTTTATTTTACTTCAAAATTTTATATCCTGTTTTGGTTTCTTTTTTAAACTTGTCTTGGTTTCAGACCTACTGTATAACTTTTTCTTATGTGGAAAGTCGGGCGCCGCTGGTTCTCCTTCACTTGGCCAGCTTCCTGGCCTTCTGCGCACGAGGGTGTCCTTTGACCTTTGGGTGGGCCAGATGTGCTGGAGAGCCAACATTGCAGGAGCATCGCCCGATTAAGGAAAGGACCCGAGGAGGTGGGTAAATACCCTACCTTCCTCCCCCTTCATGGGACAGTTCTGAGCTGAGTTCTACACAGCTTCGCAGAGAATTTGGGGTGGGGTGGGAGGGTGGACTGAGCCCCAGCTGTCCAGAGCAGTAAACCACTCACCCAGGCTCCCTTTTCTGTCTCCCGTCTCCACTGGCCCATAGTGCTTCCTGAGATCACCCCGCAGCCACCACCTCCAGTAAGCCACTTGCACCAAAATCCTTGCCTCAGATCTGATTTGGGATGACCCAAGTAAGACAGCGAGACTCTCAGAAGTTAGGAGGCTCGTGTACGGTCGCACGTTTGAGGAGCAGGGGGTCTTATAAGCCCTTTCTATTGAGATGCCTACCATTGTGTTATGGGCTTGCACAAGCAGGGACCTAAAAAACTTTATTTTTTTTTTAAATGGAAAGCGTAGTGATTAGTCAGATGAAACCACACCCTTTTCTCATTTATCCTCAGATTTATGAAGCCTACTTTGGAAGGACAGGGACAGAAGTACGAATTTTGGGGTGAATAAATAGAAATTACACAGCTGATAAAGGACATCTGGGAGACAAGGGTGGACAATGAGTTGAGATTTTTAAAAAATTCTGAAACCATAGGAAAAACAATGTAAAACAATGATCTTTATAGAAAGAAGAACAATAAAACAATGACATTTCTGCCTGGGGACGATGGCCCAAAAGTTCACGAAAGCAGAGAAAGCAGCACATTTGAATTTTTCTCTTTTATTTTTTTTTTCTTCAAGAACAGTCTTTAAGTGATAAAATTGGGCAATGGCTTGCTTACGATTAAACTGACACAAGTGTGGGGAGGAGCCACTAAGAGATCATGCTTTCCGGTCTCAGGCCTAGCCACTACTCACCTTTGAGAAACTAGGAGATGGGAAAGCAGAATCGTTCCGATAATTAACAACTTATTCTGAAGACATGGAGGAGTGCCTGAAGTTTTGACACAGAAACCTGTAATAGAGACATTTTAGACAGCAAGCATCTGGATAAAAATTGTAAAAGTATAAGGATAGAGTTATTTTAATAAGAAAGAATTGGTCAGCCCTAGGAACCAGGGAAGTTTTGCTAAAGCAGGTTGTTATGATTAACCTTATTTTGAATTTGTGATTGCATTATCAGATGAAAATCAGGGGCGTGTTTTTGCGTAGTGAATATTGTTACACACAAAAGTGTGTGTTGGTTTGCTTCTTTTTGCTGCCCTGCAGTTTTGTCTGTTGATTTGTGTATTCAATGGAAACATGTTAACTGAATGGCATTGTCACTTGGTGGCTTCAGAGCTCATGGAACACGGCCTTAGGCTTATTATTCAAAGTGAGATTGCAATTTTTGCTATGATGTCGTTTTAGAGCAGTGAGGTTTGTACGGTTTCACTGTCCGGCCTGGCCTCAAATACTGGCTCCGACACTTTCTGAATAAATCACAAAACTGAGTTTTCTCAACCACAAAAGAAGGTGAGAAAATATAGCAATTATTTCATAGTGTTCTTTTAAAAAAAATATTTTATTTATTTATTTATTTTAGAGAGAGAGAGAGTGTCCGAGTGGGGGGAGGGGCAGAGAGAGAGGGAGAGAGAGAATCTTAAGCAGACACCCTGCTGAACACAGAGCCCAACATGGGGCTCGATCTCATGACCCTGAGACCATGACCTGAACCAACAAGAGTCAGAAGTTCAACTGACTGAGCCACCCAGGCGCCCCTCATAGTGTTCTTTAGATGATTAGATTCAATAAAACATCAGAAAATGTTATAAATTATGAAGCCTTATATAAATGATAGAAATTATGTGTTTTAGCAAAACCAGTATGTCAATTTTAATCATAATGAGAAAATAATGATTTTGTTATTCTAAATTCTAAATTTATTATTATAAGTCCAGAATACATCTCTGCTTGCTTGTTTGTGTTGGAGTTCAGAGAGAGTTTAATACTTTGCCAAATAAAAACCCAACCCATTTTTAGATGAGGTACAAAATTACTTGACCTGGTTGTTTTATGGAAAGGCTGCCTGGACAGAGGATCAGCAAACTAACCCACGGGCTGAATGTTCTCTAAATCAAGTTTTATCAGAGCACAGCCACGCTCGTTCATTGGCGTGCTGTCTATAACTCTATCAGAGCTGCAATGGCGGAGTCGAATAGTTTAACATAGACCATATGACTCACAAAGCCAAAAACAGTCACTATGTGGCATTTTGTAGAAAATGTTTGTCAACTCCTGGTCTAGACTAAAAAGTGTGTATGTGATATGATATAGTCATCTGTAGCCATATTTGGGGAGGATATGCTTAAGCAAAGATAAAGAAATTCTGGAGTTTACAAGTTACAGTAATCAGAGTGGGAGTCCAGTAACATAGACAGTATGCACATTTACTCTATTAAAATCACAGCAGAGTTATTCACTTTTGTTAGGCTTATAGTCAGAGAGTATAACACAAAAATCCTGACTCTGAAGCATGGATTTAAAAACGTCATTGGTGGGCACCTGGGTGGCTCAGTCAGTGAAGCGTCTGCCTTCGGCTCACGTCATGATTTCCGGGTCCTGGGATCGAGTCCCATGTCGGGCTTCCTGCTCAGTAGGGAGTCTGCTTCTCCCTCTGCCTCTGCTCCCCCTATTTGTGTGCTCGCTCTCTCGTTCTCTCTCTCGCAAAAATAAATAAATAAAATCTTAAAAAAAACAAAACAAAACATTATTGGTGTTGGGAATTCAAGGAGTTGCTCTGAAGAACAACTGGGGAGAGGGACCCCAAAGAGAAGCTGAGTGTGCTTTGGGATTGCTTGGCTGAGATTTTCCTGTTTAACTTTAATGGAAGTACTGGACCAGTGCTCTCACAGATCCAGTCACTCGTCAGAGCTTAGGAAATTCTCTAGACAGGGGCGCCTGGGTGGCTCAGTCGTTAAGCATCTGCCTTCGGCTCAGGGCGTGATCCCAGCGTTCTGGAATCGAGCCCCGCATCAGGATCCTCCGCTGGGAGCCTGCTTCTTCCTCTCCCACTCCCCCTGCCTGTGTTCCCTCTCGCTGGCTATCTGTCTCTCTGTCAAATAAATAAACAAAATCTTAAAAAAAAAAAAAAGGAAATTCTCTATGTAGCTTCCAGAAGCTACAAGCATTATGCCCCTGAAAAAATACATTACTTGCAATACTAGTTGCCTTGTGCTAAGAGCTGGCATACTGAACTCTGCGTAGTAGTTTGGCTCAGTCATACTTGAACCAGGCAACCACCTTTATTAAAATAGGAACCAATGTCATTTTTAGCCCACATTTACACTGAACCCAAACTTTCTTTAAGAAGTTTCAAATAGGGGCACCTGAGTGGCTCAGTCGGTTAAGTGCCTTCGGCTCAGGTCATGATCCCAGGGTCCTGGGATAGAGCCCCATGTTGGGCTCTCTGCTCAGTAGGGAGTCTGCTTCTCCCTCTCCCTATGCCCGCTGCTCTGGTTGCTTGTGCTCTCTCTCTCTCTGTCAAGTAAATAAAATTAAGAAAAAAAAAAGAAGTTTCAAAATAATTCAGCGCTTTTCTCAGAGCATTGCCAGGCAAGCAGGTTCCTCTGATTTCTGATTCCATGGTCAAGGTTAACTGAAGACATTAAGATATGTATTTTCTAAGATTTTTGAACTGGCCAGAGATAATGGATAATGCTGGGATAATGCTTAGCCACAATGCAGTTTTTCAATGGTGGATTCTGCTTATAACTTAGAGCCCGCGGACTGCTTCATTATGATAATAAAAGCTTTAACTTTGAATTTATTACGTATTTTGGGGTGGGCAGGTCTTTGGCTAATTTGTTAAGCATACAATCTCATGCTGGTGAACGTAAATTATGAACGGGGATGTCTCATCTCCACTGCTTTTCCATGTGTGAGATCCACTGAATGGTATGAAGGGGAAAGGACAGCTTGAAGGAGTCTGTGGAAAGCAACATTAACTAGGCCTACAGAAATACCTGCAGGCTTCCATTGAGTCTGGATAACTTGGAACCAAATCACAGAATTTTAGAGTTTGGAACATTTGTAATGATTTATATCAATATTTTTCAATTTTAACCACATTTTGTCGGTGCAAAAGCTGAGAGTGATGAAGCGATTTGGCTATAGTCACACGTCTAATTTCTGGAACAGCACAGATTAGAAACTGACTCTGAGGTTTAGTGCCATTTCCTCTACACAACATCCTTAAACTCACTTAGAAAAAGTGTGCCTGTGAAGGAATTCAGTTAATGGGGTAGGAACTGAGGGAACCATTTTGGGTTAAGTGACTACGGCCAATACTGTGGGAACTTGAGACTGAACCCCGAGGAAATGACCGTTTGAAATGGATCTGAGAGGGAAATTACTGCCGTTTCAGAAGCAATGTGGACAACTTTATGTCAGTGACTGATTGGAACTAATGCTCATAAACATGTCTGACATCTTAGAACCTGTCAAAATCCTGTCAGGAGTGTGGCCAGTGGAGCTCCTGACAAGGAGGCAGTGAATAGAATGACAGGGGCTGACATGAACTTTTTAGGGATTGATTTTTAAATAGAAGGAAAGAGATGGTACTAGTGATGATATTTGGGATCTTTCTGTGTGTATGGGGGGAGTATAATTATCATTCAACTTAATAATTTATCAATCTGACTATAGGTAAACAAATAACTTCACCTGCAGTTATAAATGGTGGTAAGTCTGTGTCTAACCTCTGTAGGAAGGTTTCTGGTTCCTGGCAAATGGTTCTCTGTCCCCAGTTAATCCTGGAGAAAAGAATATAATTAAGCACAAGAGAAACATGAATGCCAGAAAATAGTAAAATAAAAGAATAAAAGCAACCCACAAACAAATTTTGAGAACTCCCCGAGGGAACAGAAGACCATTTGTAGTGGTGCTGACAGTTGGAGGAAGGTGCAGACAGAGGAAGAAGGTGTCCTGTGGTTAGTGAAGGTCTTCAAATCTGTTCTTTTTCCCTCTGTCTTTCCCCTTCATTGCAGAGATGACTCTGGATAGCAGCCTGAGAGCAGGAAACATTGCTGGGGGGGAAGTTCGTGAGGGCAGATGCTGACTGATCAGGTGGCCTTACTTCCCCCGTGTAGGCCCACAGGGGTCATGGATTACAATTTAGGAGACCACCTCTTTTCTAAAGCATCTTGCCCTGGAGCTTTAAGGTAGAGCCCAGACCAGAATAGTTGTCTGATAAGTTGGCTACAAATCAGAGTAATTCACAGTGGTTGGTGGTACCTGAGCTTTCTACACTGAGGCTCATTCTCTTTTCTTTAACTCAGCTAAACCAGGCAGAGTAGCTGGTATCCTCATGAAAAAAAGAGTTCCCAGGCCAAAATAACTAGACTTCTGAAGACTACGTAGAGCCTCTGATAGAGAAATATTGGAAGAGGTAGACTAAGAATTTATAGTAACTGCGATGAAGATACTTTAGCCTGTGAGGGAATAAACATATTAGCTACGCAAGACAAAATAATAATAAAACAAAGTGGAAATAAATAGAAAGTATGAATTTAAATGAAGGAAGATATATGGCCTAAGTAGGAAGATAATACAACTGCAAAATGAATTAATGAACTGGGAGAGTAAAGTAAGAAATTCTTCTAGAAGTCAGCAGGAATGCATAAAAAATAGAAAACAAACACATAAACAAATAAAAAAAGCTAATAGGTATGGCAGATTGAATAGAAGTGCCACGATCTAGTAAAAGACACCCAGAAGAACAGAGAAGATACATGGAAGGAAAGAATATGAAGAAACAATGGTGATAAATTACTCATACATAAAGAAGAAGGAAGAACTCAGTTTGAAAGGGCTAATAGATTGCCAAATATGGCATAAGAAGAAAACCCACACCAACACATATTATGATAATATCTAAGAACAATAAGTACAAAGAAAACATTGTACAAGCTTCCTGAGAGAAAGTAAAGGTCATCTAAAATTAAGTAAGAATCAGGTTGATATCAGACTTTTCTTTTTTTTAATTCTTTTTTAATTGCAGTGTAATTAACGTACAGTGTTATTTTAGTCTCACATTATGCAATAATTCTTTTTTTTTGATGCTTTTTTATTATATTATGTTAGTCACCATACAGTACATCCCTGGTTTTTGATGTAAAGTTCCATGATTCATTAGTTGCATATAACACCCAGTGCACCATGCAATATGTGCCCTCCTTACTACCCACCACCAGCCTATCCCATTCCCCCATACCCCTCCCCTCTGAAGACTTTTTGATGACAATACTGGATGCAAGAAGACAATGAAGTTAAATTTTTGATTTTTAAAAAATTTATTAAAAAATTTTAAACACTAAATTTAAATTTTAAAAGTATTTTGAAACTATTGAAAAGAAAATAGCTTCAAAAATAATAAAAATAATAAATAAATAATAAAAATAATAAAAAAGAAAATAACTTAGAGTTATAACGATAATGGCAAAATTGCCATTCAAATGAGAGGGGCAATAAAAATATCCCCAGGCGTGTAAGGCCTCAGAGAGTTTGTCTTATGAAAGCACACATTGAGAATACTTTTTGTAAAACCATTCATTTCAGAAGAGAAATACATTCTGGAGATTGAGCAAGAGATATGTTGAAAGCAAGAATGATAAAATATTGTGGGGTAGTAATGTGATGAGGGGTGTGGATAGCAGGACACCGAGGGACCGTGTGAGCTCGCCAGCCCCCTTTTCTATTTAGGGAGAAGATAGAGATCTTGATGGGCTAATTTTATTCATTTCCTAGGGCTGCCCTTACAAAGCACTACAGACTGGGCAGCTGATGCAACAGAAATTCATTTCCTCATCGTTCTGGAGGCTGAAAGTCTTAGACCCAGGTCTCAGCAGGTTTGGTTTCTTCTGAGGCCTCTCCGCTTGGCTTGTAGATGGCCAACCTCTCCCTGTGTTCTCACATGGTTTTCCCTCTGTGTGCAATTATGTCTGTGTCCTAAAGTCCTTTTATAAGGATGCCACTCAGATTGGATTAGAGCCCCCTGCAACGACCTCATTTGACCTTAATTACCTCTTCACAGACCCTATCTCCAAATACAGTCACATTCTGAGGTACCAGGCATTGGGACAACAACATAGGATTTGGGGGTCACACAATTCAGGCTATACTACTGATATTCTTCCAGCACACACCCATAAGCAAACTAGCCAAGGATTATTCTGATTGGTTGGTATCAAGGCAATTACCAGGTGCTAGATATTTTCAATATCACCTCTAGATATTGCAAGTTAAAGAAATAAATAAGGGTGAATAATTACATGTCTAGGTGAAGAACGATCACATAAGAGCAAAAACAGAATGTATAGCTTTTACTTCATCAAAATAAAAAGCTTCTGCACAGCCAAGGAAACAGTCAAAAAAACTAAGAGGCAGCCCATGGAATGGGAGAAAATATTTGCGAATGACACTACAGATAAAAGACTGGTATCCAAGATCTACAAAGAACTTCTCAAACTCAATACACAAGAAACAAATAAACAAATCATAAAATGGGCAGAAGATATGAACAGACACTTTTCTAATGAAGACATACAAATGGCTAACAGACACATGAAAAAATGTTCAAAATCGTTAGCCATCAGAGAAATTCAAATCAAAACCACAGTGAGATACCACCTTACGCCAGTTAGAATGGCAAAAATTGACAAGGCAGGAAACAACAAATGTTGGAGGGGATGTGGAGAAAGGGGATCCCTCTTACATTGTTGGTGGGAATGCAAATTGCTACAGCCACTCTGGAAAACAGTGTGGAGGTCCCTTAAAAAGTTAAAAATTGAGCTACCCTATGACCCAGCCATTGCACTACTGGGTATTTACCCCAAAGATACAGACGTAGTGAAGAGAAGGGCCATATGCACCCCAATGTTCATAGCAGCATTGTCCACAATAGCTATATTGTGGAAGGAGCCGAGATGCCCTTCAACAGATGACTGGATTAAGAAGATGTGGTCCATATATACAATGAAATATTACTCAGCCATCAAAAAAAACGATTTCTCAACATTTGCTGCGACATGGACGGGGCTGGAGGAGATAATGCTAAGTGAAATAAGTCAAGCAGAGAAAGGCAATTATCATATGGTTTCATTCATTTGTGGAACATAAGAAGTAGGAAGATCGGTAGGAGAAGAAAGGGAAGAAGAAAGGGGGGAGTAAACAGAAGGGGGAATGAACCGTAAGAGACTATGGACTCTGGGAAACAAACTGAGGGCTTCAGAGCGGAGGGGGGGGGGCGGAATGGGATAGGCTGGTGATGGGTAGTAAGGAGGGCACGTATTGCATGGAGCGCTGGGTGTTATATGCAAGTAATGAATCATGGAACTTTACATCAAAAACCAGAGATGTACTGTATGGTGACTAACATAATATAATAAAAAAATTATTATATAAAAAAAGAAAGTATAGCTTTTAAACGAGAAAGAGAAATTAACTTGACCTATTCGTAGAAAGCAGGAAGAAGAAAAAAAACCTAAAAATGCAGGACATGGAAAATATAAAATGAAAGAACAAATATGAGTAAAGAAAACAAAATAATTATATTAAATGTAAAAGGGTAAAACACTTTTATTGACACTCTTTGATTGGATTTTTGGAAGATACAGCAGTAAGATAAAAGGCACAAAAAAATAAAAATAAAATAAAAAATACATCTGGAAAATAAGAATTGAAAGAAATCTGGAACAGACATCTTAATAACCGATGAGATAAAACAAAAAGGACCAAGAAGGATATCAGAGGTTGTAAATGGAGCAAGAGGACAGAGAGGTAGAAGTATTTTGATCCATTAGGGACCTAATAACACAGCTGTAAATAATATCAAGCACCAACTGGCAGAATTTCAGGAAGAAATGGATAAATCATCAGGTGTGGCTAGAGATTTTTACACACCTCTCAAAGTTCATAGATTAAGCACCTGCGTGTGTGTGAACACACACACACACACACACACACACACACACACACACAGCAGCAGCTGGATCAAAGACCTGAACAACACAGTACAATAAATAAGCTCATGGTAAAATATAGAAATATATATGTATGAATTTCTACATCCAATAAAGAATACACATTACTTATAAGCACACATGGGACATTTACAAAAATAGACTATAAATCAGTTTCATTGCCTGAGTTCTCTGACCATAAGTTCTCTGAATTTTATATGTAATAAAGTGAAACATTAATTACCAAACCATAACAAAAACACATCTGATGTATTTGGAAGCTAAATATTTCAAAACAATCCATGTGTTAAAAATGAAAACATTATATGTCAAAATTTGTGAATGCAGCCAAGCAGAAAAATTTATAACTTTAAAAATAACATGAAACAACAAAGATTAAAAGTAAATGAGCTTAATTTTCAGCTCATGAATTTGGAGAAATAGCAGGGAACAAACCCCAAAAAACAAGGATGGAAATGATAAGCATAAAAGCAGAAATCGAGAAAATCAAGAACAGAGTAATAGTTAAGATTAGCAAGACCAAATGCAGATTCTTTGAAAAGATTAACAAGGTAGACCTCTGATAAGATTAATGAAGAAAAAAGAAGCAAATAAACAAGACACATACAGAAAAAGTGATATAACCATCGATACAACAGAGATTTGAAATAGAGACATTTAAGATCCTAGATGAGTTGAATAGATTCCTAGAAACATATAAAATGCTAAAATTGTCACAGGAGAAAACTTGCGTAGACCTAATAAAGAATGACTTGACATGATCTCAAACAATTATCCAAGACTGACAGCAATAAACAAACGAAAAACCAAAAGAAACCTCAGGTTTCGACGAATGCTAAGTTTTACCCAAATATCAAGGAATGGTAAATTCTGTATTATACTAGTTGTTAATGGAAGCACAGAAGGATCAAATATTCTCTAGATCGCTTTTCACAGTTTTATTGAGATATAATTTATATAATTTAAAATTGACCCACTGAAAATGTTCAATTTGATAATTTCTAATAAGTTTATTAACTTTTGCTACAATTGCAATTCAGAACCAACTATATCACCCCAGAAAGTTCCTGCGTGCCTGCAGTCAATCCTCACTCCAACTCCAGTCCCAGGCAACCTCTGATCTGCTTTCTGTCTCTCTGGTTTTATCTTTTGCAGAAACTTCATATAATATATGTCCAGCATACAGCCTTCTTTATGTCTGGCTTTTTCACTTACCGTAATGTTTTTGAGGTTCATTTATACTGTTACTTGTATCGCTCATTCATTCCTTTTTATTGCTGAATAGTCTTGCTATAGGTTATATTCGTTTCCTAGGGCTGATGTAACAAATCACATGTGGTTTAAACAACAGAAATTTATTATTTCATGTTCTAGAGGGTAGAAGTCTGAAATCAAGATGTTGGTAAGGCCACGCTCTCTCTCTCTCTGAAGTCTTAAAGGAAGGATCCTTCCTTTCCTTCCTGGCTGCAGATGGGTGCCTGCAATCCTTGGTTTTTGGCAGCATAACCCCAATCTGTTTCCATGACCATTTTCCCCCTGTGCTTGCCTCCAAATTTCTCTCTTTTTATGAGGATATCCATCATTGGATTACAGCTCACCCTACTCAAAGGTGATCTCTTTATACCTGATCGTCTGCAAAGACCCTACTTCCAAATAAGGTCATATTCACCGGTTCAGGATGGACATGAATTTGGGGGGAAACTATTGAGCCCAGGACCGATGCATATACTATTTGTTCATTCATTCACTACTTGCTGAATGCTTGGGTTGTTTCCAGCTTGGGTTATTACAAATATTCTCATAGGAAACTTTGAGAGGACATATGGTTTCATTTCTCTTGAGTAGATATCTAGGAGAAGAATTGTTGACTCGTATGATAAGTGTGTATTTAACTTTTTTTTTATTTTAATATTTTTTTTATAATATTATGTTAGTCACCATACAGTACATCCCTGGTTTCTGATGTAAAGTTCGATGATTCATTAGTTGCGTATAACACCCAGTGCACCATGCAATACGTGCCCTCCTTACTACCCATCACCGACCTATCCCATTCCCCCACCCTCTCCCCTCTGAAGCCCTCAGTTTGTTTCTCAGAGTCCATAGTCTCTCGTGCTTCATTCCCCTTTCTGATTACCCCCCCTTTCTATATCCCTTTCTTCCCCTAAGAAATATTCACATATTCTATTTCTGCACGTGATTGTCACATTTGGTATTATCATTCTTTTTTTGATATGGTTATTCTAGTGAGTATAAAGTGGTATCTTATTTTATTTGCAGTGCTCTGCTGATTAGTGATCATGAGCTGCTTTACCCTATTCATATATATATTCTTTGATAAAATATCTACTCAACTATTTGACCATTTTAAAATTAGTAGTAGTATTAAATTGAAATTTTTCTTTATATAGTCTGGACACAAGTCCTTTATGAGATATATGATTTGCAAATATTCTCTTTCATTCCATGATTTTTCTCATTTCCTTAATGGTTATTTTGAAGGATAAAACTTTAAAACTTTGATGACGTCAAAATTATTTATTTATTTATTATTTTGACTTCATCAAAATTATCATTTTTTTTCCTTTTATGGCTCATAGTTTTGGTACCATATCTAAGAATGTTTTGCCTAACATAAGATCACAGAAATTTTCTCCTATGTTTTCTTCTAGAAGTTTTCTAATTTGAGCTCTTATATCTAGGACTATGATCCATTTGAGTTTATTTTTCTGTATGGTTTGAAGTAAGGGATTAAGTTCTTTTTCTTACATATGGAGATTCAATTATTCCAGCACTAGTTACCTCATTAAATTGCCTTGACCCCTTTATAAAAAATCAATTGACTATAAATCAAAGGTTTATTTTTGTGTCATTGATGTATATATCTATCTTTATAGCATACCATACTGTCTAGACTACTGTAGCTTTATTGTCTTTCAAAATATGATTGATACACCTTGAGATAGGAGTGCTGGGTGAGGACGTTGTAAGTAAGGGGATGGAAGGAATGGCTGGGGGGCTGCCCTGTCTCTTTCTCTACCTGAACTCCATTAATATACTCACAAAAGACCAGGACTTGGATTGACCCAGGATTTGTCCTGGACTGCTGATAAACTGGCATGGGTCTTAGAGTAAGGAAAGGGGAATCTCTGGTAGCAGTAAGTCAAGAAGAGACATGAGGATGGGGCACCTGGAATGGGAGCGGGTGGCTTTCCTATGTTACAAAGGATCAGAAGACCGCATCTCCATGGAAACGTGCTAGGACAGTGTTGGAGAGCACCAATGATAGAGGTAATATTTACCATCATATTTAACCAAGTAAGATATAGCACCATGTCCGTGAGATCCAATCTTATCTCCAATATGGTTTACAAAATTGGAAAAAAAAAATATTTGACAGACACAGGCTGTGCTATGTTGTTGATCACAGTGGAGATCAGCTTAGAAGGTATGAATGGGGTCCGACAACTTTATTGCCAACAGTCAGAAAGCAAATCTTTGTCCTACTGCTAAAGGTCCATGGTCTCCTTCCATCCTCCACCACTTCCTCTAGTTTCTTTCCTTCCTGCTGATCTTACTTCACAGAAGACCTGAGTTAGTTATTGAAGGAAACACATGCTTTTCATTCCCAGATACTGGTGGCTACCAACAGGGGTTTTTCAGTACTTAGAATAGCCATCAGTGGGGATGAGTTCTAATGTCCTCTCCTTGCTGGGTTCTTGCATAGGACAAGGATTTTGGAGTATGGCCTCCTAATAGTGCTTCAGATGTTTCACAGTGGGCTTTTTCTACTCAAGTTACCCCCTGCTCTAGAAGCAGAGTGGTTATCCATTTAGTTTCCTCTTTTTTTTTTTTTAAAGATTTTATTCATTTATTTGAGAGAGAGAGAGGGAGAGTGAGCATGGGAGAGAGAGGCAGAGAGAGAGAACCAGTGGGAGAAGAGGGCAGAGGGAGAAGGAGAAGCAGGCTCCTCACTGAGCAGGGAGCAGGACGTGGGACTCGATCCCAGGACCCTGAGATCATGACCTGAGCCGAAGGCAGATGCTTAACCATCTGAGCCACTCAGGTGCCCCTCCATTTCATTTCCTAACTTGCTTGTTCTCCAATCTGTTACAGAGGCAGAGCCCCTGGAAATCATGGAAAACTTGATGAGACTCCACACTTTCTATGGAACAGTGTCTGGTAACATATATTTATTTCCACGGTGTGACTGAAGAGCACTCTTAACAGCAGATGATGTGACCAGCACATATGCATGGAGGATGAAATTACAATCATAAGCATAAATTTTCATCAAATGAACAAGCTGTTTAACTGAAATTCTCTGCACACTTTTTGTGGGGAACTCTCAGTAGTGTTTGGTTAAATAAATAATAAAGGATAACCTATGTTGGTTGTTACATTCTATGCTACATACTGTGCTAAGTACTTCAAGTGTATTATTTAGTTTAATATTCATGACAATCTTATGAAATAGGGTTATTACTCTCACTTTACTAATGAAGCAATGGAGGTTTATAATGTTGGTGTAACTGGTCCGAGGTGCCAGAGCTGGTGTGTGTCAGAACAGGGATTTGAAGTCTTGTCCGCTGCGCAATGAAGCTGAGTTCTTGACCATAATGGTTTGTCATGCCATTGAATGTAGTCAGCGATCCATGTTTTCTTGGTGGGAAACAGACAAAATGAAGTGGTCTGGTGGATTTTTCAGCGAGAGTCTTTATTCCTCATCCTCTCTATCAAGTCTTCATGGAAGGAGTAAAAGTATTAAACATAGCTTAGGGAGCCACAGTCTGGAACATTCCTTTCAAGATGACCAGATCTATCATCTTGCTCAAATCTTTTTTAGAAAATGTCTGAGAATCTCTTATGAAAATATGTGTTGCCTCTAAATTCTCTGACCATGTAAACTTTTGATTGCTGCTGGGAGGGACAGAGAGTTGGGGTAGGTGGTCATTTGTCCCTTCTTTGAGTGTCTTTCATTCTCTTGGTGGTCACAGGAAACTACCCGGAGACCCGGCTGACCTGCAGGCAGTTTCCTTCTACACAAGGGCATTGCTCCTAGGATTTTGTCCTTGCAGAAACAGACGACGTTGCTGAATCTGCCACAGAAGGTGGCCCTAGTTCTCTCTTTTTAGGCTTCCCTCGATTTTCAAATAAGTGTAATTTTCAAACCCACATTCCGAAAGAATTTTTTTTTTCAGGAATGCTTTTGTATTGGACACCTCTGTGAACTCTGTGACCATACACACTCATCTGGAAGGTCTATTCAGAGGTGGCCGAGCAGGCTACCAGATTGAGCCTCTGAACCCTAGCATTTCTGCATTATAAACGCTCTTCTTCTCTGACAGCTGGTATTAAAAATTCAGACGCATTTGGCTTAGACTGGAATTGCTTAGTCAAACCTTAGTCACCTCTCCGCGCATGGAATCTCTAACCCAGGAAAGGATGTTTGTTGGAAACCAGGAAGTCAACCTGAGGGACTTTAGTCATGATGTTCCAAGTCAGAGCTAGGTTCTGCTAGCTGTCTTGAGGAGAGCATGAGCTTGCCGTGTTGTTGGCTAACAAAGGCTGTTGTTGGAGTGTTCTCAACAGGCATTTTTCCACGGGGAAAGCTCCTCTTGTAGGTATTGTCCCAAGTAAAACCTTTTTGAGACGAATTGTCAAGTCCAAACATACAATGATATTCGGTCTCCATCATGGTCGCCATATATAGTTTCTGTACATATCTGGGCTCACTCTCTTAAAGCATTGATTTGAGATTTAAAAATTCACTGAGTTTAACCAATATTTGATATTTTTGTCTGCTCAGTACCTCTATTACCTTTTTTGGGAAACTCCTTTTGCCAAATGTACTTGGTTCTAGCAGTCAGAAGCAGTGTTTGTTATAGCTATGCCCCACCCTGGACCTAGCCAAGGTGTGGGCAATAATCCAGAATTGTTAGATTGGGAAGCGGTGTGTTATTGAAAGAGGATGGGCTTTGGCTTAGTTAGACGTGGGTTCGAATCCCAGCTGGAAATAACTTGGGGGCAAATTGCTTAACCTCTTTGAGTTGTACTTTCATCTGTATAATGGATATAAATAGCATCCATTTCAAGGCATGTGTGAACTAACACATGTAAAAGAAGTCCTACTGATATTCCTTCTCTCTTCCTTTGCAGGAAAAAGAAGCAGTTGAGACTTTGTTCTTTTCCTACCAGCTTAGACATCTAGCTTTTCTCTCAGAGTGAGGAGGGTGAGTTGAGTAGAGACCTCGCTGCCACCCTTGGTGTCTTCCAGGCTGAGGAAGACAGATGCTCTCGGATGTTCCCTGTGCCACTTTTTTAAGGCTCTCCTATCTGCTTTGGTCCTTGAGGGAAAACATCTGCTGCTCTTACTACAGTTTCTCCATTGTCATTTGTCTTCTGATTCACTTCTGTTTATTTGAAATTTTCATGGATCATTTTAGCAACCTCCCACTTGACTTTTCCTATCTCCTCCTGCCCCCATTTTGCTCTTTACCTTTCTTATTTTGTTTTCATGTCTACATCATTTATCTTCTTATCAGGTGTTTTGTTTGGGTAGAGATTTTGACACGTGTCTTATCTGTTGCTTCCATCTTGGATTTACCAGCTTTGCCCAATGAAATCTCTTCAGTCATCAGGCATGGCTTCCTTTTATTGTATTTTTCTTTCCTTTACCAATCACCCCATTTCTTCTCTGGCCCTACACCAGATTCTTTCCTCGCCTCTAGGTTAAATGCTGTCATCTCCCTTTAATGTCATCTCCAGAATGTACTGTGCCTTCTTGGGACATCTTTGCTCTCATTGGCTCTCCACCACCAACAGCCCACAGGCCCTTCCTTGCTCTTTATATTACTGTGCATCTCCAGGTTACAACCACTGCAGGGGGCACTATTCCTTTTTTGGGGGACCATAGGTGGATATTGCCATGGAGATTTCTTAGACAGTAGTGGCTCAGAGAGAGAGGAGCCACAGGAAGAGTAGGACTTCACCCATTTAAATGTGATAACATATATGGAGCACTTTACAGTGGCTGCCACGTGTTAAGTGTTTAATAATTAGTACTGTTCAGTACTGAACGATTATGGATGGCATTTTGGGAGGTTGGGTTAGGGATACCTTGCAACATTTGGAGATCGCAAAACTTAATACCATGCCGATCTAGTCACATGACATTTCACGCCCAGCTGCAGGAACAGAGAAAGAAATACGACTTTGATGTTGGAAGTTGAAAAAGGAATGTTTGACCCACTGTGATTATCAACCATTTTGGGGCAGAATCACCCCCTCAAGTTTTGGAAGACTTGGTTAACAATTTTCCGCTTGCTTTGTAAACCACCCTTTTCCTTATTATTTTAACTCGAAGTACGCACTCATATTCCACTTCCATTTTTTAGAAAGTTCACTGACCAGCTTGTAGTGGATCTAAAACTATTAGCACGAGCAGCATGTCCCCCTGCTGTGTTGACATGGCATTTCTTCCTTTCCTGTTTAAATCCATGTGGTTATTGTAGCGCTTCTCATGGTCAGATTTGTGTTAGAGTTTCTTTTGTAGGATCTGTCCTTTCTGAGGGACTGTGAGTTTCTGGAAGTTAGGAATCACGTTTGGGTCTTTGCATTTCCTGCAGAACTACAATGTAACCTCATACATAGCAGGCGCTCTTTCATGTTAAATAAACTAAAAGAAATAGTCTGTGTCATGATGAAGGGCCCAATGTCAACTAATGTCCAACCTAAAGAAATAATTCACAAATTTACGGATTGTCTGTAGAAAAAGTTGTTGACAAAAGCTTCTGCTAATGTGCCAGCTCCGGTTTGTATGGACCCGTGAGTGTAGACCATTCAATCGTCAGGAATTTTTTGAGCTAGTTATTAAGCCATTGGGAGCTTGAAATTGGCTTTCCTGGGAATATTGACCCCGTGGAAATCAGCATGCACCACAGATCAAAGCGATTTTTTTCTTTTGAAGGAGTTTTCCAGCCGTCCATGGCTATCTTCAAGATTGTCTTAAACAGCCAAACTTTGCAATAGGAAGCTAAACAGAAGTGTAATCCACGAACGGTCAGTGGGGCAGTTAGTTTTCTGAATAGCGGGGGTGAAGACAAGTGGGGACAACATGCTTATAGTGCCGTCATGAAGAACAGCTCAGCTTTTCCTCAAAAACAAAAACGAAACCAGACCACGGCTGGAGAAAGCAAGGTAGCGCTGCACCGGCAGTTTCTCAAAATGGCAAACCTAGTTGAAGGCATTGGCAGGCACTGAGCTCTGTCTTGTAATCTATTCTAGCGGCTCTTAATATTTAAAAATATTTTCTTTCTCTGGCATAGACATTATTAAGGTATTAAAGGAGCACTTAAAAAAAATACTGGGGGCACCTGGGTGGCACAGCGGTTAAGCGTCTGCCTTCGGCTCAGGGCGTGATCCCAGCGTTGTGGGATCGAGCCCCACATCAGGCTCCTCCGCTGGGAGCCTGCTTCTTCCTCTCCCACTCCCCCTGCTTGTGTTCCCTCTCTTGCTGGCTATCTCTATCTCTGTCGAATAAATAAATAAAATCTTAAAAAAAAATACTGTGTTAGAAGAAGAGGTTACAAAATCTATTTGGGGTTATGCAAAGCATATTTAGCACGTATCAAAATAAAATGGGGAATTAAAAACCACTTCTCACTTTGTAATTTCTCGCAGAGTTAATGATACAGCGTATGAGGGACTCCTCGGTGACGCTTACCTGCAAAGACTACCAACGTCTTTCATGGTATTGTGCCTGCTTGTTCATTAACAACGTCTTCACAGAACCTTGTAATCAGGAAATTCTTCAAACAATGGTAGTCTAAAGAAGAAATGCTAGTCAAGTCCATATACTATTGTGAGGCAGTTCCAAAAGAACGACTGTGAAGTGATTTTAAGATGATTTTGCAAACGAATCAAAATATCTTTCACAAGCATCAGAGTTGTATAATCTGAATATAGTTGGGCTCAGTTTTACTTAAAAAAGTCTTTAAGATGGTGTGATTACAAAATAAATCACAGAAGGCAGCTTAAAAATATTCCATGATGTGTAAATATGGTATTTTTGGCTCAAAGACTTCCGGCATCTTAGGACTGGTGTATGAAGTCCACTAAAGACTTCTGGGAAAGCTGGAGTTGCCACGTGGATCTGGGAGGCTGAAGCCGTGCAGCTCACACGTCCAACTAGTCTTGCCTGTTGAAAAGCACCAGGCGAGGACCCTCAATCACCGAGTGGAGCGATCTCGGGAGATCTTTCTCCCCACTTCCCACATGGGCTCCTTGCTTTTCAGCAGTTCACTGTGTGCATAAAATTAACAACATGCTACAATGGCTTCTTATATCATAAATGGAGTCCCTTAAAGTGATATTCCTTCCCACACTTTTGCAGCCTTCCGGTGGGAATTACTACTGGACTCCACTTATTTGAACAGGAGGTGTGAGTTTAAAGCCATGAACAAACACGCCGGCAATATATTAGCTGTCTTCGGTGATGTACGGATGGATGCTTGAATGACTCATGGGCTGAGTCTGGCCTCAGAAACCTATTTTGCTAAATGCTAAATCTTCATGGAAACTACTTGGGGAGATTGAAAGTGTTCTGAAGAGCGAGCTCCACTGAATTTCTTAGCCGAGCTTTTCCTTTTTCACGTGGTTGTTTTCGTGCAATGTAGAGACAGCCATCATCACCGTCTTGTGTGAGGAGCCGTAGAGCAAACTTGTGTGATGAGCCACAGATGGAATCAGCTCCTCCTTACTAATGAGATGCTTTGAATAAGGAAACAGAGAGAGACACCCAAAGGAAAAGCTGAAGCTAATTGAAGTGCTAGTTGAAGACCAACTGAGAATGACCATGATGATAGTGGTGGTGAGGAACATTTGTGGAGTGCTTACTGCTGCCGCGACAGTAAATCATTAAAGCCTCATGAAATCCGAAGAGATAGACACAATTTTTATGTCCATTTCACACATGAAGAAATTGAGGCAAAATGGATCACAGAGCTAGGAACTGATGTATGCTGGATTTTTTTTTTAAGATTTATTTATTTATTTGCTTAGAGAGAGCACATGTGCATCTGTGGCAGGGGCAGAGGGAGAGGAAGAGAGACTCTCAGGCAGACTCCGCACTGAGCCCAGAGCACCAGTGCGGGGCTTGATCTCATGACCCTGAGATCATGACCCGAGCCAAAACCAAGAGCTGGTCGCTTAATTGACTGTGCCACCCAGGCGCTCCCAGAGCTGACTTCTTAACTAGTACCCTTAAATACCCAAAATGAGCCTCCAGTATAGGGCACCCAGGAGTGACGGGGACAGTGCCTGGGACAGTATGGTCATGTCCTCAAAAAGTCAGACCTAACCCAAGGCCTAATTTCCCATCCTTCCATGGCTTCTCTAACTTACCCAACTTCATACAGGCAAGGTCAATTGTATAAAAAACATTTTATATTTGCTTGATTTTTGCAATAAGCTTAGGGTTTCCATACCTAGCAAATAAATATACAGGATGCCCACAGAAATTTGAATTTCAGAGAAACAAAAAATACTTTTTAAAAGTATAAGTGTGTCCCAAATATTGCATGGTACCTATTTATATGAAAAAATTATTTTTTGTCCATCTGAGATTCCGATGTAGCTGGGCATCTTGTATTTTATCTGGCAACCCCAAGTAAGCTGAGCTTCAGACCTGAATGCCAACGCCATGAAAATCACTCTTTCATCTCTTGGAGTTGGTAGGGAAAAAAAACCCAACCAACTTGCCTTAGGTTTCTCAGGTTGGCGATGAAATGCTGGTCAAATTTGTCTCAGGATGGAGTTGAACAGATGAGACGTGGCGTTTCTATCAATCACAGCTCCGTTCCCTCCGTTCCATGATTTGGCTCTGTTCCCTGGTGTTCTTGGAGGTGTGTTGAGAATGGGGAGGTGTGTCTCGAGCACAGGTTATTCCACTTTGATAGTTGCATAGCACCACAAACCCATCACGTAGATTAAAATAAAATCCCTAAATGTTGTTTTAATGATGTGAGCCCCACATTGCAAATGGTCTTCTTTGCTGTGGCCTCTAAAATAAAGTAATCGACCCTGACGCCATTCAGCGGGGGACACATAACTCAAGTCACGGGCAATTATCTTCTGGTGGACTTCCACACAGTGGGAGCCATTGTCCACGTAATGACTGTGGGGCTTGCAGGGCCCACGTAACTGCAAGGGGCCTCTCGAGTGCCTCACCTGTGATTAAAGGGCCAGGCCTCATTCATCTTCGCCTGCCCAGCACTTAGCACGGTGTCCGGCACATTTATATTTACAACAAATGCTTACTGAGTGCCCACTTTGCACTGGATGTGAGGGTCACAGGAGGCAATGACTTAAGTCCTGGCCCTGTTCTTATGGAGTGTACAGTCTGGAGAAGGTGTTCAGTCAATAAGTGAAAGAATACTTAGTACAGAGATTCGAAGCTTATGAGAACTGGAGGATTCCTTGGTCACTTTGCCTACAGCTGAAGTGGAGACCCAAGGATGAGTGCCATATGGGAAGTGAGAAAACTGGAGTTCAGAAACCACTTTACTACCTAGTCTTTGGGGAAGTCACTAAACTTCTCTTGGCCTTAGTTTGCTCATCTGTAAAATGGAGATAATATTGTCGCCTAGGTTATAAGGCAAAAATAAGATAATGGTCCAGAGACTGAAAAGCATTCAGTAATTGTAAGTTTAATGTCCAAAAACATAGAATTGAGGTTACGCAGTTAAAACTAGAAAGACAGCTTGGTAGAGTGATTAAGAGCAGGCAGGCTGGAGCCTGATACCTGAATCTATGTTCAGGCTCTTCCATTTACTGACCATGTGACCTTTGGCAAGTTATTTAACCTCCTATGTCTCAGTTCCCCATCTGTAAAATGAGCACAATTAGGGTACCTACCTTGAAGGATTGTTGTAAACATTAGTCGAGTTAATATATGACAACATAGGGGTGCCTGGGTAGCACAGCGGTTAAGCGTCTGCCTTCGGGTCAGGGCGTGATCCCGGCATTATGGGATCGAGCCCCACATCAGGCTCCTCCACTATGAGCCTGCTTCTTCCTCTCCCACTCCCCCTGCTGTGTTCCCTCTCTCGCTGGCTGTCTCTATCTCTGTTGAATAAATAAATAAAATCTTTAAAAAAATATATGACAACATAAAAGCACTCGATAAATCTGTTTGTAACCAATATCCACTGTAACATCTGGGTGTAGGGACATAGATGTGTTGTCTTTAGGTTATTAAGGCAAATTGCCCATCCACTATCCATCCTTCCATTTCAACACAGGGAGATGCATTTTGAGAATATAGTAAAAAGAGATGTAAGTTCTGCTGTCTGTTTCTTAAATAATTTTAAGGTCAAGAGATGTTTTTATAATCATGTGCTTTCATCAGAGATTTCTGAACAGTCCCCAAATCAAAATATCAGCAATGGAGAATAGAGAGGAATGGAAAACTGATTTATTCATTCCCAGTCAATAAAGTAAGCATGCAGTAGCTGGATTGTAAATACCCCTGCAAAGTGAGATTTACAAGACATAATATTGGAAGACAGATTTATCCCAGTTGAAAGTGCATTGCCGTTGAAGCAAGTTCAGTGGAATTTATAAGACGAATCCCTTGAATGAGAAGAACTCAGAGGCCTTGGGGAGTCAGACTCATGAGGTTTGCTAGGCACAAGCTGGATTTGCATCTTCAAGAAGGCCAGTCAGAACATTTTCTGAAAATACTGCAAGGAGAGGAGAAAAACAACTCGAGGCAGGGGCATCAGCTTTGTTTAAAACTTCCCTTTGCTCAAGACTGTGGGGTTTATAAATCAAAATTATGTGTCCAGTGAGGAAATGGGAAGTAGAACTGTTTCCAAAAGAAAAAAGAAAAGAAAGCAAATGATTCATTTTGGCCTAAATAATTGAAAATGCAGAAAGTCCAAGTGTTCCTGGCTGCTCGGCCACGAGCTTATTTGTCGTTTTTGCTGTCATGTGGCAGACGCCATGATGGAGACTTGGAAGACGAGCCATCAGAACCCTTAAATCTTTAAACTAGTTGGTGAAATCCATTGGAGTCCAATCCTCAGCTGCCCACAGGATTTTTTACTTCCTTTTCACACTGGGCAGAATCCAAATGAAGCAGCATGATTGTGTCAATTTATGTAAAAGAAAGGAAGAGAGGGGCTGGGTGGCTTAGTTGGTTAAGCATCTGACTCTTGATTTCAGCTTAGGTCACCATCTCTGGGTCATGAGATCGAGCCCCATGTCAGGCTCTGCACTTAGCATGGAATCTGCTTGAGATTCTCTCCCTCTTTCTCTGCCCCTCCCATGATCACATACACTCTCTAAATAAGTAAATAAATTAAATTTTTAAAAAAAAAGGAAGAGAAAGGAAGAAAGAAAGGAAGGAGAGAGGGAGGAAGGGAAAGAAGGAAGAAAGAAAGAAAGAAGAAGAAAAATGGGGGGGGGGTGGCTGGGTGGCTCAGTTGGTTGAATGTCCAACTCTTGATCTCAGCTCAGGTCTCGATCTCAGGATCCTGAGTTCAGGCCCTGTGCTGGGCTCTATGCTGGGCATGGAACCTACTTAAAAAAAGAAGAAGAGAAATGGGGCCAAAGGTAGCTTTTCTGGAGATACAAAACCAGATTTCTAAGTGTCACACTAGCATGTCTACTGGACATTTGGTTCACCTTAGGGGCTGAGTCACTTCTGGTTATGGGACCCTAAGTGACTGAGATTCAAATGAAATGTAGACTGTGAACTTGTTTATGGCTCTGAACTATCACAGCCTTGAATTGTGCCACCAATCAGATTAAGTCCTGCACATTTTCTGGATGTCTAAGAGCATCAGCAAAAGCCCAGGGACTGGGATTTCATAGTTTCTCAGGCTTTCCCTTCTAGGAAGCCCCATAACATTGAAAAAATTCATTCTTACTGTAAAACACAGTAGCAAGAGTTAAATGACACGAAAGAGGGTAGCACAATGGGTGAAGAATGCAAAGAAGGGAGATTTTGTTTTCCTGGCTGGGGGAATAGAAGGTTTCTTGGTAGGGGTGGTTGGTGGGTGGGGGTGGGGTCATGGTGGGGAGCTTTTGAGCTGAAGACTGATATGTGGTACAAAGTCAGAAAATTGTTAGTGGGATAAAGAAGATGTGGTCTATGTGTACAATGGAATATTAGTCAGACACCCAAAAGAATGAAATCTTGCCATTTGCAACGACAGGGATGGAGCTAGAGGGTATTATGCTAAGTGAAATAAGTCAGTCAGAGAAAAACAAATATCATATGATTTCACCCACATGTGGAATTTAAGAAACAAAACAGGTGAACATAGGGGAAGGAAGAAAAAAAAGAGAAGGAGACAAACCATAAGAGACTCTTAACTATAGAGAACAAACAGGGTTGCTGGAGGGAAGTGGTGGGGGATGGGCAAAATGGGTGATGGGTATTAAGGAGGGCACTTTTAATGAGCATTGGGTATTATATGTAAGTAATGAATCAATCACTAAACTCTATTCCTGAAACTAATATTACACTATATGTTAACTAACTAGAATTTAAATAAAAACTTGAAACAAATAAACAAGAAATGATAAAAAAAAGTTGTTAGCAGAGGGGCTTATGGAATGAAGAGGGACAGAGAGGAACAAGCTAGGACTAGGGCTCTCTGGTCCTTAAGAGTATTTATTTTAAAAAAAGTGATGATAGCTCTGATAAGTTAGACAAAGATAGTAATTCTAATTATTTGTCTATTTATAATATGCATGGAGGTTAAAAGTCCCCTGTCCCTGTCTACCAACACTTGATATGTTACCATGGAGAGTGGGACATTTGTACTTTGCTCTAAAGATGTAATTGTTTTAAAATTTACAAATATTAGACTCATAGGATGGAAAAGAAGTAAAAAGCTTGTATGATATAACCCGTCATTCCATGGATAAAGTAGCTGAGTCACAGAGAGATGAAGTGGCTCATTAAAAGGCCACAAAGCTAGTTAGCAACAGGGCTGGGACTAGAACCTTAGCCTCTCAGTTCCAAATTTGGAACTCTCCCCAGAACATTACCTTCCCGTAGAAGGTAGAGAGCGCTTAGAAAGATGTGGAAGGAGCCATTTGTTTAATTTCCAGATAAGGACATGGAAAAGCAGCTTCAAGATCAATACCCAGCTGCACCTCTTCAGGGCTCAGCAAAAACCGAGAAGGGAATTAAAATATCTAGGCTTTGATCTTGGTGGTTCATCTTTGCAAAAAAGATCTCACCCCATCACGGTTGAAAGCAAAATGTATTTTGCGTGAGTAGGAAAATAACTGTTCTCCAGTTTTAATACACAGGGATATTCTGAGAAAAGGAGCGTGATAAAGTTTTATTGGTTTGATAAGTTTTTGCTCTCTGTGAACTGGCCTCAATTTGTAGACTCTTCGTTTCCATTCATGTGAGAGGCGATGAGACCTAGCCTTGCTTAAGGACTGATTTCTGATCAGGTAAGTTCAGGTGTGTGCCTACCTTCCGGGAGAGGGCGGACCCCCTCAACTGTGAACTCCCAGGGGTTAATGGTTTATTCATGTCTGTATTCCCAACAACTAGTGGTGTGTCCCATGGTGGCATTCAATTAAAGTTCCTTGGGGGATCAATATCTTCTTCCTAGACAATTTTATTCTGAGCTACAAACCCTCATTTTTTTTTTTCACAACTTGCCTTATTAAAATGACAGCAACCAAATCCCAACCAAAGTGCTGCTATGGTCTGTGATGTGATTTCCTGAAACAAGCCTTGTGGTGGATGGGTCCCCCCGCTGGGTTTAGGGCCCCACTGCAATACGGATTTGATAGCATTCCTTTTTTTAGAACTGGTTTAATCAAGTAAAACTTCCCCTTTCTTAGTCAGGGACTACACAAGTCAGAGCTTTGGCTTTCTAATTTATCAGCCAGTAAATTACAACAGCAAAGGTCTTGTGTAGGCCGGGGATTTTCCACACCGAATGAGGGGGATCCTGGGGGGCCAGGCAGAGCGGATTAGATATGTGACTCACAGTTCGGGTAGCATTACATGTGAACCCAAAAAAGGTCAAGCAGGGAAAAGCTATTTTCTATAAAAATAAATGAAAATTTTAAACGCTCTCCTTCATGGCACGGGAATTTTGAACTCTGCTGTAAAATCATTATTGGGAACACCTATTAATTTGTAGAAGTAAGAAATGAAGGATCACTTAAGAAATAGGAAGTAAGGCAACTTTTAAAAGCCCGGACAATTAGAAGATAAAGCCGAAACAGCTAAAGGGATCTAATTTTCATATGACTCCCAGATTTTCATACGAGAAAGTGTCGTTTCTTTCTGAGGTCTCATATTCCCTATAGTTTATGTTAGCAGAAAACCATAACTGTTGAGTTTCTGGCTCTACTTTTATTCTGAACCTGAAATATTAGTTTGTGCAATTATTGTTAATTACATTATGGTTAAGGACATTAAATAATCACCCAACCTGACTCCCACGCGTGGATTAGAAGTTTTCGATTCAAGCATATTTGAAAATGTTATGAATTTGCATAAGAGCATATAAATAAGAAGTTATAGCAGAATTCTTACCTAAAAATGATGACCAGACGGTCTCTGAGGACCTTTTCAAGTGAGTGACTCTGATGACTTTAAATCGTCTTGGGGATACAAACAAACAGAAGCACAATTCACACCTTTCCTAATGGTTTTTGCCCTTTCCAGCTGGCGTTCTGCATACATGCTCCCCTTGTAGAAAGGTCATCATCTCCTCTGCTCTGCTCCTTCCCACCGGACAGTGGCCTCCTCGTGGCACGCTCCAAGCCTTCCAGGGTGTCTGCTGAGGTTCCGAACACAGCAGGCCCAAGAGAGGGCTCATGGAGCAAAAGCAATGGAGTCTCTGATCTGGACCAGGAAAAAGGCCAAACGGGCTGACCCTTACCCGTGAAGTCTAGAATGCTTCTCCAACAGGTCTCAGATCTAACCTCTGACCCTGTACTGTAGCCACAGGGAATGAAACAGGACAGGTCTCTAAGAAAGGTGAAAAGAAACCATAGAAGAATAAAAGGGCTATAGGTTGTTCTCAGCTGGGAGTCAGAGGGAGGGGGCTCTGAGCCTTTTTGGAGAAGTGGGATTTGAATTGCTCTTTGTTTATTCAGTGAAGCCCGAGTAGGTTCTCAAGTGGCCCCAACACAAATAAGGGACCATCGATGGCGGACAGGATGGAAAGAATGGCCATGTCAGTGGGAAGGAACCAGCCAGTCAGGGTAGCATCTGCTTTTGTCTTATTTCCTTCACTCGATTAGAGGAAAGAGATGATGAAGACTTCTGGGCAGATTTTACAGTGATCTCTTGATTTGAATCACAGAATGTTAGTGCGGGAAGGCCAGGGGGCTGAGGAAGCTGAGAGCAGAGAGAAGCTATCAGCAAGTTGGAACAAGAACCCCGATAGTTGCATTTCCTTGGTCCCGTGTTCCTTTTGCCACCTTGCCCCAAGGATGCTTTGCTTGCCCTTAATCTTTATCCTGTTTCCCTTCAATCTCGATTTTTTTTTTTCTTCTCTCTTAACCTGCAGACTGAAGGCTCGCTGAAGTTTTTGGTTGTTTTGTTTTGTTTTGTCCTACACTAGCTCTTCTGGGAGATAAACTCATTCAATTTATCTGCAGTTTCAATCATGAACAACCATCTCTTTTAGATTAGACATGTCTCATCAGAGGTCACTCCATCCTACATTTTCCTCCCGTGAAAATAAGCGCTCTGAGAGGTGACCAAGCCGTGGTGGGGAAGAGGAGCACAGGGGACTCCCGTGACTGTGATATATGATGATATTTCTGAAGAAAGTCAAAAGCATTTGGAGACTAAGTTTTGATGAATTGCAGGAAATGGCGGGTTTGCAACCATTCCAGAATTCCCAGGGACTGATTGTCATCGGGCGACGATAAGAATTTTAACTAGCATATTATGGAACCAAGACCAAGGCCAGGACTCAGGCAAAAGCATTCTGCTCGGGTCTCCTGTTATGCAGTATTTGCCCCTGGGAGAAGTGCTTAAAGTTGTTTTTAACTTACCTGAGACTTATTTCTCCTTGTCAGCTGAGGCCAAGAATTAGCAGAAAGGAAAGAAAAAAAATGCCTACTGCAAAATACTCTGCTATGAAGATGGAAAATATCCTCCTGGCCCTTACTTCCTGCTCTGAGGGCATACTTTCTCCTTGGAGACCAACCTATATTCTACGACCCTTAACTTGGGCGTGAGGTATCAAGAAAAGGACCACCATTTCTTTGTATATCAGTGGACCTTCACCTTCCAACAGCCAGTGCTGGACCAACACACAGCAGGGACATAACTGACCACCTTTCATATCTTGGTGGGAAACCAATAACTATCAAAATGATATTTGAACAAGAACAAGAACACAACTGAGCCGACTGAAACCATTATCCCACTATAGATTGTGATAACACAGTTTCATAAGAACACTTGAGGGTAAAGCTAATAACTAAAAGGAACAAGAGTGAACAAAAGCTTGGGAAGGAGAACAAAAGCTTACTCAGTGACCCTTTGAGTAAGCCAATCCCTGAAACTCTCGTTGTCTCATTCTGAGGGCATTAGTGATCTCCGCCATCTTCTTTAAAAGTTCTTTTTGACCCGCCTCTCTGTCAAGCATGGTCTTGAGCTCAGAGTACCTTCTCCATCTCCATGTTTTAAATGGATTTCTTCCCTTCAGTTGGTGAATCCAAAGATAGGATTTTGTAGGACAAGACTAGGTTTTCCCCTTTCAACACGGTCATTGAATTATTCAAAGCATGAGATATTTTTATAAAAGCCTGTAGTGTTTTAATAAGGCCAGCTATTTAGGAAGTGGTGACCATGTGCAATCTGCAGAAAGGGGAAGCCTCGGAGGTGCTGTGGTAATAATGCAGTTACTTAAAGAACATTTAAACTACAAATATCTCTGTGGTTTTTTATTTGGTTCCACACTACAGTCACTCTGAGAAATTTCTCAAACCTTGGCTAATCACTTTAAAATGTAAGGCTTAGCAAATGATTATACTTCCCCAAACGCTCTAGTCCTTTCAACCCACCCCCGGGGCCCTGTTTTGGTATTTGATAAGGGTAAGTAATTCAATGCCAAGAAGAGCTACTGAGAGAAATCTAAGAATTTCAGCAAACAGATGGGGAAAAACAAAACAAAACAAAACAAAAAAACAACCAAACAGCTGTAACTCTGAAGTTTCAATAAAGCTCTAACTATTGATACAGAAAATAACTGAAATATTATGAAAATATAGGGGAGTCATTGATTTCAAAGGCCAAACATGGGACCCATTGAGGTAGGGAGATGTGCTTCGTCATGGTGAAGTGGGGAGAAAGCATGTGGTGAGAGGGCCTGAGCCCTCGTGTTCTAGTGGTGGTGAGTCATGGTGAAGGAAGAGGCTGGATGTGTATGTGTGTGTGTGTGTGTGTGTGTGGGCTCACGTTGTGTTTGTGTGCTTTAACCTGATTTGGAGTGGTGTTCACACTTCTCAGTATCTTTTTATTTGGATGAACATGGACCTAAAGTGGAAATCTTTCATACAATCCGCGGGCGGTGTGGTGAGAATATATGGATTTTGGCTGACTTCCCCAGGGAGCTAAAGTTAGGTCCCTGGACTAGGAGAGACATGGATATGCACTGCAAGAATGGCATCATTACGACTGAGCTCTACAGTTGGCCTGCAGATGAAGAGTGACCCAATGGTTTGACTGGTCTCATTTTGGCCAAGGCCAGCAGAAGGCTGTTATTTAGCCATTTCATGAGTGTTAATCTTGTTTGACCAACTCGATTATGAGTTTCTGGAAGGTGGGAGTCATGCTTTATACTTAACATTTATGATACCTCTTTCAAAAATCTTTCTTTGCACCTGGCATAGTATATAGAAAGTACTTATGGTATACTTGGAAAATTGAAGAAAGACATCTTTAAATTGGAGGCTATGATGTCATAACCTTACTTCCCAGAGGGTCCAAGCTAGCATGCACTTATTATGTCCCCACACCTTGTCCCTACAATACTGTTTTCTCAGATGTACCCTTGAGTAAATCTCCCATCACACTCTGTGGGAGTGTGTGTGTGTGTATACACACACACACACACACACACACACATTGCTTAAAGAGGTTGAAAAGTTGAAGTATTAAATAATTATTCTGGATATACTTGTATTCAACTATTCTAATTCCTTTTATGAACTTAAGGCTTTTAATTTAGTAAAAGTAAAATTTAGTAAAAAGGCTTTTAATTTAGTACCTTTTGCCATCTCATTTTATCTTCACAATGGTCCTATATAGTATATAGGCTTATGTAATTTGGATTCCAGACAGAGATGGTCAGAATGAGGTCATGGAAAGGTAAGTAACGTGTCCAAGGTCACCCAGCTGGAAAGTGGCAGACCTAGAAATCTCTTTCAGTTCTCACTCTTCACTATTTCATACACAGCTCCCCGTGTAAGACACTTGGCCCATGGACCTGAAGACTAATAGGAGCCCATCGTGAGCCATCGGTCTCCCCATTATAAAAAAGTGAATGAAGAAGCTGTTCAAGCCATCGCGGGCCCCTGTCTCCCCATCCTATACTCTGTTTACGACTTTAATGTGACTCTCAGGGCTTGTCCTCCTCCGTGAGACAATTCATAGCATGTTCTGCAGGATATGGGAATAATGCAGTTTGGGGGTTTGCAGGTCAAATAGCCCCAGCATTTCTCCGTGTTCTGCCCTCAGATTCCTTTGTTGGGACAACATCTTTGAGACAGCGGGAGGCTTCTAAGTAATTTGGAATAAAAACAGACTCTAGGGCTGTTTTCACAATTGTGTTGTAGCTGATGATTTGCATGCCTAGTTGCCAGGGCTGATGTGCAGGGCCGTCCCCTCCCACGTTTTCACTAAGGCCGTCAATGGAATCTGGAGAGGCTGCCTGTACTATTGACTTCTACTTAACAGTGGGTGGCAGGAACTCCGAAGTTTAATCCCAGACCTGCTACTAATTTCCTGGATGGCTTTTGGTCCATCCATTAATCTCTCTATCACTGTTTCCTTCTCTGGAAGAGATAGCAAGAATAATGGGATGTTTTATGCATTAACACATTTATGATCCTAATGTGTTCTGTAAAAGCATGGCTTTCTGGAAATGCTCAGTGGTAGCAGGTAAATCAAAGAAAAGTAGTTCCCTTTTTTTTTCTAATATGACGTACTGACGGGATCTATCTTTTGGTGACTGCCATATTTAGAAGCCAGACCTGGGGTGGATTAAAGAGCTGAGTGTGTTATTATGTGAAAAGCACTGTATTTTCAAATGCCCACTCCTGAATTATCTGATGATAATCACAAAGGTGCCTTAAAGTGAGGACGAGGACATGAGGGGATTTTTCTAGTATCAGGACTAATAAAATTAAAATCTCGGACTTTCTCAAGAGGAGCACTTCCATTATTCATGGGGAATGTGAAGCTGGGACTGGTCTCATTAGGACTTTGGCTGGAAGTACTTAATTTTTTTATATAACAGAACACTTTGGTTATGAATTTTACAAATATTTTACTGCATCTGAATGACTTATATGAGACCAGGGAGGACAAAATAACCTCCAAGATGTCATTCTGAATGAACCGCATTGCATATTCTCTAAGAAATGTTCTTGCCTATTTTGTCTCTATAAATTCTTCAGCCTCCTAGGAAGAGATGAGAAAGCTCTAAGGAGAACTCAAATCATGTGTGCAATGACCTTGTGCAAGATAGTATTAAAATGTGGTTCAGTTATAAAATTGCAGTCCAGTCTCGTCTTATTTTTAAAAAGGAATACTACAATTTAAATGCGTTGGCTCATTTTTATACTTTGGCATTTTCTTTATTCAGGGGCTATTGTTTCTGACATTAGAACTGGGGAAAAATACAAATAATCAAGATCAGTTTATTTTTAAAGAAACCAGAGAACTCCATCAGTTTTTCCTTGTAAAGTAAAATTACAGTGTCTGCCTTTCCAATGAATTACTAGTCAACTGAGTCTAAGTGGACCGTATGATTATATGAGAAAATATAAGATAAATCCAGGGAAAACTTTGAACAGATAAGTCACCCCAAAGCAGGGCATTTTGCAAAGTGCTCACACTGTGCTTTCAAAAATCTCCCATATTGGAAAATGATACGGAGGGTTTCTGTCAAGAGACTTAGTTATTGCATGGTGGGTGATACACAATGTGTGGAATATAGCAAACGCAAGAGCCTTTTGGGGGTTTGTGTTTTGGGTTTTCCTACTCCACTTATCTCTAAATAATTTATAATTAGTATAGTCAAACGTCTCAGGTACGACACCGGTGTGAACTTACGTACAGTACACCACGAAGCTCTTTGTTGAGATCCATAATATTGTAGAAGATTCATTAAATTCATTTAGATTCATTAAATAGTAGATTTCCCATGTAACTTCCAAATTGAAAATGCCCTCCTAGAAACTATTTCTGGTAATTTTAGCCTAGGTTATTCAGATCTATCTTCTTGTTAAAAATAATAAAAACTGGATACAATTTTTACTTAAAAATAAAAATCTTTGAAGGGCTGAAACATAATGAGGAAATTCCAGGTCCGTTTATGAATGAAAGCCAGCATCCAGAAATGTAGGTAGAATACTGGAACATCCAAGCTGCTTATGACCTTAGAGTACTTGCACATGCAGCCCATTTGGATTTGGGGTCACTGGCTCTATGGAGTAAGGGGGTCATAAGTCAAGGTCCAAGATGAAGATTAGGAGTTTTATGGGAAGACCTCACTAATTAAGTGGGGACCCAAAGAACCATATACTTAAGGCTAGATCAGACCTAAACCCATTCTCTTCCCCTAATGTTAGGGAATAGAAAAGGCTTCATCAGTAGTGAGCATGGCAGAAGAGAAGGGAAGGAGGGAATAAATAAAAACCTATCCCAGAGATGGCTATAGACTGGTACAGATTTATACCCTGGACATATATAATCTGGATGAGCCCTAGAACTTGAAGCCTTGGTCTGAGGTGGTTCCTGTGTAGAAGTGTCCTACATATCTGCAGAAGCAAAACCAAAGAATCTGCAAAACAAAAACAATAGAGGGAACTATTCATCCAGGTTGCAGAGTGTTTTCTTTGTTTTAAAGACTTTATTCATTTATTGGACAGAGAGCACAAGCAGGTAAAGCAGCAGGCAGAGGGAGAGGGAGAAACAGGCTCCCTACTGAGCTGAGCCTGATGCAGGGCTTGATCCCAAGACCCTGGGATCATGACCTGAGCTGAAGGCAGATGCTTAACCGACTGAGCCACCCAGTGCCCCTGCAATTTGTTTTCAAGGGCAATGATCAGTATGCATTCAAAGATAACTAGATAGCCAACAGAACAAGGCAAGGAGTAAGAATTAGCAGAAAGAGCCGGCAGCAGCAGAAATTGGTCAGCACAGATATCAGGTTTTATAATTATCAGATGTAGATTACAAAGTGACTATGTCTACGAAGTTGAAATACTAAACAAAAAGCTTGAAAATGCCTACAGAAAATGGGAAACCATAAAAAATGACAGAGAAGAAATTTAGGATTTAGGATCTCACAACATAACCAAGACCTGAACAAACGTAGAAATCACATTACTTCTTATCCTTGGAGCTTCTTCCCTGACTTTGGTCAGTTCTCAACATGGTTAGTGTCTCATGAGCCTCAAGGAATCAGGTAATAGAGTAACATCTCCTTTATCCTTTCTACAGGGTAGTTATCTCAGCAAACTCTGGAAAATAGTGGTCCAACACCCCTTCTTATATAACACAAACCTCCAAACAACCAAGAACAAACTTTGCTCAGTTTAGTGGTTTCTGGCTCCCAGTAAGTGGTTATATAAATGATAGCTACTGTTTTATTTTTCACTCCAAAGGATATTGTTTTAGTAATTATAGACGGAAGAGTCTCTTGCATGGATGAGACAGTCTTATAACATAGTCCTTCTGCAAATCTCACTTGGACTCTTGAAGAAAGACTATAGCTAAGTTCTGCATTCCTACCATGGAATAGTTCTTTTTTTTTTTTTATTATTATTAACTGACTCTAGATAGATTTGAACATCTATATCAGAGTATATTCTTTGAGTATGTGTGTGTATGTGTATATATGTGTATACGGGCATATGTGGGATGTGCCTGTGTGTGTACACGTGTATGGAGGTGGGAGTGGCATGTGATTGTATGCAGGTATGAGTGTGTATGTGAGTGTGTGTTTGTGGGCACACGCATGTGCGTATGTGGTAGGCATAGGCCTATGCTCTTTACATTTCTGAAATGAGACTTCACATGTTGGCTCATAAATCAAGACTTCCTTCTTTTCTTCGTTTTCGACTTATTGCTGACAGCTGCTTATAACCAAGTTCCCCTAAACACCCACACACGATGGAAGAATGGAGACCTGGACAGTTGGGCTTAGTTCCTTCAGGCTTATGAGAAACTTGCTCCAATTTATTGAAAAACTTTCTTGAAATGGATATAAGCCAAAGACTGGGGCTGTTAAGTGATGTTTACATGATCCCTTGATATTGTGAACTCCTGAACCCTGAAAGTACTGTGACTGGAATAGAGAACTTGCTTTCTGCTTCCGGAGCAGGCTTTAAGAATCGCATCTTACGTGCGTGTGTGTGGTATGACGTGTGTGGTGGTGAGTGTGCATGTGTGTGTGTGTGTTCTGTGTGTGTGGTGTATACGAGTGTGTGGTGTGCCATATATGTGTGTGATGTGGTGTGTGGTGTGTGTATATGTGCACGCATGTGTACATGTGTGTTGTGTGTGTATGTATACTGTGGTGCTTTCTGTGTTTATAATGTGTGTATGTGTTGTGGTATGTACGAGTGTGATATGGTGGGGTATGTGTGTATGTGCGAGAGGCAGTGTGCATATACATGCATATACACACACATGTGTTTGTCTAGTGCAGGCGTGCAAACGATGCGTGTGTATATATACAAACATACCCACTGCACTAGACAGCAATGTCTTTAGGGGCCCTAATGTGCCCAAATTCCTCATATTTCACCATTTCCTTCACTTTTAAATTGACTTCTGTCAACATGACAAATAAAGCTGAAGTTGTGATCCTTCCATTGTAAAATCATTATTTAAAAAAATAACACTTGTGAGTCAAACAGAAAGCATTGGGAAAAATCCTGAGCGTTTCAAAGATGTTCACCAGTTACAACCAAACTCAGCTTCAACCCAGAACACACGTATTTTTGACCCTCACACAAACACTGAAAAAGAAGAAAAGAAATGATCAGGTCGACTTGGACGTTGTCTGCTCTCATCACTCCTCATTTGGGGGAGAAGGTCTGCAGATAGGAAAAGTGCGTAACTTGTTTCCAGGATGCCAACTGCTTGCATACAGTCAAATCCCATGATCTAGCGAGAGGGTTTTCTGGAAAGCTCTCTTCTGGTTGTCTTTCCGCTTTCCCCTAATTCCAGGAACCCCCTGTGCTGAGTTCCCCTACAATCTGGAAAGAAAATGGTTTTCATCTGCCTGGAAGGAGTCTGTGTGACCTGAACAAATCAATCTTGGGCAGTCACATTCTCTGATGCTGGAATGATTATCCCCCACTTTCCTTGGCTGAGTTTTGAGGAGCTGAGAAACAGGCACCGAGTGAATGGGATGGATGGACGGGGGTGGAGGGGGCAGACCTGGCGCTCGGGGGGCAGGGCAGCTCAGGGCCGAGGAACGCCACCCTCCCCCGGCATCACATTGGCCTCTGGTGGCTCGCAAGCAGCTGACAGACGGCTCAATCATTTCCTCAGGGCCAGTGGGCTCCCGGCACCAGCTGGCTTGGACATTAGTGCTCAGGCCCTGACTGACAGGGGACTTGTCCTTGCCTGAGCCCTGGAGGCCCGTGAGAGTCTATTCAAACTCCTCCTTTCGTCTGTTGATTTACTGTCCCTGTTGGCCGGTTGTTGATCCAGTTTTCCTCTCCGTTTGCTCACAGGGCACCTCAGAAACCATCCTCCAGTAATATATCTGGTTTATGATTTCCTCAGAAGCGAAGGAAGAAAAACAACGTAGGCAGTGCACCTGTTGGATTTTAATATGCACGGGGCGGCTCAGCCAGGACAGCACAGAAAGACAGACGGCGCGGGTCCCCGGCCCAGACGGAGTTCATGTTACTCTATCAGGATACCGGCAGAAGCAGAATTAGGTCCCTTTGAAATATATTTGTTATTTTATTTATAGCTTCATTTGGGCCCTGCGGCCTGTGAGTCTGATTTGGGCCAATGCACTGCCGGAGAGCGTGATTCCAAATGGCAAGTATCAGGAAGATGGTGAGGGCCTAGAAGCAGCCGCGGTGCCCTGCAGGTGGGCAGGGGCCGGCTCCACCGCTTGCCCTTTAAGGGCAAGGACAACCTGTTCACCACTGACTTCCTCGCAGACACAGAAGGTGGGACCCGCGCCTCCTGCCCAAGGCTTCACTGCCATTCAGCTGGTCGTGGGGAGGAAGTCCCTCCTGGGGAAAAGAAGTCTATTCCGCTGCTCCTTCTAACCTCTTTTCTACCAGACCTTCATGCAGGATTGTGGAACTGCTTGGAATAAATCTGCTCCTGGAATACATTTTATCATATAATTTGCAATCTGGGTCGGACTGCGTCGGGGTGAGCCCTACGCACTCCCAGGACGCAAAGCAAACTGATGTCTCACCTTCCTGGTCCAGGTGTGGGTTTCAAGGACTCCGAAGTGCCTCTCTCTCTCTTTCTTTCTCTCTCATTTTCCTTGAATTGGTCTCTTTAAGAGACAATTACAAAAAATTAGGGGCACAGAAGAAAAGGAGCTGTGGTAAATGTGTACCATTTTCAGGAACACGTACACTGGGAAGCAGATACATGTGTATGAAAGGGTAGTTTGTCCTGCGATTTCTGGGTTTATCATTTAGACCAGCGGTTCTCAAAGTGTGGCTCCTGGATCAACAGCATTAGCACTACCTGGAAACGTTAGAGATTTAAATTCTCGGCCTTTACCTCAGACCTCCCGAAATAGAAACTCTGGAGATGGGGCCCAGTGACCGTTTTATCAAGCCCTCCAGCTGCATGTTCTGCTCAAGCTGAAGGGTCGCTGCTCTGGACCCACAATGTTTTCTTAACCCCCTATTGGTTTTGACCAATATGGAGGCGAACCTTAGCTGGGGAAAAGGCAGTATCATGCTTAGGATGGAGAGGGGCTTCCTGCACAGAAGTAACAAGGGCACCAAGTATTTTCCAAAGGATTAAAATAACAAAAGCACCAACTACACAGTTATTCTGGCTGCTCTGATGCCCGCAAACGGAGGCCCCATTTTCGCCATCATGAAACACAACAAAGGCCACACGTCTATCTTCTCCACCGCTACAGGGAGTTCTGACAGGCTGGCCTTTGAGGTCTATCCCATGAGAGACACTCCTCAAATGAAACAATGAAGTACAGTGATAACACATCCTCCTAACGAGGCTATTCCCCCGGGTCCCCTCTCACAGCTATAGAGGCCAAAGGGGAGAGTGTGTTTTAACTCAAAGGTCCACATTGTCACAGCCACAGCACGCCACCATCTAAGCTGTTACCGTGTTGACACCCCTATATCAAGCTGGTGGTAGCAGCTTCTCAGAGCATCAGAAAAGTGCTTGGATCTCCTGACAGGACTCTGAACTGTGGCGGATGTCACGCACATTACAGAATTCTAAGCAACTTTACCTGCAGAAGATCTGATAACCTATGGAAGTTCCCAGCCCTCGAGACTCTGCCACCCGCTGGCTTGAAACCTTGAGTTACCTTATTCGTGGGGTCTCTGTGTCCTTATCTGTAAAATGGGGAGGTTGGGGAAGAGCATCTCTAAGATTCTTTGATAGTCTACGATGATCTGATTCAGGTTGGAGTCCCTCAGCCAGTTCTTTGGAGAAAAATGATCTTCCTGTGGGAGAGAAGTCTCTTGACTCATTTGAACATGCAAAATTGCCATTGCATATTTAATTCAGGTCCTTTTGGGCTCAATGACTATTTATAAGGAATACGTTCACAAGTGGGCCTGGTTACTTGTGTCACCTTACTGTATAGTTTTCCAACAGTTCACTCATTACATAGAATAGAAGGATGTACTCATGAGGGTTGCTTTATCAGAAGCCAGCCGCTGTACTTTGACATGATACTGGAGTGGGGCTGAGAAGAAGGAAGGTGTTTCTCTGGGGCAGCTATGCCAAGCCAAGCTTTCTCCCATGCTTTAGGGGGAAGGGTTTGGAAGGCATCCTGCTGAGGGTCATAGGGTGTCTATGCAATGGCCCGCAGGTGCTAATCGATGCACCTGCAAAGTCTTGTCAACACACACGCCAACGACTTTTAATAATCTCCAGCTGAAATGATGCTAGGTCCTGGGAGAAGGCTGCCCCCTTAACATCTGGGAGGAATCTCAACTTTAACACAAGATCCAAAAGACTCACTCTCAGGAAACTCCCAGGTACTAAATGTATGTTCTTGGGAGGCTCTGATCTTGTTTTCCAGAGTTTAATGTTGATTCCACACACCTTGGTGTACGAAATCCAAGCCGAGTCCTTTGATTCTCTGCAGGTTGCCCAACTGTGGTTTGCAGTCATCCTGTGAAATGCAATTAGGAACACCAAAGGCCCTATTAACGACATTAGCCTGAAAGCCTAAAAAAAAAAAAAAGAGTTTCTCCTAAGATCACCTGGGAGGAAGAAATAGAGAAAGGGGAAAAGACAAAGGGAGAAGAAAGAAAGAAAGAAAGAAAGAAAGAAAGAAAGAAAGAAGAAAAGAAAAGAAGGAAAGAAAGAAAGAAAAGAAGGAAAGAAAGAGAAAGAAGGAAAGAAAAAGAGAGAAGGAAAGAAATAGAAGGGGAAGGGAGGAAGTGAGGAAGGAAGGGAAAGAAAGAAAGAAAGGGAAATTTAAAACAGAACCATGTCATTCAGGATTAGTGGGCAAGGGTAGCTGTACAATTTTTAGATCTTTTGTGGGGCTCAAGAGAAAACCCCTTTGAACAGTGTGCTTCATTTTGAGTTTGCCGGTGAGTACTGGCTGCGGAGAGGTAGGTCAGTACTAGTGACTGGGGGTACTTCCTGGGGAAAGGTCCGATCTGTTGACCTACTGCTGATAGGTGAATGAGTTCCCTGCCCTGCAGTTAGCAAAGTATTATACACCGAGTGGCTTAAACAAGGGTTCATTGTCTCCCAGCTCGGGAGGCTACAGGTCTGAGATCAGGTGGCCCCAGGGTTGGTTCCTTCTGAGGCTGTGAGGGAGAAACTGCTCAATTCCTCCCCCGCTTCTGGTGGTGAGCTGGCAGTCTTCGGTGTTTTCTGGCTTGTAGATGTATCACCCCAAACGTCACCGTCCTGTTCTCATAGTGTTCTCCCTGTGTGTGTGTCTGTCGCCATGGCTGCATTTTCCTTTTTATAAGGATATCATCATACTGGATTAGGGCCCGAGCTAATGGGCTAATTTTAACTTGTTCGTATCTGTAAAGACTCACCTCCAAATAAGGTCATAGTCTGAGGTACTGAGGGTTAGGATATCAACACATGAGTTTTTTGGGGAACACAACTTACCTCAAAACATTACACCGCCATATCATCCTGGGTAACATGTAGTGGTCACGCTGTTTGCCTCTGATCAGTCAGTCTGTGTTGTTTTGGGGAAGAAGTTCTACCTCATCTTGGTTTCAGATGTGCTGAAGGAGATTGGTGAAGCAGGCTCTATTTTTCAAAGATGGCTGCTAAAGCATCTCCCTTCTCAGATGTTCTTCTGGGCTCTGCCATTCTCCACCCAGAGATAGAATCTATTTCTCTCTCCATCAGTCACAACTGTTCTTCATGACTCAGTACAACTACTGTCCCGCAACTTCTGATGCCAAGTCCTGTGAAAAAGCCTTGCAGCTTCCATCTGAATGGCTTGGTGGCTTGGATGTCCTCTTCTTATGAGAAAGCCCAAGGGCCCAATGTGGGGCTCCCATGAGGGGAGACCATGGCCCCTTAGCTGAGCTTCCATTTAACAACCAGTATCAAGTGCCAGCCGTCTGAGGGAGTAATTTTGTGTGCCCCGCTCCGTTGAGCTTTCAGGGTACAACTCCAACTGATATGTGATTCCACCAACCCCATCAAAGATCCCAGGGGAAAGCCATGGATGAGCCCTAGTCAAACCACAGAACCTCTGAGAGATAATATTAAATTTTTGTTTCAAGCCACATCGTTTTGCTGGTGGTTTGTTACATAGCAATCAATAGAACGGTTGGCTGTGTTAGAAAAATGATTTTTTTTTACCAGGCTGTGATGTACAAAAAAAAAAAAAAAAAAAAGAAAAAAGAAAAAGAAAAATGATTTTTTTTTAAAGCAGAAAACAGAACTTCATTCCAAGGGCCAGATGTTATTTAAAAATTATTTACACTTGTTGAAATCATGTGGAGGGACCAGGCGTCAGCTCAGCTGAGAGGAAAGCCCCTTCTCTACAGCCACCAAGGGCCTCAAGTGTTCACCAAGTGGAAGCCTAGTCACCCTTGGCGGTGTGCCCTGGGGCTTCCTCATTTTACCAAATGATTCAGTATCAGCTTTCAAAGCAAGCTTTCTTGGTGTGCAGATAAGGTAAATAAAAGATAATCTTAAAAATGTGCATGGGTGGGGGAATGGGATAGGCCGGTGATGAGTAGTAAGGAGGGCACATATTGCAGGGTGCACTGGGTGTTATACGCAACTAATGAATCATCGAACTTTACATCAGAAACCAGGGATATAGTGTATGGCGACTAACATAATATAATAAAAAAACATTAAAATTAAAAAAATGTGCATGGGTCACTCTATGACAATATGTATTTTGGTAAGATTGATATTTTTCTATTTCATGTGAAATTACACTGATTTGTTTCTCACAGATCATAGTAGAATTCTGAGCCTAAGTCCCTGAGAGCTTTGGATTTAAGATTTGAAATCTAGTCCAGGAAGTGCCTCCACATTTCTTAAAACCAAAAACGGAAAGAGTTTCTTTCTCTCTTTATTATTGTTTTTATTTTAGGATCTGGTTTATGGAGACATGATAGATTCAAGTACTTTAAAAACTTTGGGCATTTGACTATTTTTAGGAAAAAGAAGGTGAATTAAGGATACACAAATACATAATATTTTTGTGTGTCTTTAAGAAATAAACAAGAAGAGAGAGAATAAAGGAAAAATGGGGAGGAAAGGATCCTGGTGTGTAATACCTGTGATTTTTATCAAAGCTGAGACATTGGGGATGGAATTAGCTGTACTAAACAGCTCTAAAATGCCATTTTGGTATGTGTCCTAAGGAGGCAGAGATTCATGACGTACATTAAAAGAGGAAACCCTGATACAGGATTTCTAAATTCCTGAGCTGTGTGGTGGGAGGAATTATTAGGTAATTTATACTTTAGATATAGAACATTAATCTCAGTTTAACAGCAGGCTTAGTGAAACAGTGATTTTTTTTTTAACAAAGAAGGATTTATTTTATAATTTTCTTAGCAGGGATGTTAAAGAGGTGATATGGACACATCAAATGATGTGTCTAGAAAGTATTATTAATACGTGGCCCATCTCCGGGAAAGCGAGTTACTCAGTAGATTATAATTTCATCTCTGTAGCCTGAAGGGTTATTAACAAAACTAATCACAGCACATCTTCATAGTCTGGTGCAGAGGAGAGGAGAAAGAGCCAGGGGAAGAGGCTACAGGAAGGGAAAAGAAAGCATAGAGAGAGGAGCCCCTTTCACAACCGTCAGCAAATTTGGTCTGCGCACGTGCACGGCCCCACAAGACCGCCAGATGATGGCTAAGAGTCTGCTTTAAGAGAAGCTAGCTTTCTACTCCTCTCCTCTCCATGAACTTAAACTCATTGAGCAGCCGACCAACCAGCAGTAAATAAATTCATTCATTCGGCCAATAGATTTTATTGAGTGATAACTAAGCGCAGGGCCCTCGGCTAGCCTTCCGCACGCAACAGTGGGGAACACACACGCAGTCTCTGCCTTCAGCCTAGTGGGATAAATTCCAAACTGCCACAAAAAGAAACCGTAAAGCTGGAAGTGTGGGAAGTACTTTGAAGGAGGAGTTACATGTTTATGAAAATAGAACGATAGTAAACATAGTCAAACAGCTAAGGGAAGAGGGCTTTCGCTGCGGAGGGACAACGCAGCTGAAGGATAGGGTGAGCAGCGGTAACCAAGAGGCGAGGGGAAGGAGAGTGTTCTGGGCAAAAGGACAGTATGTGCAAAGACCCTACGGGGTCGGAGACGGTGACGTTGCAGGCAGTCTGCAGGCAGGCCCATGGAGCTGGAATCCACCTCTGTTCCTACTCTCACCTGCCTCTCTGGGCTTCTATGTTCCAGTCATTTGGGCTTTTCCTAGCAGGAAAGGTCTTCTTCCTCGTGGTTGAGAAGCAATCTGCTTCCAAGCTGGTGGAAGGGAGGAAACCCAGCAAGAATGCTTCTGTTCACCGTGTCAGAAGTACATCGATCTGAGGCACTTGAGCAAAACCTCTCTTTGAACGGGCATCAGTGGTGGTGAGCTCAGAAAGCCTGGGTCCCCCCCCCCCCCCTCCTCCGCCAGACAGGGAAAGTGGCGGACTGTCAACAGAAATATGGAGGGAGGAAACCCTCAGATGATGGTTCTCTTTAATTTTTTGTTTTTTGTTTTTTTTGTTTTTTAAAATTTTTTCTGACCTTAGTGGCAAAGGGAGGAATTAATCCTAATCTTCAGATCATGAAACATTATTATCATTGCTCTGGGCAAGGGTTCTCTTGCTATGACCTATGTAGGTGTGTGTATGTGTATTCAGTTATGATGTGTATTTATGTAGACACATACATGCATATGTATGTCTATATATGTATATATATGTACCTATCTCCATTTCTTCACCCAAGACAGAATATGTATTCTTTTCAACCTATACAGATCATTTACATAAATTGAATTTGTCCTAGGTCACGAAAGTCTCAAAAATTACAAAAAAAAAATATTATTCAGTACATTCAGAAGTAAACACAGGTGATATTGAAAACTGTTTTCCTATAGCACCAACATTTATCTATAAATTTTTTTAAAAATTAATGAATTCATTAGCAAAAAGAAAAAAAAGGAAATGAAAATATATAGAAGTGAAAGAAACAAATGGGGTTTTAAATATCTATAGGAACGAAGCCAAATGATTCCTAGGGGAAATTCTATATGCTGAAATGCATTTACAAGGGAAAAAATAGTAAATGAACTAGGATTTTAACTTATAAAATTAGAAAAATACAAACAAGAAAACAACACAATAAGCACAAATGCAAACTGATTGAAAAGAAGGAAATAGTAAAGATAAGAGCAGAAGTCAAAGGAAAGAGTCAAAAGGGAGTTGATTAATATCCCAGAAGCTGGATCTCTGCAACCAAAGCCTGTACAACTATGATATGAAAAATAGAAGAGTTATAAACTATGTCAGAGAAATAAATTAAAAATATATAACTCTACATCCAAAACAAATTTTAAAAAAACTTGAGTTTACTAAGAATAAAAAAAATTACACCAGTATGTTTAATACCTAGACTCATCGGTCAACTGTTTAGGAAAATACACATGATCAAATTGTCCCAAGAAGAATTTAAAAACCTGTGATCATAATGACCCTGAAAGTAATTGAAACAGTGAAGATCTACTCACCAACTAATTTTTAAATAATACGCCAAGATAAGCGTAAGTTTTACTAAAAATCTAAAGGCCAATTAATTCTCATCATTCAAGTTATTCTAGAGTATAGGAAAGATGGAAAGTTATTCAGTTATCTTAATGAGACCAATATGACCATAATCCAAAGATTGTAAAGAGGGAAAACAAAGCTACGGATTGATCTCAGTTACAGCACAGGTTTGAAAACCCTAAATGAATTTATTAGGAAAGAAGAATCTAGCAGTGTTTTAATAGAATAACATATTATGACCATGTCAGGTTTATCTTAGATAGCAGATATTGTTTGATATTTTTAAAAAAGTATTGATATAGTTTACTACGATAAGAGATTAAAAGGAGAATACCACCCACTCATTCCATTAGATGTTACAAAAGCGTTTGGTAATTCTAATACCAATTAATGATAACAAATTTTATCATAACTTTTTGGAATAAGAGACACCTTCCTTAATCCAAACAGAGTGTCTGTTAGAAACTTAAGTGAATCTCATGTAACAGTGAACCATTAGAAGTCCAATAAAAGCCTGGGAGAAAGATGAGAATGCCTGCCCTTACTTACTAATTCAACATTATACTGGAAGGCCTAGCCACATACAAAATTAAATGAGATGTAAATATTTGAGAAAACAAAATTTTCGTTTCATACTATAGTGGGTGCTATGGTATGCCACCCAGCTCTCCCCATTCCATGACTGAAGCATTCATTCTTCCATGCTTCTAAGAGTATTGAGGGATGAGTTTCCCCTTGGTGGTGGGTCTTGGCTGAGAAAGCTGCCTTAATCAAGGTGACACCCTGTCCCTGGATATGATTCATATGCAAAGACTGGAAAAGGTGAGGATATAAATGCTTGGTCCTTTTGCTTCAACTCTGCGACTCTGCAGGGCCCTCCCAGCTCTGGAACTCCCTGGAGGAAAGCCCTGTGGCCTCTGTTGTGACAGCTTCATTGCCCACCTTCTCTGTCTGCCTAATCTTGCTATGTCTCCCTCCTCAACAGAAGTGAATCTGGAAAGATCTTCCTAATAAATTGTTTGCATGAAAATCTCCATCTCAGAGTCAACTTTCTAGGAAACTAGACCTAAAACTCATACCGTCCCCTATAAACCAGCAAAAGACTGACAAAAAGGTCTATCAAAATGACCAGTAGACCAAATACAAGATCAATATATAAAAACCAGTATCTTTCTTTTAATAAACTAAAAACAATTAGTAAGTATGATCAACAAAAATCTCTTTTAGTAACGAAGCTATGAAGCAACTGCGAATAAAATTAACAAAAATACACAGGCCGTTTTTGAAAAAATAATAAGATTTCTTACTGAAGAACATTGAAGAAGACCAGGGTAAGTGGAGAGTTTTGTAGAAAGCCTCTCGGTCACAATTGAGACTGAGAATTGGTCAATTGATGATAAAAGTTTCCTAAGGCATGGAATACTTAAAGAAAAGATAAATGTAAACCTAAAATGTATTATTGAAAGTTTCAACATATAAATTGACATTTTTTTCATCAATATTTTTCTGTAGAGCTGAGCTTTCAGTGTTTTTCTTTCAGCAAGATCATTGCTTGGAGTTCCTTGTTGACTTTTTTGCGTAAATCATATCTGAAAAGGAAACATCGCGGATGTCTGGTTTTGTTTCCTTTGAGCTGACACCTCTAGTTAAAAGTATTGATGAGGTAATATGAGAGCAGAATCCTTCTAGAATTTCGTAATTTGCTTGTTGTAATATCTGACCAATTTGTCACATGTAATTTTAGCAACTTCTTTTCATCAGGTCTTTCTAAGTCACTCAATCCAGCTTTGGGAGGAACAACAATTCTCTTCTTGTGTACCATTGGTTTGTGTAGTATTTCGTTAGATTGCAGAATACTACTAACTAGTGCAGATATCTTGAAAGGGTGTGTTAAGCTTTCAACTCAATCAGTGAGAAATAAAATATGCAGGTGTTTTTCTTTCTTTTTATTTCCAAGGCATTTTGTGAACAAACTCTACCCTGGCAGGTTTGAGGATCACTAGCCTGGAAGAGTATTCTTTCTGAATAAGACAGGATGACTAAGGGTTGACTCCTGAGGCCTGAAGGGGGGCTGCTAGAGGGTCTGGGTGAATGTAGCCTGCCTTTCCCACACTCCCTGTACACACATATGTTTTGACAAGACAGGACTGTTTGCTGCTGGCTGATCTTCCCGATTGATCTGTAGTCTTCACGTACAACTTTGTCCAACACCACCCACTGCATTGATTTTCCGGGAGATAGGTCCTCCTGAAAGAACTTGTGTTCCTCTCATCATGGAACTTATGTGATGCTTGGTAATTATCTGTATTTACATACATCTTCCCCTGTGGACCAGAAACTTCTTGAGAACAAAACTTCTGCCTCCATTCAGTAGTTTCTAAAATTAGCATGAGTTCAAATTTCCTGGGGATCTTGTTAGAAGGCAAGTTCTCGTTTAGTAGGGCTGAGGTGGGGCCTGAGACTTTGCATTTCTTCTTTTAAATTTAGAAATAACTGACATAAAACATTCCATGATTGTAAGGTACAACGCAATGATTCATTCAATATTTGTATATAGAGTGAGACGATCACCACAGTAAGTCTGGTTACCATCCATCGCTACACATAGTTACAGATTTGCTCTTCCTGTGATCAGAACTTTTAAGATTTACACTCCTAACAACTTTCAAATATGCAGTAGGGTATAATTAAGTAGTCACGATGCTGTCCATTATATCCCCATGACTTATTATATAACTGCACACTTGTACCTTTTGCCTCCATTTTCCCATTTTGCCCTTCACCAACCCACGCATCTGGCAACCACTGATCTGTACTTCTTTCATTGTGCTTTGCTTTATTGCACTTTACAGATTCTGCCAGTTTTCCAAATTGAAGGTTTGTGGCAACGCTGCATGGAGCAAGCCTACGGGCGCCATTTTTCTACCAGCCTTTGCTCACTTCCTGTCTCTGTGTCACATTTTGGCAGTACAGTATTTCAAACCTTTCCATTATTATTGTATTTTTTTGGGTGATCTGTGATCAGTGATCTTTGGTGCTACTACTGGAATTGTTTTTGGGAGCCTTGAATGGTGCCCATATAAGATGGCAAACCTAATTACTGGTAAATGTTGCCTGTGACCGCTCCACCGACTAGCCTGAAACTGCATTTCTAACAAGCTCTCATAATGATGCTAATGGCACTGGTTGTTGTCCCACAATGGGTAGCAAGGATTTTTTCGTGTTCTTTTGTGCTTTTCGGATCCAGGACAATATGGCTGACTGTCCTTACGTAAAAGGAAACTATTAACTATGATTCCAGTGGCTTTCAATTCTGGCTTCACATTAGAATCACAGGAGGAGGCTTTAAACAGTCATATTGCCTAGGTCACACCCTGAGGGTTTTTGACCTAATTAGTTTGGAGTGGAGCCTGGGCCTTGGTAGGTTTTAAAGCTTGAATGTGCCCCTTGGATTGAGAACCACTGGTTGAGTCTATCAACTCTTTGAAGATGGGAATTATCCCTATTATTCCCAGGCCCATCACAGGGCTGGTTGTACCAGACCCACTTAATAGAAGTTGGTCAAGTAAATTAACTCCTTTATCTTGGCTCAGTTTCAGGGTTCTAAGATACTTCAGGGTGGGCAAGACATTTTCTTAAAAAGGAAGGTGGTGCTGGAAGTGACACATTTATGAGGTGACAAAGTCAAGGGTGAGAGTGTCAGGGGACTCTGAATTAGAAAGTAAGCCGACTCTAGTGACATTGTGTGACTCAGAGTGGGTGGTAGAGGGGCCTCGCTAAGGATGTCAGGCCTTTTTCAAGTTACCGCAAGAAAGCAGCTTTGCCCAGATTATAGTCCAAGTAACCCCCTTTAACACTGAGTGGCCCCCTTCTAGCAATGAGCAAATTTGAATGAAACAGTTTATTATTGAGTCCATTTATGTATTTTTACATATTGGACATAGATGTAAGCAGGAAACCAAACTTACGGACGTCCGGGCATCCTAGCAAAGAGGATTATTTGGAAACCTCTACTGACCTCCAAAGAATTTTATTTTAAATGATAAGATTTCAAATGCCGAGAAGATTAGGACAGCCTCTAAGAGAGGCTTTAATAATGAATAAAGAAAGAAACAATGGCCCAGGAAGGCCTTGGTACCAGAAGAAGGGGCAAAACCATTTCTTGGGAAGTAGGTTGGAGTGAAGGCTGCTTTGAGTCCAGTGGTTTCTGGGAATATACAGTGAGGCAGGTCCAGCCAAGTGTCCAGCGGTTGGAGACAGACTTACACTGGAGCCGAAGCAGACCAGCTCATGAAAATCTATTGTTATATTTTCAGGAGTTCTGTGAGCCAGTTATTAAACACCACCGTTACTAAAATTTAAGTTATCAAAGTTACCTAGAATAAATTATACGTAACACAAATGAACAAATACTCCAAACTCTTTACTTCCTAATTATTTTACCACATTTTGCTATTATGGACGCTCTGGAGATTATTTATGTCTCTCGTGACTTCATGGTGGAAATACCATTGAGTGGGTGCTTCTGCACATTTCCTTCCGACGCTGCATTTGGCGACGTCATGGTGGAAGCCTGAGTAATTACATCATGGAAACAGATAAATGAGGCAGATGAGGATCTGATTCATTGTTTGGTTGACTGTCTAGTCTTAGGAAAGTGATGGAGAAAATGTTAATAATTCATATAAAGTCAATATTAAATAAATTCATATTAAAGAGCACACAGTATCTTAACTGTTCCAGTATAAATAGCACAAAAGATTGATGCAATAAACTCCAAGACTTGAAAACTGTAATCTGGGTCAGCAAAGCAGTCACTCGAGTAATTGACAAATGAGTAACGTTCGGATATGTCTTTCACTTTCCTTTTACTCATTAACTTGTTAATAACACAAAGTAAAATTCAACCAACACTCATGTGAAAAAGATACCGGTTGGTTAGTTGAAACCAGAGGTTGGCTATGGATAAAATAGTTCAGCAAAAATCACTGAAAGCTTTCTGTGAGACTCAATTGTTTATATAGAAATGACAATACAGCATATTGTATATTTTATCATTATTTGTAAATTATGTGAGAGAGACATTTATTAGACATTTACCAGCTCATCATTGGCTAGAAGTAACCTGGATCCTTTGTAATTAAAAACAGGAGAGCAGCTACGCCAAGAGGAGGCATGGCAAAGTGTGTAAGCACGTGAGACTGCTTGGGTGCACATCGAATGCTGGGTAGCTTTGAGCATGTGACTTAATCTCAGTGTGGCCTACTGTCCTTAACCTGTGCAACCTGCTACTTATGATTGCTATGAGCTTGCAATGGAGTAATATACAAATAATGCTTAGAACTATGTCTGGTGGTACCTACTAAATTATTATTTTATTATTAGAATCAAGGGAAAAAGGAGCTTCACATCTGATCACAAGAAGGTTTTCTGAACTACTTTGGTTTCTTTCACTGATGAAGTGAAAACAAAGGGGAAAAAAAGCAGCTCACTGGATTATTGTAGGTTTTGGTTGTTGGGTAAAGGTTGGTGGATATGCTGGGACCTAAAGCTGATTTTCCATGCTGATTTGGCTGCAAGGAGAGAATGAGATTGGTGGTGGACACTAGTTTTGAGGACTCACTTCTTCCAGCTCCTGTCTCTGTCTCCTGCCCTTCATACCACATCTTAGCGTTATGTGAGATGCTTTGCAATGTGAGGGATTAGGGTTAGTCTCTTTGCACAACTCCAGACTGAGATACTAAAGGCTTACTGCCTCTTATACAAAATCTCCGGGCCAGATGAATTTTAGAATTCAAAATTGAGGGTCTTATCACACTAACACGGCTGCCTATATGGTATATTGAATTTAACCCTCAGGGGTTTTGACGGAACAACCTGTAATCAAACGCATGGGTATTTCTGGGGTGACATCAGTTGGTGTTCTCAGTAAGTTTTACCAATATAAACACTATAAATAGCCTGACATCAGTAGGGATCAGGTTTCACTACTGAATGAGTTTAGATGAGGTTAAGTATTACCACCAAATGAATAATAAAAAAAGTTGTGGATTTGGAAAATGGGTAATGGTTGCAGACCCATAATGACTGGCCAAAGCTGGCGCGTCTCGATGGAGGACTGGGCCCCCCTACCCCGCCCCCAGCGCGGGAATGAGTGTGTTTGGGTGGGTGAAGTTATACAGCTTTGCCTGTCTGTAGCCCAGTCCCCTCCCCCACCCCATCCTACCCTTTCCTCCTTCTGCCTCCTCCCACTGGGAGGTTTCTAGAGGCCACCGGCAGAACACACACTTCTTTCCCTTTTACATGATTCAGCAGCATTTCTATCGTTTCCCATTCCTACCACGCAAGGGAACAGGCCTGAGATCTTAGGAGAGTTTGATCTGGAAATTGGGTGCCGTAGGATATGCTCGCCTGGCGTGGTGAGGAGGGAATGGAAAAAGGACACCATATGAGCTTGCAGGTCACCAGTAAAGATAAATGATTCTGTTATAGGAGACGGTTTCCATGGTTTTGCAAAATACCACTTTTGGGCCTCAGGGATGACCAAATTCATTTAAAAGCCAACTCAGGATAAATTGAGATTTAGCCGAGAGCCTCAGGGAATGGGGTTTCCCAGCCAAACATTGTGCCCCAGAATCTGCCTTTAACAAAATCAAGGAGTCCATCTTGATGGCTTCTTCCACTTTTTTTTTCTTTTTTGAGAGAGAGAGAGAGAGAGAGAGTACACGAGCGGTGGGGGAGTGGATTGGGGGGCCATTAGAGGGAAAGAGAATCTTCCGCAGGCTTCCTGCCCAGTGCAGAACCTAACTCGGAGCTCCATCTCACGACCCTGAAATCATGACCCGAGGTGAAACCAAGAGTTGGTGCTTAACCAGCTAAGCCCCCCAGGCACCCCTGGGCCCGTCCACTTTTCATAGGCCTTTCTTAATAATAGCACCACCTAGGCCTTGGTAGATTTCCATCCTATCCTAGGGTTCTTGGCTGTCTTAAAACAAAAGTCCCCCTCTAAGATCCCCATGGGCTCCGAAGAAAGCTAAGCAATAGTGTACTTAGCCTCCAAATACCACCGCTGACAACCTAACATACCTTATCACCCAAGAACGCCTTTTCTACAGCATACAAGGGGCACAGAAGGAAGCCACACCCCTAGTGACAAACATCTTTGCTGCCTTCTGCCCCTTCACGGCTGTGAGAAATTTAAATTTGACACCGTAAATTCTTTGTTTTCACGTTAAAGAATGGATTTTCCTCAAACTTTTTTAGGAAAAGTTAATGCACCAGGAAGCTATTTGTTCCCGGAGAGCTAGAGACACAGGAGGACGCATGTACGTCATCTGAAAAGCATGGAGTCCATGTGTGTTCCTGTGACCTGTCCTTGGAGGAATGGACCTCACGTACCCCATCGGCAGCACCTACACGTCCACACTGGATCCTGCAGCCACACAGCGTGGTTATGGAAGACAAGGGTTTGAGGGGAGCCTGTTAGCATTTATGCTATGACCCAACTCTTGTTTTTATGTGTGCGAGGGCTGAGACCCAGACAAGCTGAAGGATTGGCTCAAGGCCGCAGAACCAAGATTACTTGCTGACTCTCCTGACTCCAGTCCTGTTTGAACCTGGTTGATCGCATAGGCGGTGCTGATACCAGTCAGAGAGCGGGTAGGTTCGTGCATAAACGAGCCACCTCTCTTTCCTCTTCCTGTGGCCTGGCAGTTCAAAGGAGTCGAAGATACATTTGCTGCATTTTCCCTTGTGCAAAGGGTAAGTGTCTCTTCCTCCCGTTTTTCTACTTGAATAATGATTCAACAGTGATTCAAGATCCTAGAACAAGGCTTATGCAGACAGCGGAGAGAATGCTTCTCAAGCTTCTAGCGCATATTTGCTATGAAAGAAGTCGTGGGAGCTATTATATCAATAATAGGACCTTTCTGTTTGCTTGTTTGCTAGTTTAGTTGGGTAGGGTTGTTTTTGTTTTTCTGTCTGCCCTACACTTAAAAGATCGTCCTAGATAGTATTGCTGGGTAACTGGGGAAATGGGGAAATTTCTAACATTGAAAAGTTCCTCCTGTGACAGGGGGCCTAATGTCGACAAAATGATGATTCTTAGTCTTACAGAAAATGTACTGCCTTTCTCATTATATTAAATCGCACTAAGGGCTATGATTATTCTTCCTTATATCATAAAATTATTCAGATTCTGACATGTTATCTTGAAATACAGTATTATTTTTTTCTCATTTCTTTGTGGGTCATTTCAGATGATTTGGATTCCAGCATGTCAGAAGCGGCACCGATGTTTTTAGAATTCTCCAGGGCAATTAAGGTGGCATCAGCATGGGAGGAAGCCTCCCAGAGAAAAGCGAGAGAGGGGCTGACGTGGTTCTCACCTCCACAGTGAGCTGGTGAGCCCTCCCCGTGATCCAGGTCCCTCTCTGCCTGTCTTCTCCACAGGAGAGGAAGAATGGAGACGTGGGCGAGAATTTGCAAGTCTTAGACTGAAAGCCTGGAAACAGCTACATGACTCAGTAGATGATTGGCCGGGTACTTCACATAAACTTTGGAGGTCATCAAGAGAAAAAATGTCAGGGTTGGACGCAGTTTGTTAATTGATCAGACTTTTATTGAACACCTATTATGTGCTAGGGGCTAGCCGCCCAGCTGATGAATTGGTTCAACAAGTTCACAGATAATCCTATGGACTATTTTAAGCTAGGGGTGTAAGAGAATTGGGAGCATTCCCTCAGCGCATTCTTTATGCTTAATACTGCATTTATTTGCCACCTTGCCCTGTTGGTTCTTCTTCTGGACTGACCTAGACTGGACACGTCTTCCTCTCCAGTCTTGATCAAGCACATCAATAACAACATGATTTTGAAGGATATTTGAGGTGAACACTTTCGTTCCAGGTCACGCCAGTCTCCTAAGGACGGATTATCTGGGGATCGACAGGGCTGCTTTTTTAGTCTGTGATGTTGTTCAGCTCATTGCTTGACTTTGGGATCAACACAGTGGTTTATCTGGTGGTTTGTCTAGAAAAGTCCTTCTTAGAAGTTAAAAAGCAAAAACAGGAGTGGATTCTAACTTTAGAAAGACAGAGCTCATAGGAACTGGGTACTTTATCATTTTTACAGGAAACAATATTTTAAAATCTTCATTTAAAGCTATACACCTACCTCCCTTTGGTTAGCTATGGCATCTAGGATTTGGGATAGATTCTAGGAAAATTCTATATCTTATTTTTCTTATACTCCAAGACATTATAAAAAAAGGAATACATTTGTCTCATTCGAACGTGAAAAAATTTGTGAAGTTAATATATGTTCTGAAAATTATAAAACTAGGTGGAGTAAATAAGATTGAGGAAAACAGAAATGGGGCCAACACCCAGAATTGTTTGAGGAAACTTAAGTGTGTGAAATTATGTCATATTTTTACAACTATTAGAGAAACATTTGTATAATTATTCCCTTTGGCCAATTCTTCCATCATACAAATAATTCCTTTCTAACGTGTGAGTTCTGATTTTTATGTGTCGGGTTTTATGAAATGAGGCAGAATTTGAAGAAGCTTTATCCTTAAAGGAATTTATAGTTTATAAAAGTTACGGATTTTTGAGGTAGGAGCTGGCTATTTAAAATAGTGTGTACGTGGACCACCACCAACAACAAAACCTAAACTAAGGGAAACCAATAAAACTTGGAACTTTATTTTCACTGCTGAGCTGTTTTAGGAATAAAGAAGGACAAAGAAAATAATACTGGATTCTATTTAGACTATCGTGATACATTTGAAAGCTGAAAAGAAAGTATGTAAAAGAAATAAATGAGTGCTTTTTTAAAGCTTAATGTTTTAAAAGGAATTTAAGTGCCTGTAAAAAAAAAAAGAAGAAGAAAAATAGTTTCTTTTTGACTGTCAGTAATCTTTTTGGCAGACATGGAAAGGGAGAGCCTTTATACCTTTATATTTTTAGTTCATAACAAAGGATAACGGCGCATGAATGGGGAGACCATTAACCCCCATTTGCCCTTGAACATAATCTGTGATCACATTGTGCCAACGAGACCAGTGAACAACAATGACAATGAATTATCTGAAGTTTCTCAAACATCTGGACATTTGGCACCCAGAAGCAAAACATCTGGACGTTTGTTTGAGTTCTCCTACTCCCCCCCCTCCCAAGTTTGACAATCGAGTCAGAATAGCCATGGCTGTGGAGTACTTCCTACGTGCCAGAGCCAGGTTAACTATTTTACCCGCCTCAGCTTGTTTAACCCTCCCGACAATTGAACGGGTCCTCTGTTCTGAGCACAGTCATTTTACAGAGGAGGGCTCCGAGGCTCAGAGAGGGAAGTGCAGAGCTAAGAGGAGAATCCCGTCTGTTGGATGATAAACCCTCGGCTGTTAACTGTATTCCATTTTGCCAAGACAACTACTGAGGGTCAGAACAACGCATGGCCTGTATCCAATTTGTGGCTATGCTATTTAAAGCAAGGGAGACTGTACAACACCTAAGTATGACTCAGAAGTATCACTGTTGTCAGCCAATTTGGTAATCTGGGGGGGAAACGGTCCTCTTGAATTGCTCTTATTCACAACACAGGTTCAAATTCACCTGCCAATTGTGTATTTCACATATTATACTTTGGGTAATAACAAAACAACTAAAGATACTAGCATCTGCTTTGTCAGGTGAAAGAATAAAAAAATGGGGAAAAAAAACTGAACAAAACCAGATCGAATAAGGATAGGTATTGATGTCTGGGCTAAAGATGGACATTCCGATTCTCCTTCCTTGTTTGCTAGTCTAGTTTTAAGTATGTAACCTTGAGCAAGTTACTTAATCTCTGAAGCCTCAGTTTCTTTGTTTGCTAAACACAAATAAATAACAAAACCTACCGCATCCTACTTTGCTGAAGGATGGGATAAAATAATGCCTATAAAGTGTTTTCATGCAGTGCCTGGTTCAGGGCATGGTCTCAAAGCATTAGTTACTATTATTATTATGAAAATTTGTTATAACTCAAGTTAGTACGTGGTGGAACTGACTGACGCTTACCCCTGCCAGTAGGAGGCCACTGGAGAGCAGGCAAAGCTCCTGCAACTTTCACTCTTTCTCCTTAGTACCTTCACCATTCGGAGAGGAAAGCAAGCATCACTTCCTCTGTTACTACTGCCCCCTGCTGGCTGGGGAGGGAAAGAAGAGCTGGCAGAGGCGAAATGCAATTTGTCTTCCTGCTCCCTATCTCTCAGTTCTCTCGGCCAGGTCTTCAGATTTCTTTAAATATGAAAGCTGAACAACCTTAGCCTCCTATAAAAGGATGTGAGAGCATGAATGTAATCATTGCCTCTTTAGTGCTGTAAAATTTTATGGTTATGTAGAAACTCAATTTTTTTTTTTTAAAAAAAAACAACTCTATGATGAAATTTCTCTGGATAAATAGTTAGTTATGCCCAGAGACACATTGTGGGAGTAGTGTATTTTTTGACTTTTCAACACAGACAGATGGTTTACGCATCTTCAGCATTCAGAGCTTTCTGAGAAGCATTATATAATCTCAGCACAGTTACCAAACGAAATAAGAAATTCCTTGTTTGGCAGATGGAGTTTGCATATCGAGTTCATAAACTTTAATACTTCTCCCAAGTCCAAAATCAGAGACAACCTGCTCCAAGTCAGTTTCCCATTTGCACTTAATTAGGGAGTGTGTTTTGGAGGTCAGTGAAAACCAACGGAGTACGTTTTCATAATAACTTTCCTCACAATAAAATTATTTGGGAGGCAGCTATCCAACTTTTTCTGGAATGAGGGCAAGAAAAATGGGGACACAGAGTGAAGTTATTGGATACCTTATCTGGAACTGCCCAAAAAGTTGTCTGGGATCCAAAGAACACATAGTACCTTCTGGATCAGGGGAAAGGAGCCAAAATGCTTTAATAATCCTAACAATTTTCATAACTGTGCAAGTTCACATAATTTTAAGGATTCCAACTACTGGAGAACAAAAGCCTTCTCAGAGTTGTAATCATGGCACACTTCCGGAAGTAGAGGCAGCAAGCCTTCCGGTTAAGGGAAATGTGCATGCGCGGATTAGAGAAAATGGTTGGTACTTAGGACAGGTAGCCAGATTGTCACTTTGGCTAAATGGTCTTGTGCACTTGGGCTTCTCAGAGGTAAAACAAGGAGCCCTGAATCCATTACAGTTTACTTTATGCGATATCCTTGTGGTTATAGGATAGTGTATTTTATTTGTGTTAGCCTTCTCCTAAAATGTTCTGGAGAATCACCACATGAATTCTGAGTCACAAACTCTGAGTAGAAAATCTAATCAGAGAGAGTAAATTTCCTTCATAGATGAAGAAAACATATCCTGATAAGCTAGTAAGTTCTTTGTAGTTGTTTATTTTTCTTTCTTTTTAAAAAATAATATTTTAGCTGCTTCTAAATTCCATTTGGTTTTTACAATCCCCATTAATTCAGCAGGACATGGCCAAGGTCCACAATTTCTGAATTGTGGTCAACAAGCTTTTATCGTAATGTGGAGCCTTTGACTTCAGTATAGTGAAAAGATCTTCAAACTCATAGACAGAACACGGTTAACCTTTTCATCTTTTTCTTACACACACACACACACACACACACACACGACTTGAGGTAGGATTAGTTACATATATACTGTGTAGGTTCAGTGATGAATTGTTCCGAGATGAAGTTTTGAGGCTTCTAAACCAAATTTCCCTCCAAGGCAGTTCATATGTCAAGTTGCTACATTCACCGAATGACTGAAGTGTAACCATAACCAATGTAGCATGACCAATGCATCAGAATGAATACACTATTCCTCTTTAGTCTCTTAATTTGATAGTGATGATAACAGGGAATTTGTCATACTTTGTTTCTAATATTTGGCAGACCATTCAGATTATGGCCTTTACAAGGTACCTGCATATAAATCACCCTAAATTCAGCACAGCTGGAATTTTTTCTGTGTTATTAGAAGTTACCTGGTTTTAGATGTTAATTCTCTGAAGCTCTGATGTTTCAGGCTCCTGGTGTGGGTCATGTACCACATGGTAGGCAGCCTCGAAGAGGTCCCTCAATGATCCCCACCTCCTGCCTTTGTGCAATTCTCTCCCTTTCAGTGTGGATTGAGCTTACTGACTTACTTCTAATGAATGGAATATGGCAGAAGCCTTGGGATGACACAAAGTTTAGGTTACAAGAAGACCGTGGCTTCTGTCTCAGGTGCCGTGTCCTGCGCTCTCTCTTTCGTGTTCTCCTCACACTGGGAAAGAATGCCGCCATATTGTGTGCAACCCTATGGAGAGACCCACGTGGCAAAGAACCGATGACTCCGATCAACAGCCAGTGAGCACCTGCCAACAGCCTCAAGAGCAAGATTAGAAGCAGATCCCCCCTCTGTCAACAGTCTAGGTGACCGTGGTCCCTGCTGACGCTGTCTCTGTAACTTTGGGAGAGACCCTGAACCACAGTACGCCCACCTAACCTGCACCCAGATCCCTAACACATGGTAATTGTGAGACAGTGAATGTTTCTTCCACTACACTGTTAAGTTTGGGGATAATTTGTTAAATAGCAATCGATAACTAACATGTATTCCTACCTCTATCGGTGGTTAAATATCACAGAGTAACTATTCATAAGTAGTGATTAAATACACAAATCCATATTCTTTGGCAGACATGCTAGGCCAGGCCCCCATCCAGCAGGAGAAGAAAGTGGGGAGCTATCTGGGTCTAAAGTTAATAAACATATTGTGCACGTGTAAAGACAATGCCTCGTTTCACCCGAGATTTGGGTCATCCTTAACATCATATAAAAAAAGGAAAGATGACTGAAGAATAAATGGAAGGAAAACTATATTTGAGGGTTTTTTGGGAAAAAATTGATTTCTGATGACTTTTCCAGAATTATACTTTTCTGAACATTAAGAAAAAAAATTCCTTTTCTATCAAGTCAAGTCAGATTGGCTTTCTTCAATCACTTTAATTATATATAGACTCCGGGAGCAGGGAAATGAGACTTGTGATTTTGTCTATTCATTCCCTTAAATGACACAAATGCGTCAAAGTGCTCATAGCTTAGCCTTAAATAGTTTGTTGTAAAATAGAATAACCCAGAGAGTTCTGCCCAAAGCAGTTTTTTTCCCCCTTTAGAAAATTTAACAATAAATGTCTCAGGGTCAGAAGGATGCGGTTGGTCAGAGCTGAGAGCCTACAAAGATTGTAGCAGTCACATTAAAACAATATTGTTTGTCCTCCCCTCCATTTCCTCAGGGGTGCACAATACTTTTTCCTCCCCACCCTGCAGCTCTCTTTCTAAAATTGTTTTGGACCTTCGGGGGCCTTCTATATTAAGACTGAAGGAAACTGGAACTGTTACTTGTTCTTTCTTCGGAGCATTTTTCCTGGATGTGATAAACTGAGTGAATGCGTGAGAGCAGTGGCTTCCCATGAGGCTCCGACCCACCTTTCGCAGACCCACCGCTCCACACCCTGCAAGTTGCCCTCTCCCCCGCACCTTCTATTTGATGTTCTTCCACACTTGTTGGCTTTCCTTCCTACCTTCCCCAAGTTGCCACAAAGCAAAGTGGGGTGAGGAGAAGGGAAAACAAAACATAACAGAAGACCATTCAGAAGTTTCTCTCCTGCTCCGAAAGAGTGCAGCAGCCTGGCCAAGTGAGCACAGTTTGGTGAATTCTTCTAGGTAATTAGTTTCTTAGAAATTTGCTGGGTTGTAGAATCTTCTTCCCTTGAATCTTAGGAATGTCTGAAATGCCAGACAAGCACTCTTCCCACAAAGTTATGTGAAGAGGTTTAATTAACAGAAAATGTAGTGTGTCACACATATCAAAATTTAAATGAGAAGAATGAATCCGGCCAGTGAGATTGCTGAGACCACTGATGTTGCCAGAACATATTTTTCCGTGCCCATGAGAGAAAATGAAAGGTATGTTTGCTACTTCAGTTTCCTCTGGAATTACTCTGGTCCTGTCATTTTCTCCAGTGGTTACTTTTTGTGAATCTATAGGGCAAGCTATCATTATGGATTGTTTATTTGGCTCTTCTTCAATCCACAGTCCTGTTAATATTCCTTTCTTGATTTTTCCAAGGGTTGAGGAGAGCCTGGCTTATTTGCTGGAAGCTGTTATTTTTCGCTCTTGTTAAATTCTTCCTGCCTTCTCCCATGTGTAGAGTCACTTCCTGTGCCCACTCTGTTCCCTAGAGGCCTTTCTGCTCTTGAATTGAGTCTTCTACTGACTGTCTGTGGCCTTGAATTAGAGTTTGATTATAAATTGAAATGAGAGCTGTCCCAGGTGTAACTAGAATTTCATCTCTCCTAATGCCAAGCCCTGCTACCTCTCCAGGGTCAACAGACAACCTCTCCTTTTTCAAGATTTTGCAAAACTGAGAACCAGATCTTCGGATGTAAGAGGGGAGCGTTTGCACAGTGACAAGAACGGGGGAGGGGGGATGGAAGGGGTGCCTTATTCTTACTCCCCTTGTCCCGCCCCTTCCTATCTCCTACATGGAGGAGTTGCCTTCACTCTGGGCAGTCTTTAAGATCTCACTGCAGAAACAGTAGCAGGTTGGCTAACAGCTCTAAGGCATTTTCACGCCGTAGCCATTAGATCCATCGCTCTCCTTTCCCTCCTGTCAAACAAATGGCATACCACCCTAGAGCAGGCTTTATGATTGCCTGATGGATCGTGTGCTCCTGAAACAAGATATTATGAACAGATGACTTATAAAAATTGTCCTTGCAGTTCTGTGATGGAAAACAACTGTTATTTAAAAACAGAGCCAAAGATGAAACTTTTATTGAATATATACATTTCATGAAAATATATTGAATGTATATTCAATAAACACGTGTGCAATACAATCAATGCTAGTTATCGAATATTAAATGACTTGTGTCCTTTATTCTAGCACTTATAATGAGTTCCATGACATCAGCCAAGACTCTTAAGCCCTCTAAGCATCTGTTTCTATGTCTGTAAAACCTGAGGAACTGAAGAATAATTTGACTCCATTTCTATAACTCCTCATTCTCTGCTTCTGTGACTCTCATTTCGGTTTGGGGATGGAGGCTATGGCCATCAAAATCCACAGATGACCTCAAGCCAGCCAATAGATTCAACCTTCTCCTCTTAACACACTTTAACTAGAGTGACTCAAAAGAAACTACATAGACCATATGAGCTCATTTTTCACTTACTGTTCCAACTGACCTCATAGAGCTTTTATGAGCAATTAAATGGCGAGGAGGGAGGGGACGGAGGAGGAGAATCAAAGTCCGGAGTCCATTCACAAGCTGGATTAGTAAGCTGTGCTGCTCTCCCCATGGCCTGTGGACAGCTTCATCTCAAGCAGTCTCACGGGAGGTTCTGGACTTCCGCAATGCGGTGATATACTCTCCTTGGTAAAGATGAAGTGGCCAAAGAGTGCCTGTAGGAGAGGCCTTTTTAGTCATGCTTCTGGTAATGGCGATGATTCGCAGGAGTCGCGTTTCCTCTGGCCTGTCTTCTGGTGGGAATGCATGTGAGCGTTTGGGTAAAGATGGGGTGACTGAATCCCATGACGAGGTGTCACATCTGTCTCCTGGAGAGCAGTTTTCATCTATTCGTGGATTGTTCTTAGATAAGGTGAACTGGCTCTTGTGTGAACTGAACAGTTTCTTAGTACCTTGATGTAACTAAATAAAGTAAAGTGCCCTTATTTACTGCAGGACTGAATGACCTATTGACTCTGAGAAGGAAACTTCATTAGTATTGTACAAGGAAGGATGAAAAGTCTATCCCTATTAAACAGCTAGCCTTCAGGGTGAATCGCATAAAGCTCTTCTTGACTGAGAAAAATCATAAGCTTTCTTATCAGAATCTTATTTTTCTTGTTTCAGAACCTTCAGGAAAAGTAGAATTCATAATCCATGACCTCCGCCCTACTGAGAGAGATAGACTATGTGTTTTCCTGGCACATCTTTGTCAAAAGAATTATTTCCCATGTTCAAGGAACCCACAAATTATTCTAGTATCAGTACCTTCAAACAGAACATGTTTCAAGAGGGCTTTTCATCATCTGCTTGTTTTCATGTTCACCTTCATGTGACTTTTTTAACTGAGAAACAGAATTTCATCACCGCAGTGAGTGGAGACAGCCCAAGAGCACAGAGTTAAAGTGTGCAGTTGCGTGGAGATGCAAAGAGGGCTTGCAGAACTTGGGGACAGCTCAGGCTCACTCTCCCATATCTGCCATGCCCACCATCTAATCCATGAAAGGCTCTAAGCCACCCCCAAATCTCCGTAGAGCCCCAAATAATTTCTTGGGTTCCCTTGGTTTTTAGGCCATCGTCTATTGGCTACCTGATCTTTAAAAAGCCACTGTGCGTCTGTGACATCAGTTCCGGTTTGGGAAATGGAATAATAATTCTGGCCCTACCTACCCCACGGGCCCATTATAAAGATCAAAAGGGTTGATGTGCATCCTTTAAAAAGTAAAATTTATGATACAGATACAAAGTAATGGATTCTGGTGGTATCAGCATTTTGATATGAAACCCTTCTCGTTCGGTAACTTGAGGAGGGTAAAACAGATCTTTTTTTGCTCAGGAGTTTTTGAACTCTTTCCCCCCCAAACCATAAAAACTCATATACTTTGGTTCATTTCTCTGTGTCCCAGACTTTCAATAAGCTGACATCACAGCAGAGGTTCAAATAAAGCTAACAGACAGTGGCCTAGATGTGTGTGCGTGTGTGTGTGTGTGTGTGTGTGTGCACATGTACCTTTGACCTAGCTACTACATATGTTCATACAATTAAAAACGGAATAATGACTCATTAACCAAACAAGTCCCAGAAAAAAATACTCATTTAATACAATCATAGCAACTTCCTCACTGTTTCCACTTCATTGCTGCTTATGTGAGTAAAAACAACATGCTAAATGGAGACTTTCAGGACCCCATGGGACCAATTAATGCCACGTGACTTCCTCTCTGCCTTCCATGAAAATAACTATATTATAATGGTCTGTGATATTAATATCAGCTTTGGAAAAGTCAGGCAGCGGCTCCGTAGGGAAGGAAGTGGCCTGAACAAGGGCTGTGGAATGTGCAGTATTTGACAGACTGGAGGCCACATCTTTTCATAAGCTCTATCACATAGTTAAAAGAGGTGGGGACACCAAATGGGCTTGTGGGTTAATTAGGGTTAAAAGGCCACCAGGGTAGTCTATCTCTGATCTTGAACTCCAAGAAAATGTGGTTATTGGGGGAAGTTTTAGAAATTCAAGTTCTCAGAAATAAAACCATTTCCAAAGCATCTCCACCCCCCTCCCCCGCCCCACCGAATTTCTCCAGATTTCTGCCCACCACAGAGGCAGGATGTGTTTCGGTAGCCTCTGTTTGTGTTGGAGTGTAGACGTGGGATGAAGACTGCTGAGTGCACCTCCCAAGTGTGTTGAATAGTTTGGTGGGGTTTTCTAGTGACACCAGAAGGCAGGGCAGAACCAAAGGGAATAGGAAGCACAACAACAGAAGCCTTGCTCCAGGGCCACTTCAAATCCAATTATAGGAATCCCAGGTCCATATCCCACCCAGGTTCTCTCCCGGTCCAGACTCCATGCAGGGTCCTGGAGAGATTCAGTGTTCTTCCTGTGGCCAAATTCTCCTCTCTAGCAAACGCAGTGGTCCAATTTCCTTGATTGTAGATTGCTGTGGTTCGTTAACTCCACTCAAGGGTGGTCCCAAAGCACAGCGGTAAATAAAAATTCCCCTAGGAACAGATGTTGACTGGTATGTCTAGTGAACCAAGAGAGACTGCCTATGGCAACAATCTAGATCTAATTTTTGGACAGTAGCTGATGATTTGGTCAGACAATCAGAGGATTAGAAGAAAAAAATATTGGAGAGTTGGTGATGAAGAACCTTCTGGAAGAAGTTGGAGAAACTCCTTCGAATGAGTCCAGAGTATGAAAATATTTGTGCCTAATCAGCATGCTCACCAAAATGCTTCCCCTGTGAAGAAATTTTAAAACAATCAGGACGAGAAAATGACTTTTATTAAAGATGACCATCAGTCATGGTACTTGATCAATGGACTTGTTAACAAAACAGCTATGGTGGCGGGAATGAACCTAATGACATGAACCCTAGCGACAAGGAAGGACTTCCTCCCATCATTGTGATCCAGCTGTACCTGAGCTGAGTCCCCTACTGGCCGGAGTAGCAAACAGTCCTGAGTACTAGGATGGTCCTGTTCCCAGGAGGGCCAGTCAACTACCTGGTAGAAGCTACTTACATCGGACCCTTCCGTTGTGGTAGGGGAAGAACCTACCCACTGAAATAGACAGCTGCTTTATATTTAGGTTTGTTTTCACTGCCCCACTGTGTTTCTACTGACACTTCCTTCAGAGGAACTTACTTAAACTCTTAAACATCATAATAGCATCCCTACTCTAGATTTTTTATTTTATAATAATTGTGATTTTCTTGATATTTATTTTACAAATCTCTTTAAATAAGCAGTTAAGATGACTCCTAATATATGACAATGCCATTCAAATACACTTTTGAAATGATTTAAATAAACTGACCTATAATAAAAATTTAAATTGTGAATAGGTTGCTCTAAGAAACTTGCTTTACAGAGAAAGAAATAAGACAATGGGCTGATGACTGTAGAATTCACTGGTGTAGCCAAGTGTCCTACTATCCAGAAGCAACTGAACTTACAGAAAGACAGAATGATCTATCGAAGACTCAGATGTGGTTCCAGCTGGCTACCGGCTGGTAGACAATGCCTTGCAGATTTATGATACTCCCTCAGGAAGAAGCCTTTACTTTGAATTAATGATGAATAAATGGCATTCTTTCTCCCTGTCCTAGAACACACAAATTCAGCAGCTTTGGGGCAAGAATCATGAGGGTACCACTTACAATTTCACCGAATGACCCACTATCAAATTTCTGTGTTCTGTCTCTGGGCTCTGCTGGTTTAGTACCCAATAGGTGTGCTGGCAGGACCCCACTTTTCATTAGGAAAAACAAAGGAGGCAGATATTTCCTCTCATTGCTCCTGACATCGGTATGTCCCGTATGGCCTAGACTTGGTCAATTCTATTTAAGGTCCCATGCAGGACTTTAAAACCTGAGGGGCAGAAGTACAGACCAAGGGGCAGGTAAGAAGCTATTTATGTTGGCATGGACAGCGGCGTTGAGAGAATCCTGAGGTGGGGTTGGCTAGTGTCTAGCATGAATGTGGTGAGAATGAAAGCAACAGCACCTGCTGAGAGCTAGGGACATTTTCACCTGTTGGTTCCAGTGCTGTCATCCCAGCTATGTATCTGGCTTGCTTCTCATCCATTTTCTGAGTCAGGTTCTCCAGCCTTCATACTGACTGGGGAATTTCCAATATCCTTCCAATAAATTATTTTCCTGCTGAAGACGGCCAGAGTTAATTCTCATTATAAGTGCAGTGGTACAATGGCTCAAGGGTACCATTCATTCTACCTGGATGACCTCCCACTGGTTTCTGTGGTCACGCTGGGGCTGGTCACTATCTTGGTGCAAGACTCCTCTTTTCACCAAAGACTTGTTGCTCTCCTAGCTTTCCATGTTGTGTCTGTCTATACTTCCTTCTTCAGTCGAGAAGAACCTTCCCCTGTGAGAGCATGCCATGGTTTTCCTCGGGACTGGTTTAGGAGACAATAGGAGGAAATCACTATAAAGCAAGCACAATTGTCCTTGAAGTTAATTCCAGCTATTTGTGGGGATTGATTAGATGAGTTCTGACTACCTTGGTCAAGGTAAGTTCCTTTCTCATCGGGTTACAGTTGCACTGATTTGCTTTCCATTTTTATACTGTAAATTCACTTCCTGGATATGGCAGTTAACTTCAATATGTCCCAAACTTCTTCTTCCCTAACAGCCTTTTGGGACATTAAGTTTTATCTCCTTGGTGTTCCTTGCTCGGACACATTTAAACTCTTTCCCAATAAAAACAGGGGATTTGGAAGCCGTAGCCATTGATATATAGTTTCAGATGGACAGAGGTCCACTCAGCGATACAGTTTAGCTTAGACCTCTTGATCTTGAAGGGCCCATTGAAAACAAAGGAAAGGCAAATGTTTTGGATAGAAAAAAGGGATCGTGCGTTCATGTAAATTTTTAATTCAACGAATATTTTTTGAGGAGCTATTATGTGCCAGGTATTACCTTATTCACTGGAGATTTATATATGAACAAATAAAGTGTCTTACACTTATTTTGGGGGATACAGATGGTAAATGGATAAAAAAAAGAATCTGTGTTCAATGGGGTGTGACGGGAGCACGTTCACATGTTCAAGAAACTATGAAATGGCCAGTGTACCTGCAGAGTGAGCGATAGGGCAGTATTAGATATAGTGGGGGAAGCGGAGTGTGAAGGACCTTGAGAACGTTGGAAGGATTCGGGCTTTGGCTTCAGGATGGAAAGACATTCAAGGATTTCAACCAAGGAATGACATTATCCAACCTACATTTTTTTACAAGGGTAAGTACAATTTTTTTTTAATCAAGGTAAAATTTACATGCAGTGAAATCATGGATTTTAAGGTGAATCTGTCAGTGCATACATCCCTGTAACTAGCACCTCTGTTAAAATAAAATATATTGTCATCATCCCAGGAATTTTTCTAATTTCCCTTCTCAGTCCATTCTTGCCCCCAGGAAACCACTATTCCAATTTTAATCAAAATAAATTAGTTATATTTGTCCTAGAATTTCATTGAAATAGAATCATATGGTACCTGCTCTCATGTGGCTGGCTTCTACTCAGCGTAATGCTTTGGAGAGTCCCTCATATACAAATCAGGAATTCATTTTTCTAAATTGAAATATAATTGACATTATATGAGTTTCGGGTGCACAGCATAATGATGCGATAATTGTACACATTGTGAAATAATCACAGCGATGAGTCTTGTTAACATCTATTACCATATGTAGTCATAAAATATGTTTTCTTGTGATAAGAAATTTTAAGACTTACTCTCTTAGCAACTTTCAAATGTGTAATGCAGTGTTACTGACTACAGTCACCGTACTGTACATTACATCCATGACTTACTTCTTTTATAACTGAAAGTGTCTACTTTGATGCCCTTCACCCATTTCATACACCCTCTACCCCCAGTAAACACCAGTGTGTTCTCTGTACCTATGATCTCTGTTTTATTTTTGTTTTTAGAACCCACGTATAAGTGAGATCATATGGTATTTCTCTTTCTTTGTCTTATTTTTACTTATCATCATGCTCTCAACGTCCATTCATGTTGTCACAAAATGGCAAGATTTAATTCTTTCTGATGGCTGAATAATATTCTATTATATATACATACACACATACATACTATATCTTCTATATCCATTCATTATTGATGGACACTTAGGTGGCTTCCATGTCTCAGCTATTGTAAACAGTGCTGCAGTGAACATAGGAGTGCATATATATTTTTGAGTTAGTGTTTTTATTTTTTTCAGATAAATACATAGACATAGAATTGCTGAATTAAATGGTAGTTTCTCTGCAAATTTTTTTAAAGATTTATTTATTTGAGAGAGAGGGAGAGAGAGGGAGCATAAGTGGGCAGGGCAGGGAAAGAGAGAGAGAATCTCAAGCAAAGTCAGTGCTGAGTGCAGAGCCAGACTCAGGGCTCGATCTCAGGACCCTGAGATCATGACATAAACTGAAACCAAGAGTCTGAGGCTTAACTGACTGTGCCACCCAGGTGTCCATCTGTAACTTTTTTTGAGAAACATCCATACTGGTTTCCATAATGGCTTCACAATCTACATTCCCAACAACAGAGCACAAGGGTTCCTTTTTCTCCACATCTCACCGACACTTGTTATTTCTTGTTTGATTACAGCTATTCTAACAGGTGTGAGGCGATATCTCATTGTGGTTTTGATTTTTCATTTCCCTGATGATTAGTGATGTTGAGCATTTTTCTTAATGCACCTGTGGTCCCTCTGCATGTCTTCTTCAGGAAAATGTTTAGCAGTTCATTCTTCCTGTTGCCAAATAGTAATCCATTGTATGACTGCATCACGAATTATTTATCCATTCTACTGTTGATAGTTATTTGGGTTACTTTGTTCTGTTTTGTTTATTTTTGCCATTATTAGTAAAACTTCTGTGAATATTCCTGCCATGTCTTTTTTTTTTTCTTTTTGGACACATTTTCATTTTTCTTTAGTAAATACCTACAAGGGTGATTCTGAATCATAGAGTAAATGTATCTTTAACTTTTTAGGAAGTTGACTAATAGCTTCTCAAAGAGGTTGTACCATTTTACACTTCCATCAGCAATATAAGATGAAAACTTGGCTTTGTCAGCTTTTGAAATTTTTGAAATTTTTAGCTGCATCTTACTATATTTTACTTCTAAGCATGTTATAAACCTCACTTTATGATGTTACTGGTTTTGCTTTAAATAGTCAATTTTTTAAAAAAGAAATTATAAGAAGAAAAGAAACATTTCAGGGTAAACCACTTATTATTTCTAGTACTCTTTATTTTGTCCTGTGGGGTCTAGTTTCTATCTGGTATCACTTATCTTCAAGAAAGATAATCCTTTGATTATCCTTTGACTATCTATTAGAAGAAAATCCTTTGGCTTTTCTGGTAATAAATTCTATCAACTTTTGCTTATTTGAAGATTCCACTGTTGTAGCCTCCTTTTTGAAGGATGTTTTAATTGGTTATATGATTCGATTCTGTGTTGATAGTGGGGTTTTTCCCTTTGGTTATCATAAAATGACATTCCATTATCTTCTGGCTGCCCTTGTTTCTGAGGAGAAGTTAACTGTCATTTTTATCACTGTTTCTCTGTATATAGTGTTATGTTTTTCCTTTGGCTGTTTTCAGAATTTTTCTCTTCATCTTTGGTTTTCAACAGTTTGACTGTGGTGTGCCTATGTGGAATTTTTCTTTTTTAATTTAGTCTGCTTGGGGATTACTGAGCTTTCGATCTGTAAGTTGATATTTTGGAATAAATACAGGGAACTCATAGCTATTATTTCTCCTTTTGGGACTCTAAATACATGCATATTAGACAGTTTTAATTGTCCCATAGATACTTATGTCTCCTTATTTTTCAGTTGTTATTTCTCCGTTATCTTCTGCCATTTCCAGTCTGCTATTTTTCGGCCATCTCATGCATCTATTGAATTTTTAATTTAAATTATGATTCCAATTTAACAATTTTTATTTGATTGTTTATTTCCTAGTACCATTTCTTTGTTGATATTCCTTATATCTTCCTTCATTAAGGTCATAGTGTCCTTTAATACTTTGAACATATTTTCCTTTATTTCCTTGACAATATTTTATAATAATCATTTTAAAATCATTGTTAGGTCCAATACCTGGGCCATCTAGGATAGGTTTTTATTGCTTGTCTTTTTTTTTTTTCTTCTTGATTTGGGTCCCGTTTTCCTTTGTCTTTGCATACTTTTGTATTTCTGATCAATGCTCAACGTTGTGAATGCTACATTGTAGGGGTTCTGAAGCGTATTGAGTTTTTTTTTTTTAGTAGGAAGTTCAATGACTAGTTGTTTACAATGAACTTCTAAAGACTTTGTTTTCTGCTTTCTTATGGCAGATCTACGGAGAGCCTAAAGTGTTTCCCACCCCCACCCCCACTTGGGGGGACAGGGAAGCAATCTCCAAATTCTGTCTCCCCTGCGAATTTTGTCAAAGCCTTGTTTAAAGCATTTTTAGGGCAGAGACAGAGTAGGAATTACTCCAGACTACAGTCCTGACTCCTATGGCTTGGCCTTTCTGACATCTCAGGTAGGGTCTCCACTCCGCTATACCTGAACTCCACCATCCCCAGTACTGCCCATTCCTCTAATATCTTTGTTTTAGTCACAGACTCCAGCTACTCTCTGGATGGCCTCAAGTAGTCTTGTCGTGTGCGTGTTTAGCCCAGCTGTCAGCCAAGGACTTGCAGTTTTCCTCACCTGGGCTTTTGAACAGTTCCTTTCTTCCTGGTTACCTACCCTTTAGATTCTAGTTGCTTCACTATCGCGAACTCTGATATATCCTAAGTTTGTTCAGCTCAATACACTAAGATTGTGAACTTATTCCTATGGCAATTGTGTAGCTTCTTGTTTTCCTCAGGAATCACAAGTGTTTCATTGCCTGGTATCCAATGCCTGATAACAGTTGCTCATATATTTTTTTAGTTCTATGGTTATTTATTGTGTGAGGGCTGGTGTGGTACCAGTTGCTTTGTCCTGCCCAGAAGCAAAGGAATTCCCTTTTGAAGCAAATTTCTCCACCTTGCCTCCATGGTTTTAACACATTTGGTCTGTGAACCACGCTGCCTTAGATACTGGTTCTGTGCCTGGACAACCTAGCCTCTCCTTTTCCTCCAGGAAACTTTATTTTGTAAGCCTTTAGCTCTTGCTTGTTATCAGAACTTTATTGGGATTATCTTCACCCACCCAAACTCCTCTTCCAAGCTGAAAATCCTGCAAGCTGTGGGTTTCTGGTCCCTTTTCTCCCAGAATGTCCTGGGCTTCTCATGCAAATTGGCCCATCTTGTCTTTCTCTTTCCTCTTCACTACTCTGAAGAGCAGACAAGCAATACAAAAACAACAAAAGGTCCTATCAAGTGCGAATTCCAGGACAAGAGATGCTTAGTTGCCCTCCCTATCTTAACATGCCTGAGAGGGCTGCTCAGGACCGTTCTCCAACTTAAGCCAAGTAAAGCAAGACAAAACAAGTGACTTCCAGTAGGTTTGGGTAAATAATCAAAGTTTTTAAGGACTATACCCCAACTCACACAGGTAGCCAGTGGCGGAATTAGCTATAATACTGCCCGTTGAACTCAGCGAGGCTGTTTTTCCGTGCATACACTTAGCAACAATTTACAATTCTTAGATTGACTAGTCAGTTGCTCAACAGAGTTCAGAAGGACTGAGAAAGAGCTGTACTCTGGTTGTGGTGGTGGTGGTGGTGTGTGTGGGTGTGTGTGGTGGCAGGCTGGGTGCAGGTGTGGGTGGCATAGGAAAAGCAAGATCTGTAGGTAGGGTGCTGCTGGGGGTGGACAGGAAATAGAGCAGGAGCTCTCAGTACCTGGGGATGGCAGAGGGGTGCTATTGGGACTGGCCCTGTCTAGTGCTTTCTAGTAACTAGAGAGTAGTTCAAATGAGCATTCCCTAATTTAGGGTCAGCCCCTTTTGCCTTTCTAGTGGTTTTCACATTTACAGTATCTCTGATGATGCCTGTCTCTCTGGTCCTCTGTGCAAAAGAACATTTCTTTCCAGACTTGAGCCCTTGGCTATGTTGGCAGAAAATTGAAACTCAGACTGAAAATCAGACATGCCTGGGCTCTGCAACCTCTGGAGGGTCTCCCCGTCCTCTCAGGTCACTGTTGGGCAAGTGACTGGGGGGGGGGGTGTCGGGGGAGGCTGCTTCTTGCCTCTGCTTCCTCCTTCCAAAGATACTCAGGGTCCCCCCTTGGCAATTGATGCAGCCTCGCCCGAGACACAGAATGCACCGAAGCAGCGCTAAGGGGAGGGGCGCGGTCTCCCCACCTCCACGTTTTCCCCCCAGTGTAGCATAGCTGTGTTGCAGCCGAATTCAGCAAAACCTATGGGGAGCTCCTCGGCAGGGCGGCTTTGATGACTTCTTCAGACACATGGAGCAGACTGACAAATTGACTTTCAAGCGAAAGGTCAGTGCCGAGAACCGAAGGGATAGAGCATCTGGATTCACGATTAAAACGCCCGCAGAGCACGGTTTGCAGCTCCGCCGTCTCATTGTGTAGGAGGTGCTGTCAGAGGGTCTCATTGTGCAGCCGCGCCGGTCTCGGGCCTGGGACGGGAGAAATAAAAATTCCTCTGGCTTGGTCTGCGCGCGTGCGCAGCGCCCCCGGGATGGCGTGTGGGTGTTGGAAGAGAGCGCTTGGCTCTTTGGCAAAAGCAGAAACAGCTTTCTGCTAACTCAGGTCTGCCCCGGAGTTGACCTCCGGCGTGGTCTGTCCAGGCCGGGTAGCATCTCAGAAGCGGGGGCTGGCTCATCGCCGTGCCCACCTCACCTGGCTGCGGGGTGAAGAGCACTGATGATGGAGTTCGAAAACCAAGTTTGATCCCGGATTTGCTCTCTGACCTTGGGCCGATGGTCTTTCCCAAGGTGGGTGGGCTGCCCCCAGACACCTGCGGAACATGTCCCTGCTCCCCCGGGTTAATAGGAAGCTGGACCCCGTCAACGCCGTTCCTCTATGGTCATAAGCGCATTTGTTGTGTCCAGTTTACAAAGTGTTTTCATACCCACAGATATGAGGAAAGAAACAGGATATTCCTAAGAAGTGCCCGAGGTTCAGGACCTCAGAAAGTGTGGTGTAGTTTGGGCGCCCAGAAAAAGCTAGAGTTCTGTTTCGTCGGGACGCTTGATCTGCCCACCACTTGCTTTTGAGTTCTTACTGGTATCACGAAGCAGGTAGATGATAAAACCCTGTAATGACACCATTCATTACGGGATGTTTACTTTCCCCCCTCTCTGCAGCAGTGAGCCCCGCAGGAGATCTTGAAAACCTCTGTTGAATGATGGGACACAAACCTCTCTCCACCGTGGAGTTTCTGCTTGTCCGGCTACCTCACACAGGCCGGGCAGGTGGTTCCACTTCGGGGGGCACTTAGGAAGGGATATTTATAGCTCACTCTTCCCCTTCCTCCTCCTCCCAGGAAGCGGTCAAGATAATGAAATTAAGCTTGCCGTGGAAGGTGTTGAAGAACGTGGCTGGGAAGAGAGAGGTGGGAATGCGGCATGGAGTTCAGAAGGTCTCGATTTGAAAAAACAAAGTGTTTTCTGAAAAGTAAGAAGATCAGAGGAGGGTCTGAGCCCCTGGCTGCCCTTTTGCTTTAATAATGCAGGCTCTCGAGATCTTCTGCCAGGGACTAAATCCTTCTTCTGTGACTTCCTACCTGTGTGACCTTGGGTATGTCATTAACTTCTCTGTGTCTCTGTTTCCTCTTTTGAAAACTGAGGATAATAGTAATGATATCTATCTCACAGACTTGTGGCAAAGGTAAAATTAGTTAACATGGGTGAAATGCTTAGAACAGTCTAATTGAACATAATAATAATAATAATAATAATAATAAAAAGGAACAGTCTCAGGGGCGACTGGGTGGCTTAGTCGTTAAGCATCTGCCTTAGTTTCAGGGCGTGATCCTGGTGTTCTGGGATCCAGCCCCACATCGGGCTCCTCTGCTGGGAGCCTGCTTCTTCCTCTCCCACTCCCCCGGCTTGTGTTCCCTCTCTCGCTGGCTGTGTCTCTCTGTCAAATAAATAAATAAAATCTTAAAAAAAAAAAAAAAAGGAACAGTTTCTAGCCCATAGTGACTCTTGGTAAATATCATTAATTTTCTGTGAGGTATTTCATCATCCTTTTGTTACCTTCCTCCTTCATCTGCTGCTGTCAGGTAAACATAATCTTATTTGAGCCTTACAATAACCTATATGAACAGAGCGGGGCAAGTGAAATTATGATCAGCCTTTGAGAGATGAGAAACTGTCTAATTCTTTCTTTGGCCTTCAAGCTCCTGATTCTTGCTTATATTTTCTCTTTTCTTTCTCCTATTCATTTTTAGCATTCATTTCATTTTCTATGAAGCAAAAGAGTTAATTATATTCATGTACCACAAATATTTGTTGGACACTTACTCTATACCAGAAACTGTTCTGGATGCTTGGAACAGAAGGTGAGTAAGACCTACCAGTCCTTGTTCTCATGGAGATTCAAACTTCATGCTTTCTCATCTCCTCTGTTAGAATCTAAGCTCATAACAGACCCGATTTATCTTTATATCCACCAAAGTATTTACCCCGAAAAGATCAGTAAATATTCAAATGCTTATTGATATAATACTCAGAGCAAATATTCTAGTACTTACTAATGCCAGTACTTACTAATGTTAATTGTTTTACATTACCTTGCTAATCCTTTAACAATGATCCTATGAGATGGTATTTTTATTATTTTCATTTTATGGATAGAAAAACCAATATGAGAGACCTGTTCCAGTTCATTCTGATAGTAAGGTAGCATCAGCACTAGGCCCAGCCTGGCTTCACTTGAAACACCATGCTTTTTCGACTTTGGAAGAAGTTGAGATATAGGGGCTCTGTTACATTATCTGAAGAGATGGGCAAATTGAATCTCAGTGCTGTTAAACAAGCTGAGAGTTGCATATATACACACTACCCTCTGGCCCTTTTCAGTTGACCCTTTTTGTATTCCCTCAAAGAATGAAATTTCCTACTTGGACCAGGGCATTGCCTGCAAGGCATCCCTGTTTCCCTGGCCTCCATGTTTGGCGGCGAATTTCTGCTCCCTTGCATCCTGTTGGCAAGGAAGCAGCAAACGAAATGCTGGGCTGCAACCCCAGGAAATAGAAACATCGGTCATTCTGCTTGCCACCCCGCTTGAAACATGGGGGCCTATTTTTAGACATATGTAGAGCAAGGAAATAATTAAACAGTAGCTTGCCTAGTGACTACGTTAGAAGCCTGCATTCTGTGAAGACAATAGGGATTTTAAAATATTTATTTTATTTGACTACTGATTGGTTCCCCAGCCAATAGGGAATCAAGTATACAGAACTTGTTTTAGTATTTTTACTTTACCAGAGATGAGTAATCTCTATTTCTAAATCTAAGTGCTATGGTGGGCTTTGAAAATCAGTCACTCTTTGGGATACAGTTAAGGATTATTTTTAAAGCGAAAAACTGGAAATAGGATCCCCGTTTCTATCTCTTTGTTGCAGCAACAGGGTATGGCTCAGGAATTTGTTAGTAAGTCTTTGCTATTGAAGGAGTGACTATGGGCAAATTACTAAAATGAATTTTCATGCACTCTTTGTAGAATTCACCACATTACCTTAGAGTCACTGATTTACATATTTAAAATTAACAAGAGTAATTAAAAACATGCTTTATGTAAAGAAACAAAGTGTGGCCATGAGAGACAAAAAGCTTATCGGTAAAAATATTTTAATTAACTAATTCTGTCAGAAAGTAGTATTAAGCATCTAGCACATAATTGAACACAAATATTGCCTCTAACTATTAAAACACGTCACTCGTGATGCACAATTGTAAACGCTCTGTGCTAAAATTCGTACATGTCAGGCTGCTTGGGTGATATTGTGAATTGACCATCATATCAGGAAAATGGTGGAGAACTTTAGTTTCTAGACATGTTTTGCATTAATTTTAGATTAAGTTTGGAATGAAATGTCTCATACAGAAACATCTGGAAATATAGATTAAAATATAATAATCAAAGTATTAAATATCTATTCAAGTTTGCAAGAAGGAGAGGAAATTTTGTAGGAAAGAAATACAATGGAAACAACTAGCAAAGAGATGGTAAGCACGTGAGATGTTGTTCTGGTTACCTTGGTTGGGGAGAGGAGTTTGATCTTCAAGATTTGAGAGCCTGGGTTTTAAGGCTCCTGAGGGAATAAACACACACAACAGTAACAACAAATCTAAAAGCGTCTCCTTTGAAAAAAACAGATACTTGTGCTCACATGGAATTATAGTTCAATATTTGTACTACTGGTGTGGTCCAGTGATACCTAGACTATGACATCCTCACAGTCTGATAATATACCCGGATTGACTAGCAGAAGGTAAAATACCTCTTTGGACAGATGAGTTTTTAATCTGGGCTAAACCAGATATCCATAATCATCCCTACTGAAGATCAGTTCATAATCCAAAATTGCAAAACACAAATCCACCATAAGCAAGAATCACATAAAGGAAATTAGAAGGATTAGGCTGCCAAGATACTCAAATAACAAAACTATCTTTAAGAGATAATAAAATAAATATCTCTTAGATGATGAAAGACATTTTAAGAAAGGATTAAAAACATAAACATATAAAGCATTATCAAAATAGATTCTGAAAAAGAACCCAATAAAACTTCTAGAAATTAAAAAAAAGGCACAAAGAATAGTAGCTGATGGTACCGCAGATTAGATATAACTGATGAGGAAATGAGTAAACTAAAGGCAGAGGTGAAGCCCAGAGGCAGTCCAGAGAGATTAAAAAAAATGGAAATTGGAAAAGAAAAAATATATATATTTACAGATGAAGAGACTTAAAGATGAGATGAAAAATTTCAACATCATGCAGGAGAGGCAATGTTTTAAAAGATAAGGCAAGAATGTTCCACGGCTGGTAAAAGACATAAATCTTCCAAGCAAGAGAATTAGAAGAAATCTCACTGAAATGTCTTGGGTGAACTTCAGGGAAGATTTTTAAGTCAGCTGCAACCCAAAGAAAGATTGTCCACAAAAGTAGAATAATTGGATAGGCATCTGACTTTTCACAAACATCAACAGAAGCCAGGAGGAGATGGAATCACATCTTCGAAAAGGGGGAGGAGGGCGGAATCCTGTTTAGAATCGTACAGACTGCTAAGCTTTCATTTAAGGGTAGTGAAGGTAAAAGAAGACATTTTAGGTACAGGTGTCGTGGTGTATGAAGGGGGCGTGTGTGGAAGGAGATCATTTTCATAGCGTTAGAGCTGACAGTGAGATGAGAGCCTTTACAGCTGGAATTATACAACATCCAAAATTGCCCTACGTCTCAGATGGTGCGTCTCCAGGCAAAATCTGAACCAAGAACATTGACAAAGTCAGGAAATTAAGCAATGCTTTGTTATTAGCTGGAGCTCAGTCCTGAAACTCCAGGGCAAACCTGTAACGGAAAAATCAGGCCAGGTGAAAGACTCTTTATTGTATGTTACAGCTAGCCCCAAATAATCTCGAACCAAAGCAGTCGAATCTGTTCAGTTTATCTTACCTTTATGTCCATGCTTGAATTAATTCTTTCTCTCTCTTTCTCTTTTTTTCCTTTTTTTATAATGAAAAGGCAACTATAATAAACACAAATAGCTCCAGAGAGACAGATGTGAGACAATACACCTGTGCCTTTGCCTCATTTCGAGCTCACCTGGGCCACTCCTGCAAGCTCTGGGAGAGTGGAGCATCTTACCTGTGAGATTCTGCAAAAGTCAAAGGAAAAGTGCAGTGGGGAGAGGGGATACGATGGCTTTTGTTGAGTTATAAGATGGATGGAACTGATCTGAGGAGTCTCGCTAGGCTTTCATTTAAACCAGGACATGGATTTTTATTGCCAGTGCCTATCTCCATGTCTAGTGCAGAGGAAGTGCTCACGAAATAGTTGTTGAATTAATGAATGAAAGAAAATGAATGGGAGAGACAAGCAGCTGAGGGCTAGAGGATTCTTTGGGAGAAAGGGAGAGACGTATTACATCTGAGGAGGGCTTTGTAAAGAATCTGTATATTTCCTGTTATGCGGCAGAAATCTTCCTGGTGAGATTTTGTCTAAGTTTTCTTTTTCCACAGTTGGACTCTGGGTAAAATATCTAGAAATGTGTACTGCTGCTCAGAGAGAGAGGCTAAGTAAATATAAGGGGTTGTTTCCATGCCGTGGTTGAGTACACAGGGACCACAGGAGCCGTAGACACAAATAGATTAATTAAAGGCTTTAGGCCCCATCAGGAAGGCCTTGAACTTCGTATGAGAGTTGTAGCCAAAGTAGTTTCCAAAGGGTGGGACTCAGTGACTCTTTCACCTCAATATTAAGGAGTATCAACTCCTACAGTTTACAGCTGCTACAGCAACTGGATGCATTTCAAGGAAGAATGACTCATTTTAGAGTCCCTGTAAGCAAAGAGACTTACGTTAAGGCAAGCAATAGTTTGATGGGATTTATGGCTTTTAAATATCACCAAGCTTTTTGATAGGCATAAAATGCAAGTATTAGAAGGAATAATGATAAAAATCTAGCCAAATTTCAATTAGAGACCTTAAGATTGTGAATTTCCCCAAAGCAATTTATATTTGGCTTTGGTAGGGACTATGCGATGCTGTCTTTGTTTTTATAGCAACAGATTTATCTATCCAATCATGTTTGGCTTACTTGATTATTGAAATGATTTTTGCATTGCCTGAATACTCAAAGGAAAAGGAAGGAAGCCCAGAAGACATTTACTGGCAATTAGAAATCAACATAGAGTACTCATTTGTACATAGCGTTAAGATTTTCGAAGCACTTTAAAATTGATCTCATTTTATTTTTATAGTAACACTGAGCAGACATGGATATCAAACTCTGATGGGGGTTGCTTTAACCTCATAATTCCCCATTAGTCTCCAATCAATTCCTAAATAAATAACTTTTCTAAGAACAGACAATATATTGGTTGTGCGAACGCAGCTTCAGGACAAAATCTTCTAGCCCGCTCCTTCCAACTAGATCAACACTCTATCCCTATGATAAGGGATTGCATTAATGGCCCCAAATCTTCATCCTTCTCCTATGCATACCCCTTGTAGTGGGACTTCGCAACTCCTCGCATCAAGGAGGGGGTGCTATTTCCCCATTCCTTGATTCTGAATTTGGCTTTGCAACTTGTTTCAGTAGTTTTGATGCAAGTGGAGAATTAAAACATGTCTGCAGGTGTCTGCTAATGCTCTTGCTCTTCTGTTATAGGAAAATGTCTAGACTAATCTTCTGCAGAATGAGGCATTACGTGCAGAGTCTGCTCACCTTATCCTAGGGAAAAAAAATTCCAGGAATGCAGGAAGGAAGGAAGGAAGGAAGGAGGAATGAACAGATTCTGTTACTGAGAGCTGAGCAATGTTAACATTTTGGAAAACATCCTTCCCCATATCTTTTATGGGTATAAGTGTGTTTGTATGTAGGATATAAATCGGAAGTGCTGTAATATGTTTTATTTATAAGTATGCTATAAACTTCTTTCCAAGTGAATAGAGCTCAACATCACCATTTTTAATCGCTATAAAAGCCTCATGTAATGATTACTGTAATTTATTAAACCATTTCCTTATTTGGTAAGTTGCAAAATGGGCACAATTTTCTCTCTCTCCCCATACCCATGCTCCTTTGCTGTGTGATTTTGCTGCTCCTGCCATGAAGAGGGAGGGTCGATTGCTCCATCCTTTGAATCTGGGCTGGCCTCCTGACTTTCTTTGGCTGAAAGAATAAAATAGAAATGGTATTTTGCAAGGTCTGGCCCTACGTTCCAAGAGGCCTTGCATACTTCTATTTGTTCCCTTGGAATCCTGTCCAACTGCCATGTGAACAAGCCCAGCTGACAACTAACTTCAGACACATGAGTGGGGTCAGCCTAAACCAGAAGAACCACCTAGCTAAGCCCGGCCCTAAGAGCCAACGTCTCGTTAGCTTAGTGGAGGGTTATTGTTGACATCCCCAAGCCTTGAGGTGCTTTGTGTTTACCGCAAATTGATAATCCATGCACCTATTGACAAGATGGTAGATTGTTTCTAATTTTTCTTAATTATCTACACTGCTCTGATGAAAAACAGATGCACATATCGTCACACACTTGTTGGAGTATTTCCTCGGTGTAATTGCCTTGGAGGGAGATCGCTAGATGAAAAGGAATGCTCATTTTAAATTATAGCCCATGTAGTGAAATTCCTCCTTGGAAAGGATGGTTAATTTATCCTTTAATCTATCGTGTGTAAGAATACCCACCATGGTGGGGGTGGAGGCAGGGATTACTTTAGATTGAGTAGTCCAGGAAGTCTTTTCGGGAGTGGTGACACTAGAGCAGAGGCCTGGGGGCAGCGGGCCATGTCTGGGGAAAGAATGGTCCAGCCCAGCAGAAAGCAAATACAGAGACTAAGACTGGAGGGTGTATGAGGTGTTGGCTGGTGTGCCTGTGGCTGAGCAAAGGAGACCCAGAGGTTAGGTTGCAGAGAGATAGGGACCCAATCAAGTAGAGCCCTCTGGCTGTGAGGAGCATTTCATATTTTATTCCGGGTCTGATGTGATGCCATGGGGACATTACCTGGAGGGGAGTGGCCTCATTATCGTTAACATCGGCAGGCAGCACCTCTTCATCACTAAGATTTGGTAAGGTTTGCTCTGTGCCAGATGTTGTTCTAGGCATGTTCATGCATTAATTCATTTAATCCAGCCAGGGCAAGGACGAGATACCATCGCTATCCTCCTGATTTTACAAATGGCATGACTGACGCACAAAACGATTAGATGAATTGCTCAAGCTGAACCAGGATTCAAACCCAGGCAGGCAGTTTCCACACCTCTAAAATGATGTGATTTATGTTTTTGAATGATGCTTCTTATGAAAAGAATTGCCTAAAGCAGGGCAAGGGTGAAAATTCCCGCTTCCCAGGCTATTGCAGAAGCCTGGAAGGGAAAGTTTTTGGACTTTCGGTAGCTGTACAGGTGATGAGAAGTGGCACATAGAAGGATTTGCTGGTAGATTCTCAATGATACTTTAATTGTTTAAAAAATCATAGCCAATCAGATTGGTAAAAAAATGATGTCTCTCTGACATTTTATTTGCGTTTAATTAATAGTGAGGTTTAATATTTTTCTTAATTCCATTGGCTGTTTGAGTTTCTTCTGTTAATTGATTATACATATTCTTCATACATTTTTATATTGGGAGATTGTCCTTTACTGATTTCTGAGAGCTCTTTGTACGTTAGGTGTACTAACTGAAACACATTACTATCCTTTTACAAATATAATTTTCTAATATAAATATAAAAAATAGAACAGCCTTATGTATTTCCCAGGTTGTTGTCGGTATTTTGACTTTGTTGGTTTCTTTCTTCGCACGATATTTTATCTTATTTCTATGCAGCAAAATTGCGTTATGTTTTATGGTTTCTGAATTTTCTGTCATACTTGGAACGGTTCTCTCCATCACAAAATTATAAGTATTCAGCCATATTTTTTCTGGTGCTTTGATGTTTGCATTTTTTTAACTTAAATATTTGATTCATTTAAAATTTATTTTGGAATCAAGAGTGAGTTGGGATGCGGCTTCATTTATTTTATAAATTGCTAGCAGATTGTTCTGACGTCATTTTAAGCATACATCGTCTTTTGTGCACTGACTTGAAATCCCACGTGTGATAGACACTGTATTTACATGCATTCTTGGTAATTTACATGTATTCTATTTACATGCGCAGTTTCACACCTGCCCTAAAATCAGGCTGGTTTAATGATGGTCACTTTATACTCGGTTTTAATATCTGTTAGGGTAAGTAACCCCCCTCCCCCAGTTCATCTTCCACTTGAGAATCTTCCTAGCTATTTCTACTGGTTCCCTTCTTTCAGCGAAGTTTTAGAGTTATTTTTCAAGTTAAAACTTTTTGTTAAGGTTTGGATGGGGCTTTTAGAACTCTGAAGTTTTGGCAGATCTTGAGGAAGACTGACATCTTTAAAAATTAAATTGAAGCGGGAGCCGGAAGGTGTTCCCGCTTTACTGCTAATCCAGTGTTACTGTAACAATGAACACATTGCATTGGGGCGAGTTTCCTTATGGTCATCTTGTCTTCCCTTTACGCTCTACATCCCCCCTCCCCCCATGCAGAGAAACTGCGGAGCTCGGTAACATAGGGGGTAACACAGGGGATTTTCAGGACTTTCACTTGCATGTGAGCTTTCTTCTTTGCTCCGTTTTAACTCGCTTCCCAGAGCTGAGGCATTGTTACTAATCAGCTCCAAACTGTGGTTTCCAGAAGGGGACTGTGTACGAAACACCAGATTGGCCCTCGGCATCTGTAACTTTCCAGCCCACTGTACGACCCCCGAGTCTAGGAGCGAGCTGCGGGGCCTCCCCCGCACCCCCCGTCTGAAACTTAGTTCATGTTCGCGCACTTTGGTTTTACAACACCGTTTCCAAGTTTACGGCCTTCTTGCTTGAGCCGCTTCTTCCAATTGCTTCGAATACACCCTCAGTTATGGTAAAGAAACCATGAGAAGGAACCGATGCTCCTTTATGAGCCGTCTTAAGCAGACACCGCCAGATTGCTGCGAAATGGTTTTCCTTTTTAGCCCTTCTGAATTATAATACGTTTCTGAGGCCAAATTCTTTAGGGACACATTATGACTATTTAAGGTCTCCAAACTTTATGCTTCAGTACAAAAGGCCTAAGGGTGAAGATTTTAAATGGATGAAGTGGAGAAATTTGCACTTCCTTAAGCAAACATATAGCATTTCCTTCCCTGTGTCAGAAATGAAAACAAAAAATACAAACTAATTTGTCATGAAATTTTCCCTTTTATAATTCCCTCTTTGGTGCTTTTTCAACCTAACAAGTCATATTTTCTCTTCTTTCGTGTCAGGTTTATAGCTTTGCTGGTCACAGTTTCAATAACCATGATGAACGATCTTCTGTTCTATATATCATGTACAAGTATTCAGCTTAAAAGTATCTTTGTGTTCACAGCTTGCTTTCTGTCACCTCCCCGGTCCCCCCTCCCCGCTGCATGCGCGCACGGTGTTATATTATATGCGCCGAGAGCTCTGGGGAAAGTTCATGTTTAGGAACATTAAGCAAAGCGGAGGATGGCTGCTTATTTGGGCCGAGCTGACCTCACTATGAAATGAGGCAAATTGTCATATTTATGACTCAGGGCAAGTCAATAATATATTGGCGTTCACATGTGGAAACGCATTTACTCCCCAACATGTGGCTTCCACTTTGTTTTTCTCTCAAGTGGCCGTTCTCACCCAAGTGCGAGTCTTTTTCCTTCCTTTCTTTCTCTCCCTTCTTTCCTTCTTTCTTCTTTCTCCCTCCTTCTCTTCCTCCCTCCTTCCCACCCTCCCTTCTTCTCTTCCTTCTTCTTTTCATGCTTTCTCCTCCTTTTCTCGTCCTTGAGCCCTGAGTCAGTGTCGTGGGATTTATAGAATTTGGGTAAAGCGTAAAAAATACCTCTCTTCAGGTAACTAAAATTATTATTCCCTTTGCCTCCTATTTCCATCCACTGTTTGTTGGTGCTGGCTCTCTCTGTCTCTCTCTGTCTCTGTCTCTCTCGCTCTCTCTCACACACACAGGAATACACTGAACAAAATTATATGGCTGGATAAATGCTATTCACAACTATTGCCTGGAAATCTGATCCTATTGGGTCCTTTGGAATCTGAGTCAGTATCATTTGTTTTTCTTGCTTCTCTGTAAATTATAGCAGGAGAAAAAAAGGTCATGTGGTTTCTGATTTACTGTAGAGAATATTGAGAAGGAAAAAAAATATCAGAGTAGTCATTGATAATCAGAAAACATAGAAAAACCTCACTGTGAAAGTCTTTATTATTTCTAAATTTGGTCAGCTCTACCTTCCTGTTCCCCCAACTACAAGGCCCCCATTATCCTGAAGTCTATTTTTATAACACTCCATTTTGCAAGTGGGATTTAGGTGGGGAGGGCCTGTAGAAAATCTCTGCATGCCTCCCCTTTCCCCAATGTGTTCTGGAGATCGGCTTTCTTGAGTGTGTGCAGATTCTGAGGGTGCTGGACAACCCTCTCTGTCCTGCCTTTCTCCTTCCTCTTTGCATTTAGGTCACAGTTATTATGGCTGACTACCCCTTCCCTCAAGACTTGTGACACACAGATGGTCAACGTGCGCCTCAGCAGAAAGGGGCTTGCTCTGGGAAAGGCCTCAGAAATGCTGGGATGGCCAGTTGCTGTCATTCTTGATTTTCCTCACCAGGGTGATGGCAACTGGAAGATGCTGAAGGAGCCATCCAGCCTCTGAGCGGACTTGGCGTTGACGCTAAATGTCCTAAACACAACCAACCACCACCTGAAATCAATAGTCACTTATTTGCTTTGCTCTCTGCGATTCTAAGGAAGTGGGTGGGATGAATTCTCCACTTTTTACCCCTTAGATTCAGGAGGATAAAGTTTTTAAAGCATACAAATGGGCACCCGGAGGCCGGTTAAAAAAATTGTTTGTGTTGCTGCCTTTTTGGTCCTTTGGAGATAGGAGTTCCGTTCCCTCAGCCTCTGTTTCCCAACCTGTGATTTGAAAGGATTGATTCTCTCTGAAGTCACTTTGCACGGTGACATTGGATGCCCCTGTTGATGGTGTTGTTTTGTTTAAGAAGGGAATTGCGTAGGATTTTCTCACTACCCCATTTTCAATTTATCCTCTGGGGCAAAGAACAAAACTGTTTTCCTTCCATCTACACGTGAGAACAATACTCACAAGCGATCTACTTCCCACAAATGCTGAAAAGATGAGGGACTGAGGGACTAAGGCTGTCTCTACAGAGTATAAAACAAGGCAAGACTTGGCAGCTTTCCAAGTCACTTGATTTGAGTTAAACAGGGGTGAATTTTTTATGTTTTATTTGTGACTTGACGTTCGTCATCGAGTTTTTAAGAAAGTTGGTTTTAGTGCCATTATTGACCATTCGAAAGACAATGTATTGTACTGGATCACGTAGCTTAAGAAACGGGTGTTATTCTTGAAAATCCCAGTTGTGTGACTAATTTCTACTTTAAAAAATGTTGCGTGTGCATAAAGATATCTGACCAGGAGGTATGCATTTATTAGCGTTTTGGTTAATTTGATTGAAAGGAATAATCAGGCTGCAAGAGCCAGGCTCAAGCTTAACTTAGTTCAGGGACTTCATTTATCTATTTGCTCCGATATTAAAAATTCTCTTTCCCTGGCTGTAGAATCTGGATTTACGCTCAAACAGGACTAGATCAAGGGGCCCGCAATGACAGGAATCATATTTTAGCCTTTGTGTTCAAACAAAACAGTGCCTGAATGTAGTGGGTGCTCAGTGAATATATTTTGAAAGAAATGTATAATGAAACAGCTGACCGACTCATTTATACTACCCTATTTTATTGTGGTAAAACATACATAACATAAAATTTATCATTTTTACCATTTTAAGTTTACCGTTCAGTGGGATTAAGTACATTCACATTGTTGGACAAGCCTCACCACCATCCACTTCCAGACGGTTTCATCTGCCTCCACTGAAACTTTCAAGCCCCTGAACATGAACTCCCGTTCCTCCTCCACCCCCACCCCCAGACCCTGGGAACCACCACTCTACTTTCTGTCTGTATGAGTTTGACTACTCTTGGGACCTCATATACGTAGGATGATACAGTATTTGTCCTTTTGTGTCTGGCTTATTGCAGTTAGTGTGTCTTGAGCATGTATCAGAATTTTATTCCCTTTTCAAGGCTGAATAATATTCCACTGCAGGTATAGACCACCTTTTGTTTATGCATTCACTCACAGATGAATGTCGGGGTTGTTTCCACATTTTGGCTATTGTGGATAATGCTGCTATGACCATGGCACATGGTACAAATTTTGCCATCTTTTGAAGAAATAAAACATTGCTCAAAAAGAATCCATATTATAGAAATCCTGTAAGTCCATTTAGACAGTTGAACCTAGGCTGTTTCCTGGTCAGTGCAGTTTATGCTGGAAAGTTCACCCACCAGCTTGTGAAGCTCTATTAGAGTAATATTCCTGTCTTGTTAACTTTTAAGTCCTCGGCATCTGGCGTAGGGACTTGTCCAGAGATGGTGGGGTGAAGTGTGATTGAATGGATTGACCAGACTTCATTGTTTGATTTGCACTTTTGGCTCCCTGGAGAAGAGAAGGGGGTAAAGCTGGATTGCCAATTGTATTTATTATCAGCTGATTTTTGTCTATTTTTGTCTCCCATTAGATAGATAGCACATTTTCTGAGTATAAGGGACTGGTTTGAAATTAGTGGACATCAAACTTTTAAACTTATATTTTACAAGAATATTGAAATAAATGCCTCTTTGCTCATTTTTATGTTGACACCTAAAATTTTGCATCAGTTAACCAACGCTAAGGAAATTTCTTGTATGTTGCCAATATTGACAGTTGATATAAAACGATTATATCACTCTTTCAAATATGTCCAGTGGGGTTTTACATGCAATAGCAATGTGACTCTACCATCATCTACTTAAAAATATGTAAATAATCCCTATATAACAGTTGAAAATTTTACATTGTTGTTTTTCCCTTCAACTTACATTTTTAGTCCATTTCCCTCACAGAATTTTATCCTCGTTTAATAATTGTTTCATGAACGAAAGTAATTTACTGAGCACCCTATCATTCTTCTTAGCAACATTATACAAAGTGTTTAATTTTAATTTTTAATTTACATTTTTTGTGATCATAAGGATCAATGTTGGAAACAATTTCTGCTGGATTGAATCATCACATTCATTATTAGTGCTTAGGCAATAAAAATGATTATATCACAATTTTATAATTATTTATAATATGACAAGTCATAATTATTACTCTATACAGTAATACAAAATTTTATGGGAAGTGCATTTTCTTAATGATAGAAAATCTTCAATTTTCAATTTGTTCTCTTTATTGTCAGATTGAAATGAAATTTGGAATCAGTGCTACTTCTATTTTTCATTTTAACAGATCTAGCATGAGATATCTTGTTCACATAATAAATTAGATGGGGTGAATTCCTTTTGAATTAAGTGCTGAAAGTCACATAAAAGATCTATCATCAAAAAGTATTTTTAAGAACTCATCATATGGTAATTCAATTTGATCCTTTTCCGTATTTAGTTTTTGAAGTGTATCTCCACTCAAAAAAGAAATTAAAAAAAATTTTAAATGACAGAGAAAGAGCAAGAGAGCACAAGCAGGGGGACAGCAGAGGGAGAGGAGAAGTAGGGTTTCCACCAAGCAGGACCATGACCTGACCCGAAGGCAGATGCTTAACGGGCTAAGCTATCCAGGAGCCCCTCAAAAATTTTTTTATCAAGATTATTAATTCTACCTGTTGCTCTTTCACTTAGAGGCACCGATTTAATCTAATATATTTAGAAGATGTTAGAAGACTAAACATAATGTGAACTTAAATATACCTCTTTTTTCCCATATAATATTTTTAGGTAAGATTATTTTGTCCAATCACAAATTCAAATGTACTTTTATCAAGACCTTTGAGTTGCATGTGTAGTTTTATTAATTTTGGAAAACTGTCTTCTGTATACTCTTTTGGCCATCTCAGTCCTTGTCAGAATCTCCAAATCGGATTAACTCTAAAAAAGCCTAACTTCATATTTCAATTCAAATAAATGTGTTCATTCATTTCCTTTTGATAACTATTTCCCTTCTGAATTCTTATTTTAAGGTGTGTGAGTAAAGCATGAAACCTTGTCATGAGTTTGTGTCTGGGTATTAAAAATGTACAGCTGTTTTATATATATGTTTATATTTATATATATGTTTATATTTTTATATATGTTTATATTTATATTTATTTCTATGTTTATACCATATATATCATAACCAATGCATTTTTTGAAAAGAGTGGGAAGACAGAAAAGATGAAGTCATTTAATAAAAGCCTTTATCCCATTTGCTGTTCCACTCTAAAACTTATCTAAACGCAGAACATCTCAGATGGGTAGATAATACCTTGTGTCTGATGCCACGTTTTGCCTTTATAAGTGTACGTGTAAGACGGAGAAACACAGGAAGGCCTCTCACCGGTTTACAGGGCCTTTGATGGACACAGAAGCCTTCACCAGTATTTCAGATGGTCTGTTCGACAGGCCAGGGGTGGGGGGTTTCCACCTCAGGACAGCACACCGGCACAATGTTCACCTTCAGAAGGACGTCTGTCCTTTGTCAACCAGCGGAAGGGAGAACTGACAGGAAATCTCAATCCCAGACATTTCCTCAAGCAGACACCTTTTTAAAAGACCGATATGGAAGTTGAGGATGAGAAACCGTATTCTCCTCAAATTACCCAGGCCAGTTGCCCCTTGGGAAGCGTGTGTCTGCAGGGGTGCACACACCGTAGCTTCCTGCCCGCTGTCTCGTGCTCTTCTGTGTCCTCACCACTTAGCTGAACACACACTGATATTTACGGCGACCTCACGGTTGTAAATTCCTTACTTCCACGAACTAGTTGGTTCCAGGGGTTGCAGAGTGCTTAGCTCGTGCGACGGACACCTCATTCGCTCCTCTTTTTCGTTTGTTAATTCAGCACATACGTGATAAACACCTACCATCTGCAAGTCATTGTGGCTCAGCTGAAGATAAAAAATGCAAAAAATAAGGAGATCATATGCTGCAGGAATGAGAAAGCTTGCACACGAGTAACTATGGTACAAATTAGAAAGTGATACATGCGGGGGCGGGGGTGTAGGAGGGGACCATTAGCTGCGGCTTGAAGGATCAGGCCCCGTGAAGGACGGCGGGCACAAGTGCAGACATATGCAAAGCCAGTATGACTTCTAGAAACCAAAGGGCCTGTCAGCACAATCTTCCTATTTGAAAGGTAACTGGCACTTGGCTGAAAATTTGTATTTCGCATACTATTACTTACATTGATGAGTGTGCCCGCATAAAATCTTTATTTTTTTTAAAGATTTAATTTATTTAATTTATTTATTTGACAGAGAGGGACAGCCAGCGAGAGAGGGAACACAAGCAGGGGGAGTGGGTGCGGGAGAAGCAGGCTCCCAGCGGAGGAACCTGATGCGGGGCTCGATCCCAGAACGCTGGGATCAGCCGAAGGCAGATGCTTAACGACTGAGCCACCCAGGTGCCCCCCGCATAAAATCTTTAAAACGAAGGAGCCTATTTCCTACCTATGGAGTCTATTGAATCCTGCTTTATTATTATTATTATTATTATTATTATTTTCTGTAGGGAAGGGGCATAAGCATCATGGTCTGTCAGTTTCATATTTATTGGGGGAATGTTCTCAGATCAATCTTTCCTCACTGACTTGAGAACACATTTACTTTTATTTCATGAACTCTACTTCAACCAAAAAAAACTCTCTGGTGCTGACTCAGCATACAAAGCTACATTTTATACCTGTCAGGCTGCATATAGATTTTTATAAGGTGAACAATGGCTGTATTTTAGTACTGATGTAGTAATCGTGAAGTCTTCTGGCAGTATCCTTTGGAAACTGAATCCATAAATTTTATTAGTATTAAATGTTTCTAATGGGAGTTGACAAATAGTTGAGTGGGATAGCGTTTTCTCTGTACTTGGCAAAGACAGAGGGAAGAAAAAGTCCCTATTACACAATGAGAAATGCATTAATGCTCAAACCCATTCATCTCAATTTTGCACAAATATAATTTAAGACCTTTTACAACTCTTGGTGAAATTACAGTGTGCTGCAGGGAAGTTGCAAAATTTTTATGGGCCTAATAAAATTGTCATTGTAATACCATTATAGGGTGCTGGGACAATATAGATATTTGTAATACTCATGCTCCCATGCCAAACTGAGAAGGGAGATAGTAAGTTTGATGGGAGACAAATGCTCAAAAGGGCTCAAACCCAAGTTTGTTTGATAATGAAAAATCTCCCTATCAGTGTTCAGCATCAAATGAAATGGGGTGGGTGATTAGGCATTTTAACTGGCTCTATAATGGAGCAGATAAACATTATCAAGCACCAACTCTAAAATTAGTTATTGTTGAAATGATCATGTAATATCTTTAGATAAATTGCAAAATAATTTCCAGTTGTATGTTTCCTGCTTTTGCACTCAAGTTTGGCTTCAGAAATGTGCCCGAGGCCTTTCTCTGCTCTCCTTTTTAGCATACAGACAAACATCTCTTGATGGTCTTTAGTCAGACTAAAAGCTTTGGAAAATATCTGACAAGAAATTTAACTACTTCGAAACACGAAGTGAAAAAACAAACAAACAAAAGCAAAGAGACAAATACAGCCCTCTTGGTATCGACACTTCTGGTGATCTGTTAGAATACTATAAAATGGGTCAGCATTGAAATCTTGAGGATTGCAAACAGAATTTGCAAGATGTGCCCCAAACAGAGCTGGGGCCTTTTCTAAGAGACCTCGTTCTCTGTCTACCGCTGGATTCATGCCTGAGATCCACTGAAGGGATAAATAGATCAAATATTCAGTTTCTCCAAGGTGGGCCGTAAGAAGGAGCCACGCACCCCAGCTGTGAAAGATTTGATGTTTGCTCTTCTCTTTCTGGGCCTCAGATGATGACAGGAACGTAAGCACAGCCCTCATTACCTCACTGGTATAGTCTTTGCATTTGAACTGTCAGTGTCCCTTCTTCCCCTGAAAAGAATTAGTTTGACCTCAACCTGTTCATCCCCTTCCCCTCAGCAGTGGTTGGTTTAAGAATGGGCCCATGACCACTGTGAGCCTATGCTCTGTGAAGGGAAGTGTGCTGGTGTCTCCTGCCTAGGAGGGACCCAGGAAAGACTCTCTTTCTTCCTTGTCTTTGGCGTGGCCCATGGAAATGCTCAGCCGAGTCACTACAGCTGAGGATGAGGCATCACAGAGAGGAGATCTGAGCGAGGAGAGACGGCGAAGGTCAGAAACAGAGCCCTGATGCCTTCTACCTGGGACCTGCCTTTCTCTGGTGGGCTGGAGTCTGAGCCAGGGAGGAAACTCAGCTAGGAACAAGCTTGCAGAGCTATGCCACTTGCTAGCCTACAGAACTTTTGGAAAATTCTTACTGTCTCTGAGGCTTGGTATCCCTATCTATGTAACAAGAAATAAAAAAGCACTTAGCTTATAAAAGCAACTGTGAGCCTTAAGTGAGTTAATATATATAATGTGCTGAGAGGAGTGGATACTCAATAAATGCTAGGTATTCTTATTTTTGTTACATGAAAAATCGTTTTCCTTATTTTTAAGATTTTATTTATTTATTTATTTATCTTAGAGAGAGTGTGCAGTGGGGGGAGGGGCAGGGGTAGTGGGGGAGGAGCAGAGTCAGAGGGAGAGGGAGAAGGAAAGAATCTCAAGCAGACTCTGTGCTGAGTGTGGAGCCCATCATGGGGCTTGATCTCACAACCTTGAGATCATGACCTGAGCCCAAATCAAGAGTTGGGCTCTTAACTGATTGAACCACCCAGGCACCCCCAAAGGCCATATTTTTAAAGAAGACGCCATTGACCAACTCATTTAAAATTACACCTACCTCTAACATCTCCTATGTCTTCCCTTGACTTCTTTTTTCACCAAAGGACTTACCACCACCAGATCTATAATACATTTTACCTCTTTGTTTATTTATGTATCGTCTTCTTCCACCCCATGAGAATGTAAGCTTCTTGGTGGGGAAGGATTTTTTTTGCCTTTTTTACAGCTACATTCTACCATGCCAAGATGAGTACCTGGCACAGAGCAGGCAGTGAAAAAATATTTGTTGACTGAATAAACGTTGTATCATGTGCTACCTGGTAATATGGCACAACAGTTAGGGTAGGCACACCTCTATCCTCTCGAGTCACAAGGCTGATGGATGGGCAGCAAAGGTAGTGCTACTTTCTCCAGATGAAAAAGTGAAATAATTTAGGTTGCTTCAGAAGTTATTGGGCATCTGGGTTCTCTCCACATTTTAGCTATTGTGGACATTGCTGCTATAAAGAAGATGTGAGATATATATGTATATATATATCCATGTCATTGCAAATGGCAAGCTCTCATTCTTTTTGATGGCTGAGTAATATTCCATTGCGCGTGCGCGCGCGTGCGTGTGTGTGTGTGTGTACATATATATATATATTATATCTCAATATATTCCATTGTGTGTATCTATCTATCTCTCTATATATTCCATTGTGTGTATATATATCTATCTCAATGTATACACACAATGGAATATTACTCAGCCATCAAAAAGAACGATAGCTTGCCATTTGCAATGACATGGATATTAGACTAGAGGGTATTATGCTAAGTGAAATAAGTCAGTCAGAGAAATACAAATACCATATGATTTCACTCACGTGGAATTTAAGAAACAACACAGATGAATGTAGGGGAAGGGAAAGAAAAATAAAATAAGATGAAAATTGAGAGGGAGGCAAACTATAAGAGATGCTGAACTCTAGGAAACAAACTGGGGGTTGTGGGGGTTGGTGGGTGGGGGGAAGGGATAATTGGGTGATGGGCCTCAAGGAGGGCATGTGATGTAATGAGTACTGGGTATTATATGCAATAGATGAATCACTAAATTCTACTTCTGAAACTAAAAAAAAAAAGAAGTTATTGGGAAAAACAGCCTATTAATTTCCAGGTCATGCCTTGACTCTGATAGAGTAGTCATTAGCGTGTTTATTTTATTATTTATTTATTTAATTTTTAAAAAAGATTTTATTTATTTATTTGACAGAGAGAGACAGCCAGTGAGAGAGGGAACACAAGCAGGGGGAGTGGGAGAGGAAGAAGCAGGCTCCCAGCGGAGCAGGGAGCCCAATGCGGGGCTCAATCCCAGGACCCCAGGGTTCACTCCCTGAGCTGAAGGCAGACGCTTAACACGACTGAGCCACCCAGGTGCCCCCATTAGCATGTTTAAAGATGGGTGAGTATTGTATCAGGATGTGGGAGCTGGCAAGTCTGAAATCCATAGGGCAAGTCAAAAGGCTGGAAACTGGGGCAAGAGTTAGTGCTGAAGTCTTAAAGCAGAATTTCATTTCTAGGAAACCTTAGTTCGTACTCTTTGCTCCTGATTAAATGAGACTCACCCACATTATTGAGGGTAATATTCCTTTTTTTTTTAAAGATTTATTTATTTATTTGAAAGCAAGAGTGAGAGTGAGTGAGAGAGAGAGAGAGAGAAAAAGCATGAGCAGGGGGAAGGGCAGAGGGAGAAGCAGACTCCCCACTGAGCAGGGATCCCGACATGGGACTCAATCCCAGGACCCTGGGATCACGACCTTAACTGACTGAGCCACCCAGGCGCCCCTAAGATTATATTCTTTACTTAAAGTCAACTGACCGTAGATATTAACTACATCTACACATACCTTCACGGCGACGTCTAGATTAGAGTTTGAGTCCATCATTTTAAGTCATTCTCCAGCCAAGTGGATACATAAAATTAACCATGGCAGATATGGTAAGAAGAGTACGATACATCGATATCCTGTGGTTGATTTAACAAAGGGCTCTTCAAATGCTCTTCATTGGTATTTGAAATTAAATAGTACAAACAGCTCCAAATTCATGTGATCTTTCGATATTTGTTACACATTACATCAGTCAGTTCATGAGCCAGACTCAATCTCATCCTCATAATACAAGAACGGCTTTTCTCATGATGGTTTTCTAGTTAGGCTTTCAATAAACACTTAAAAATGCAATACAAAAACATTTGGAGCCCCAGAAGTCATTCATTCTCCCGAGGGTCATTTGGAGCTGGCAGGCAAGCAAATGCTTGAAGGAGCGTTTATGGAGAGTGACGTTTTCATCTTAATGAAGATTTTGGGATGCCTGTTTTAGGGTCTGATTGTAAATACAAGCATTCATAAAGATACATAATAATTTTTTTTTTTTTTTAGCTGAAATACGTTGAAGCCCTACTACTACGTTCTAGGTAATGCTAAGCACCTTACCCAATTATCTCATTGAATCCTCACCACAATCCTCTGAGGCATTTTTGCCCTCATTTTATAGGTTAGTCCCTTGGACTACAAAGTCCTTTAGCTCATGAAACATTTCTAGTACTTTCAGTGTTTCACCTCCCACGTTCAAGTTGAAGCTTTATCCATGACGGATTCTAAAGCAGAGTTGGTTGTTAGATTGGCTGAGTTCCTTAAAAGCCTTGCTATTTAAAAAAGGCCTCAGAGGTTTTTGTTTGGCTATCCAAGGAGTAATAAACCTATGTCTTTTCCACTGAACCCTTTACTGTGATGTTGCCAAAACCCAAACACCTTGGGCTGGAAATCTGTATGGGGCTACACTTCGATCAAAACCGGATCTGTCTTGTGCCTCACAAGTTTTGAATTTAGGGTTCACTTCAATGTTCCTTTCAATCTGGAAATGCATAATTTCATTTTAAGGAAAAAGAAAACAATCGCTTTAATAAAAGTCTATGAACAAAGTTCAGAGGGCTTCTTGGACAACAAATGACTCTTACAAAACAACATTGTGGTGAGTTAAGTGTAAATGGCTCAGAAACATGCAGATTAAATTTCCCTGAAAACATGCAAGGGCTTCCAAAATTAATGGGGGGAAATAGTTGGACAATGTATATTTCAGACTTCATGCTTTTTCTTCTCTTTTTCTTTCTGTTGATCTTATTCTCTTTCACAAAACACTTCCTAGGGTGACTTCATCTCTTGTGGTCAGGATGCTGTCAGGCCAAGTTGTCATTAATCCTGGTGCATTCTGGGTGGCCCACTCTGGGTATCAGCTGTGTTCCTTCTCTTACCGAGTTAGCTTTTCTCCCTACTATTTGTCTTTCAATATAGGAAAGGTATAAAAATAAAAACACAACTTAAAGTCTGTGCCAAGCTTTTAGGCCTTGTGAAAGTCCACTGTCATGACACTTGAGAGACGACTGTGTGAGGTTCTTGTGTGTTGAACGCTAATAAATCTTCTGCGCTTTAACTCAGAAGATACCACTACGGATATAAATGCGGTAGAGGGATCCATCAATCAAGATTTGAAGATACTTTGGAGGGACTTTTAAAAGGCCCTCTAACCCATTCCCAAGCCTCAGACATATCTCAACATAAAACATGACAGAAATATAATTATAGTCTCATTTCTTAAATATTGCCTTAGAAAAGTTTTCTTCAATGTACTTTAGAAAAATATTTCTATGTTTTCTCCTGTACAGAAGTTCCCTTAAAAATAACCAAATTCCATTTTATGGGAATTGAAGTTTATTTTCTTTTTTCTTGTCTTTGAAGGGAACAAATTCTGGAACACTGGATTGCTACCCATGGCTCTTCTTGCCTGGCCTTGCCCAACCTTAGTCAGTGAAGCTTGTCAGACATTTCTCTCTTTCCGAAGACAACAATGGTGGCAATGTTTATTTTGTGGTTCTTCCTGCCCTATATCCAAGCAATATTGTCTCCAATGTTGCTAGAATGCATTAAGTCCTTCCCATCTCAAGACATTATGTAATAAGGAAAAGCCATTTACCTTACTTAATGAATGCATAAATAGTGGAAAACGTGGTAGCTGCTTCCTAGAGCTTAGAGTTTAGGTGGAATTACAGAATTCACATACATGGCTCGGTGAGGAAGATCAGCAGATCCATTTTCCAAAGGCAACTATAAAGCTCAGACAAAACTCATAAAAGCTACTATTTCCGGAACTCAGCCAAAACCATGCACTAGTCTGCAAACCCTTCATGCTTGAAACACTGGTGAACTTCAAGTAAGAACAGCTAGAGTCTGTCATTTCTTGCTTGGGGCTGTACCCATTCCGCCTTACCCAACACCCAGCTAAGTCTGCATGGAAAATTTGGAAGAGTCAGGCAGACCAAGAAAAAATTCAGCTTTATTGCCACAGTTGAAGGGATGTCATTTGATTTTGAATGATGGGCAATAACTATGCTAAGCCTTGTGGAAGCGATCAAGTAGATAGCGAGAGGGCCTGTGTCTCTTGTAGCTTGAAGCTGATGTCATGATTATATGAATGCATAAGTAGAACACAGTGTGGTTAGGTTTCGAGGATATCTAGACGCAGTACATATGACAATTATAGTGCAAATGAAGAGAAAAAGAATGTGTTTATTAAAGTTTCTTTATTTTACCAGACTCAGTGTTAATCTATCAGTATATTATGGGTAAATTAAAATGTATATTGTAATCTTTAGAATAGTCACTAATAATATAGTATTAGAATAAAAATCATCAGAGAAATTTTAATGATACAATAAAAAATATTTTTAAAAGATTATTTATTTATTTATTAGAAAGAACAGAGAGAGAATGAGCAGGAGGCGGGGCAGAAGAAGACTCCCTGCTTAGCGGGAAGCCTGATGTGGGGCTCGATACTGGGAGCCTGGGATCATGATCTGGGCCGAAGGCAGATACTTAACCAACTGAGCCACCAAGGTGCCCCACAATAAAAGTATTTTTTAACACTAAAGAAAGTATTAAAGGAGGAACAGAGAGCCAAAAAATATAGGGAACATAAAAAACAAATAGCAAAATGGCAGGTATAAATCCAATTATATCAATAATTACATTAAATGTGAAAGGTCTGAATGCCCTGATCAAAAGGAAGAGATTATCAGAATGGATCGAAAAGCAAAATGCTACTATTTTCTGACTACGAGAATACATTTTAGATTCAAAGACAGAAATAGGTTGAAGGTAAAGGATGGGAATCATCTACCAGGTAAATAGTACCCATGAAAGATCTGAAGTGATTATTTTAACATCAGACAGAATTGAGTCTAAGATAAGAATTATTACTAGAGACAAAGAGAGACATTTTATAATGATAAAAATGCCAATACATCAGGAATATGTAACAATTATAAATATATGCACACCTAACAGCAAACCTTCAAAACAAATGAGGCATAACCAACTAGAATTGAAATAATTGACTATTTAGGTAGTTGGAGATTTCAGTACCCTACTCTTAAAAATTGAAAGAACGGTTCCAGAATAAATCATCTAACATGGGAGACTTGTGCTATACTTTGAACCAACTCAACTTCTGTTTTAAGAAAACTCTACCCAGAATACTCTACTCTGTGTGTTGCAACATATGTATCTTTTCAAGCAGATGATGTGAATGACTGTAGAAGGTCCCAAGGAATCCACAAAAATACTAGAATTAATCTACGAGTTACATATATACAAAAAAGTGGTCCTATATATTAGCAATAAACAGTTTGAAATAAAATTAACAAAACAATTTGATACTTAATAGCATAAAAAATCCAATATGATTAAGTGGAAATTCACCCCATATTGGTGTATAAAATTAATGCAATCTCTATCAAAATACCAACAGGCATTTTTATTAAAAAACTACAAAAATTTTTCTAAAGTTTATATGTAAATACAAAGGCTCTAGATAGCTAAAACAAGGTTTGAAAAGAACAAAATTGGAGCCATTACTCGACCTGATTTCAAAACTGACCGTAGCATCATAGTGATAAAGACGATGTTGTATTATGGAAGAATACACTTAATAGATCCATGGAACAGAACTGAGAAACCAGGAGTCACCCATTTCATTCAAGGATAATTGATTTTCAACAAAGATGCCGAGACAATCAATGGGAAGAGAATTGTCCTTTCAACAATAGTGCTGGGACAATTGGATTCCCGTGACAAATCCTGGATTTAGAGGCTTACCTGACACCATACATAAAAATTAACTCCAAGTGGATTATAGACCAAAGTGTAAGGGCTAACATTACACAGTTTCTTCAAGAAAATATTGGAGAACATCTTTGTGACCATAAATAGGTAAAGAATTCTTAAATATGACCCCAAAAGCATGATCTATAAAAAAAAACGGATAAATTGAGCTTTATCACAGTTTAAAATGTTTGTGTTAGAAAAGACACTTTTAAGCTAATGGAAGAACAAGCCACACCCAGGAAGAAAATATTTGCAAGTCATAGTTTTTGTGAAGTATCAGAATCTAAAGTATGTAAAGAGCTCTTGTAACTCAATAACAAGAAGATAAACGGTGTGATATAAAAATGGGTAAAAGATTCAAATGGATATTTTACCAATGAAGATATTAAAACTGTTAATAATTATTGTGAATTAAGTGTTCAACACCAGTAGCTGTAAGAGAAATGCAAATTAGAGCCATAATGATCTACTTCTGCATACCTACTAGAATGGCTATAAACTAAAAAACAGGCAAGACTGACAATTGGTCCTACATGGTTGATGGGAATATAAAATGGTACAGTCACTTTAGAAAACAATCTAGTAGTTTCTAAAAAAGTTAAACATAACCTTATATAACTCAGCAATTCCACTGCTAGGAATCTACCCAAGGAGGGCAGGAAATCATTTTCATACAAAGGTGAGTATGTGAATGTTCATAGCAAAAAATAGAAACAATTCAAAGAGCCATCAAGTGATAAATGGATTAAAAATGGTATATGCGTAGAAGGGAGTACTATTTGGCAATAAAAAGGAAATAAAAACTGTACTGATTCATGCTACAATGCGGATAAACCTCAAAAACATTATACTGACTTAAAGAGGCCAATGCAGATAACTACATTTTGTGTGATGCCATATCCAGGAAATCTCCAGAAAAGGCAAATTTATAGAGATCAGAAGCAGATCATTGGTTGCCTGGGGCTAACGGTGTTGTGAGAATAAACTACAAATGGGCATGAGTATGCTTTTTGGAGTTCTGGAAAGATTCTAAAGCTGGATTATGGTATTGGTTGTACAACTTAGTAAGTGTGGTTAAAAAAAATCATTGCATTGGACACTTATCATGAGTGAATTTGTATATAAAGCTGTTGAATTTTAAAAAAAGTCTTGGGCTCACTTCGGCAGCACATGTACTAAAATTGGAAAGCTACGGAGAAGGTTGGCATGGCCCGAGCACAAGGATGACACGCAAATTTGTAAAGCGTTTCATACTTTCTGAGGCACAGCTTATTAACCCTAGTGCTACCCCAAAACCCCACAAAGTCTTACTGTATGTATACCATTTACCAGACACAGTACTAGGCACTGGCAATCAAGGGAAACTGAGTCAGATGAAACACCTCCCTCTGTGGGGTTTATTGTTCGCAAGAGTCTGTCAGGATGTGGAGCACGTTAGAATTGCCAGCTCCTGAAGTTTCAGAAAAAACTCGAACTATGTTAAAAATACTATATTCTCCTCAAGGAATATTCCATGGAACTTACATGGAACTTACATTCCATAGAACTTACATTCTATCGTAGGGGATTTGGGGAAGATGAAAATAAGGACATAAACACATAAATAGGTAACATTTCGGGGGGTGATAAATGCTGCAAATCGAATAAGTCAAAGAAAAGAAGTATAAATGCTGGAGGAAGAAGAGGTATTATTTTAGGTAGGACGGTAGTGGAAAGCCTCCTTGATAAGGTAACCGTTGGCAGGAGACCCGGGAGAATGGGAGAGGGAAAGCCATGCCAATGTCTGGGAAAAGAGCTTTCCAGGCGGAGCGAGCTGAGTCAGGGATGTGTGGGCTCTTTGAGGACTGGCAAGGAGGCCAGTGTGGTTGGACCAGACTGAGTGAGTGGAGAGCATAAAAGATGAAGTTAGAGGGAGCTGGGTCAGATCCATTAGGTCCTGAAACACATTGTATGACTTTAAATTTTACTCTGAGCGAGCTTCAGGGCCTGCTCTGTTTTGAGCAGAGAAGTGAGATGATCTAACATGTTCTAATGGTTCCTCTGGCTGCCGTGAACAGGCTGTGGACTGCAAGGTTGGAAGCAAGGAGCTCAGTTTGGAGGCTATTCAGAGTCCCCCCGGCAGGGGGGGGGGGAGACACCAAAGGCTCAAATCAGGGTGACAGCAGTGTACATGAGAAGAAACAAGTGGGTCCTGGGATAGAGTGACCACAGAGGCCACAGTATTTGAAGTTGGATTAGATGGCAGGTGTGGGAGAAAGAGGAGAGTCAAGGATGATCCCAAGGTTTCTGCTGGGAGAAACTGGACTAGGTTATGAAACACATGTTCTTAGGATGGGTCACAACTTAGACAAGTATTGCAGGTAGGACCGCATAGTATTAATTGCTAAGGTCCTGATGGATTAGGACAGCAGAATGGGATAACTGAGCTCTCCTCCTACAGTATTTAAATCAGATTACATACAGCGGTTACTTTGTGAGTGTTCGTGTTTGCTCCTGACACCATAGTTACAAAGGATCTCCACTGCTATTACTCAGGGAATAGTAAAGCTGACCTTCTGATTCCTGACATCTTAAAGATGGCGGCTGTCCTCTGCATTCTGTGGCCTCTTCTCGGACCTTGTCCACCAGATGGCAGCACAGAGGTTCAGAGGCCTAAAGCCTCCTTCCCTAATGAATATAAATGGAAAGCATTAGGCCCCTTTTTCAGGCAAGTCAGACTTTTCGTCTCCCTCCTATCTTCCCTCCCCCACTGAGGGCAACCCCTTCCAATAATCAGCCTTCTAGACTATAATAGAAGCTTTTAACGTTATAATCTCTTGTCACATTACTCAGCAGCCTCATCCAGGCCCAGGAAACCATTTCCTGGAGGCCTCTTTTTTATTTGTGTTCATTAGCTCCGCTAATACATTCTCTTAGAAACCACAGTTTAATAAATTTCATAGCGCATGACCAGCGGACTTAATGAATATTAGTCACTCGAAGCAATTTTTGTTTATTCAGCTTCTCTTACCTCTCCTCCCTTCCCTTACCCCAGACTTCATTCTGTGGAATGATAATAATACGCAGAGAACTGGCTGGCCACAACAGACTAAAAACAAGAAGTAAAAGGATCTTTCTGAGCTCACACCTGTTTTAAGATTTGTTATCCTTAAAACGAAAAGCTGTAGGGATTCACTCGGCTCCTTCCTTGTAGCTCCCCGTGGACCTTGCTATTAAACCACAGGGAGGAGCCCAGCCTTCAGAGCACTTAAAAGTACTTATGTCAAATCCATCCCATTCTTCCGGCCTCCGTTCCTGAATCCAGCCACCGTTCCCAGGGGCTGGAGCACATTACAAGGCATTCACTTCATATGAATGGGCACAAACAGACTTTTTCACCATTTAGATATGTCTGCATTTGCAGGCACATCCTGTACACTGCCCGAAACAGCCTTAATTTCAATTTACTGTCTCCCCAAGGATCTTGCCATTCTCCCGAAAGTGGAAAACTCACTGGTTGTTTCTCCTCGCCGACCTCTCACCCCAGCCTCTGTCTGCCCTCCTCTTCTTTCAAGGAAAAAGCTGTGTGGGGAGGAATATTTTGCTCAAGATGAATAGAATGAATGCTTGATGCGTCTAACAGTGCATATGATCTTCTATTTAAAAAAAAGGAACGAGAGCCAGATTATCACATTTGGAAAGTGTTCAAAGTCAGTGCACAAAACCCAGTCAATGCCGACATGGGTCCCCCTGGTACGCGGCTATACGAGGGAGCATGAAATTATAGTCTCGAACTTTTACGTTGTCATTTCTGTTCTGCTGGGGCTAACTAGCTTTAACTTTTACTTATGGAGATTTTGAAATGAATGCAAAACTAGAGCTCATAGTATAACGAACCTCCATGGATCCGTCCTTACCTGTCACGATAATCAATATCTGACCGATCCTATTTTATCTAATCCTCCTCACACATGTGTGCATCTTCTTTACTTGGAGATTTAAAAACAGCTACAGATGTTAAGTCTTTTTCCCCTGTTGACAGTCCTGTATGCGCTGCTGATTGATAAGGGCTTCCTCCTTTTACCGTAATCACTATGTCAATATCACACCTAACAAAATTAATGAGAATTCCTTAAAATCATCTGAGACCCAGTCCATATTTATTTTTCCCAGATTCCCTCAGTCTTTTTGTTGCTCAGAATCCAAGCAAGGTGCAGTCTTTGCACTAGTTGTTTTATCCTTACATCTCTTTTGTTCTACAACTCGTTTTCTTCCTCTCCTTCTTCTCTTTCTTCTTCTTTTTAAATCTTATGGCATAGACTTGTCGGTGAGATTCAGATTTTGGTTCTGTAGAGAAGTCCCACACCAGAGATTTGACTGATTACTTCCTTGTGCTGTCATTTCACTTGCTCTTATACTGTTAGGACTATTTCTGGCAGAGAAAATTTTGGCTGAGTTCTTCAGTCTTAAAGTGAGCAACACCCACACTCAGGTGGCTAAATGGATCAGACTATTAGGGACCATCATCAGTTTGCTTTGCCATCTGGAGCTGGACTTACTCTTATATCATTCAATATATATTAATGTCATCTCATACTGTACCAGGCACTGTGCTGGGCTTTGGGAATGCAGAACAAATATGAGGGGTGGGGATGTGGGATGACTGAGAAAAACATGGACCTTTTCCTGGTGAAACTTAACGGTTGTGAGTCTTAAAGCACCAATTAAAAAGACACCTGTTTTGGGTTCTCATAGCACCTTTATCAAGCCCATCAAAATACAAAGCCATCTCAAGTTTACTGAGGAACACCGAGGAGGAAGTGACAGGAACTATCGACAAGAACACTACCAGAAATCAGTAACGGAGAAGCCAGACATCGATCCTTCTGGGCCTTTGGATTCCAATTCTTTGATGAGTTCATTTTGGAGCCAAAATCCCATCACAGGTGGCTTAGTACTGCTAGAAAGATTAGGCAACTTCTGAACCAAGTTAATAAAGATTATTGATTTATATTAGCCTCCATTACAAAAGAAGTTCCTTACGAGTCCCTTGATTGTGACACTTACCTCCAAGAAACCACCAATGAGTTGAAATAATAATTACATTGAAAAGTGGTCTGCACAGGTGAAAAACAACTGAAGTGAGAGTTGCACAAAATGAAACTTTCTATCTCTTCCCTACCAGTGTGTAATAAACTGATGGTTCAAAATCTATTTGGTTTTCTTTGTGTTCCACTTTATTTTTTAAAAAAATGCTGGTTGTAGCCCAGGAAATGAATATTATAACCCACCAATGAGTCAGGGCCCACTGATTGAAAGCCTATCTTTGCGCCTTTGAATTCACATTGGAGGAAAGAATTGAGATGAAGGTTTTCAGAGGCTGTAAAGAGCATCCTCCTATTTACGTTTTTCTGGGTAGAACAGTTGGAAAGCAAGATGGAGGGAGACACTTGGGACAAAATAAGAAGCTTGAGAATTTCAAATGTCTTATTTATAAGGAAGAGGACTAAAACTTGTTAAGTGGTTTCCACATGCCGGATGTTATTTCATTTTATCTTATGTAATTCTCATAAAAATATGATAGACTAGCTTTTACCATTTACAAGTCACATGAGAAAACTTGTCTCTCTGTGATTTGGTAATGTGGTTGAGCTGACAGAGTCCGTAAAGGCACAGAGTACTGACCAATTGTTAGGGGCCATATCTCTAGTGACTGGGGACACACAGAGGTTGGAGCCAGTATTCGCTTTGAATCTTTGTTCTATTGCTTATTGACCTTGTCAACTAGTAAATGAGGAATGAAAAATATAATGTATGCAAACGCTTAGCATCTAGTGGGACATATATATATACAACATATATATGCATATATTTTATATACATATATAAGATACATATTAAAATATACATATGTAAGATATATATATTATATTTATATATAAATTGGAAAATTTTGTTCCTTAAATTATCCACTGGAACAAGACAATATATTGAAGATACTGACATTGGCTACATTTCTAAACGCAGACTCTTAGCATCACCCATTGTCACTATTCCTAAGTCAGTAAACTCTGAGTGTGGTCAGAGCCCTGTATGGACCCAGCACTATAGCAAAACTAGACAAGCAAACAAACAGACAAATTCAACAACAGGTGTCAATCTCTGGCAGAGACATTTGATAGGGTGAACCATAATTCTGAGCATTCGCTGGCTGTCTCATGAGGACTAGGTTATTTTTAAAAAACCCAGAAATTTGGTGTTGCTATGGGCATTGTTCTGACAGTATTTCCGTCCTCACACATGTCATATCAAAAGGCAGTAAGGTGTGGTATTTGAGAGCACGACCCTCTGAGCAAGGCTGTCTGCCCAAACCCTGGTTGTGCACTTACTGGCTCTGTGGTCTTGGACAAATTAAATGTTTTTCTCCTCCAACCTCGTTTGTAAGACGAGGTTGATGCTGCTGATCACGGTGATGATGATGAAGGGGCCCACCATATAGGTTGTTGGGAGGATTAAATGCTTTATTAAACCTGAAGCACTTGGAACAGTAGCTGGAATGTAAGAAATATTGGGAAATCCATTATGATGTTAAGAGTTAGAAAGGGGGCGCCTGGGTGGCTCAGTCATTAAGCATCTGCCTTTGGCTCAGCTAATGATCCCAGGGTCCTGGGATGGAACCCTGCATTGGGCTCCCTGCTCAGCAGGAAGCCTACTTCTCCCTCTCCCACTCCGCCTGCTTGTGTTCCTTCTCTTGCTGTATCTCTCTCCGTCAAATAAATAAAATCTTAAAAAAAAAAAGAGTTAGATATTCCCTCTACTCACAGAAGGGCCAACTTCTTTGGTAGCTTTCTGGAGTGGGTCAAATCAGAACTGGATCCCTACTCATTTAGTGGGATTTTGTTAGTCCTATACGACAGATAGAATGCAGTGTGAGCACGTCACAGCTCAAAGATGAGCAGAAGATCTGATCTTTCTTCAAAAAACTTACAACCTAATTGAGAAAAAAAGTATAATCTGCCCCCACCTGGCTTTGAGACCTCACTCAGAACACTGTCTCTTCCTAAAAATGAAGGGCTCAACTATTCGGCACCCAATGATGGATGAGTTGGGACTCACCAGGTCTTACCACCACAAGTCACAAAGGCAAGGTTCTCTTTCTGAAAAATTATAAAGAAAATTATGAACCCATAGAAACATTTTAAACAAAATAGATCCTGAAAATGAGGACCATTATGTTATTTAGTGATACTCCAGATGAAAAGTGTAAAGGAGTGTATGGTTAAACATTTTTATTTAGGGTCCATTTTTTTCCTTCTCTTCCTTCCTTCCTTCCTCTCCCTCTGCTTTTTTCTCTACTTCCTCCTTCTCCTTTTTGTTTTCTTCCTTCTCCTTGTTAGACATTTATTAAGACTTCAAAGAAGCAATGGGCCTACCAAGTTGAGCAAGACAATTTCCATTCCTCCTTTAGGAAATTATGATTGCAGAAGCTTTAGTCATATTCTTTCTTCCTCTCCCATAAGGTAATTAACTTCTAAATCTGTGGACGGTCTTTCCCTTAATGTCTAGGAGGACCTTTGACAGGGAGTGCAATATTCAAAGGGACCAATTCTGAGCCCATTAGTGTAGTTCTCACTCAGATGAATCTATCTCAAAATTATTGCTAATTGAAAATGAAAAGGCATGTTTATTTGTGAAGTTAATAAGCTCCCAAAGGAAACCAGAGGCCCAGATGTCTTCATCTTTTTTTAATTGACCATTTGTCTTCCTCTAAAGATGCATATCTTCTATGATAGCAAATAGAGTCATTTATCTTGAACTGGTTACTCCATATTTAGGTATATAACAAGTCATTGACTTACTGAAATGTTGGCAACCTCTATAATGCATCATATGTCTCATTAGCAGTGTAAAAATCTGTTCCTGGGCCGAAGTATTAACTGCTGCCAAAATGAACAACTGTCTGTCATACAGGAACGCACTGCAGGAATCAGCTTCCTCGCATCTTATTATGAAAGATTTCCTCCAGTATATGGTGCAAGAGATATGCGGATTTATTTTCCTGTGTAGTTCCTCAGCGTGAGCTGGATGCAGCCTTAGAATTGGGTGATGTTGAAAGGGTTCTTGGATAAGCCTCTTGTTTGTGACTGAAAAGGCATCTTCCAATAATGACAGTACTCAAAGTCCAGGATAGGTTCCTGAAATCACCCGTGAAAAGCTACTGAAAGCAAAGCTGAAATTTTATCATTCATAGCCACTAATCTATGTAAGCAATCCTCGATCTCAGCACTGAGTCCCTGAGGCCCCTAAGGTTTCAGTTACCGCTGAGATAGTGAAAAGAAGGTGGGCGATGGGTAGAGGGCCGCACAGAACTGGGGGCAAAGATGGAGAGAACAGAGTTTCATGGCTTCTGTTATGTTTGCTGGGATCTCCGGTAAATTCTACAGACCTTGTACTTTGCATTACAAAACAGCCCCTAAAAGAACCTCAAAAAACCAATACAGTCCCTTTATCTGCGGTTCTGCTTTCCTTGGTTTCAGTTACCTGTGGTCAGCCACAGCCCGGAAGCAGATGATCCTGCTTGTGATAACAGAAGGTCAATAGTAGCCTAACGCTACGTCACAATGCCTACAACATTCACGTTGCTTCCTCTCATCTCATAGGCATTTTATCATCTTACATCACCACAACAAGAAGGGTGAGTAAATACAACAATACTTTGAGAGAGAGAAAGGCCATATATATATAACGTTATTACGGTGTAATTACAGCTGTAATTGTTGCATTTTCCTCTTAGTTATTGTTGTTAATCTTTTATTAACAATAAAATAAACTTTATTACAGTGTAATTACAGCTGTAATTGTCGCATTTTCCTCTTAGTTACTGTTGTTAATCTTTCACTGTGCTTCATCTATACATTAAACCTTATCGTAGGTATGTCTCCATAGGAGAAAAACATGCTGTATATACGGTTTAGGACTATCCATGGTTTCAGGCATCTGCCAGGGGTCTTGGAAAGTATCTCCTGCATATAAAGGGGGACTACTGTATACAGCTCTTTAACTAATTACCTCCATGAAGATCTTATGTGTTTGCAATTGAAGAACTTTGTCCTTACAAAAAATTAAGAATCTATGGCCACATCTAGAGCCTCCAAAAAACGGATATATAGATCTGTTTACTGCGAGAAAATGCACAGCACAACTCGTCTGGCTTCATAACAGATTAGTTTTTAAACTCTGTTGCTTCACTATTGCATTTGGTGAACAACTGGACTGTGTCGTTTGTTGGCATTTGTTTGATCATAACCAAATCCCAGGTCTTCGTGAAGATTCCAGAGACTCAGAATTATAGCTTTAAAGAACTGAATCATGAAGACTACCCCGGAACATAATTCCCTCATCCTGCAGTGACTCAGGGGAGGACAGTCTCCACTCTGTTTATGCCTGCTGGGGGTGGTGATGCAGTGTGGACATTAGCGTTCTGACACAAATGTACAGTGCATCCTCTCCTGGGCCATGGTGGCGTTTTTCCAAAGCTGGCACCGTCAACAAGGGGTGTTCTTGGAGTAGACTGAAAGTTGATCAAGTGAGTAAAAAGTGACCCTGGGTGTATATCTAAATCTCTTCAATACTGCCCTAGAACTGAGGACATAAATATTTTAAGATATTTAATTAAAAATAGTGTGTAATGTTTTATATTCTGAGAGTCACTGGTGTTTCAGAGATAAGGTCTCTGCTCTTAGCAATTTATAATCTAGCCGTGAAGATACATGGACCCATAATTACCACACAATGGGATATAGGCCATAATAGAAATATGTACCCAGAGGAGGGAGAAATTAACTTCACTTTGAGGAAGGCTGGGGAGATGTTATAGAGGATGTGGCATCTGATTTGTACCTCAAAAAGATGTAGGATTGCTGTAGATGGTAAGGGAAGTGGGGGGCATATTGGCTACAGAAAATCGTATGAGCAAATATCTGAAGGTAAGAAAGTAACTAGCCTGCTTGGGGAAGAGCAAGGGTCCCTGGTGTGGCATGAAGTTAGTGATGGCCAATGAGGCTGGAAAGGTAAACACAGGCTAAAGTATAGAAACGCTTCCCTACATGTTGTGCTAGGAATTTTGGACGTTAGCCCAGTAAAAATGGAAAGTCACGAAGGTGAGTTACTGACTAAAGATCCTGCTAGAAAATTTGATAATAGAACATAATATTAGGGAAAGTACAAGCGACTGTAGGACTGGAACTCTCTGGACTTGGAGTCCCCTGGGGGGATGGCTGCATCTCCTCTTTAGGTCTTTCTAGGGAGCAAAATGGCTTTGTTCTTGGAGCTGAATGACTGTCCCCGCTGTGACACCAATGGCTGAACAAAGATTCATCTCTTTCAGATTTATACTTGGGATGTGCTGGTGTTCCCTGTGAAATGGTCCAGGTTTACTGCATCTGCCTCTAAGCAAACTTCTCTGACTGCCCAGTAAGATTTCTCATGTCTGATAATGCCAGTCTTCTGTGCTCTGCTCTCCTCTCCCATTCTTTCTCACACACATATCTGGCAGCTCTGATGAACCAGAGGGCACACAGGCTTTCTAGAAGTTTATTGAGTGGTTTTTCATTGAGCAAACTCTTTTGACCATCATCTATGTATCAGGCCCTGGACAAGGCCCTCCATGTAATGCTAAACAAGGGGGATTCACTGTGCAGTTGGAAAAGCATCATTTATTCATGGCAACCTCATTTCGCTCTATCATTGCTTCCGTATCACACATACGCCTTGATCAAGGCCATTCGTGATCTGACTTTGTATTGACAGTATCTTATTCTGAGCCTTCACCAATGTGTCTCTTCTCCTCCAGTCAAGACTTATACCCGATCTCCTTCTTCTAACCCAACCTGCTGGTCCTTCCTCATGCTTTCTCCCTGACCCAAAGCCCCTTCTCTTTGCTAATCCAAATCCCAGTCACCATTCAAGTGAGCCGCCTCATGACATCTCTCTGATGGCTAGCATTCTTGTTGATTTCCTTGGGGTATAGTTGAAAGAAGTTAAAAATCTGAGCCCTACATTTAGGAGAGGGGTTAGCTCTAGGGAGAGGAAGAAGAAATGTGATTGGGAAGGGATGTTCACAGAACTTCATCTATTGGTAACAGCTCTGTCTCGAGCTGGGTGATGGGCATATGCAGGGTTTTTTTTTTTTTTTTAAACATAATCCTTTATACCTTTTTGTGTGACTGAATTATTTGACTAAAGAAAAATAGTATGTCACTTATTAAGTGTGTACCTCCTACAAGTTACTTAACATCTTTAAGCACCAGTGCCTCATTTGTAAAATGGAAATGAAAATAGTGCCCCCTTTATAGCGTTGTGAGAACTGATAGTTAAGCTGATGCCTAGCATGTGTTTACGAAGTGCTTGACACATAGTAAGTGCTCAACAGATATCAGTGATTATCTTTACCTCTCTCTTCCTCCTGAACTCTCGAGAGTACTTTTGCTGTAAACTATATAATCCAACATTTAATTGGGCCCTGCCTGGTTCTGAAATTTTTGCTATTTTTTCTACTGCACGCCTCTTTTCTCCTTAATGATGCTGTGAACAAGTTGAGGGCAGGCCCTGTATGTGATCCTTCATATGTTCTGTAGCACCTCAAGCATATTCGAATAGATTGGTAAGTGCTTATAGATTGATTGGAATAATCTTTTCAAGAATGAACTATATATGACCCCCATGAGTTTTTCACTCATGTGTGTGTGAATATCTAAAAAAATGTCCTGGACATGTCTGTTACTTTCCTCCCATAGTATGACCTATGAGAAGGTGACCCTGGGCTCAAAGTTGAAATATACAAATCAGCAGAGGACATGCTCGTTCACAGGCTTTCCAAAGTCCATGCACAACTTCCTTTTTCCATTTACTACTAGAACATCACCTAAGCATGCCCACCTCCTCCTTCTCCAAAGAATATTTGTGAAGGTTATAATCTTCTGTTTCACACTTTAAGGAAAGTCTGAGCTAACCAGCTGCTCCACAGCCAAATTCTAATGGTGATAATCATCTCACTCTTGGTGAGACTATTTCAGAGGTTGTGTAAAGCCACAGTATGGCTTCCAGAGTCCAGAGCAGAGCTAAAATGCCATCAGGTGCTGGCTACAGGGCATCCATTTCTCCACCAGTAGTCCATCTCCCTAGCTGTGGCTTGCCTCTGGGGTGAAGTCAATCCAACCTAAACAAAGGGGGCCCAGCAGACTGGCCTGAACCCCTACTGTGTGCTTGCCAACCCCTGAGACCACATTCCCATTTATCACAAGGGTTCCAAAGGTTCTAGGAGGCCAAGTGTTTCTACAGGTGTTCTTGGTTGGCAGGTGAGAAAACCAAGAAGAGATGGTCTCTGTCTCCAGGCTGTTTAGACAGAGTTTGGTGCTGCCTAGTCCTTGGTCAGTCCATCTAATTTCAAGGAATCTGTTTAGTCGAACTGCCTTTTCTGGAGTGGGTGACTGGGCAGCAGAGGGGAGAGGGACAAAAAGGGAAGGCAAGTGATGAGAATAATGAAGGTAAGTAATTGCAAGAAGAAAGCCCATTCGGTGTGGGGAGCAAGTCTCCAAATCCATCTCTAAATAGATCATAAACTGTGCTAAAAGGAAACGAGGCTTCATTCTTATATTCTTCAATCTTATATGGTAGATCTATTGCCTACCAGGTAGAAGAAGCATTTACGATAGAAAGTGTAAATACAGGGCATCTGGGTGGCACAGTTCGTTGAGCGACTTTTAATTTCAGCTCAGGTTGTGATCTGAGAGGGTCCTGAGATCGAGCTCCGAGTTGGGCTACGTGCTCAGTGGGGAGTCTGCTTCAGATTCTCTCTCCCTCTCCCTCCCCCACTGCCCCCTCCTGCTTGTGCGCTCTCTCTCTCTCTAAAATAAATAAAAATATCTTAAAAAAAGAAAGTGTAAATAAAGGTCATGTGTGACTTTAATCATAGATGCCTCATATTCTCGGACTCCTTTTTTTTTTTTTTTTAAGATTTTCATTTATTTATTTGACACGGAGAGAGAGACAGCCAGCGAGAGAGGGAACACAGGCAGGGGGAGTGGGAGAGGAAGAAGCAGGCTCCCGGCAGAGGAGCCTGATGTGGGGCTGGATCCCAGGACCCTGGGATCACGCCCTGAGCCAAAGGCAGATGCTTAACGGCTCAGCCACCCAGGCGCCCCCATATTCTCAGACTTCTGCATGCATACCTCAGTCCCCATTTTCTAAATTGCATCCAAATAACATTGAAAACACACAGACAGACAGACAGACAGACAGACACACACACACACACCACCACCACCACCACCAACAATAACCACCACCACGAAAACCTTCCTGGCCTGGGAATTCCATGCAGTCAGGCCTGACTTCTGTCAATTACCCCAGATGCTAAAACTAATTGGCTTGATGCTCAGATGAAAGAATCTATGTCTAGAAAGGCAGGAAAAGACCCCTCCTGTGACCAAAGCCATTAAACCTCAATTAGGACATAGACAGGGAAGGTGTAGATGAGTCTGGGGTAATTACCAGTCTTTGTCTGACAGCTCAGTTCCTGCAGCCTGGGCCAGAGCAGGTGATCTGGAAATCTGATCCTCAGACAGCTGCAGATGGTGCTGGCTGATTGCATCCTGCCCACCAGACCCTCCCCCCCCTCTGGCTGCTTTCTGCAGTGTGTGGCCCCTCACAACTTCTTACAGCCTGGGGAGCTGGCCCATCTGTTTTAGAGATGGCCAAGCACACAGAGAGCCACCTAGGGGCAAACATTGATAGACTCCAGCCCAGGAGACAACCACTGGATGGGAGTGATGACGATGCCCCCGTTTGTGTGTAGGACCATCTCTAGAAAACCCCTTCTGTATGTTTCAGGTGCGTTAGTAACTACCCAAAGATTCCTCTCTCTCTAGGTACTTGCGGAGACTTGACGACTTGTTGGCCCAGGCTGTTTCGTAATGGCTTCCTGAGGCCGGAATCATTCCTGCCTCCCACACCAAAAGTGCACGAAGGGTAGGGATGGAGCCATTCATGGGGCTATGCGTTGAATTGTGTACCCACCAAATTCATATGTTGAAGTCCAAACCCCTCGCACCTCAAAGTAATGGTTATGGAGCCAAAGTCTGAAGAGGTGAAGTTTGAATGAGGCCCTTAAGGTTAAGGTGGGGTCCTTATCCAAAATGACTGGTGTCCTGATGAGAAGGGGAAATGAGGACACAGACGGAGAGATGTTACAGGTGCCTGTGAACAGAGGATTGACAATGTGAAGAGGCATCCGGAGGGCAGCAATCTGCAAGTCAACCAGGGAGGTCTCAGGGGAAACCAATGGCGCAGGCACCTTGACCTTGGACTTTCAGCTTCTTACACTGTGAGAAAATAAATGTCTGTTGTTTCAGCCACCCAGTCTGTGGTATTTGGTTATGGCCTCCAAGCGTACTAATACACATGGGTTCATTAATTCACCCCACAACTATTCGTTGAACATTTACTAGATGCCAGATATTGCTTAGATGGTGGCAAACACAAAGTCAAAAAGAACCTGGGTCCCTGCTGTCGTAGGGTTTACATTTCCATGGGAGGGGGAGGTCGCTACAGAGGTAAAGGAATAAACAAGTGAATTTGAGAGAATGGCCAGTGTTGTGAAGGAGACGGGACAGGATCACATCATGGAGAGTATAAAGGGGCAGCTTTGGATAGGGTGTTCAGAAGGAGGCTTTTCGGGGGGTGATATTGGAGCTGAGACCTGAAAATAAGATACTAGCTGCACAAAGACCTGAGGAGGACAGCGGGCAGGAACGAAGTGATGTCTTTGAGGAACAGAATGAAAGGCAGGAGGAGTGAGAGAATATGGCTGGAGATGATTCATGTCAGCTGAACGAGGGACTAGCATGGCTGGGTGCACAGCTCTGCCCTCCTCGAAGCTGGCGACGGCGATGCAAGGGCATGAATTGAAGGAGGCATATAGAAAAGTTAGACACAGAGCAGAATCCTGACGAAGGAATCTGAGCTCCACCTGCACGGTTGGCCCGGATAACTGGTTCTCAACCTGACCAGAATGAATGGCTCTTTTTTAGAGCAAGTATCTTAGAAGAACCTTTTCATTATCCCTGTCCTTTTCATTATCAATCATCATAAATGACTTAACACAAAATTTTTAAAAGAATCAATATAATGCTCTAACTATAATAGGAGGGAAACATTTATTTTATCTTTTTTTAAAATTTTATTTTTAAGTAGTCTCTACATCCAGCTTGGGGCTGGAACCTACAACCCCGAGGTCAAGAGTCACACGCTCTACCGACTGAGCCAGCCAGACACCCCAAGGGAAGCATTTCTAATAGAATAATGTCAATGCATAAATATGCAGGCACGAGTATGTTGGAAGAGACCAGAGTCAGTGGCCTGCAGGTAGACTCACTGAGAATGACTATCCCTGCAGGCTGAACCCTAGCTGGGTGGATTAAAACTTACTTTTAATCATCAATAATTTAGAAAATGTTCCTCCAGCTTTACAACTTGTTATGGTAATGTCATGTCAATTTTAAGATTACGGTCCAACTTGGGGAAATTTCCTTCAAGCTTCTTCCATTCATGAACGTGAAGATTCCCTGGCATTTTTGGGCTTTCTTGTGCAATGACTAATCTTCAGTGTTCCTCAAACTGTCCACACTCATTAGCCACTCCCCACAGCCTTTTGGCGCTGGGCACTCTAGGACCCATGAACCCCCAGGAGGACTCTTGGCCCTGAATCTATCGCACAGTGTCAGGTGATGAGGAGCAGTGGAAACTTTCTGAAAGCCAGTCCTACCTTGGAATTAACTATAAAACGGTAACTTAGCCGTATGTGGAAGTGTCTGCAAATCACATAAACGTATTCTACTAAACCCAACCCTTCACTCAACTTCCCTTAAGCTGGATCACAAAAATGCTGGTGACCCGACAAGAGAAGTGTGGCAGACCTGAAGCTAGAGTGGAAAAAGAGAGTGGCTTGAGCCAATTCAATACTTCGCTTTTGTAAAATTGAAGAAACCGTGTGAACACGTCAGTGCTCTGCTTGGCCCTCCCAGCCGCACATGTCAGAGGCTCCCAGCTTAAATTTCTTTGCTTCTTCATTAATGCACTTCTACTTCGACTCAACTTCCTTGTACTTCTGACCCCAAACCCAGAAAAATCCCGACTCTGAATTCAAACTTCTATTTCCTCCATTAATGTCCTGCTGAGCACTGCTGGAGAAAAATCATACTAGTATGCATGACATTTTCCCTGCAAGTCTGGCATTTTGAAGCCCAGTTAGGCTGTGATTCATGCCCCATGATTCTACAAGTCTTGAATTAGTTCCCTCTGCACTTCCCTAGACAGCTGTTCTGAACATTCCTCACTGTTCTTAAATACTTGTCTTTGGCTGCTTTCACTCTTTCTCATTTTAATGTCCTTATAAAATTATATATATGTTATATATTATACTAATTATAATTATATATTTACATACAATAACAATATATAGCTATAACTGTATATTTAACATATGATTATATATGATGTATGTAATTATCTGTACCCATTGCTACCATGTATCCTTTTTTTTAAAGATCTATTCTCTTAGCAACTTTTAAATATGCGATACAGTATTGTTAACTATTGTCATCACGCTCTACATGACGACCTCATGACGTATTTATTTTATACCTGGATGTTTGCACATTTTTACTTCCTTTACCCATTTCTCCCTCCCCCAGCCCCTTTTCTGGCAACTACCAATTTGTTCTCTGTATCTATAAACTTTGTTTTGTTGTTGCTATTTTTTAGATTCCCCATATAAGTAAGATCATATAGTATTTGTCTTTCCCTGTCTGACTTATTTTATTTAGCATAGTAACCTTACGGTCTATCCATGTTGTTGCAAATGGTGAGATTTCATTTTTTGTTATGGTTTAATGATGTTCCAATAATAATATTAACAATGGATCTCGCCCATTTTCTTTATCCATTCATCCATCAATAGATACTTATGTTTTCCATATCTTGGCTATTATAAATAATGCTGTAATGAGCATGGGGTGCATATATCTTTTTTGAGTTAGTGTTTTTGTTTTCTTCAGTTAAATATCCAAAAGCTAAATTACTGGATCATACGATAGTTCTTTTTAATTATTATTATTATTTTTTAAAGTAGGCTCCGTACCCAGCATGGAGCCCGACACAGGGCTTGAACTCACGACCCTGAGATCAAGACTGGAGCTGAGATCAAGAGTCAGACACTTAACAGACCTAGCCACCCACATTCCCTGTCTCTGTAATTTTTTGAAGAACCTTCATAAAGTTTTCCACAGTAGCTACACCAATTTACATTCCTACCACAGTGCACAGGGTTCCCCGTCCTCTGATTCCTTGCCAACACTTGTTATTTCTCGTCTTTTTGATCATAGCCATTCCAATGGGTGTGAGATGATATCTCGTTGTTTTGTTTTGCAATTCCCTGATGATGAGTGATGTTGAGAATCTTTTCATGTACTCGTTGGCCATCTTTATATCTTCTCTGGAAAACTTATATTCAGATATTCTGTCCATTTTTTAAATAGGATTGTTTGCTTTTTTGCTATTGAGTTATATGAGTTCTTTTTTTTTTTACATGTTAACCCCTTATCAGACATATGATTTGCAATTATTTTCTCCCATTCAGTAAGTTGTCTTTCCATCTTGTTGATAGTTTGTTTTGCCGTGCAGAAGTTTTTTAGTTTGGTATAGTTCCACCTGTTTATTTTTGCTTTTGTTGTCTTGCTTTTGGTATCTCATTAAAAAAAATCATTGCTGAGACTTATGTCAAGGAGCTTACCTTGTTTTCTTATTAAGAGGTCTATGATTTCAGGTCTTATGTTCAAGTCTTTAATCCATTTCAAGTTAATTTTTGCATATGGTGTAAGATAGTGGATGATTCATTTTTTTGCCCCCCTGCAAAAAATGTCCAGTTCTCCCAACCTCAGTTACTGTAGAGACTGTCCTTCCCCCATTGTTTATTCTTAGCTTATTTGTTGTATATTAATTGACCATAGATGTGTGGGTTTATTTCTAGCCTCTCTGTTCTGTTCATTGATCTATGTGCCTGTTTTTATGCCAATACCATATTGTTTTGGTTACTATAGCTTTGTAATGTAGCTTAAAATCAGAGAGTGTGACACCTCCAACTTTGCTCTTTCTCAAGATTACTTTGGTTATACAGGGTCTTTTACAATTCAATATACATTTTAGGATTATTTATTTCTGTGAAAAGTGCCATTGGAATTTTGATAGGGATTGCATCAAATCTGTAGATTGCTTTGGGTATTATGGACATTTTAATGATATTAATTCTTTCAATCAAGTAACATGGACTATCTTTCCATTTATTTAGGTCTTTAATTTCTTTCATTAATGTCTTGTAGTTTTCAGTGTATGGATCTTTTACTTCCTTGGTTAAATTTATTCCCAGGTATATTATTCTTTTTGATGCAATTGCAAATGGGATTAAAAAAGAATCTTCCCAATAGTTCATTATTAGTATATAAGGATGCAACAGATTTTTGTATTTTGAATTGTATCCTGCAACTTTACTGAATTCTTTTATCAGTTTTAACAGTTTTTTGGTAGACTCTTTAGGGTTTTGTATATATAAGGTCATGTCATCTGCAAATAGTGACAGTCTTACTTCTTCCTTTCCAATATGGATGCCTTCTATTTCTTTTTCTTGCCTGATTACTTTGACTAGTACTTCAATACTACATTGAATAAAAGAATTGAGAGTGGGCATCCTTGTCTTGTTCCTGATTTTAAAGGAAAAGCTTTCAGCTTTTTCCCATTAAATATGATGTTAGCTTTGGGCTTGTCACATATAGTCTTTATTATGTTGAGGCTTATTCCCTCCATACCCATTTTGTTGAGCGTTTTTATCAAAAATGGATGATGAATGTTGTTAAATGTTTTTTTCTGCATCTATTAAGATGATCATATAATTTTATCATTCATTTTGTTAATGTGAGGCATCAACTGATTGATTTGAAGATGTTGAACCATCCTTGAATCCTTGGAAAAGATTCCATTTGATCATGATGTATGATCTTTTTAATGTATTATTTAATTTGGTTTGCTGATATTTTATTGAAGCTTTCTGTATCTATATTCATTAGGGATATTGCCCTGTTATTTTCAAATGGCCTCTTTATCTCATTTTGGTATCAGGGTAATGCTGACCTCATAAAATGAGTTTGGAAGAGTTCACTCTTCTTCTGTTTCTTGGAAGAGCCTGAGGATTGGTATTAATTCTTTGAATGTCTGATAGAATTCAACAATGAAGCTGTTTGTTCCTAGACTTTTGTTTGTTGGGAGGTTTTTGGTTAACTATTCAATGTCCTTACCAGTAATTAGTTTGTTCAGATTTCTTTTATCTTCATGATTTAGCATTGAAAAGTATGTTTCTATGAATGTATCTATTTCTTCCAGATTGTCAAATTTATTGGTGTATAATTATTCATTGTAGCAGTGTCTTATAATCTTTTGTATTTCATTTGTAACATCTCCTCTTCCATTTCCGATTTTATTTATTTGAGTCTTACCTCTCCTTATATCCTGTGCTAATGGAGGGTGTCACCTTTCTGGCCTGTCCTCTTCTTCAATTATCTTTCTTTTTCTATTTTCAACTATTTCCAGTCTACTGCCCTTAGCCTATAAATAAACTCAGATGCCTCTAAACTTAAAACAAGAGGCAGAATTGTTCAGGATATCTAGTCTGTCAAATTGCTGGAAATGCAAGATTCTCCTGATTTCCTGATATTTTTTCCTCCCTTGGCTTGAGACCTCACTAATTTTTCCCTTTTCCTCTAGCCATCGTTCTTACCTTTCTTCATTGGATCATCTGTTTCTGCTCATCTCCCAAAGTTCAATGTCTCATAGTGTTCTATCTTTTGCCCTCTTCTAATCTGCTTGGAAAACACATCTTACTCATGTGTTTGGCTATCAACGATACACTGATGCCTTCCAAATTACGCAGTATCTAGCCACATCAGTCTTTGGAGCTCTGGATCCTTGTCTCTAAAGGCCTGCTTTATTTGGCTGTAGCCATGGTATCATAAGCACATGTATTCAAAGTTGACTTAATCATCCTCCCTTTACCTTCTTCTTTTACTTTTTTTTGGGAAAATGACACCAACATCCATCCTGTTAACCAATATAGAAATGTGGGAAGCATTATAGACTCCTCTCTCTCCCACATCTTCCCCACGCAATTGATCACTAAGTTTGTTGCTTCCACCACCTTAAAACCTCTCAAGCATACCCCTCTTCTCCATCACACTCCCACTACCTAATTAATTAAAAGCTTCATCATTTCTCTCCTGGATTGATGTAATAGTCTCCTAAATGTCTGTCATCAATCCACAGTCCTCACTGGAGTCAAAGTAATCTCTCTAAAACACATATGTGATCAGCTCATAACCTGCCCCTTCCCCTACCTAAAATTCATCAATGCCTCTCTATAGGGCTCAAGATAAAAATCCACATTCCAAATCCATCTCTTCTCTTCCCTCTTAACCCAGACTGGAGACAAATTGAAATATTTGTAATTCCCCAAGCAGGTCATGCTTTCTACAGCTTTGTAACTTTGCACATACTGTTTCCTTTGCTTAGAATTTCCTTCCTCTTCTCTGTCTGGCTTACATATTTTTATTTAATAGATACAACATACACTTCCTCAGAAATCCTCCAAGTCTTCCACGTACGCTGCTCTGTTGAGTGTTGAAGAACACTCTTCACTCTTGATTGATTCATTCAAAAAACATGTATTGGGTCTGTTCTATCTATCATCTATCTATCTATCTATCTATCTATCTATCTATCTATCTATCATCTATCTCTATAGCACTATGAGCATCAGAAAAGTAATAAAAAATAAGAAACAATCCTTATTACATTGACTGTAATAAATGCAAAGATAGCAGAGAGCACAGTGAAGGGGAAGCTGAACGAGACTTGAATGAATACAGAGGGCTTTCTGAGGAGGTTGTCCATAATAAGTTGGTATAATTACTTCCTCTTCTGGTCCCTTACCCCTGATTGTCTCTGCCTCTAGGAGCCAATTAGCTGTGTATGAAAAAAATCAGCATATGGTTGGTTATGAAATTTTTTTCATAAATTTCTGTAGTTTAAATCAACCTAGCCTCTGCCTATTATTTACATACTAGATATCATGAAGCTCTGAGTACCGTGTTCATATGTTCCAGTAGGGCTTATCTAATCCTGGGGAAATAATGGCATCTCACCCAACAGGACCAGCAAAGACCAAAAGCAAGAAAAAAGAGGAACATGAGGTGAGCTATATATTTTTTAGATATTTTATACATGCATTCTTGTTTTATTCCAAAAAGGCATTGTAGAAGTGTATATACACTGTTTAGTGGTATAAAATATATTAACAAGGGACCGAGAGTCAAGAGGAAATAAGAAAAGGAATATCCAGGGGCGCCTGGGTGGCACAGCGGTTAAGCGTCTGCCTTCGGCTCAGGGCGTGATCCCGGCGTTATGGGATCGAGCCCCACATCAGGCTCCTCTGCTGGGGGCCTGCTTCTTCCTCTCCCGCTCCCCCTGCTTGTGTTCCCTCTCTCGCTGGCTGTCTCTCTGTCGAATAAATAAATAAATAAATAAATAAATAAATAAATAAATAAAATCTTTATAAAAAAAAAAAAGAAAAGGAATATCCTAAATTCGGAATAAGATGAGTACATGGAAGTACTGGAGAAAGGCAACAAATTTGACTCTGAGCTTCTTCACAGCCAAAACAAAGAAGGATCACGATTAGTCACGGTTCTCCAGAAGAAAAATAAAACAAACCACTTGCTCAGAAGCAGCAGTTTTATCGAAAACTGATTTCCAGGGAATTTCTCCCCTGAATGCAGAAACCGCTGTGTGATGTGTGATGTGGCAGACAGCGGTCCTAACACGACCCCTTCCAGAACCCCAATCACTGACGTAATGAGTCTGTCTCATCATATCCTTTCTTGTGGGTGGTTGGCATAACGCCAAAGAACAAGTCAGTAAAAGCTGTTCTACGAGGAGAAAATGTCAGTGAAGCTCACAGAAGATTCCAAGACTTTATAATCAAACAGCTGAGGATTGAATTCGGGTTCAGTTCAACACACAGCGTGTGAACTCGATCCTGGTACTTCCTCTTCATTTGTTCGATCATTTGTAAAAACTGGGATGATAATACTCACTTTTTGGTTCTACAGCTCAGCTAACATTGAGACTATTTAATAATAATCATCAACATCTATTCAACTCTTCTTCTATGCCGGGACTATTCAAAGCACTTTACGTGGATTATCTGATTTAATTCTCAAAGCAAGTCCATTATGTGGATACTGTTATTCCCATTTACTAACATGGAAACTAAACCAGAGGGTTCAGGCAATCTGTCCAAAACCACAGAGCTAGAAAGAAGGGAGCTGAGATACCATCAGCCCAAGCACAGGGATCATGGCGTCCGGGCTCTTCAAGCATTTTGTTCCATGGTATGATACAACTTTCAGGCATCTTTTCATAAAAATCCTTTCTCAACCAGAATTTTGATAGCAGGTTCATGTTAGCATTATTTTTGATAACCTGGAAAGCAGATTTTTCTCTAGGGCCATGAAGGTGAGATCCCTTTTTTGCTTTTGCCAAAAAGTACTTTGGTTTAGTTCTTCTGATGCAAATCAAGGAGTCTCACCGTACAGATCGAGTAAATGGCAGGTTTCCCGGCAGAGCGCCGACCGGGAAAGTTAATCCTCGTGTTCTGCTTACTGTCTGTGGCAAAGACAGCCCCTTGCTGTCCACTCACCTCGTTTATTCAGTTCACAGACAGCTGCTGGCTAATTGGCCTGCTGTGTTGCCTGTTTGGCTGGTTTGTGTGGTAAGCCGAGTCTGGCAGGGGGCCTTAAACAAGTCTTACCCAGCGTGTCTTCAGGCTCACCAAACTAAAAATAGAAAGCTCAGGTTCTGCTGGGCCAAGGAGTTGAACATGCAGTCAACGGCTAGAAGATAGGTCTGTCATCTCAAGGGTGGCTTGTGTTTCCTGTTGAATGGGGGCTGAAATGACAGGGGGCAATCTTTTGAGCACTAGTGTCTGAAAGGCATGGCACAAGACGGCTAGGTGCAGGGCTGAATCCTGGCTATAAATCATAGCAAAAACAGCCTGAAACCGAGCTATCACAGACCCTTAAATCTCCAAAGTGTGGCCTGGGTAAGCCATTATGAGAAGTCTGCCTTCTCAGATATAAGAATTCCATGCCTCAATGCATAAGGCACACCTTCCTATAATCCATCCCTTTGTCTCATCCAGACCTTGTTTTTTTCCTGGAATTTCCCTTCAAGCTGCATGACCTGATCAAGGGTTAAAGAGGATTCCATATACCACACTACATTAGAGAAAAGTGGCAACATATCAGAGAGAGGCAGTATGGACCTGTGTTGAAGCCAGCCTGTCTGGATCCACATCCTGGCTCCATTCTTTACTAGGTATGTAACCCTGGACAAGATATTTAATCATCACGGGTTTCATTTTCACCCTTAGCCTTGGTCCCATTATCTGTAAAACATGGGTAATATAAGTACCAACTTCATAGAAACGTCCTGAGACTAATGAGAGATAATTCAAATAAAGCACTGAACATATGTTCTAGGGAAAATACTTGATAAAAGTTATTTTCACGATGATTAATAGCATGCATCATCTGGGGAGATCCTGGTACACCCATTTTGGGGGGCCTCAAGAAAAAAGTGGAGCAGAGCCTGAGTTAGCTTTAGAAATCCTAAAAGATGCAGAGTGTGACCAAAGTAAACTCGATTATATTCAGAGGTGAAATACTCCATAAAACCTAACACTCCTCAAGGAAAGGGTTTTTCATTTTGGTAATTGGGGATTTCCTGCTCCTCGTTCATGCACCTAAAGGGAAACTTGCCTATTAGCATCCTTAGCCATGCACACAAAAGCTGAAGTCATCCTTCCCTGTACAGGTTGGTGAAACAGACTTTTGCAAGGCTAAGAAACACATAGTAGCCACCAGTACTAATCACCTTAGCTGTAAATCTGAATCGACAGTAAGAATTATCTGAGAACAATCTATATCATGTAAGAAAGACACAATAAAGAAACAACTGACATCAGAAACAAAACAAAAATAGTGCCCAAGAAAAGGAGACTTAATCGGAAAAAAAATTCTACCAAGTAACTTTAGGAAAAGTTAAGAGCCTATTTCATTCAAACTGAGAACAGATTGCTGTGACAGAGAAGACAAAAAAAAAAAAAAAATCAGGAAGTTAAAACATTAATGGTCTTGTGATCCGTTACCCAAAATTAAATGAAAGGAACCAAGTAATAGAATGGACATGGATGAAGAATATATTAGTTATATAGAAAGTAAGTGGAAGAAACTTTCCAGAATATGAGGCAGAAATTATTGGCCAGAAACTAAAAGAAACATAACAAAAAATAAAGTTAATAACAATAGGGGAACCTGGAATAAAAATTCTAGGTATGTCAATAAACCTTTAAGCCTAAGAGCAGTAATGGAAGTCTGCTAATCGTCTTGTATTTTGGGGGAGGAATGGGTTTATAGATGCCAAATAATTATCCATTTTGTTGGAAAATATGTTGAAATATGGTTAATTAGAATTTACACATTATCTTTAGATAATTTGTGAGGAAGACAGAAAAGCAAAGAAAATTCAGATACGAGAAGCAGCATAACATGGAGGTTAAGATCCTGGTCTCCAGAGACAGATCACTGATGTCTAAGTCCTGGTTTGACAGTTTAGCAGTTGTGGGTTCTTGGACAAGTTACAGAACATTCCTAAGCCTCTGTTTCTTTACTTGCAACATGAGTGATAGGGTTATTTGGAACATTAAATGAGATGAAAACCAAAAAGTACATGGAACATGAATCAGTGCATTGTAAAATATTCCTATACGTTGGCTGTTAATTAAGACTACAAATGTGGGAGAAATAGTAACAGACAACTTCAAATGACAGCAGTAAGTCCAAATACATCTGCAATCGCAGTAAAATCAAATGGGTTACATACAGTTCCATGTTAAAACACAGACTCCTGAAGTGAGTAAAGATGCAAAAACCAGATACAGGCTGCTCATGAGAGATCTACCTGCAACAAAAATGCTACCAAAGTCTTGAAGATGGATAACATGTTAAACTATTAATAGCAGACAAAATAAAACTCAAATAAAAACCATTAAATGAGTTAAACAGAAACCTCATGGGAAATGCGCACATCCACTCACTTATTTGTTAACGAACACCTGTATGTATTTCTTGAACATCTACAACGTGCCAGCCATTGTCAAAGCACTGGGAATGTCACACTGTCTCAGCTATGTTTGCTGCCTTCAATGAACTTTCATTCTACTGAAAGAAGATAAAAAAAACATTACGGATGTATACATATAATTGGTATTGATTAAGGCTATGAATACACATACAGAGGTCAAGAGACTGAGAGTGATGGAATTTCTACTTTGTCAGGGCAGTCAGGAACGCCTTTCGGAGGAGGTGACCTGAATGGCGTGAGCAAGTCATGTGACTGGTGAGGGGTGCCGCGGGCGGGAAACGGTTCCCTAGGAGAGTAGAGGGCATCGCGTAGTCTAGTACACAACGCATGCGCACGTGCGGAAGCTCGGAGTCAAGAGCAGCCCTCCCAAACAGCGTCAAAATAGATAAAGCAAAAACTGCTGGAAATACAAGGAAAAACCCAGAAACACAGTAATGGTGAGTTGCTTTAACTCGGCCTCTCAGGAATTGTTAAATAGTCACAGCTAAAAGGTACAAATTAAGAAGTTGAATTAACATATAGTTTAAATATACATGAATATAACTTACTAACCAAAAACAGGAAAATACATTTTTCTCAAATAGAAATTTTTTAAAGAATTGGCCCTGTAATAAGTTCTCTAAATACAAAGAGGTGCTTATTTTCTATCACGTGATAAAACTTTCTTTTTTGAAAGAAAAAGCCAAATACTGTATCCAGTTAGAATTAATAAACACTCTTCTAAATAAAACTAGGGCTTATGATGAATTCATAGTAGAATTACAGACCATTTAGAAATATATGAAAATGGAATTACCACGTTAAAATATGACAGCACTCAAATGTAAAACGGTACTCAAATGACTATGATTATTTTAAGTGAATTTTTTAGAAAACAAGAAAGAATTAAAATAAAATAATAAGCATTCGATTAAAAATATAAAAAACAAATAAATCTATAAAAAGTAAATGAAAGGCATAAATAAAGATAAAGCAGAAATTGTTGAAATATAAAACTATGAAATTAATACAAATAATTCAAATTTAAAAAAGCTTTTTTTTTATAAAGGTCAATAAAAAGGATGAGTATTTAGCTATTTAAAGTTAAAAAATACAAATTACCTTATAAATTCACAAAGGGAAATTAACCAGATACAAAATGATTTCAAAAGTAGAGAATATACTTATTATTTTTATATCATTGAATTCAGAATGTAGACGAAATTGATGACATTCTAGAAAAATATGAAGTAAGAATACTGATTCCAGGAGACATATAAAACCTGAAAAGAACAATAATCATAAGAGAAGTTGGAGTAATTATTAAAGACTGGCCTATCTTTACAGAAAAGTTTGAAGTGATTTTCCTGGCACGTTCTATTAAGTTTCCAGAAACATGTCATTTCTCTGTTATTTAAACCGTTTCAGAGCATTAAAAAATATGGAAGATTTTCCAACCCCTTTGTCAAGGCTGGCATAATTCTGACACTATAGCTGGAGGAGTAGAGGATCAAAAAGCTATAGATAAACCTCGCTCATGGGTACAGACGTAAATTCATAAATAAATACATGCAAGTAAGAGCTGCTAGCTTGCAAAAAAAGTAATCCATTGTGCAAGAATAGTTCAACATAGGAAATCTATTAATGCAATGTTTTACCGTTGCAGACTAAAAGGCACAAAACTACATGACAATCTTAATAGTGACCCCAACACTTACTTAATAAAAATTTCTTTTTTGAAAAGATTTATTTATTTATTTGAGAGACAGAGAGAGAGCATGTGCTCGCATGAGTTGGGGGGAGGGACAGATTCCCTGCTGATCTTGCAGGCCTACTGGGGCTCAATCTCAGGACCCTGAGATCATGGCCTGAGCCCAAATCAGGAGTTGGACAATTAACCGACTGCACCACCTGGGCGCCCCAATAAAAATTTCTAAGAGTAGAAAGAAATCATCTTTAGTGTGATAAGGCTATTTACCAGGCAACCACTGAAACATCAAATGACATAGTGGAACTTCAGAAGCTTTCCCATTGTTAGTGAAAACAGGATAATGCGTGAGACCCGAAATGACATTTGTCAGGAGACAACTTGCTGATTGGAGAGAAAGTCTGGAGTTAGCCAGTATTTCCACAAAGCATTCTTCTTTCATGCATAACTTCTAAATGAGACTTGTGCATACTTTTTAACCAAAGTAATTACCTGTTTTTTGTGACATTGCTAAAAATGCTCCCTTCTAAAGAAGGAAAGTTATTTTTAAGCAATGCTCTTTTTTTTTTTTTTTTTTTGCATAATTGTAATTTGCTGAACACATTCCTATGGAGCATAGCTCATAGGACAGGAGTGATACTCAGTGAATAAATTAATAGTTGGCTTTAAGTTCATGTATTATTGCAGGCAAAGACTTTAAATGCATCACCAGATGTTTGGGGCTCTTATGCTCTATGAAAGCCATGCAATTGACAGTGACCATTGATCCTAGAACCTCATATAACCATACTGGAAGTCAACACACTTTTAAAATTAACAACAAATCAAAGTCTCCAAAGGGAAATTTGGGGAACCAGCACAAGCTTTTAGAAACCGAAGAATTTTTTTTCACCTATAATTGAAGCAGTTAATTAAATGATTTCCACTTATTAACTGACACGCTAGTCTCTCTATAAAACCTAACTTCTGAAGCCTGAGCTGCCCTGAACTTGTAGGTAGTGGGTTGCTCTGCACGATGCCCTCTCCCAGCTGCTCTGCCCAATGGAGTGCAAATGCTTCCCAAGAGGTGATTGTGTTTTCCGCAGGCTTGTTTATGGCAGTTGTACTTTTTATTGAAAATAGGTAATTAGGGGCGCCTGGGTAGCGCAGTGGTTAAGCGTCTGCCTTCGGCTCAGGGCGTGATCCCAGCGTTCTGGGATCGAGCCCCACATCAGGCTCCTCCCCTGGGAGCCTGCTTCTTCCTCTCCCACTCCCCCTGCTTGTGTTCCCTCTCTCGCTGGCTGTCTCTCTCTGTCAAATAAATAAATAAAATCTTAAAAAAAAAAAAAAAGAAAATAGGTAATTAAAATAGAATGTAAACCAATTACAAACCATAATATAAATCAAAATTATTGTTTCTATGAAAACTAAGCTGAAAGTTTAGTTCAAAATTATTGTTTCATGAAAACAAAGCTGGCTACCTTGTCCCTTGTACCATTTAGGTATTAATGTCACCAGTTGGGGACCTCACAAAGAGATTCTCCGTCTGTGATGATGTCTGATTACTTTATCCATGCTGTTCATCTAGCAAAAAAAATACGTATGCCTTCTAACTTGGGCTTTTTATAAGAAGTCCTTCCCTGTTTCTAGGTCACGTAAATTGCCAGCCCAGTGCAAGCTGAAAGTAGGGGACCCTTTGTAAAATTAAGAATTTCAAGATGGCAGCAGCTTAGCATTCAGTCAAGATCATGGCTCTCCTGAGCGTTGGCCCTTATGCACGTCAAACACCCATGAAGCCAGCTGTGTTCCGGTATTATCTATGAATATAACTGTTTTGCTTTTCAGATTTAAGGTTTAAATCGTTCTGGAGTATACAATTGTACATAATGGCAAATAGGGGTTTAATGCTTTTTCCTTCATAAAGTGAGTCATTTTCCCCCAAATCACCTGTTAAAAGAGTCTATTCTTCCCTTACTGTTCTCGCGACGCCATCCTTCTTACACGTTACATTCTGTGTGGATCTCGCTCTGGGCTTTCTGCTCAGTTCCACTGATCAGTAGTTTGTTAGTTTTGTTTTATTTTATTTTTGTTTTTATTACTTTGGCTAGTTCTCACTTTTGTCTAATTTGCCTTTGCGATTCATGGGCATTTATTCCTTTTTTTTTTTTAAAGATTTTATTTATTTATTTGACAGAGAGAGACAGCCAGCAAGAGAGGGGACACAAGCAGGGGGAGCGGGAGAGGAAGAAGCAGGCTCCTAGCGGAGGAGCCTGATGCGGGGCTCGATCCCACAACGCCGGGATCACGCCCTGAGCCGAAGGCAGACGCTTAACCGCTGTGCCACCCAGGCGCCCCATGGGCATTTATTCCTCACAGACAATTTTAGACTAAGTTTCTCAAGTACCTTTAAAAAAATCCAGCAGGGATTGTAATGAGGATTGTGTTGAATTTGTAGATAAATTAGGGGGAGAATTGGCACCTTTATAATATTTTTTGTTCACCCCAGAACTTGGACTGTCTATCTAATTCGATTTCCTTTTAAATCCTTTATTAGGGTACTGAAATTTTCTCTAGAGTCCTTGTGTACTTTAGGTTAAGCTGGGTCTTGGATACTTTATTGGTTTTTATAAGTAACATTTTACATTTTTTATAAAATAAAAGTATTTCCTATTTTCTAATTGACTACAGTTTGAAGAAATCATGTTAATTTAAAAAAAACGGATCTTGTATTCCAAATCCTTTTATGACTTCTAAGAATTTGGTTATTCCCCTTTTAAAAAATTATATGTAAACAATCATATCATCTGCAAATAAGGCCTGCTATATAATTTGCAGAGCCCACCATGTAATGCAAATTCAGGACACCTGGGTGGCTCAGTGGGTTAAGCATCTGCCCTGGGCTCAGGTCATGATCTCAGGGTCCTGGGATTGCACCCTGTATCTCTCCCTCTGCCCCTACCCCCCACTCATGCTCGCCCTCTCTCTTTCTCTCTCTCTCGTGTGTGCTCTCTCATGCTCTCTCAAATAAATAAATAAAATCTTAAAAAACAAAAGAAATGCAAATTCAAGGCCCCTTCTTTAAAAGGCAGGAAAAAAAATGGCTGCTAAAGGTACTAAATTAGAAATTTTTTCAGCAGTCTCTCTCTTGGCTTGTCATGGTATTTTATTTTTGCTCTTAAATGTTGTTCTTTTTGTTTTTTTTAAGATTTTATTTATTTATTTGACAGAGAGAGAGACAGCCAGCGAGAGAGGGAACACAAGCAGGGGGAGTGGGAGAGGAAGAAGCAGGCTCACAGCGGAAGAGCCCGATGTGGGGCTCGATCCCAGAACTCTGGGATCATGCCCTGAGCCGAAGGCAGACGCTTAATGACTGAGCCACCCAGGCGCCCCTTGAATGTTGTTCTAAACAAAGTAAACTAAATTTTTAAACTTAATTGAAAAGAGTAATTTTAAATGAATTTTACCATCATCAACAGGAAAGGAACTACAGGCTGCCCTGTCTTTCCTTTCTCTTCTGTGTCATCATTGTCAGCAGAAATCATTAGTTAACACAGGAAGGAACATTAGTAAGAGAGGGTATGATAGGTTTCCTTGGCCATTCATCTTTCTGAGAACGCCACTGCTTTCTTTCTGCATTTGAAATGCAGTTCTGTTTTGAACTGAAAGCATGTCCTGTCTCTACTGTCAGAGCCCCACTTACTCGGTCATGGATGTAACATACTTACCTTATATTTGCTGTGAGTGTTCCCCTGTACATCCCGGGCTCACCAGAATTCTGTGCTCGTGAGACATCATGTGTGCAAATGGAATGGCAAGAAGAGTGAACCGCCAATTCTAGCCTGAGTGGGGCACTAATCCAGGCATGGGGCCCTTCTGCACTCAGAGCCCTGGGCCACTGCAAAGCTGGCTCGCCCATGAAGTGAACTCTTCAGCAAGTAATGACTATTACATTTCTCCCCTTCTATCCTTCCCCTTCTCATTTTTTAAAAATTTCATCGTACAATTTGCCAGTGACAGCAGCAGATATCTAATGAGTTACAGATGTCTGATAATAGTAGCAATGATATTTGGCATTCTATTCTTGCTACTGATCACTGTGTCTAAAATTTCTGTTATAAAAGAACATTTTTTGCTGTATTTCTGCTACATAAGCTTTTAACATTTAAGGATGTTTCTTTCTGTTCCAAATGTGTTAATTTTTTTTATCATAAATATATGTTGACGTTTATTCAATACTTTTCCCAAACCATATGAATTTTCTCCTTGGTCTTTAGTATGGCAAATTGCGTTTGTTAATTTTTTTTTCTTGTTGTTAAACTATTCTTGTCTCTGTGAGATAAATTTTACTTAATCTTGAGGTAATTAAAAAAAGTATACTATTGGATTTAGTTAGATAATACTTTAAGATTTTGTCTTAAGTAGGCTCCACATCCAGCATGGAGCCCAATGTGGGGCTTGAACTCACAACTCCAAGATCAAGAACTGAGCTGAAATCAAGAGTCAGATGCTTAACTGACTGAGCCACCCAGATGCCCCAGTACTTCAAGATTTTTCATAGCTATGTTTAAACTGAAATGTGGCTATGAAATAGTCCTTTTACCCTGGTTTTCCTTATTCAGTTGTTAGAACCAAGATGAACTTCATAAAATGAGCTGCACAGTTTTTGCTTTTATTCCCAACTTCCGGAAAAATCTTACATTAAGACAACAAACCATTCAATTCAAGAGTTTGTTAGAACTCATCTGTAGAGATATCTGAATCTCAGAGTGTTTTGGAGAGGAGTTCTTTAATTTTCCTTCATGCATATTAGACTGTGTTTTCCATTTTTCTTTCCTCAACTTTGCCAAGCCTTTTTTTTTTTCTAGAAGTTTTATTAACACGTAATGTTATTTTAATACTATGGGTCTCTAGTTCCAGTTTTTCTCCTTTTTTTCCTGCATCTTTTCCTTTTTTTTCCTATTAGCTTTCATAGAGTTTTATTAATTCTTTCAAAGAACAAGCTTACTTTTAGTAATGTATTGTCTTTTTTCCATTTTTTCACTGGCTCATTTTTATTAACATTTATCTTTATCTTTCTTAAATCCTTTTTTGTTTATTTGGGTTGAATGTCTAGTTAATATGTTTTCAATTTTTTTAAAAAAATTTCTTGATAATTGTGTGTAAAGCTATAAACTTATCTTTCAAAGCTTTATCAGCTTTTCACACATTTTATTGTGTTTCTACTGATGATTAGTTCTAAGTGTTTGTAATTTCTATAATACGGTAATTATTAGTGCTCTCTATCACATATTTCTGGATCTCTTCCTTCTGAGTTTATGCAGAACTGCATTTCTCCAAATCCTTTGAAGTTACATAAACCATGTGATTGGCTTTGAGCATGTGAACTGTGAGCAGAATTGACATCTTTCCGGGCAGAAATGTTAAAAGTGAGTGTCTAAATCACCATGATTTCTTTATTCTTCCAGAGCAATTGAAGAGACCCAAAGATAAAATTTCTCTCAATCTGGATCCCTGGGTGAGGATGATTTAGAGAAGGGACTCTTGGCAGCCCATGATGGATATGTTCTAACATGAGCAAAAATCAAACCTTTGTTGTTTTGGGTCACTGAGATTTGGCGATTTCTCATCATGTCAGACTAGCCTAGTCTGTTCTGAATGAAATAGTTTATGATTTTTCTTTTCATCTAAGAGGATTATTCAGTAATATGTTATATACTTACGGGACATAAGGGTTGTTTTAAATGTTATCCTTTATTTTATTGTATTATGGTCTTAAAATAGAGTCTGTATGATTCTTTTCTTTGGTATAATATTGACTATTCTTTTATGTTTTAGAACACAGTACATTTTTGTAGATATCCCATGTGTGTTATAAAAATGTATAGTCTCTGCTTATTGCAAGTAGAGTTACACATGTAACATACATTATATATATTGTACATTGTGATTTGAATATATATATCTATATATAAAATAGTAATAACAGTTCAAAGTTATTACTTGCATTTTCAGGTCTGCTGTGTATCTTCTTACTTTTATCTTATTCTTATTTTCTCTTATTCTTATGTTCGAATTATCAATTGCTGAGGGTACAGGCTTAAGTCTACAGGTTCAATTCAAACGGTTGTTACTACTGTTTGAACCACGTGGTTTGGAACACAGAGATTGATATTAGTTGTATCATCCTGCTCTATTGTTTCTTTTCTGAGTATGACATCCCTTTTTATGCCTTATAATGTTATTGTCTTACATTTTATTTGATCAAATATGAGGACTGTCACTCCACTTTTTTTGGTTTATTTATGGGTAGACATTTTTTTCCATTCTTTTATCTTCACTATTTTGATATCCCTTTGTTTAAACCATGTCTCTTTTGGCCACACCTGGTTAGATCATGCTTAATTTTAACCAATATAACCATATCCCTTATGGGTATTATTAAGACAAAACATATCTCTGCCATCTAAGTTCATATTTTCCATTTATTATGCTTTCCTTTCATTTCTTTAAAACTTTATTTCCTGTTTCCGTTAGATCTATGAAGTTTTATTCTTTTTGACTTAAAGTTACATATTCTTGTTGTTCTTAATTCCAGATTCATTCCCATGTCTGTTTTCCCCATAGATTCCTTAAGTACATCAATATCTGTATCTAAATCTAATACAAGTCGGTTGGCATGTGTTTTCTACCTCGGAGAACTCTTCACCCATCCCTACTCCATTATATCAATTTGTCTAAAGTAATTGTTCTGATTGTTACAGGTATATGCTTTTTTCTCTTTCTCTCTCTCTTTTTAAATTTTTCTACTTAGAAGAACTATTTGATCACTTTTAATTCTTAGCATCTTATAGATGCTTCTGATCTCTTTATCCCTTTATTTTTATTTGCATATTTTCTTCAGTAATTTCCCTCAAAATGAGGATTAATATGGAAAAAAACTTCTGAAGCCCATATGCTTGTATATACTTTTTATTACATCCTCATACTTAAGTGACAATACCCTTTAATATGAAATTTAAGATCCTATTTTCCTTAGAAAAAATTCTTCTACTTCCTGCATCCAAGTTGCTGCCAACCACGATGATATAAGTTTGGGTTTGTTTGTTTTTTTTCCTGTGTAAGTTTTTTTTTTCGTACTTTTGGAAGCATTTTAACGAATTTCTTTGTCTTTGATTTTCCTTCGGTTTCATTATAATGCATTTAGGCATACTATAAACCTTTTAAATCTAAACTAATTCACCTGCTATTAATGAAAAGCTCATCTTTTGTTAAATGGAAAGGTTTATCGTGATTTTTTAAAGGTCTTCCTTCTGTACTCATTTCTTCTATTGTGGCATCCTCATGATCTGCACACTGATACTTCTGCTTATACTTTCCATATCTTTTAGCTTTTCTTGTGTATTTTGTATAAAAGAAAGGGTTCTTTTCTTAGCGCTTTCTGCTTACCCAGAGTCTGATTAATTTCAAAGCTTTACCCATTCTGTCATTTATTCCATCTACTGGACTCCTTATTTCAGCGATTATATTTGTTTATACTTGGTAATTCTACTTGGTTCTTGTTAGGATCACTTGTTCTTGAGTGATCTTATCAATATCTCTGTCTCTTGGCGTCTTTTATTGTGTGTGTTTTCCGTTACCCGTGTGTCCACCCCGATTATTCTGTTTCAGGAGTTACATTTTCTTTGGTTGGTGGTTTTATTCTGTAGCGGATCCATTCCTCAGGTAAATAAACGTAGCAGTCTGAAAGTTCACGTTCCCCAGGATGTGCCACCTACACCATCAGGTAGCATTCTTCAGAGAAGGGTCAAAGGTTAAGTCCTGGTATGTCTCTCCTTCCCTGCAAATTAAAAGGGAGGGAAGATGATGAGATCCAGTCCAGAGAGCTGTTGGCACTAGGAAAACATACTCAACTACCTTCCTTGCTTCCACTCCACCAGCAAACCTTCTGTTCCTGGATTTAACTTAAATCATTCATCAGGTGTCTTCATAATTTACTAGGGTTGGAGGTGGGGGGGGTGGTCAGGTGGGAAGGAGGTGTAGAAGTGAGTGCTCGAGGGTGGGGAGTCGGACATCTCCTGTTTTTCATCAGCTTATCACCCCACAGAGTTGTTATACTCCCCTGATAGTACCTTGACAAGTGGCCAAGGCTGTTATTGCTAATTTTTATGGCCACAAGGCATCCAATTACTGTCCCAGGCAAGAGGAGAACTTACAAGCCTCTCTGAAAATTAGCCTCTCACAGCTAGCCACTTTTTCTTCTAGCTTGTCTTCCCAGGGATGCAGATACATCGTCTTCTGAAGTCAACAGACCAGCAAATTTGACATTTAGAGCTAATATAAAGCTAACTGGTTTCTGATGACTTTTTTTTTTTAATTTGGCTAAAAGTAAGGAAAGAATTCTGTGAAAAGAGACAAAAACAAACATTTTCAGGAACAAAAGGGAGAAACCTAACCCACAGAACCAGCCAATTAAGATTGCAACTGGGCAAGTGACTTGGGCATGTCATCTGGCTCGGAAAGAAATGTGATTTAAATTCTTCCTTAGGACTGACTTACCCCAGAAGACTTAGCTGGGTGTGGGGACAGTTGGTATGTTATGTGAGAGAGCCCTTTTAAATTTATGAAGTTATGTGAGAGAGCCCTTTTAAATTTATGAAGCGCTTCATACAAACATTATTTCTTTTCTTTTTTTTCAAACATTATCCCTTTTCATCCTTACAATAATCATGGGCTGTAGTCCAGACTGGCAGGATTCCCATTTTACAGATGAGTAAGTCAGGGCTTGGTGGCTTGCCCTCCCCACATCGCTGACAGCAGGCAGAAACCATACTTGAACATAAGTCCTTCTGCCACTTCACAGATATCGGCACATTCTCTTTGAGAGAGAACATGGCCTCCCTTATCAGCAAGCAAATAAACAGAAAGTTGGAAAAGGCTTGATGATTCATTTAGACAGAAAAGAGCGTGCAGCATGTGGAATTACCCCGTAAAAATATCTGCCTGGATGATAGCCAGCTGGAAATTTAGACTTAGGCCTACGGAGAGGTGTAGGGAACTCGGTGGAAGGCAAAGGAAGGAAAGAGAAGAGAGAGCAATCAGGAAAGAGTGATCTCAACAAGTACTATTTTAGGAGTCTCCTTTCCTGTAAGTTTTATTCCACAAGATTATAAAAGCTAACCCCAGCCTGCAGATTTTTAAACAGGAAAACAGCCCCTTGGTTTGCTTTCTGACCTAGTCCTCTCCACATAACTCAGTTCGTCCAATGCATGGAACACCAAAGTTACATTTCTTGGAGCAAGACCATAAAATATTTCTGGTCTTTCCCATGTGGTTTGTTTACTGGGTTATGGTTGGTTTCATCTTATCAGTTCTGCTGAGCAAGATGCTCTGAGCAATCTTCCTGAAGTTTCTCTCTCAGCAGGCAGTTCTCCATTCCCTGCTACCTCATTAATGTCAGAAATTCTGAGGTGAGGTGTTTGCCAAACTGTAGCTCTCAGAAGGAGAGAGAAAGGGGGGTGGTGAGAGAGAGAAAACTCTTCATTTCCTGTAGATACACACGCATAGTGCATTTTTCCTCTTCCCCCTGCAATCCCTTCAACAAAAGAAGGAAAGATGGCCTCCAAACAGAATGCAGCCTAAAGCATAAATCACAGTCCTGAGAACAAAAGGAACACAGAAAAGGAAGCAAAAACCCTTTCACATTATGGTTAGAAATTACTGCAAAGATAGGTCTTGTGGACCCAACGTTCCCCCTTTCCTCTTGATCTATGTGGGGTTGAGGATTTATGTTTGTGCCTGGTGGGAAGGGAATGGCCTGTGCCCGAAGCGGTGAAGGTGTGGATTTGAGAGACAGAGAGTGAGTGAGAAGAGGAAAGGAAGACAGAAATGATTGTGTCTTCAGGGATGACGTTATTTTGGATTGCGAAGCCACTAAACACTGAAAGGATGACAGGGAGGGAGTTTAGGTAGTCGAGCCCCATGACTGCCCCCTCTCCAGGACCGGATCCGCAGCGACACCAGTATGGAGGATGAGCAAGGACAGATATTCTAAAATGCCAGCATGAGTGCAGTGCTGGGGTGAGTTCTGGACAATCAGAGAAAAGCTGAGCAAGCTTACCTCATTATAATAGCAACCAACAATTGTATAGTTCTTATGATGTATCAGTTGTTATCTTAAGATTCTAAGAACATTACGTATATTCACTCCTTAATAATCAAGAATAGCTCCTTGGGTGGGTGCTAAAATAGTCCCATTCTACAGGTGAGAACACCGAGGTGCAGAGAGGTGATGTCATTTGCCCAAAGACACACAGCTAGTGGGGGGATTCAAACTGGCTCTGGAGGATGTGGTCTTATCACTACATCTCACTACCTCTCTGAGCTAAACAAGGACATTCTTGCTTGTGTTATTTAAAATGGTGAGAAGTTCATACCACACTTCCAGCAAAAGGTGGAAATGTTTACATAAATTGACTTATAATCTGAGTTTTAGAGTCATGAAAATTTATGTGTTAAAATAATATCTAATAGTGCAAGAAAGTCTCCATGAGGTGGTATCAAACAAAAAGGCACAAGATAAAATAACACAGGGTGTGACCTCCACTTTGTTTAACAACAAAAAACTTTTGTACCTACATCCGTATCGTCTGTCTCTGAACAGATAAGCATAGAACAAAAATAATGGAAAGAAACACACCAACATATTTGCAATGGTTATTTCCAGACAGTGGGATGAATGGCAATTTATACTTTCTTCTTTAGACTTACGTATTTGCTCCTTTTCTAAAAAAAAAAAAAAAATCTTTACATGATGTATTTATGATAAAGAAAGAAGTTCACTGTGTACGGAAATGATACAGTTGAATCTGACTTCTGTTCTATGAAGGGCATTCTCTCCTGGGGTCAACGTTCCCGTTGCCGGCTGCTCTTCGCCACAGGGTGGGGGATCTGCTGTCACCCCCTTCAGCCATCCCCTGTCTTCCCTCCTGTTCCATGTTAGTGCTCTATAGACTTATGTCCATCCACAGAAAGGAGCCCCGTGGTGAACTCTGGGATGGTGTAGACTTCTTTGCGGTAAGGTTAATCACCTCCTAAATTACGGTGCTTTGAAGTTTTGGTTTTGTGTGTCAGATTTCTGTTCACAAGGCAGAGGTGTTACCCGGGGGCTGAAACTAAGTATGATATGCATGGTGATTTAATTAAAGGATTGAACATAATAGTAACAGGTAAAGAATATATTTGTATGTGAGCCAGGAACAACAACAATAAATAATAGAAATGTCCGCAGACACTTATTCATTCATAAACAGTTGAATAAATTATCAATGAAATACATCTTTGGTCCCTCCCTGCCCCTCATCTTTTACTGAATGTTCCTTCCTTGAAGAGTGACAAAAGATTATTTTATTATCCTTACTATTTGTGGAATTTTCTTTTTAGTGTTATATAACCTGGATCCTTCCCTCTGAGATTGAAACAAGCTTTTGTCTTTTTCTTATATTCAGCAGAGGTATCCCCAGATGGCAGCTGGCTTTTGGCTCTCTGAGGTGAACGGAGACATTAATTAATGGATCTGTTCCATGGCTTTTTTCATGAGAAATTCACATACATAAACCGTTAGCATCAAATAGGACCCAGACGGATTCTAGAATTCCCAAGCCATCCACAAGGTATTCCGATGATCCTTGGTGTGCCGGCCACCATTCTCCAGATGACAAAAGGGAGGTTCAAGTGAGGAGGAGGAAGAAGGCGGGAGCTTGGCTCCGGACAGACCCCCGGTCTGGCTTTGAATTCCCAGGAAATTAGCATCGTACCTACTATCGCTAGGACCGAGGCTGTTCGCCTACAACCTGCACGAAAGCAGCTGACGTCCTCGGACAGAAGAAAAGAGATTAGGTCCCGCAGGGACTGAAAGCGGGTCTGCAGGATTGTTTTCCATTTACTGGTAGGACCGAAAGGGTCCCACACAAACCCCCGGTGACCCATGTCAGTTTTGACCAGATGTGGGGCCAGCACCCCCTGCCTCCAGGCAGCCCATGAACCGAAGTCCTCAGTGCCTCTTGGGCTCAAAGGCATAAATCATCGATTTTCTATGAATTAGGGATTACTGCTAAATCGTGTGCTTTCTATTAATAGATCTTCGTAAATGCCGCAGGTGCGGCTGGGGCTCGTCTTTGAAGTACTGCTTAATCGTCCCCTTTCCAAATCCTCATAATCCAACCCTCATAAAAAACCCCGGGGATTATTGATTGAGAGGGCCTAGGGGATCCCTAAAGGTGCTGCAGCTCAGACGTCGGCCCCTCCCAGTCCCCCGAGGTGCGGCTGCAGGCCCGGGACTGCGTGCCAGGTGTGGCGGTCCTGCGGAGCGCGCTCCTCCCAGGCAGCGACGGGGCGGAGCCCCGGGCCAGGTAGGCGGGGCCACGGTGCCCACGGGCCAACCGCTTCGGCCTCCTCATTTTCAACCTTCAAGCTTGTAGACCTTCCTCCCTCCCCCCTCTTATTGAGTAACTTACTTAAAACAATATTCTTTGGAACCATAGTTTGGGACAAATTTTCTTACTCTGATGAATTAATTAATTTGAATTTGAATTAATTTGAATTAAATTTGAATTAAAACAGTTTAAGTTGTTCAGAGTAGTCAATCTGTTTAGATTATTTTAATTACTTTAAGTAAATTAGCATTTCACTTCTTGAATTGATTAATTTCTTTACGGTAATTTCATTTCTGTCCTGATCTTCTGTGCCTCCCCTTCAGGGTGCTGTCCCTCCCGCCACCCTGCACTGCTGATTGAGTCCTTTGTCCCTTACTGTTTCCATAATACTTTGCTCATGCGTCTTTCTTAGCACTATTTATATTTGAGTCCATTTTATTAGTGTCATTGTTCACTTATTTGGAATATCTTTTATCTCCTGGGTTCCAGGCACCGAGCTGGGTGCCGAAGACACAAAGTTGAAGAAGACAGAGTGCCTGATCTTGAGTAAATCACAAGGTCCTTGGAGAAAGACATGAAAATAATTAGGTGAGTAGAATATGCTAAGTGTTACAATAAAAAGCATCTGAGGTCTTCCGGGGTGGGTCACTAGTTCTCTCTGGGTTGTGATAACTTGAGAACTGCGGTATTGGGAACACCCAGTAGGGGGTTCCCAAGCACTTACCCTGCTTGATAAACCTTAATGGAATCACTGGTGCAGCTTAAAAACCCCTGGATCCGGACTCCGATTTCACGGGTTGGAGTCCCAAGTGGTGCCCATGGGAGGATGCATAAACTTTACGGCAGATCACGTGAACATTCTGCCCTCCTCTCTCATCAATGAAATGGGTATAACCACCTTCTTCTGACCCTGTTACTAGAAGCAAATGAAGAATCCTAAGTGAAAGCAATTTCACTTAGGCAATTTCCCCACCAAAGAGGGAAGTAGAAGCAATGCCCGGATGTGAATGATATTATCTTCATGACACAGTGATTCCTTCTACTGAAAGCAACTCTGCATGAAACCTCACGAGCTTAACTACATAACACGGAAAACTGAAACCATGACCGGTGTTAGGACAGTCACAAAGGGACCGGAAGTCCTGTTCTTTCACTCCTGAGCATTGGTCCATATGTTATCTATGTGTCTGTGTGGACCTTGGGTTCAGAGATTTGAGGCAACCATGCAATGTCTTTGAGGTGCAGTTGGTCGGTTCTAGTTTATGTAGCACAGAATCAGGGCCTGAATGTATCCACACCTCTTGGGAAGAATTTTCCACTAGTTTTTCATGGTCTGGTGGAAATACCTCCTATTGGACGTGGAATCAGCCAGACGCGTGTAAGCATTCTATGGGTTATGAGAATTGCCGTCATGTTCAGATTTCTTCTCGTTGCCTTCATAACTATGGTCAGTGTGAGCTGGAGGGTAGACAAATCCATCATTGGTTTAAGCAGCTTTCTACTGCACCGTAGTGCTAAAAATCGCCAAATTAATCAGCTGGTAGAAAGACACCCTTGGAGGTGTATGGAAGGAAGAAGATGTGAATAGAAAGGAATGCATTTGGACAGGGATCTATTTATCATTGCACCTTCAGGGCTTTGTGGGCCTATAAAAATAGGGAAATGTGTGAGAGAGTGGAATGCACGATGAAGGCAGACAAAGGCTTCCAAGGAAAGAGATGACGTTTGCTTCTGACAGTGATATCTCCTCAAATGAAAAGTAGTTGGCGAAATTTTTGATTGTCCTTCCCACGTGGAATGGTGTTTGTCCAATGATGTAATATGCAATGAGAAATAAAGCCCCATGTGGCCTGCAGAAAGAAAGAAAAAAAAAAAACCCTTTTCAATGTGTTCAATGCTCCTCGATGTATGATTCAGTCAGAAACTGGGTTTAGCCTGCATCATGCTTTAGCCTCAAGACGTGCTTGCCCCATGGGGGTGAGACCAAGGAGCCAGGCAGCCATGGCTGACAAGTGCGGGTGTGCCGTGGGGTGGAGTGACCCAGCCGGGCTCAAGTCTGGAAACCACCTTGGTGCCATGCATGTTTTTCTCGCTACCTAACAGGCTGGTGCGATTATCCCTATGACGCTATATCCTCTGGCTTTTATTAAACTGCTCCTTAGCTGCAAAGCAAGAAAGAACCAAAAATACCCACGACTCCCTTTGGATCTGAATCTGAAAGCTGAAGGGACTCTGTGGTTGGGGCTGAGTGTATAACAGTACTCTATAAGCTGGCTTCCCTCGACCTTTTACCCTTCCTCCCCAAACTGGCATTTTAGTAGCAGCCCCCCACCCACCCACCCACCCACTCCCTCAACGGTGTCTGTATGTTCTTTAAGTTAATTTGCCGGCCACGGAATTGTCTGAGGCCCTGAAATAGGCATTTTGTTATAGAGTTTGTAATGACTCTGGGAAACAAACTGAGGGCTTCAGAGGGGAGGGAGGTGGGGGACTGGGATAGGTCGGTGATGGGTAGTAAGGAGGGCACGTATTGCATGGTGCACTGGGTGTTATACGCAACTAATGAATCATGGAACATTACATCAAAAACTAGGGAGGTACTGTATGGTGACTAACATAACATAATGAAAAATTATCATAAAAAAAGAAAATAAAGTTTGTAATAATAATTTGACTTTTTGAAGTCTGTAAATACAGTGCTTAAAAGAAGCTAAGGAACAAGAAAAAACAAGTACCAAGCACCTACACGAATTGTTAATTGTTAAGTTACATATTTTACTCATAGCTGAGTGTCAGCTATCCTGCTACTGTTGAAAACATGGATACTTAAGCCTTTCTGGTTTACAGATTACTTTTGCTGGGAGGAAAGACTTTCTGGACCACCTGGCTCTACTGGGTCCCCACCAAGACTCTTTCCAGAATGAATGGGATAGCTGCCTTCCCTATCAATGGGATACTGATGAGGTGGTGTTAGTTTCTAACTCAATGGGATATTCTAAGTAAATGGGATAGAATAGAATTTGCAAGATTAATACTCCTAGAGGCCAGGTTGTTGGCCACCCAGAGAAGGAGACTTACACTGGTATTTAGTGCCTCTGGAGTTCTCTCTGAGAACAACGATCCCCGGGGACTCCCTCAGCAACCCCAATTATAAATCTTTTTCTGTAGGAAAGCATACATGAAAGATTGAGCCATGCTTTCCCAGAAAGACAAATAAAAAGGAAATTAAATGTTTGATCCCTTCATGTAGCCCTGCACTGTGATTCCCTGGCGTGGATTTATTTTCTTTGTAATAAAGAAATAACCAAAAAGAAACATCCAATAAAAATTCGTAGTTCTCTTAGCAAACACTTGGCATGCTTTCTTCTTTGATTTGCCTTAAAGGATGTATTTCTTTTTCCCCTGTTTGCCTTGAAAGGTAAGCAGCTAGAAGTGCTCATTTGACTTCCTGATACCATCTGGGACTGCTTGCAGTCTTTCCGTTACCACTAATTAGGGACTGATCAGGGTCCTCAAGGGAGCTGAGCTTCTCACTAACACCATCCAGTACCATCCAGAAGGGAGGCAGGACTCTTATAAGCTGTTTGCCCCAAGTCACCCAAGGAAGGTGGCAAATTCCCAGGGAAAGTATCAGATGAATCTGTTAATGAGCCAAACACTAGGAAGAGCGTAAGGCAGGAGGGCTATGTGCAAATCCAGAAACTGAATGAGCTGAAGGAAATAGAGGATTGATTTATCTGGTTCTTAAAGAAGTGTTAATGTGAGCATCTCACATTGGTTGAAAGCACTTTCAAGCCAAATCTTTCACTGTAAGATTTGGAATCTCAGATAAGTCAAGGGCTTCAGAGTTTACACTTATTTAAAAAAGGGGGGGGGCAATTTGACCCTCAAGCGGATGAATATTTCAATGTAAACTGTGGTTATTATTGATCGACATTGAGATTTTTGTCTCCTTTAAGTAAGAATTTATCTTGCATCAGGTCCAAAGTTAACTGGGAAAAACTCAGTTATTGTTCGAACTCTTTTACAAAGGGAAATTGAGTGACATGTCCAATTTCATACGAATGACTGTAATATCTGGTTAAGAAATGACATGGGCTTAACCTATTTCATTGCATGCCAATGATGTAATTTCTACCATATTATTCTGTAATTTTATTTATCTAGTTAGTTTCCTTCTCTTTCTTCCCTCTGCCATCCCCAACCCCATCTTGCTTATTTTGAGGATATTGAGATAAAGAATGTACCTCTTCTTCCCACTATGTGCTCATCAGTTCTATTCTTCTCCCTCTACTGTTGGTTTGCTCATTACTGTAGCAGCTCATTCATTTTTATTAACAAGTAGCTTTTCAATGTATATACCACAATTTGTTTATACATTCTCCTTTTGGGTTCCAGTTTGAGGAACCTGTTTGTTTTGAGGCTGTTATGAATACAGAAGCTATGAACATTTTTTTGTATATATCTTTTTATGAACCTGTATTTTCGTTTGCTTTGGATAAACATTTAGGAGTGTGATTGCCAAGTCACAAGGGAGGTGTGTTTTTGATCCTATATAAGGCTGCCATGTTATTTTCCAAAGTGGTCATACATTCTACGCCCCACCAGCCATAGATAAAAGTTCCAGTTCCTACACACCCTTCCCAACTTTCGATATTCCCAGTCTTTCTAATCAAAGCCATTCCGGTAGGCATGTAGTATCATTTCTTTGTGGATTTGACTTGCATTTCTCCAATGACTAAAAGTAACTTTTCATATAGCAATTGGCCGTTCATACATCATTTGTGCTGTATCAGTCAAGGTTTTTAAGTCATGTTTTCCTGTTGTTTGTCTTTATGTTATCTCATCATAGGAATTATTTATATTATCTGGGGAAGTGTCAGTTTGTAGGGATAAGTATTGGGAATATATTCTCCAAATCTTTTCATTTTTGCTTTATTATTTTTAATGGTGCCTTTGATTAGCAAAAGTTTTAAATTGCAATAAAGTTGAATTGCTCAAATTTTTAATAAAGGTTATATTTATATATTTGTCAGAGAGAGAGAGCACAAACAGGGGGAGCGGCATGCAGAGGGAGAAGAAGTCTCCCTGCTCAGGGGAAGGAGCCCAATGTGGGACTCATTTCCAGGACACTGGGATGCATCATGACCTGAGCCAAAGGCAGACGCTTAACCAACTGGCCACCCAGGCGTCTCAAATTGCTCAGTGTTTTTATGGTTAGTGCTCTTTGTGTCTTGTCTAAAAAAATCATTGCCTCCCCCAAGGTCATAAAGAAGCACCTATGTTTCCTTGTTCTAGGGCATTTATGAGTTTTAACTTTTATATTTAGGCCAATGATGTATCTCAAATTAATTTTTGTATGTGATGACAGAGAGATAGGCCTCTTTCCCTTAGTCTTTTACCTCCAGAGCAACTAGAATCAATTGTTCTAGTGAAATCTTGTGGACAGCCTAAGCCCTTGTGTTACTCAAAGAAGAAATGCATCGAAGAGCATCACGGAGGCATTTATGACCCTCTTCAGGAAGGTACCCATCAACCTTTGCACTTTAATTTATAATTACTTTCTTGCCTATACCAGATAATCCAGAGACGTGGATTTTTTTTTTTTTTTTTTTTTTTTTTTTTTTTTTTTTTTGTCTATCACCATGTAATTCCTTATGCTGTTCCCTATTTCTGGACACTCCAATTCTTCTTCTCTATCTGTTGATGTCCCACTTCTTTGTCAAGTCCTAGCTCACATGCTCTTCCTTTCATGAAGCCCATGCTGACTTACCTGTCTTATTTTCTTATAATCCTGACTCTCCATATGCATCTTGCAAACTTTTTAAGGAAAGATGTTGTCTTATTCACTTTAGAACCCACCTAAAGAAGCTAGTTTAACAAATTGCACACCGTAGATGTTCAATAAAGGATTACTGAATTGAGTTTTATTGCAAGTTAGGGGTTTGGAAATGTCATTTTGTTGTTGGAACTTCCCTCTACATCACATCTTGTCTGAGATAAGGTGCTTCTTGATATGTTAAATAATTTGTAGGGGGATACACGCACACACCCGAGTAAAGGACATTTTGGAAAAAGATGCCCTCTCTGATAGGTAAATCTGGACTTCAGAATTTCAGCCCAAGAGACCGGGTTAGATACATTTCAAGACTCACTGACTAAACGTTGCACTGTTGGTGGACAGTGGTGGCCTCTTTAATGAAATTTCGGTTGATCTATAAATTTTTTCTTTACATGGGGAGAAAAAAAATCTCTGACTTGTTTGAAGTAAAATACATACTATAGTTAAAACATGTCTTCATTCAAGGTTTTTGTGGTGGTATCCTGTATTCTCAGGCTCTCACTTCAACTTTACTCAGAAAATCTTCCAGAAGAAACCAAGCATGAGCTAAGGTTTTATGTTCCTTTACTTCATTGAAAGAAAGTATATTTTCCAAGGTTAGGGCATTAGAAAAGAACTTGGTTAAGGACATCTGGGTGGCTCAGTGGCTCAGTTGGTTAAGTACCTGCCTTCAGCTCAGGTTATGGTCCCAGGGTCCTGGGATCCAGCTCCGCATCAGGCTCCCTGCTCACTGGGGAGCCTATTTCTCCCTCTGCCGCTCTCCCTGCTCGCTCTCTCTCTTTCTCTCTCTGTCAAATAAACACAGTCTTAAAAAAAAAAGGAACTTGGTTAGTTTAAAAAATCGAGTCCTTATATCAGTTAGGGCCTTGGGTGTCCTGGGTGCAAGCAATACATATTAATGTTGTTTAACTGGAGAAAGAGAAGGAATTCACTGGAAGGGTACAGAGTGTCTCACAGAAATCAATGAGAATCAGGCTTTGGAAAGGTCAGGAACCAAATACTGAGAGCGTAGGAACTAATGGAATGTTTATTTGGGCAACCACCAATAAGATGAATCAGCTTGAAGTCTTTTCTGCCTTTGTCTCACTCATCTCTAGATTAAATCCCCTGGAGAGAGAAGGGGGCTGGCATGGTCGAGCCTGGCTTGCCCTTAGCTGGGGGAAGAGACGGTCTCTGGGGTGGACTGGATGATAAGGAATGGCAGGAAGGTTTGTCGCGGGAGGAAAGTCTGGGCCCCAGTACCAGAAAAATGGGGAGTGAATGGTGGGTGGCCAGAAACAACACATGTACAGTACAGGTTTTTAAGCCCCAGGGCATGGCCTCCCATGCTAAGTGTTTGCTGACGTTTGGTCAAAAACAAATGCTTCTCTGGTAATAAAGGGGATTTGGGAATTTGTAATAAATGTAGGCATGTGTGCTTTCCCTGGCACATATTTAGCTGCAGCTACATAGACTGACTTAATTTATCTCTACTAATCTGAGTTTTCCCACACAATAAAAACACAGTGACCACACCACCACCTCCATTCAAAGGAAATATCGACTCACGGTTCTGTAGGGCGCTGCCATGCTAGCTTACGGTCATACCCACGTGTGCTCTCACTTACAGGAACAGGGGGCCTGGGATTGAGAGAACAGGCTGTCAGTGAGTTCCATGTGTCTCCTTTGACTCGACATGCAGTTGTAATAAAGTATTTAATAATAATAGTCATCATCATCATCATCAATAACAGTAGTATTTTAATGAGAGTTTACAATGTGGAAGTAACATGTCTCAGTACTTACTATGTACCATGTCTTGTCATCAGCCAAGAGTTTCCTTTTTTTTAAACGTGTATTTATTTATTTTAGAGAAAGAGAGTGGGGGAGGGGAAGAGGGAGAGGAGAGACAGAATGTTAAGCAGGCTCCCCACTGAGCACAGAGCCCCATGCAGGGCTCGATCTCATGACCCTGAGATCACAACCTGAGCTGAAATCAAGGGTCAGACTCTTAACTGATGGAGCCACTCAGGAGCCCCAGCAAAGAAAGTTTTCAAGGCTTCTCAGCATCTGAAGTCAGGCTCGTGAAAGATAACCTGGGTCCAGGGCAGTGGCTTCTGCTCGGTGCTTTTGTGCCTCCCCTTGTAGTGGACCCTGTGGTGCCCTGCCCCCCTCCGCCTTCAGGAGGCAGGGGTGCTCCTCGGGGACTGTGAGTACCACTGGCTAACAACCCTCAGTCACCAGCCCTCTCCGAGAACTGACGACAGCTAAGGAGATCTGCTGTGCCCACTGGCAGCCTACATGCAATGACTAGACAGACAGTGTTGGGGTACAAAGACCTGCACCCTTTCCCCTAACCCGGGGCCACCCAGCAGGGCTACCCCCGCTCCAGCAGGGGCCCCTGTGGGCTGGGCTGTGGCTGCGTGGTGACTGTGTTGCAGTCTGGTTACTCCCTCTGCCGAGTCCTGCTGCCTTCCCTCCTCCTGCAGCCCTACCGCTCCCCACCCACAGCACTCCCTGCATGTTCGCTTGCAGCTTTGAGTCACCTTCTCAGGGAACTGGACCTGCACCACCATACAGCCAGGCCCCCAGGTAGTGTAGTTTTTGTGTTTGCGTGGTAGGGCTATTTCTGACCGGGTGGCAGATAGAAAATTTGGAATGGTTCCCCTGGCCACTGCCATCTCATCTGCTGTCTCCCAGTCAAACCCGTGCTGATCCTCAGCCCAGGACAAAGGGAGCGTGCACCTGCCGACACCCACTCATCACAGTGTCGTCCAACCGTGGGAGGGGTCCTTGGACAAGGTGTCCAGATGTCTGGACCCCATTCTGAATCAGTGACTGGGTCACTGCCTGACCGTAGACCATCCAACCGTAAACCTTTAAACTCTGAGGGGGGGGGGAGGTGCGGTGGAGGGGCAGAGTCTTAGATTTTCTATATGTAAATGCAGGACCTTGAAGTAGATAACCTCTAAAGTTCCTTAGCTTAAAAAGTCTACAATTTGATAAAAGCAATCATGTGTATGCATTTGTAACTCACCTGAACCTCAGTTTTGAACCGTAAAATGAGACAAATAGTCAGCTTTAAGGGGTGATGTGACTGTTTGATGGTAGATGTAACTGTGATTTAAAACCCGTGGCAATGAAGTTTATGTGTCAACCTGACGGGGCCAGAGGGTATCTAGATTAAACTCTGCTGGGTGTGTCTGCGAGGGGGTTTCTGGATGAGATTAGCATTTGAATCAGATTTTAGACTAAAATCTAAATCTGAATTAGAATCAGATTAGATTATGTTTTCCTATGTGGATGACCTTCATTCAATGTATTGAAGGCCTGAATAGAACAAAAAGGCAGAGGAAGGAGGATTTCACCTCTTTCTCTTCCTGCCTGCCTGTTTGAGCTCCTACATTGGTTTTCTCCGGTGGTCGGCTGAGATTTATGCCGTCTGCTCCCCTGGTTCTCGTTATATCACTGGCTCTCCTGGGTCTCTAGCTTGCAGAGGGCCGATCATGGGACTTTTAGCTTCCGTAATTATATGAGCCACTTCCTCCGAAGAAATCTCTTTCTCTGTCTCTCTCTCTCATCTCTCTTTCTGTCTGTATGTGAATATGAATATAAATACAAATATATACATATTTTGAATATGGATTCTGTTTCTTTGGGGGACTCTAATACAGGTACTATACAAATGAATTTAAATCATTTCTCTATCTATGAAGTCTCTCCATTTTCTTCAGGAAGAGCAGAACTGTAGTGTCTCTCAACGTTCTACAGGACTCGTGACTCACTTATTCACCCATAGTCTAAAATATTTCAGTTAAAGTGGATAAAGAACTTGGCTCAATATTTGCTCTTCTTTCAAAGTCTTATACAGCTGTATGACCTCAAAACAATGTTTTAGGTACAACTGATAAGTGAAAATTAGCTCTTGTTTTTATTTTCTTTTTTTAAGTGTATTCATGTAACAGCTACTTGCAAACAACTCATCTCAACACACTAAAAATTCCAGCATTATTCATGGAAAGATTTGGTAACACAATCTTGCTCTTGTGCCAACCTTGTATGCTGCCAACACTCCCAGAATTTGGGAGATAAGCAATTATTACCCTTTGGGGGTCCCTTTCAATTACATGTTTCTTTTAAAAGAGCACTGAAAATAGAACAAGAGACACTCCAGCTGCTTCCCCTGTTCCCTACGGAGACCTCCTGCCTTCTTACCCACATCATGTAAAAATCTTCAGGCCTGTTGCAAAAGGCCTTTGAACTCACCAGCCTCTTTGCTGTTGCCCTTGAAAGCCACCTTGACATAGACCCTCATGTCTCTGTTATCCACAGGTCCAGTCGTATTTGGGTGACTTTTCCACCAGACCCCAGAGTCTCCCTCATTCCATTCCTGAGTGTGCAGCAGGACATGCTGACAGGAAGGCCAGGTATGGAGACAACGGGGCACATCTTAGCAGATTCCAGCATGCAATGTTCACGTCTTCGGCTCAACCATCGCGTGACACCAGCCTCATCTCTCTTCTTAGCCCCAGTGGAACACAGTTGAAGGGCTTGTTCATGCCACAGAGGGCAGATCCCCCGCTCTAGGGATCTAGTTCTCCTAGACCCAAAGTTCTCAGAGGATCATGGTCCCCCTTGGCTTCTCAGCTTTCTTTATATATATATATATATATATAATGGATAACTGTTCATTTTTTCAAAGCATTCTTCCCATCTGCTCCAAGACAAGGTGTCTGACTAAATTACATTTTGTGACGCACGCTGACTGCAAGCTAATAAAAAAATAACCAGGTAAGTAGTAAGTAGGTTTTTAATCAGAAGACTATATTGAACTGGAGATAGTAAAATCCTACATAATGACCTACAGATGCTAAAAATCTATAAAGGTATAGTCTGGGTCAGCACAGTTTACCTTCCTAATATGTTAGCCTTCGTTTTGCACATAGCTTTATTATTGAACTTAATAAACTATCAGTTTTATTATGTACAGTACATAACTCCCGGAGCTTTCCTACAGTAACGATAATCCCAGCATCGCTGGGAGAGTCAGAGGAGATCTTTTCATGGGTGGATATTTTGAAATACCAAGAACTAACGACATGTTTGTTGGAAGCATTTATTTTCACTAAGCAATCTGACTTTTGAAGAAAGTTAAATACATCACCATTGAAAATAATATTTCACCTCCCAATTCCTGAAGGTGGTGAATCCTATGATAGAGCCCCAAAAGGGTCCTTAAAACACTGAAGCATTTTCCCCGTAAAATTACTAGGATTTCACCAGAATCAGTGTGGAATGAAACCGAAGGAAAAAGATGGGCTGTCAGGGCAAGTGACACCCTTTACACTACCACAAACTCCTTGTAGAAACATCGGCTACACATATCAGGAAGGAGAGAAAATATCTTGGAAGACCTTTGGGATCCTGATGAATTTTGCAGACTCTCCTGTGCCCCACGGTACAGTTAAGCTTGTGATTTTGGCATTCGCGTGTCTGATGTGGTTTAGAAAAAACAGTTTGCTGTCGGTTTGCTTGGTGTTATCTTGAGAGGGCTCAGTGAAAACTAGGCTACTTGACTTGAAATCTAACTTGACTAGCCAATAGCCAGAAAAATTATCAAGTTATCACCAGTAAGCTATAAGGAGAGGTTTGATTTTGGTTTGACTTGCGACTTGGGTTCACCAGAGGCAAATAATATGTTTGAAACCGAGTCCGTTTCCTGAGACACACAAGCAGTGATCAACGTTACCCACACTGACCTAAGGAGAAGAGACTTTAGGTTAAAATAGGTATCACGTTTGCTCGTCTTATCTGGCTGCATTTTGGAACCAGAGAGCTGATGGTCCAAAATTTTGATTTGTTTTTCAGACCAACACACAAGCTGAAATTTGGGGGGGTCTCTTTTTTAGACTGATCCTTACTACTCAAGCACAAACTCTTGGAGACAAAGATCTTGTCTTCCACTTATTTTGCCCCCTCTTCCCACCTCTCAGCAGTCTGGAACATGACAGGCCATAACAAGGGAATGGCAGAAATGAGGCCAGAGAAGAAGGCGCAGACTCTGTCTCAGAGGACCTTGTACACCATCCTGGTATTTTGGATTCCATCGAATTTCACCCACTGATACTGGGTCTTACCAATTTCACACCACTGCTGTTACCTTGTATTAGTAAACTTAGTAGGTGCTTATTTTTCAATGAGAATGTGCATGCCTTAAAGGCTGAGACTATCACATCTTATTCTTACCTGGATTGTTCTCAGAGGGCTGGTATCTCTAGGAGATGGGTGGCAAAGTTACAGTGACTAAGAGCGTTCATGTTTGCCTCAACCATTGGGACAACCATTGCCTCAACCTAAATGTCCTGTATGTCTTCTCTGGACACAGGTTGAGATGGGTTAAAAGTTATCTAAGGAAATTAACTCATCCTTGAGGAAATGAGCTCATTATGGGACTTCAGTCAAAGGTCCTACAAAATATCTCCTCGAGAAGAGCACAGTATGCTGAACTGAGCTGGTATCAGTCAAAACCATGCGAGTCTGGACCAGGCATACTTAGAGGGCCCTGTGATCACCACTGCTTTAGGACAGAGAGGAAAAACCTGGAGAAAGCCTTGAGTAAGACAACTATCATTAGCACAGGGATGGGAAGGATTTAGGAAAATGTTATCTCAGGGCACAAAATTAAAAGACCAGATATGCTTATTTGGGGAAGACAAAATATGATGGGGGTTAAAGTATTTGAATAGAGTTAACACAAATAACTTCTCTTATGTTCAAGGAATAGAATTAGGAGATATCCATTAAAATTTGAGGGAACTAATAAAAGCAATAAGTGTACTTTATAATTACTAAATGCTTTTATACAGTATCTCATTTATGTTGATTTTGTTTGTTTCATTTTGTTTTTAGCGTAACAAGCACAATTGGCTTTTAGAATTAATTGTACCCTCAAAATGACACAGGATAAAAATAAAATGTCTGATGTACTTGGTATTATCATTTTACTAAGTGTGTTCCAAGAGTATTAGTCTGGTATTATTAAAACAAGGAAAAAAATAGTTTCCATAGTCCTACAAATTTAGAAAATGCCACATACGCATGTGCCCCTTGGGTGGTTACGATATATGTTACGGTATTAAAGACTCTGAAAAAATCTTATGGTAAAGAAACTTGTTTAACTCTCAATGTCCCACATTTATTTTATCAAAAAATATCTTTTGCCCAAACTCTTACTAACATCCTACAGAATGTTAAGCTTACTTTGAGAAAAGCTAGCCCATATTTATTAGTGAAGGATGGATTTCTAACGGGTACCAAGGGAAATCAAGATGTTGGTGTGTTATATTCTCTAAACTGTAAGGCTATGTCCAGAAGGATTACTTATTGGGTTTGTTCCTTTGTGCCTCGCTAAGATTGGATGTACTTTTTATGGGGGGGAAATCATTAACTTTATTGGTCTAATAGTATAATAGAGACTTACTATGTTCTGGAGACTCTTCTAAGACTATTACTTACATGATTTTATGTAATCCTCACAACAAAAGCCCAGGAGGAGGTAGTATTATAATCTCCAACTTATAGATGAAGAAATTGAGACACAGAGGTTGAGTAATTTGTCCAAGATGACCCAGTAATGTCAGTACTGGGACTTGAACCCGGGCTCTTGGACTCTAGCTTTGAGACTCGTAACCACCATGTTGCCTGGCTATCCTCCTCTGAGCGGCTCAGCAGCACCTGGGGAGAAACCAGAGGAGTAAATGACCATCGCCGCAGGGACCAGGGGCCATGGAAGTGTGATAATTCAATCAATGCCTCTATTAAAGCCAGGAGGAAAAAACAAAGCATACATTTGCTAAGAGATAGCCAAATGATAAACTTTTTATGATGGGCCGAATGTTTCTGAACCTAAGAAAAGGAGAAAGTGTTAGAGAAAGCCAGGCTGCGTGGCATAATAAGCGATTTCTGGTGGCTTTAGGCACTGTTAGTTTGTTTCATGTACTTTTTAACTGCCTCCAAGGTTACGGCCATAGTCCAAGCCCTATCACATCTCATTAGGACTCCTAGCAGAGGAAGACCTTCCTGGTCTGTCTTCTACTTTTGCTTTCATGATCTATGCCTGCAGAGCAGACGAAATAAAACTTCACATCCAAGATGAGATTGTGGGATTCCCCTGCTCGAGATCGTTCAGGAGCCCCATCTCAGAGTAAATCGAAAGTTCTGCCCATGTCCTAGAAGACCTACACATTAGAGCGCTGTCCCTTTCTTTTCTTACCTCCCACCACTGTCCTTGATCACTCAGCCCAACCCCCCCCCCCCATCCTTTGGCTGTACTGAGAAGATTCCCAGCAGATACTCCTGCTTTATCTATTCCTCGTTCTCTTTCCGGCCTTCAGATATCAGCTCTGAGAGATGCCGCACAGAGCCATGCATAAAACAACACCCCCTTCTCATTCTATAGTCTCTCCCGACTCATCTTTACTTTTTCACATCCCTAATGCTACTCGACATGGTATCACGTATATGTTTGTTTACTGTCTATGATGAGATTGTATGCTTCGTGAGGGGCAAGGACTTTATCTGTTTTATCTAAAGTTGTAGTCTGGGTATTCAGGTGAAACTCTGGCACATGATGGGTTTCACACACACACACAAGTTTTTTCGCATACGCTCAGTCCCTAATGCAGGAGATGGTATCCAATAGAAGTCCAAGCCTGGAAATAAACTGGCTTCTGAGCTCTGTGATTTGGAGGCTTAGGTTGTATAGGGTTGGTGAGTGGTTGAAAGCGGGGTTCTGGCTCTCTTTCCAGTGTTCTTTTTATTCCCCACACTATCTCCCCATTCTGATGGTTCCGTGACAGACTTTTGTCAGGAAAGCAGCTATATTGGGGTGGAGGCCTATGAGGTTTTTACCAGGAAATGATCTGGGCTCCAGAGTGAAGCTGGTCCAATACATTGCACTAGCAGGAATCCCACTCTGCCAACCTCCGACCCCTCCTTCTGAAATATGGCCATAAAATAATGGATCTGTAAACTGCTCTGAGCAATTATGGAGCTCCCGGCGTGAAAGGGGGCTGTCGTTAGCCGGGCTTATGGAGACCAGCTTGCTGCTGTTGGCTCCCAGCCAGGTCGGGAAACTGCCTTCCATTGAGAGGACACAGGTTCAAGGGGATAATTAGGGAGAGTTTTGTGCAAGTTTGTTGATATAAATGTGCTACAGATTAGCCTTTTCCCCTCTCCTTGCTGAGTAACGATCAGAAAGAACAGGTGGTAAGCTAATGGGGGAACATGAAATTAATACTTTGTTTCCTGGTCCCGCCTTTGTTGTTTTTGTAGAGAGGATTTCTTGAGAATCTTCAAACACATTGCAAGCACCTTTTCCCTCCCCGTTTTATTTAGTTTAGTCTAAAACCTCTGGCCCAAAGGGATCTGAGCCATCCAGGTTTTCAAAAGGGGTCCCCCTACTTTTGTGGGAAATGATCTAGGAATAAACATCTGGAAAATGGAACAATTAAAAACAATATGAAGTAAAACACAAGCCTTTCAAACTGGCTATTAAACCCCAACCACAGCACCATGTCAGACTGCAAATGTCAGCTCAACCTTAGTCCAGGCAATTGGTTCATGCTTGAGAAATATGCCCAGCAGTCACAGTGTAGCCAGACCGCGTCTTGAACGGTGAGGGATGGGTTTTCTTAAAGCGCACTTCCCCTGCAGTGCACTAAAGACCCTAACACTTACTCCTCGATGCCTATTGTCAGTCCACAAAAACAAAACAACAAATGAATTGGTCCCACACTTCATTTTGATGAAACCAATTTACATTCCTCATCTTTGGACTCAGGTTGCAGCATTATTTTAGAAGGATCTGGAGACCCCGGGTTTCTTTCTTTAGGGAAAATCCTCAGCAATGAAAACCTGTCCCGTGCTGTGCATTTCTCTGTATGTGTGTGTGTGCTTGGATGTGCACGTGAGTGTGTAAAGGCCAGTCAATCAGTTCTTCCTTCTTCCATGAGATTTACACTTACTATTCATATACACTTTAATCATTTCCCTCGATCCTTAATCTGTACTGCCTCATGATTTTCTACTTAATCACTCCATAGCTTAGGTGCCTCTGTATTGTGGGTGTCTGACTTATCTTCAGGTGGGAAGTGACATGGCGTAGCTAAAAAAAAAAAAAAAAAAAAAAATATATATATATATATATATATATATATAGGTGTGGGAGTGATGTCAGCAAGATGGCAGATTGGGAAACTCTAAGCCTTTGCTCCCTCATGGATACATCAAGTAAACAGCAACATACAGACTGAAGTAGTTTTGTGGGAGTTCTAGAAACCAGCGAAAAATCTGCAACAATCGAATGAATGTTTAACCAAGAAAAAAACATATTCAAGATGGTAGAAAAAATTGTGGTGTCCTTGCTTATCCCTGCCCCACTCCTTCCCTAGCACAGCAGGGGGCAGCCAGGAGAAAGTCACCCAATCCCTAGTTCCTCCCTCAGGACTGGAGGGAAAGGATGGAACTTTTTAGCAGGAAGGGCAGAACTAAAAGAGATATATGAGCATAACTATTTTCCCATTCTATAAACATATTTTGATAGGATGCCCCACTGATGGCTTTGTGGAAACCCACATCTCATCCTTTCCCATCACCTCTTTGTCCTGAGGGAGAGCACCCCACACATACACACTGTTTCATGCAGATCCAGCATCCACAAAGAAAAGATCTTGGACACCCTCTATTCTTGCTCATCCAGCCTCCTCTGTCAGCTATGGGGGAAGACTCCAGACTGAAGATATAGAGAGAGAACATTTTGTTTTTTGTTTTGTTTCACTTCAATTTAAAGTCTGTCTTACCAGAATCCCACCCAGGGAACCCCAACCTTGGCTTCAGCCAGCACATGAAGGGTAGTTTTTCGGTGACTAGTTTAGGTTCCAAAACCCTTGTTTATATGGATTTATTTGGAAAAATAAAGCCTTAAAATAGAAATCCAGGCTTATCATGTGAAGGCCTTTTCCTACCAGCTTATAAGCAACACACTGTTTGGTTTATTTTTTCCTTCTCTTTGAGATAGACTACATTCCAAGAGGAAGTTGATGTCAAGTATTTGAACAAACATCTAAGATTTGAGGATGAGCTTTCCTGGGATGGGGGAGGTTTTCTTTAATACTTGATCAGAATTGTGGCTACAGGCTTGTAACAAATATGTAAAAAATAAAAAAGAAAGAGCATATTTTTTCCCATTAGAGAAAAGACCGCTTTAGTAGAAGGCAGGAGGCTGTGAGGACCCGGGGCCTCTGGGCCTTATTTCTAAGGTACCCCTTCTCCCCGAGGAAACTAGTCAGTCAAACTGTTGGGCATCCTTCCTAGGGGAAACTGAACTAGCATGGTGACAAAAGGGGGCCAAACCTGAGGCCAGTTAGGGAAGCAGGTGACTGAGTGGGGATGGGCCACTGAATACAAATGCTTTGCTTTTTGTTTGTCTTCCTGGGAAAAGTTCTTGCGTGGGGAAATGTGGATGTCTCACGATGTCTCCATGTAGGGATGCAGAAACTGTCAAGGGGTGGACCACTGACCTGCGCAGCAAAGAGCCCTTTGGTGGAAACGGGATGTGTGTGTGTGCGCACGCGCGCTCCTGCGCATGTGTTAGGGAGCTCAGCGCACGCGTGTTAGGGAGCTTAGCGCATGCGTGTTAGGGAGCTCAGCTTCTTGTTGGAATCACTATTGCCTTAGAAGCTGTGGTGATTAGGTGCTGAAATCCTTTGAGCCGGGTCTCAACTTCGGGGTGTTTGTGCGGAGCAGAAGGGGACCGAAAACCCACTGTGTCGAGGAGGCAGTTTGTACAGTCTGAGGAACTGACGGCTCCTTCGAGAAAGAGTGCGAAAGATGGAGAAAGATAACGTCAGAGGATCAAAGCTGCTGCATTTTTGCGGTTAGATGGAGATGACAGCAGAGAGGGAAGAGATAAAATGCTAAAACCCTCCAACATTCCACTTCGGGCCCCCCCTTTCTGGCCACAGAGACTGTTTTCTGGCAAGCGCTGCTCAGCGAGGCTAAATCAGTGAGCTAGTGGCCTAAGAGTTAGGACTTTGAAAAACAACAACAATAAAAAAACAAACAGAGAAAACAAGTTATAAACCCTGAGTCCACAGGCGCTCCCAGGAGATGTGCCTTCCGCACGGCCTCCGTGGCCATTTTCCTCCCGGGGGGCCTGGAGGGATGTCCGGGAAGCCCCGGGGGCTCTCAGGCCAGGCGCGAGGAACTGCCCCACTTGTTGCCAAAATCCAATCTGGTGGTTTGGGGTGGGAAGAGAGAAAAATGAAAATTGTTTGTTCACAGGCTGAGACCGGAGAGAGTAACTGTCCTACCACCCAAGCAGGATGCGTTCTGGGTCACTTCATGGATTGTCTTCTCTAGAAAAGCTTCAGAAGCAGCCGACAGAAGGGAAGTTGGAGACTTTTGGCTGGGGGACCAGGGACATCAGCAAATAAGACCACCGCTCCTGTCACTAAGTAACTACAGGGACAAATGGCTCCCTACTCTTGGTCTCTTTCTCCTCATAAACACATGTGTGTCCTTTCCAGACCCAGAAGTCACTAGTTCCTTTCCTTCTTATTTACTCATCTTGATGTGCTTTTCCCCTACGACATTCTTGATTATCAGGAATCTGGGAAAAAGCTAAAATCTGCTGGTCCTTGATGTGGTCAGGGCTGGAGAACTGGGGGCCATATCAAAGTGACAGGCCTGTCCCATTTAGCTCCTTCACTGGAGCTGTCTCTTGGGGGCTATACAACATATAAAATGAGTTCAAAGCTTACTGCATGCTCTGCAAAAGAACGCATTTTCTTTTAAGTACTCTTCATATTCAAAATCAAGATTGCTTCTCATAGATGCTATAGGCCCTAGTGTGTCATATAGTATCCATTTCCAGAAGCATCCTTTAGTCACCAGGAAGTCCAGAGACCGTTATTTTAGAGTTATGGTCTTCAGGTTTCCCTCTCTGCCACAGAGTAATAATCAGACATGCCTGCTATCAACTGCTCTGAAGTGCTTCAAGGAAAATGATTTGGAAACATATTCTATGAGCCTCTTGGCTGACAGTTGTAATAGGTAAATACTATCCCTTTTATTTGTGATTATGTGTCTCTTCAACCAGGACCTTCTTATGTCTACAGAGACTGTTTTGTCTTTTCTAGAACTCTGGGTTACATTTAAAAGAAGCACCAGGCTTTATATTAATACCAAGGCTTTGAAACCACAGTAGTTAATGACTCAACCAGCTGCCTTTCGTCGTCTTTAATAGTGACCTCTTTTCAGGAATAACTGCCACCTAATACCTCCCTCTCAAATACTAGGTCAACAGAGAGTCATTTGACTGATTTTTCCATCAACAAGCTGGGGAATTGGGGGTTGGCACCAACTGGTTATATCCATTTCTTTCTTCAGCCTCTCCCTTGCCTGTGTCTTAATATTTCTCCAATGAATACTTGTTGCCTCAGGTCACAGAATAATGATGGTACTATTCAAATCTTGTCTTACTAAGGAAATGCATTGACCTCCCCCCACCCCCGAAATATACACACAAACCATGTGCTGATACCATCTTTGTTATAAATACAGGCTCTGGATATTTAAATATTTGTATTTAGCTTCCATCTTCATTCATCACTCTTTTGCCTTTGTCTGTTATGCAATGCTTGCAATTTCAGTCAACATCAAAGCATCCAGTCTCTTGGGAGGAATGTTAGTGAGGTCAAAGATTTTATTCCTGGGTAACCAACTCATTGGGGTCAATACATCGGAGCAGACAGTGGTGGTTCCAGCATCTGGGACAAGCGTACCAGACTGTGAGCCCATTACTCAGAGAGAGTCACCCCTAGCCAGGAGATGCCCTTCCAGAAGAAAAACTAAGTCAGCATGAAGTGCATGGTTCCAAAAATGGTCTTGTCCTATGGGAGCCTTTTGCTCCTCTGGCCAATATCCTTCCCAGGGTTTCAGACTCAGACAACAGGAGTAAGAGACACTCTTTCCTGGGGGGTGGCTGGCTGCCACCATATAACCATGGAGATAAAAGGCTCATGCTACCCTAGCCGCAACCACAGCTTGGGCCTTTGCACTTTTCTAAGTGTTGACTATAGTTCATGTGTTACGTATGATCAAGCACAGGTCATTAATGAATGCATTTATAGGTGGAATTATATAGTATTTAAGAGCAAAGCTTTTGAAGTTGGACATTTGTGGATTCATATTTTATCTCTATTTGCTAGCTGCGTGACCAGAGGAGCGCTGCTTAACTGAGCCTCATTTCTCTCGTTTGTGAGATGCTGGAAATTGCCTCTACTTTATGGAGTAAGTGTGAACATTCAAAGAGATAATGTAGGTAAAATGACTGCCATGGTATTGTGCATAATTCTAAGCATTCAAAGGTGCTTTTATTATTAATAATACTGATATTTTATGATTATGTAAAAGCATTACATTTACAGAGATACACACTGAGAAGGTGTTCTGACCCAGAAGATAAGGTATTTTCTTTTTTATCTGAGGGTAGGGGCCTAAGAAGTTTACTACTACTACTACTAACCAAATTCAGAGTTTTTTTGGTGTGTGTGTGTCTTACTTTACAGCTATGTGGATATGATTCCTCCCAGGTCATTAGGAGTTTCCTCAACAAATTTAATTCTTATTCAAGGGACTGATAACATGGAAACTATTTGGTCTTTTGGGTAGAGACAATCAATTATTCTTCTTGTCAAATACCATATTCAGCTGTCTTCTTTATTGTGAGATAAATAGATGTTTCTAGCCTTAATGAAAATAAGGCCAGTTACCCAGAATGGTTTTCTGGGGGACAAGGTCTGGGGAAATGTCATAAGCAAAAGTGCAAAGTGAATTAGTGGGTGGTTTTTTAACCATGTGTGCTTTAGTGCAGTTGGTATGGAAGTGTTGGGAAAATAGAATATTTCATTTTGTGCTTAGGTTCCTTCACTGCCCCCGCTTACTACTTTGCCACTTTGAACCAAGTAGGCAATCGGGGGGAAAATATTGCTTTGATATATTCCTTCTGAAGAGAGAGGTCAGAGATGCATTTTTTTCTTTTTAAGGGACGGGGGAGCAAAGAGAATTTGTATGTTTTAAGGTGTGTGTGTGTGCGTGTGTGTGCACCCACGTACACATTCCCAGTGGGGAAATAATTCTCCTTGATGATTTAGGACTGCTTATAAAGCACATTTACAATTACACACACACCCCCCTTTTTGCCATGCTCTCACTTTCCAAAATCCATATGTTGTAACTGATATGAGGCACCAACTGCTTTGCTGCACATGTGAATTTAATAGAGGCAAATTTAGAAGAAATCGTTCAAACCTGCCAGTGTATTTTCATCAGGGGTAACATCACCACGTTAATGCTTTTCCCAAGTTGACGGTGAAGCTAGACTTCTCAAAATGGGTGATTGAGAGTCCTGGACGCACACAGGCCTGATGAGCACAGGTGGTGGCTTGGAAGCCGGCCCTGCTAAATGCAGCCCACGCAACCTAAGCTCTGGGCTGCACAGGTCCCTCCTGATGTTCAGAGCTCACTCTCCCGCCATCACAGAGCTCTTGTCCTTTGGTATCTCAGTGCTGGTGTCTCCACTCTGTATATGTGGTTGGGTGTAACGAGATCGAGGGGCAGGCGATGACTTTTTCCAGCCCCACGTAGATGAGTCTGCAGTTGTGCTAATTATGGTTTGCAACTCTGCTCCTTTCCCTGCAGGTTGATACAAATCTTTTACTTAGTTCTTCTCTTCTCTCTCTCTCTCTTTTTAAAGATTTATTTATTTTAGAGAGAGAGATCGTGCACGTGCACGTGCACGCACACGAGTGAGGGGAGGGGCAGAGGGAGAGAGAATCTCAAGCAGACTCCCCACTGAGCGCAGAGCCCGAGATGGGGCTCAGTCTCACGACCCTGAGGTCAGGACCTGAGCCAAAATCAAGAGTCAGACACTGGACAGACTGAGCCACCCAGGCGCCCCTCTTCTCCTGTCCTATTCTTTCTAATAAAATTTCTTTTAATGTGCTCCGTAGAAGTAATATTTCAATGTAGGATAGCTCTTCTGTCTTAGCCTGTTCACTTTAATTCACCAAATATCAGCTGAGAAGCATCCTACCTGCTCTTTCCTACCACGACCAGACTTTTGTGTTCATAAGCTCCGTTTCAAGCTGGCCAGAGTACCAAAGAGTGAATAATGCTGAAAAGCATATTCATACACCTTATTCTTTTGTGCCTTATTGAGGTCTTTTGGGCTAATAGTATTATTACATCATTGCTATTTTATACACAAAGACACTGTATCTCAAAGAAATTGAGTTTGGCCAAGGTCACACAGCTACTTATTCAGTCAGCATTTGAACCCAGGTCCTTTGTCTCAGAGTGTGTGCTGTTTTTGCTGGACCATGACTACTTCTGAGGGCCTGGGGTCCTGAGTTCTACCAATAGATTGCTATGGAAGCATTTGTGTGGTTCCTGGTGCTCCAGACCCCTCTCTAGGTTTTGGGGTGAGGCAGAGTTTGGTCAAGAGTGGAGGGGGAAAGTTTACCCCAAGTGTAAGAACAAGCAGGGATAAAATCGGAGGGGAGAGCAGAAGGTCACAGACCCAAAAAGGAATGTGAGAGTGTCCAAGTCAAGGAGGCTAGAGGATGTATCAAAGATGGGGAGTGGATAGAAGAAAAGGTCGTGTGGGACAACAAGTTGAGCACAAGAAGGGAGTGGTCCAGGACAGTTGCCCCAAGCCAGCTTAGTTGCCTGAGTCATAATATAGTTCCGGGGTAGGACTGATTGTTAGACAATCAGTGACTTTATGCACTGATAGACTCATATTGTGCTATTGATGAGACATTGATTTTACAATTTCGGAAAAGGAAGAGAGGGTGAGTTTGGCTCTACTCTCAGGGTATCTGCTAAACGTCATTAGGAGGTACTGGAAATGTGAAGAGTCACTGCTCTGACCCCTCCCCTCCATTCCCCAATCAAGAGACGCTGAAAATGGTGTATTTACCTGAGTCAGACTCCAGAACTCCACACTTATTTCTGTGGGACCCTTTGCTTTTCTGCTGGTTCCCATTGGGTGGTTTTTGCCAAGGCCTTGCACACAAGTCCATGTATCTGTTAGAGCTTCTGGGAAACGAATACTGCTCTCCTTGTGGCACTGAGAGAGTTCTAAAGGGCAGAGAAGTCTCCAGGACAGATGGAGCTTTGATTTCTTTATTGGAGAGGCAAGTATCTGATAAATCTTCAGGGACCTTTCCACATTGGAGTCTTGGGAGAGAACCGATGCCTCGTACCCTGAAATATTGCCTGTGAACTAGTATGGGAAGAGAGGCCTCTAAATTGATCTCCTCTTCAGTGGGAGTCCCAGAATTACCCAAGAAAAACTGTCCTGGACATATTTCTGGAACTGTGTGCTTTGTTTAAATTCAACACTTATCCATTTAGTCTATTCATTTACTTATGAAAAATGTATTGACTTCCATGCTCTGCATGCAAGAAGCAAGATTGAATAAAATGAGGGATTCAGTAATTCTCTTTTGATTTGTGTTGTGTTCCCACTGCTGTTGTAGAACTTGCTTCTGTGATGGTGATACTCTGTTACTCTCTAAAATGTAATAAGTATAGTGATAAAATTTTTGGTATCACTGGTGACTAGCACAGTGTCTGACAAAAAACTTGTTTGGTGAATATTGTACTGAGCAGATTCAATATATTTGCTGTCTAGCATGTGAAACAAATGTTTGTGTATGAAGATAACAAAAAGTAACACAGGCAGTACTAAAATTAGGTATGAAGCTTAGTGATGATCAGCACGCAAGTAACAGCTCGTTAAATTCTTCCTCTTCACCTAGAGAAGAACTCTTATTAATGGGATCAGGATTTCTTACCCTTCCATACTCACTCAATTCTTCATTTCTTCAGTTAACGTTTGTTGAGTGTTTACCAGATTCTAAGACAAATCTGATGAATACTTTAGTATTCAATGTGTATTCTTTAACTTTTTGTAATGAAAGTATCCCCAGTTCTATTCTTGGAGTTAAGGACCATTTGGGATCAGTGATCATAATGAACAGCTTCTGTGTAATAGGAGTTCAGTGAGGGCATTATATCTTTGCTCTACAGGGCATCGGCTAATCACTTCATTAAATGAGCCAAGGTCGAAAGAGAAGAAGTCCCTGTATACCAGACACAATAAAATCTACTTATCCTTTTCAAAGTAGTATAATTTTACTCTGAATTACATTATCTTTGAACTGTTTTGGTGCAAAGTTCCCAGACACTATTGACTTTCTTCCATCTTTGTCCATTATTCATATTCTTGGTCAGTTCTCAAATCTTTCTCTTTTTTGGAATTCTTAAACTTCTAGTGGGTTCCAGGATTCCTTCAAAGTCTATTTTCTAGATGTCTTTGGTAAAACATAGCATCATGGTCAGGATGACCTCTTATTCTTTCTTAAGTTTGGGCATCTTATTGTTCCTTGGCTCTTTCTCTTTTTTATTACCAGATTCTGGCTAACCTTTGCCAATTTTCATTACATTCTTACTGTAAAATTTAACCAATAACTCAGGGCTCTTATATTTTGAAAACCACATCTCAAGTTTTATTGGCAATTTTCTGATCCCAAAGCCAAGCAGATTCTTTAGAATTAGAGGTGAGTCAATGTCTAGTTTCCAAAATGGGAGCCAAAGAGACATGCATGTGGGACCATTTTTTTTGTTTTAACATGGAGTTTTAGTGAAATCATCTGGCTTCGTTGTTTCTTGCCAACCATCATAGCAGTGATTGGGGTTGAGCCCTTTGGGCTGTTGTGTAAGTCAAACAGGATAAGCCCTCACATCACTGAGCTGAGGAGGGCAGGTGCCGGGAACTGCCAAAAGGTTGAGGAAGTGGAGGTGAGACTGGACTCAGGTGGGTCCTGGGGCTCTGGAGGGATCCCAGGGAGCTCAGACTTACCTGGAAGGATCTCAGGTGGTTTAGATAGAAACAAAAGGCTCCCCATGACCTGAGTATTTCAGGATCCCTGAGTATCTCCTTGGGTGTCTCCTAATGGAGAAACTGAATAGAATAGACCTGCTCTTTTTGTAAAACCCAGTTTTAATCCCCAACTGAAGGATTTCAGAAGCTAGTTTCAGCGGTTTTAAAGTTCAGGATGGAGTTCCTCATACCCAATTGTCCCAAACTAAAAGAATGTGAGGTGGAGCTAGTAGGGATGAGGACAGGAAAATGCATATATCATGGGATGAAATGCCGTTACAAGCATGTGCTTGGTATTTTTCTAAGTGTGTTAGGTAAAAAGAAAAAGGAAATAACCTTTCTTCTAAGTACTTTTTCTATGTCCAGCATGATAGAAATTCTGCCAGCTGTGAGGAGGGTTTGGCCTGGTATGTTGGTCCATGTTCATATTATTTGTAGGCTCATTTGATCAAGGGACACGTGGTGTTAATTACATGCAAATGAATTGGCTATGAGGCAGAATAGTAATGCTGGTTTCCTATTCTTAGTTCCCGTTGTTGCCAGAGAACTGAATTACCTGGCAGAGTTTCAGCGTCTGCTTTTCTGGACCTGCAAAAATGACGATAATAGTTATTTCCTTGGTTGAGAGAGAAACAGCATCTCAACAGACAACTGTGGCATATTGGAAAGAATGTGGGCTTTGGTATTTAGGAGAGCTTGGGTAGAGTAAAATTTATAGCATTTATTAACTGTACACCCTTGTCCCAATCATTTAATCTCCCTAAGCCGTAATTTCCTCAACCCTTATATGGGGACAATAATACCTGTCTCTCAGGATTGTTATGGGAATTGTTATGCTAAGAAATGACATGACATGCATAAAAGTGCTTTGCAAATTTAACAAACATTTAAGCTCGAGTCAATTTTTCTGCCCAGAACTCTGCTAGGGGTTGAAGATAAATTGGTAAAGAGCATACTCTCTGCCCTCAAGGAACAAGAAGTAGAAGAAAGGGGCAGACATGTAAGTAAATTATTACACTGATTCTAACCCTGTAAGGCAATATAATTCATGGTGTTAAGCAGAAGGTGCAATGGAATGAATAAAGACCACAAAACGCCTAAACTAGAAAACAAAAGAGGAATTAAGGATTACTAGGCAAACATTCGTGGGGGTTTAAAGTTGTCAAGTGGAAGGCACAGCAAATGTACAATGATTATTACCCTATTTCAGTTATTACCCAAACTGGACTCATATAATCTGACGATGGACCATTGGATCCCTTTAATAAGCAAGAGGTATAATATTGAGAATTTTATTGTGGTCCTTTGAAACTTTTAACATATTGTTTTAAGAATAAAAACGGAACACTACGTACATTAAAACGTCTGTTGAAAGAGGCATCTTAGAGCTGGATGGGAAAATGTGCGTGATGCAATGTGATTTCATCTTGTAAACAACAAGATCATATTTACTAGCAGATATCTGATATCCATGTTGATATCTGCTCATTCACTCTGGTAATCATAATTAGGGGTTCTGTATCAACCATGTGAGCTGTACAGACAATCCTCATTGAGCCTGTGCAGGAGACTGCTGAGACCCCTCTCCTCGATTCCCTGCCCTGTTCGGAAGGTCCTAGGGAACCCAGAATCCCACGCAAGGGTTTTCCTTTCTTACTCTGAATCCCCTGCATGTGCTGTGTACGATAATGAAGCAGGGCCCAGCTTTAACTGGGCTTTGTCAGGATATGAGCAAACTTCGGTTCAGTCCAGCTTCGAAAGACTATTTAGTAGGCTTGAAAGATTTTGTTTGGAATCCTGTCCATGTAGAAACAATAGAACCGCCCTGTACAGCCTGGCTGGGAAGCCCAGTGCACACAGATGCAGGGGGATCCGTGGACTCCTCTGCCCCGGCACTGCCGTAACCTTCCAACGCAGAAGGTAGGATGGAACCTATAGAGCCATCTCAGGAACTAAAGTGACTCTGGAATTTGAATTGAATGGAAATTTAGTAAATGATGATTGGATGACTGAATGAAATCTGCTCTCTTCTCATTTCCTATTGCAAATCAAATTAGGCCAGTGGGGCCTTTATAAAATCTATTTTTTTAAAAGATTTTATTTATTCATTTGAGACAGAAAGATACAGAGAGAGAGCATGAGCAAGGGGAGAGGCGGAGGGCGAGGGAGAAGCAGACTCCCTACTGAGCCAGGAGCCGGATGCAGGGCTCGATACCAGGGCCTGGAGGTCATGACCTGAGCAGAAGGCAGATGCTCAATCATCTGAGCCACCCAGGCACCCCTAAAATCTATTACATTGTAGGAAGAGTGTTTGCAATTGACAGAAGTTTCCAAATGTGAAATCCTCAATGTGTATTGACTTGACTAATTCTTCTAAACTAACAGCCATTCATCATTAACATTAAGGAATTTTTAGCATCCCAAAGTGCCACGACAGCTTGCTGACCAGCATAGTGACAAAGGAGGAAAACAAACATTTTCTTGAAGTCTTGTTCATTACTTGACAAGCATTATTCAGAGCCTCTCTGGGCTCATGCTTCTGTGGGACAGAGTGCCAAGAGCTGGGGATACAAAGATTTGTAACAAATTAACTTTTATTCCAGTATGTCTTCTGCTTTGGTGTTAAAGTAAAATGTAGCATCAGGCCAGAGATAGAGTGGGAGCATCTGAGTATACTGCGAGAGAAGCTGATTAGAGAAGCTGATTTAAGAAGACACCGGGATTAGAAAAAGCCGGTTTCTCCCTTTCTTCCCCTACTGATCATCCTAGTTCTTATGTTCCATAGATGAGAGAAATCATATGATAGTTGTCTTTCTCTGCTTGACTTATGGGATAAAGAAAGGGGGGGGTAATCAGAAGGGGGAATGAAGCATGAGAGACTATGGACTATGAGAAACAAACTGAGGACTTCAGAGGGGAGGGGGGTGGGGGAATGGGATAGACCGGTGATGGGTAGTAAGGAGGGCACGTATTGCATGGTGCACTGGGTGTTATACGCAACTAATGAATCATCGAGCCTTACATCGGAAACCGGGGATGTACTGTATGGTGACTAACATAATATAATAAAAAATCATTAAAAAAAAAAATGAATAGTTAATAAAAAAAAAAAAAAAGAAAAGAAAAAGAAAAAGCCAGTTTCATTAACTAAGCAGGATGCCTCGGAGGGATCTCTGCCAGAGCACATCGGTAGTAAAAATGATGACTCAACTAACGAAAACAAATCCAGGAGGACTTAAAATCTGACTTGGACAATTTACTAGCGGAATCAACAGAATTTGACAGAATGGGTTATTAAAGACACAGATAGCATACACAGAAAACCTCCTCAAAGGAACACGAGGAATTCTTTCTTTCTTTTTTTTTTTTTTTTAATAAAAACAAAGGAGTAAATCTTCCACATCCAGTATACTCAAGGCCGGGGCTTGCCAAAGGAGACATGAAGACCTCACGCACCCTATCCGAAGCTAACCCTGGACCACAGTTTTGGTGAGCCTTGTTCTATCTGACTTCCTAGTTTTAGGGAGAAAAATGAACAGGGAAAATTAATCAAAGAATGCACCTTTACCTTACCTCCTCTGCCAGAAGATAGGCAAGGAGGGGCCAAAGGAGCAATGAAGATTTAAACAAGTGCCCTTTAAAAAGATGTGTTTTCTTTTTATTACAGACACTTTTCTACAATCTCTTTATGATTTCACGTCTATTATTATACACATACTAAATAGTTGCCTTATAATTGATGATATAATCAGGGTCCCCCTAAGACAAAATTCTAAGAGCAGTGAATTATTTCCAGTTTTTCAGTTTCTGCCCTTCAGATGTTGGAGACCTGGTTGTTTGAAGGTACATGTGGGTGGAAAGAAACCAGGGAGGGTGTAATGATCTAAGGATGCAGCACAGAAGGCAAAATGTTTGCAGACGTGTAAAGAAGATGGGAGGGCAGGGCGAGGATGGAAAGAGGGAATGTTCACGCCTTCATTTATTTATATAATCTCTGTGGCTCTTTCATAGTTCTGTTCCTTCGCCAAAACTGTACTGTTTGTAGAGTATGGAAGATTGACACAAGCCAGAGTGCCAAACTCCTTGATCATGCTTCTGCCAATATTAACTCCCATTCTAACAGTGTGGGGCCAACATCTCCTTGTGGTTTTGACTTGTATTCCTCTGATAATTATGATGTTCAGCATCTTTTCGTATACCTGTTGGCCATTTGTACATCTTCTTTGGGAAAATGTCTGTTCAGGTCCTCTGGCCATTGTTTAATTGGATTGCTTGTTTTTGCTATTGAATTATATGAGCTCTTTATATATTTTAGGGATGAATCCCTTATCTGATATATGGTTTGCAAATATTTTCTCTAATTCCATAGTTTTCTTTCCATCTCTTTTGATAGTTCCTTTTGCTGTCCATTTGTTTGGTTTTGCTTGTGGTTTTGGTGTCATACCCAAAAAATCATTGTCAAGACCAATGTCAAGGAGTTGTTCCTTATGTTTTCTTTTAGGAGTTTTACAGTTTCAGGTCTTACATTTAAGTCTTTAATCCATTTCTAATTAATTTTTGTAAGTGGTGAAAATGGGGGTCTAATTTCCTTCTTTTCCTGTGAATATCGAGTTTTCCCAGCACCATTTATTGCAGAGATATCTTTTCCCCACCGAGTATTCTTGGCTCCCTTGTCAAATATTAGTTGAATGTATAGGCATGGGTTTATTTCTGGGCTCTTGATTCTATTAGTTTATGTGTCTGTTTTTATGCACGTATCATACTGTTTTGGTTACTATAGCTTTGTAGTATAGTTTGAAATCAAGAAACATGATGCCTCCAGATTTATTCTTCTTTCTCAAGATTGCTTTGGCTATTTGGGATCTTTGGTGGTTCCACATGAGTTTTAGGATTTTTTTCTATTTCTGGGGAAGACCCCATTAGAATTTTGGTAATGATTGCATTGAATCTATGGATGGCTTTGGGTATTATGGACATCTTAATAATATTTATTCTGATAGACAAACATGGGCTACCCTTCCATTTATTTTTGTCTTCTTCAATTTTGTTCATCAATGTCTTATAGTTCTTAGCGTATAAATCCTTCACCTCTTTGGTCAAATTTATTCCCAAGTATTTGGACTTTCTTCTAAGTGAAATGGGAGAACACTGGAAGGTGTTAAGCTGTGGTGGAGAAAAAGTTTATAATATATATGTTTGATCTTATTTGGGGGATAATAATAGAGGGGAAAAATGGGTGTGGAGAGGCCAATTAGGAAGCTTCATATCTGTCCAGTGTGGTGGGCAGAATTCTAAGGTGGCCCCCTAATACTTCTACCCCTTATTGGGCATACCCTGTGCAATTTCCTTCCTTGAAATGGATATGGTGGGATATTACTCTTCTAATTACATTACTAATCAGTTAACTTTTAGTTAATTATCAGAGAGGCAGGCCTGACCTAATCAGGCGAGTCCTTGCTAGGGATTGGACCCTTCCTAAAATCAGAGAGATTGGAAGTGTGAGAAGACCTATAAAGGGACCAGGTAGCTAAGACCTGAGGCCAGTCTGAGAGCATTCTCCAGCTAATCACCTGCAAGAAAATAGGGGATGTCGGTCCTACAACCTCAAGGTACTAAATTCTGCTAATTACATGCGCAAGCTTGGAAGAGGACTCTAAGATACCAATGAAAACTCATCTCTGGCCGATCTTTACTTTCAGTCTGGTGAGACCCTGAGGAGAGAATCCAGCCACACTGTGCCTGGACTTCTGACCAATAGAAAGTGAGATAATAAACTTGTGTTGTTTAAAACTGCTAACTTTGTGGCAATTTGTTGAGCATCAGTAGGAAAACGAACACATCCAGACAAAAGTTAATGATGGCATAGAGTAGACTAGGATAGTGCCAGTGGTAACAGAGGGAAGTAGACCAATGCAAGATAGAGCCGACAGAATTTGCTAATGGACTGAATGAGTACAGTGAGAAAAAGGAAGGAAACCAACATAATCTTTTTTTTTTTTTTTTTTAATGCAAGGGGGTAAAATGTGTGCTTTTTACTGAGATGGGTAATACTGGGGAAAGAATGTGTTTCAGGCATGCAGGAATTTCATTCTTTGCAGGATAAGTTTTTAAACTTTTTATTTTGAAATACTTAGGGATTCACAAGAGGTTGTAAAAATAGAACCACAAATACCAATTTGAAAAGTTAAATTTGAGCTGTTTATATGACTTTTTTTTTTTTTAAAGATTTTATTTATTTATTCGACAGAGATAGAGACAGCCAGCGAGAGAGGGAACACAAGCAGGGGGAGTGGGAGAGGAAGAAGCAGGCTCACAGCAGGAGAGCCTGACGTGGGGCTCGATCCCATAATGCCGGGATCACGCCCTGAGCCAAAGGCAGATGCTTAACTGCTGTGCCACCCAGGCGCCCCTGTTTATATGACTTCTAAGGGCAAATATCAAATAGAAACTAGGATATACAAGATGGAAATTCAGGGGAGTGGTCAAGACCAGAGATATAAATTTAATATTAACATGGATGGTACTTAAAGCTACCAGACTGAAGGGGATGTCCTAGGGAGACAATGGAGCTAAGGATGAAAAAGAGCCATGACTGACTGAGCCCTGCGGCATCCAACAGTAAGAGTTTGAGTGCAGAGGAAAAGCTGGCAAAGGGATATGACAAAGACTGTTCACTGCAAGTTGGAGGGGAACCAGCAAGGGGAGGAAAACTGCATTTGAAAGTTCCTGCAAATCCCTGTATTTACCCTGAAACTCTTGAATTCAAGTATATGTGTTTACTGCAGGACCACAAAGGGGTGGAAGAGGGATTGGGACGGGCCTCCAGAGATTTGTTGAAGTCTCTAAAGTTTCTGTGAATGACAAATTGGGGTTAAAACACCATATTCATATGATTTAAGTGTAAATGAGCGGAAACATATGGATTTTATTTTTTTCCAATTGCACTGAGTTTAACAATTAAGCACAAAGGGTGCTTGGGGCAAAAGGCTTACTGGGGCTTTATTAAATCCTAAATATGGGGGCAGTGGTTAGAGAATAGGCAAGTTAAACAAACAGTGCAGGTTGCCCCAAGAGATGGAATCTGGATTTTATTCTCTCTCTGTCCCTCCATCTTTCCAGGTCACCCTCTCTCTGTCGCTGTTTCTGTCTGTCTGTCCTGGTCTTCCTCCCCCAACCATCTCTGTGTTCAGACCACCATCTGGGTGCTCATGGGCATCTTGAAAGCACATTTTCCAGCTGTCTAAAAGCAACAGCCAGAGTCCTCTTCTGTTTGTAGAATTCCACCCATGGTTTCCAATTCGAGGGGAGAAAAAAATCAGTAGCAGGTGTTGCAGCTCTTTGGGGAGTGTTGTTTATTACGGCTATTCTCTGAAGAAATATTAGGACTCATGCTATGGCGGATAATATATTGCTTCATATAATTTTGCATTATGAACTTTCCTTTGTTCCTTCCTCCAGCCTTTCTACTCTTTCCCTAGCCCCCAACTCGCTCTTTTCGAGACAAGCTCGGTACAAAGGAATTAAAAGCCCGTTTCCATTTGTTGTTAAGCGTGGCTGAGGAATGTGTTCATAACTTAGCTGAACACTGTCTGACAACAGAAATTACGTAACGGCTCTGGAGTCAAGACTGAGCTGTGAGCAGGGTGATGGACCTCGTTCTAGGGGCTTCTGAAGATGTCGTAGCGTGGTCTCGGATGAGAGACTAGAGAGTAGACTGCAGAAGTCAAAGTCAAAACTAAATGCATATATTTCTTATTACTATCTTTATTTGGAACTGGAGATTCATGGAAATACTACGAGCAGTTAGAGAAGACCACACGGGCTAGGAAGTTTGAGCAGAGCAAAGGTCAAGCTGGAACATCATCACTGGCTTCCCTACGGCTCTGTGGGAATGGCAGCAGGGAATCCTAGAGTCCAGGGTGCTTACTATGGGCCAGGAGAAAGACGAGTGATTTCTTTTTTACATATTTCATTTATTTGTTTTAAAGTATACAGTCAAATGAATTTCAGCTTGTAGTTTTATACAGCTGTGTAGCTATCACCACAGTCCATCTCTAGAAGGGCGCCTGGGTGGCTCAGTCGGTTAAGCCCCTGCCTTTGGCTCAGGTCATGATCCCAGCATTCTGGGATATAGGTCTACATTGGGCTCCTTGCTCGCCGGAAAGCCTGCTTCTCCCCTCTCCCTCTGCCTGCTGCTCCCCCCGCTTGTGCTTTCTCTCTCTCTCTCTCTTAAATAAATAAATAAGATCTTTAAAAAAATCCGCCTATAGAAGAGGTCCATCCTATCAACAAGGTTCTTCCTGTCCCATTCCATACCTACCCGGATTTCCAGCCCTGGGCAACCTCCTGCCTGCCTTTTATCACTGGAGTTAATTTGCTTATTTGTTTAGAATTACATATAAATGGAATTAAAGCATGTATATTGTTTTTAAAATCTGGATTTCTTCACTCGGCATAATTATTTTAGGATTCCCCGTGTTGTAGCCTTTATCAGTATGTTGTACCTTTTTATTGCTATGTGGCATTCCATGAATGAATATAGATCTTTTTGTCTGTTGATGGATTTTTGGGTGGTTTTCATTTGGGGCTATTATGAATAATACTGCTATAAACATTTTTTTATTTTTTCTGAAGAATTATTTATTTGAGAGAGAGAGACAGAGAGCAGGCAAGTGGGGGTAGGGGCAGAGGGAAAGGGAGAGAGGATCTCGGAGGAGTCTGTCTTCGGGCCTGATCCCAGGGCCGGGACATCATGACTTGAGTGGAAACCAAGAGTTGGACTCTGAACTGACTGAGCCACCCAGACGGCCCTACAAACATTCTTTTAAAAGTCTTTGTGTGGACATGTGTTTTTGTTTCCCCTCATTAAATACCATAAAGGGGTAAGTGTACATTTTTCTTTGTAAGATATTGTCAAACTCTTTTACACAGTTGTACCATCGTACACATCATGAACACTTCCAGTTGCTCCACATCCTTGCCAACATTTGCTATTTTAAGTTATATAAATTTTAGACATCTTAGTGGGTGTGTAGTTCACTGTGGTTGTTTTTCTTTTTAAATTGTGGTAAAAGGCCCATAACATAAAACTTACCATTTTAACCATTTTTAAGCATATAGCTCAGTGGCATTAAGTACATTCAAAGTGTGCAAACATGACCACCATCCAGTTCCAGAACTTTCTCATCATCGTAAACAGACACAGTACCCATTAAAAAATAGCTCCCCATTCCCTCCTTCCTCTTTTCCTTCTAGTTGGAATATCCAATATTTCTAAAAATATTTTAAAAGTAACGAAAATATTGCCTCTATTAATTTAATAAATGTTCAAGAAAATATAAAACATCGTCTTACCTCAATATAATGTAACCTTTGAGTGAAGACATCATAGAGGTCCATTAGACATGAACGTGGAACTTTCCACCACCCTTGAAATCACGCAGAATATACAAACAAGACAGAGATTCAGAGCAGTGAGAATGTGCATCAAATTCTTTCTCAGAGGATGCCCTTATTTGTAAATTCATGGTTTCACAATATTTTTTAGAATATTAATATTTATAATAAACTAGAAATTATATCCTTGTAAATATTTAAACTCGTAATGAAAATTATGTACATGAACTTAAAACTGTGTGAGAGAGTGCCTAGTTTAACAAAATTCTTTAAATAGAGTTAAATTTTGAGGAACACCATTCTAACCCATATGTATATAAAAATTATGACTATTTCTGCCTCTGGCTGGACTTTACTTTGAGTGAGCGCTCCATTCTGGGATTTGTAAGGGAGGAGCACTTGATGGAGAGGGTAAGCTGGGCAGCTCCCCGCAGAACATGGCTGAAGAGAAGCATTTGACCATCTTCTTGGCTCTAACCTTCTTGCCGACTCACCAGAGCATCAGGGAACCAGTGAGACTTGGGAGCCGTGAGTTAGTTCCAATTGATTGGAGCTGCTCCGCAGTGGACAAGCCAATCTGATAATGGCCACAGCCTCCCTGGAGCATCTTTGCTTTTTCCCTTCTCCCTTCTCCCTGCCAGCCTGGCCTTCAACCCTATTAAAAGCACTCCTGGGCACTGTGGTGTCCTCCTGATTTTACTCATATTTAAATGAGTGCTGAGTACCAAGTAAAGAAATCACTCGATTGTTCTGTCATCGGTGGGGAATCGTGTTCTGACGAGGATACGCTTCCAGCCCTGGTTGGCTGCATGCACATTCTCTCAGGTGGATGTGGGAGGACCTGGAACTCTCTAGCAGCGAAGATGTTGAGCCTCTCTCTGTGATTCTCACTCTCATTTTTTGGGAACCATCTTGAGGGGTAGGGCAACATGATCTGTTTCTGTGCAGAGTGTCACATTTTATTATTTTTAAGGGGCTTCTCACACCTTATTGATGTTTTTTTCATCGTCACCACTCATGTTCCATGTTGGGGCCTAAGTCTGCTGCTATGCGGTTGGCCATTTCTCCAGAGCCAGTCTTCTAGAGATGCTGCAAGGGGTTCTGAGGTCTCTGGTGTTCACTCAGCAGTTACTGGCCGCACAAGTCTTGGGGTGCTGTAATTCTGCAGGACCTGTTGGGTCTGGCCTGACTGATTTTGGCTCTGGCTTCCAGTTAGTCTGTGACAATGGATGAAATCTGTTGGTTTTTTTCATTCTCTTTCCTCTACTTGAAGTAATTGGAGCTGTATGCACAACAAAAAACCTTTTTTTTTTCAGAAACTCATGCGGAGTGGTTGTTTATCCTGCTTCAGCACCTGGTAGGGGAGCAGGTGAGCCCAGAGGTTGGGAAATGAGAATGGGGGCTGGATGGGAAGGGGAGCTTAGTGAAATCCTTCTCATTTGTGCTAAGAAGAGGGTTAGTGCCAGGCAGAGATAGGATAAAGTCTTGGAAGAGGGTGGTCAATGGGGAAGAAAAGGAGAAGATTGGGTAGGGTCATCTGACCTGTGTGGAGAGGGGGTCTTCTTCCAGCTTTGGCTGCTGTGGTTGGTGGTCTCCTCACTGTGCTAGGCTCCTGTGGTTTCCTGGTCACCACCATAGCCATGTACAAGTCTCCCAGATGTTCATCCCAGGGGACCTGTCCTCCCTATATACACCTCTCCCCAGAACAACAAGGAGCCACGGCCCTTCAGCTTTGATCAACAAGGTGCTCCCCCAGCTAATGGTGGTCGTAAGGAGCATAGACCTCACTAAACACCACTCCTGACTTTCTTTGGTGGGGTGGGGGGAGATGCTGTGGAAGCCTAGATGCTCTGGTTGGACAAAGGAGCTGTTTATTTAACACCCCCCCAAAAACCTTCCCAAAGTGGCTCACCACTCCTCATTTCCTCAGTTTCAATGCTAGTGGCACAAATAGCAGGGAGAAGTTGTTTCCTCTGAGCCATTCCCCAGGGTGGTCCCTATTTTGTGGTGTTGCTATTGCTTCTCATCCTTTATCATTACCTAGAAGTTTTCATGTCTTACCTAAATCCTTCCCTGGTAATGTGGCCTTATTTACATTCCAGTGGAGACACGAAACATCTCACTTCCCTCCAACAACTTCCCCATACATATGTTTTTGTATGGCCCATGAACTAAGAATGTGTTTTTATACTTCTTTCTTCAAATTTCCCCAATTTTACTTGTATTCATTTGTGGGGTGTGTGTATGTGTGTGTGTGTCTCTGTGTGTGTGTTCTTAGTTCTAAACAGTTTTATCACATGCACAGGCTGGTTTATCAACCACCACCGTAAAGATACAGCCTAGTTCCATGACCACAAGGATCCCTCATGTTGACCTTTTATAACCAGAGGTCTCCCACCTCTCTACTTACCCTGACCACCACTACACTGTTCTCCACTTCTCTCTTTTTCTTTCTTTTTCTTCCCACAAATGCTATATAAATGGAAACAGAAGATATGTCACCTTTTAGGATTAACTTTTTTCACTCAGCATAATCCCCTTAAGACTCATCCAAGTTCTTGTGTGTATCAGTAGTTCACGTTTTTCATTGTTGAGTAGTGTCCGATGGGAGGGGGTATCCAGGTTTACGTAACCACCCATCCTTTGAAGGGCTTGTGGGTTGTTTTTAGTTTGGGGACACTTCGAATAAAGCTGCTTGGGACATTTGTCTACAGGTTTTGTATGACTCTAAGTTTTTATTTTGCTGGGATACGTGCAGAACTATGCAACCGCTTGGTTGTGTGGTGACTGTGTGCTTAGTTTTATGAGAAACTGCCAAGACTGGGTGTTTCCCACCAGCAATGTGTGAGTTATCTAGGCTCTGCACAGCCTCACAGCATTTGCTCTTGTTCTTCTTTTTATTTTAGCCATTCTGATGCATATGACGTGAGAGCTCATTGTAGTTTTAATCTTCAGTTCTTTGATAGCTAATGATGCGGATTATCTGCTGTGCTTATTTCCCATCTCTGTATCCTCTCTACTGCGATGCCTGTTCATGCTTCCCCCCACTTTCTAATGCAATTTTTTTTTTGTTTTGTTTATTTGATTGTTAAGATTTGAGAACTCATTATATAGTCCAGGCACGTATCTTTGGCAGGTACGTGGTTTGCAAATATTTTATCCTAGTCTATCATTTGCTTCCTGTTCTCTAAAGGCTCTTCCACAGAGCAAAAGTTTTGAATTTGAAGTCCAGGTAATGCATTTGGTATCAGGTCTAATTCAAGTTGAAGTCATCTTTGCTTTAGTCTTCGATCCTGCAGATTTCCCCAAAAGCTTTAGTTTTACATTTTACATTTTACGTTGAAGTCTGTGAACCCTTTTGAGTTAATTTTTGTATAAGGGTGAGGTTTGGTTTGAAGTTGTATGTCTGTGTGTGTATGTGTGCCTGTTTAACCTGTGGACGCCAGTCATTCTGGCACGATGTATACCACTTGTTGAAAAGTTTATCTTTCCTCCATTGCATTCCTTTTGCACATTTGTCAAAATCAATTGGGCAGCTGTGTGTAAGCCAGGTTCTGCGTTCTCCTTTCTGTTCTATTGATCTACCTGTCTATCCCACTGCCAGTGTCACATGATCTTAATTACTGTGGCTACAGAAGAGGCCTTACTATCGGGCAGAGTGACTTCTCACACTTCATTCGTTTTTGAGATTCTTTCTGCCATTCTAAGGCCTGTGTCTGTCCATATTTTCAAATAAAATTTCTGAGATTTTAATAGGAGTTACATTAAATTTTTATTAAATCTCTATATCAACTTGGGTAGAATTGATATTTTCACTGTATTGAGGCTTCCAGTCCATAAACACGGCATGTCTTTCCACTTGTTTAACTCCTTTTTTATTTCTTTCATCACCCTTTTGTAATTTTTAGCATGCTAATCCTGGGCATACTTTGTTAAGTTTTTGCCTAAGCAGATGATTTTCTTTGAAGCATCTGTAAATGGTGTTTTTTTTTTTAATTTCGTTTTTTACATGTTCATGGTTAATATATAGGAATGCAATTAATTTTTATGTGTTGCTCTTGTATCCAGGGATCTTGATGAACTCACTTATTAGTCCTAGAGGTTCTTTTCTGTAAATTCCTGGGATTTTCTTTTCTTTTTTCTTTTTTCCTTTCCTTAAGATTCATTTCTTTATTTGAGAGAGAGAAAGTGGGAGGGCAGAGGGAGAGGGAGAGAGTTTCATAAGCAGACTCTGCGCTGAGCCTGGAGCCCAACATGGGACTTGATTCCATGCCCCTGAGATCACGACCTGAGCTGAAATCAAGAGTCAGGTGCTTAACCGACTGTGCCACTGAGGCACCGCTCCTGGGATTTTTCTACATAGACAATTATAGCACCTGTAAATAGAGATAGTGTCATTTCTTCCTTTTCAATATATATTGTATGTATGTATGTATGTATGTATGTATGTATTTCCAGTATGTATTTTATTTTCTCTTCTTGCCTTATTGCGGTGGCTAGCCCTTCCGGTATTATGTTAAATAAAAGTGGTAAGAGTAGACATCCTCGACTTGTTCCCCATCTTAGGGGGAATACATTCAGTCATTCACCATTAAGTATGGAGTTGGCTGTAAGATTTCTGTAAGTGCTCTCTATCATGTTGGGGTAATTCCCTTTTATTCCTAAGTTGTTGACAGTTTCATCATGAATGGGTATTGGATTTTGTAAAATGCCTTTTCTATGTCAATTGATACTATCATATGACTTTTATCCTTCAGTCTGACGATCTGGTGAGTTACATTGTTTGACTTCTCAATATTAAACTAGCCTGTGATACCTGGAATCAATCCCATCTGATCACAGTGCATAATTTTTAAAAATATTTATATTAATGTATAATTCCATGCCAAAAGAATTACCCACTTAGAGTGTACAGGTCAGTGGGTTTTAGGATATTAATAGAATTGTGAAACTGTCACCACAAGCTAAGTTTCAATCTTTTCATCATCCTAAAAGGAAACCTTGCACACACCAGCAGTTTTCCCTCCCCCCCACCCCCAACCTAGGCAACCACTAATCTACCACTGAGTAAAAGATGCCAGCCTTTAAAGACCACATATTTTGTGATTCCTTGTGTAATTCAAAAAATATATTGTTGGATTAGATATGCTAATATTTTGTTGAGGATTTTTGCTTCTAAGTTCATGAGGGATATTAATCTGTACCTTGTCTTTCTTCTCCTTCCTTCCTTCCTTCCTTCCTTCCTTCCTTCCTTCCTTCCTTCCTTCTGTTTTTACCTGTTTTAAGTATTTTTATAAGACTAACCTCATAAGATAATTTGGGAAGTGTTCAGTTTCTTGTAAACCACACACAGTGGGGTTGTGTACATGTCTTTTCTTAATCCATTCTGTCAATCTCTGTCTCTTAATTGACCTATTTATATGTTCTACATGTAGAGTAAGTATTTATTTGTTCAAGCTTTAGTCTGCCATTTTAGTATTTGTTTTTTGCTTGTTTCCTCTGTTGCTTATTCTTCTATTTTTCTGTTTTCACCTTCCTGTCGGTTACTCAAACATTTTCTCGGATTCCATCTCAAGTGTTTACAGCATTTTTGTGTTTCTGTATCTATAGTTCTTTTAGTGCTGTGGGTCTTAAAATATACACACGTGTCACCGCCTACTGAGAAATAACATTTTTCTACTTCAGCTGAAGTGTGGGCTTTACTTCCATGTATGTCCCTTACCTTCACCACTTTTAAATATCTTTGCCTTGAGTGTCAGCTGTTATAATTATTGTACCCATTAAATATGCCTTATAAAATTCAAGATGAAAAGGATCGTCTATTATATATATCCATATCTCTGCTCTTTCTATTGTTCTTCCTTCCTTCTGGCTGCTCTAAGATTTCCTTCTTTCTGTTAGAACTTCCTTTAGCCACTCTCTAAGGATAGGTCGGCTAGTAACAAATTCTTTTAGTTTCTATCACCTGAGAATGCCTTTATTCCTTGTTTGTTCCTGGAAGGATAGTTTCCTTGGATGAAAATTTGTGACTGACAGTTCTTTTCCTTTACCACTTCAAAAATAGCTTCTATGGTTTCAGACGAGAAGTATGTTGTCGTTTGAGTTTTTTCACTACAAGTAATACATTATTTCTCTCTGAATGCTCTCAAGACTATTTTCTTTGTCTTTCATTTTTGGAAATTTAATTATGAGGTGTGTTGGTGCAGATTTCTTTGATTTTATCCCATTTTGAGTTGGCTCCGATTCTTGAGTCAATAGATGCATGTCTTTCGTCACATTTGGGATGTTGTTTCTTCAAATACTCTTTCTGTCCTAGTCTGTGTCTCCTCTCTCTCTGTGATATCCAATATTGGATCTTTTGGTATTGTTGCATGGGTGCCTGGGACACTGTTCACTTTTTTCCAATCTGTTTTCTCTCTACTGCTCAGGTTGGGTAAGTTCTATTGATCTGTATTCCAGTTCACCAATTCCATCCTTTGCTATCTCAACTGTACTAATAAGCATATTCAGCAAGTCTTAAAATTTCTAGTATTTTATTTTTCAGTTCTATAATTTCCATTTTGTTCTTTTTAAGTAACTTCTATTTCTTCCATGAGATTTTCTGTTGCTGTTTTTTTCCCATTTGTTTCAAAAGAATTTGTAATTGTATACCAAAGGCTTTTTAGGATGGCTCTTTTTAAATCCTTATCAGATAATTCTAACATTTCTGTCATCCTGGTGTTGCCAACATTTGATTGTGTTTTGCCATTCAAATTGTGATTTTCCTGGTTCTTGTTAAAATAGGTGATTTTCTGTTGTATCCTGGACATTTTAATTATTGTGTGAGGAAAGTCTGGATCCCATTTAAGTCATTTATTTCTGTATGCAATTCCCCTGTTTAGGTTCACTATGCAGAACCTGACCTACTCTCATGGGCTGTCGTTCCTACGGCAAGTTTATCTTCAGAAATTTGCCATGCTAATTCGGTGTATCTGGTACAGCTGAAACTCCCACTGGTTGCTGCTCAGGAAATTTAAGAAGTTTTCCAGGCTGCCCGCGTTCTAGGTGGAGAAAAGGATGTCTGGCCCATTGAGAGGAAGAGACTTCCTGGTGCGGGCCGTCTATAATGCTGAGGACCCCTCTTCATGGTGCTGCCTGGCTACCTGATGTCTCTAGATATGAGAGAGAAGTCTCAGGCCTGTGGAGACACAGGTGGGCTGGCCACTTATTGTAACTGAACACTCTTTTTAGGTAGCCCTGGCTCCCTAGTGTCCCTTGGTGGGGAGAAAATTCTGAGATCCAGCAGGGAATACAGTATTTCCCAAAGGGGGCTTATGGTGGTGAGGTCTCCCTCGATGAACTTCCAGGCTGACTTCCTGGCATCTCTGGGTTAGTGGAGAGTCCCATTCCTGGTGAAGAAGAGGAACACCTCTCCTGACCACTTGTTGTCAGTGAGACCTTCTTGCTGTTGGCAGGTCTGTCATTCAATAAAGGGGAAATAAATCTACCTGAGCCACGTTCTGTTGCTACGTTGGGGGTCAGGAAACATGAGGTCTGAGTCACCTTTTTCTGCGGGGTGGGAGTTTGCAAGAGCCACTGCCACTGTGTTATTCCTCCAATGCTGGGGTCTCTTACCATTTTGTCTTCTTCTTTCTACCTTTTAAGGTTCTCTTTTGGTTGTCCCTTGAATGATTTCCAAGGCTTCTGGTTATGAAGGAGCAGAGAGAAACAAATCTATACCATCTTGTCTGGACCAGAAGTTCCTAATATATGTTATAAATGGAATGCCTAAAAACAAGTAGATTACTTGTTAAACAGAATTTTTTCAGGAGGTGAGTAGTTGGCAAGAACATACATATTCCCAAATTATTTGTTGAGAACTGCTTATAGCAAATGAGCTGAGGTTCTGGTTGTAAAAAACGCACCATTCTCCATAAATCTGCCTTTGAACGGGCCTTTCATCTTCAGCTAGAACAGAGCCAACACATAGTTGGTCTCAATAAATACTTGTTGAATGAGTGAAATAATAGATGAAAATTAGAGTCTCAGGGCTCCTGGGAGGCTCAGTCAGTTAAGTGTCTGCCTTTGGCTCAGGTCATGATCGCAGGGTTGCTGGGGTCCAATCTTGAGTTGGGCTCCCTGCTCAGCAGGGATCCTTCTTCTCCCTCTACCTCTGTTGCTACCTGCCACTCGTGCTCTCTCTCTCTCTTTCTAATAAATATATAAAATCTTAAAAAAAAAAAAAGAAAATTAGTCTCTCCCCCAATTTCATTAGATAATTCAGTTGGTTAAATAAGGGCTAGGGGGTTTGGAATATGACATACATTTTTCTTGGGTTTGCCTAGTGATTTATTTTCCTGATTCTGGACATGGAAGAATCACCTAAAAATCTATAATTAACACATCAAAAAAATAGAATGTGTCTTGTCATTGTATTAGGGACTAGAAAGTTCTTGAAAAATGAATAAAAAAAGGTAGATTCAGAGACAGTCAGAGTTCATGCAGAAGAGATTGAAGAACATCTGTGATTTGGTGGATTGGTACAGCTCAAGGGCGTGATCCAAGCTATGACGTTAATTACCAATAATTTTAAGTGACTTGAGATTAGAGTTCTTAAGCAATTGGAGCTCCTGATGTTCTGTTAATCTAGAAAGGCAAAGGAAGGGATGTTACCTGACCCACAGAAGACAGCGTTCAAAGTGATCAACCCTTCCCAAGATGGTACCCCAGAGGAAGCCAAGAACATACCATCAATTGCCAAGTTAATGTTATTTCTCTTGGTGACCCAAATAACTCCCCTTCCTTCTGAAGGCTGGAGCTCTGAGGACATCTCTGAGAAGTTGCTACTCTAGATCCTCGTCCTCCTGTTTCCCAGCCTGACTTGCATTTCCTCTGTCTGATAGAGAGACCTGTCACAGCCCTTCCCCGAGTGAACATCACTGCCAATCGCCTTGTGAATCTCTCACCCCTGGAAGACAGCTGCTCCACCCCGTGGACCTGGTTTTGGTCCCTGACAGCAGACCCTAGCCAGAGGCTTCGTCTCTCTGCATTCCACTGCTGATGAGCTCCAGCGTGAGAAATTGGAGGGGAATGGCACAGGCCTCTGTCTACAGACTTCAAACACTAACAGCAGATGAGGCCTGGTGTTGGTTAAGGGCCATTTGCAATTGCAACTCTCTGTTTCAGCTGTACTTTTTTATGTTTCCCATTACCCACCCTGCCCCACCTCCCTCACACATGCCCCGGAGATGGATTGTGCAGGCACACACCGTCTGCAATAGCTCAGGGAGAGACAGAGGCCTGCCTTCACTCTGCACATGTGTCATTTTTGTACAGAGGACACTACAAGTGAGCCCTCATCAGCTGGATACCACGTTATCCTTTTCTTCTATGGCTCTGGGCAAGGCTGAGCCCCTAGCACTTTCCATCTTGCCCTGTGCTGCCCGATAGCATATTTGATGACTCTACATCTGGGGAAGAGAGGAACTGGTCGTGCCACACTGGGGTTCCACTGCCGAACCTCACCTGTGAGCAGGGCTAGACCAGCAACATAACTGTCACTGAACGTCCACACGTCAGAGACAGAATGCCATGTTCTGGGTTACTCTCTTCCTCATGGCAGGGAGAAAAGGAACAGCTGCCTATCCCACCAAGAAGGTGGTGAGACTGAATCCATGAGCTGAGATGCCCGGGGGTCCTGATCAGGTGGCCTGAGGAAGTGTAGGGTCATTGACAGGGCTTTCCCTACACAGGCGGCTCCCTTCTCTAACTTACCGCTTTCTAGAATTCTGGCCTTAAAAGTTTTTATTGAACTGCTAGGTCCCCAAGGAGAGATAATTTTGGGAATTAATTCTTAAGAAATATAATCTCAAGCTATGAGGAGTATGGGGAGGGGGGAGAAGGAGGAGAGAATAACAGCATAAATGTGTTTCGTTTTGTTGAAAAAAATTAATATTGCTCAAAAATTACTTTGAAATTCGGAAAGTTTTGTGTTAAAAAAGCATGATCTATATGGAGCCAAATGGAAAATTTTTTGTTTGCATTTCGGTGACAAAAGAGGGTCCTTCGAGGACTCTTAGACTTGACTTTAGGCTGCCACGAGTTAGTCCACAGGAATAACAATCACTGTGCCCGTCGCAGGGTGCATAAGGGAGACATTGAGAAAGCACCTCACCTGTGCCTCTTGAGGGATGGCAGGCCCGGGGCGGGGGTCCCCTGTGGGGCTGAGGCAGATTGGAAGGAAGAAAGAGGACTTCCCAGGAAAGGGGGATTTTGCCTTTATAAAGTATTAGGCAAATCACCATGATAACCTCACTAAAAGCTTATCACCGAGAGATTGGGTGTCTACAAATATGTCTGAGGAGTTCACCAATGAATGGTTCTGTGTATGTTCTTCTGCTGTAAAAATCATCAGAACTCTATCATGAAACCAATATTCCAACAAACCATTATTTTTCTTCTGAGGGATTCTGGGTATGAACGATACCCATGCGCTATTTTAGAATTCCACATAGGATATAAAATGTGGTTTTAACTAGATCTTCTCTTCTTCGACCTCAGAGGTAAACAGGGCAGTAAAGCCATTTTACAGATGAAAAAACTGAGGCCAAAGGGGTTTGAAAGACTTGCCCGGGGTGACCTGGCTGCTGGGGCCTCCCCATTTCCTCATGGTTCATCACTGCCTTTCTCCGCCATGCTTCGTGGCCTCCAACCAAAGCGGACATCATAATGCATTTCCATGGCATGTGGCTTACTCCATCTTTCACTTATTAAAGATATAAATATAGATCGGTACTAAGAATGCAGTGAAGAGTTTAGAAACGCTGATATGTGCTTATTTGACATCTAACAGTACAAAGCTGGAACTTAGCCAGCTGTGAAACCTAGAGTTGCAGCCAGGTCTAAAGTCTACTGAGTAAGATGGAAAGTCTTTGAAGTATTCTGTTGTGTCATCAACATTCAGCTAAGTTTTTTATTTGACTCCCCAACGTCTCCTGACTTTTTATATATAAAAATGTTTAAATGTAAAAAAAAGCTCTGAGTAATATTGATTTTTTTCCCCCAGAAAGCCTCTCCTCAGGGGTCTCTGTATGTGAGAGAAGCAGCCATTTGTATTTGGGTCGAGTAGAAGGAAAAGAGCATAGTGACCTTTTACTCACAGAAATCACTGGAAACCACCCTGAGACTGTGTGGGGTGGGTGCCCTGACACGCTATGCCCTGCCCAGGGGACAGTGCTCCTCCCCGCTCCCTCCCGTGTGCTGACAGCCATGGCGGGATGCCCATCTCTACAGAGCCCGGAACTCAGCACCTGCTCTGTGCCTCCATCAACCGCGGTCCCACTGCCAACCCAAGTGACAACTGCAACACGAAGTACATTGAGGACCTTGGAGCAATGTCCCCGCAGAACGTTGTTCAGAGCGCAGCTCTGCTCTCATCCAGTCCAACCCTCCCTTGATCGTATAACCCTCCGAGACTGACGGCAACGTGAGCAGACATGCCACCTAAACCCAAGAAATGTTCTGGCCTCCAAAGCAATCTCTGAGGATTAGCCTCTAAATTAAGAAATGCTTCTTCATTAGAAACAAACATTTCAGCTGGAACGAAGTCTTGGTTGGAACACAGGTATGACACTCATTAAAGATCGTCCTCTCTCTTGTCTTTTGGCCCCTGATTTAAATCTGGGTCAATCTGCTTCTCTTTACATTTCTAAATCAGAGACCGGATGATAGATTTTTTCGTAAGACTCCTTTTTCACCGTTGAAAGGCTCTCTGGCTCATTGACATTGTAGGGTTGGTTTTTTTGTTTTTTGTTTTGGGTTTTTGTTTGTTTGTTTGTTTTTTGTTTTGTTTTGTTTTATTTTCACTTCACATGCACTTATTTGAAAAACAAATCTTGAGATTTTTGCCATTAGGCTCCCTGCCTATAAAACCGTCCATGCTCAGAGTCTCTCTCGGGGGTGCCCTGCAGGTGCCAGAGGCTCGGCAGCTGTGGCACTTACGTGCTGATGGATTTAGGGAATGGAAGGCACTTCAGACCGAGATGACCAATGAGATAACTTTACAACTCAAGCCGAAGCTTATGTTAAAAATTAAAAGGCCTTTATAGGTGCCTTTTGTTTCCCCCCTGAGTCTTCTAAATCAGGAAGACAGCTTGCAGCAGCCCACTCGTTGGGTATTTCTTGCATGGCCTGGCTCCCCCAAAATCCAGGGGCCAACACATTTGCCCTGTTGGAACAAGGAAGGGAGAGGGTAGCCAAGAGAGGCTGCCGCGAAGTCATTCTCCTGCAGAAGAAGGCCGATGGCTTCTCCAAGTGGACTTTGGCAGCCATTGATGTCACCTGCATTTCCAAACTTCTTTGTGACTTCTATTCTCCTAAGGCGGCAGCCCTGAAAAATAGAGCCACTAATGAGGTGGTGTGGCTCTGGCTACCGTTCCGAGCAGAACTAGTAAACATACCAGCAAATGGTTGCCTTGCGATGTAGACGATTTCAACAGTAGGCCAGTGAGAAAAGAGGGTCTAATGGAATGGACAGTGTGGTCCAGTTGCGAGTAGGAGCTCTGATGTGTAGCAACTAGGAGAGCGCTTGCCACTTTATCAGCCTGGTGTTGTGATGGTAGGACACAGTTCCAGGGTGCGCAGGAGACATACACTCTTTCCCCAAGGTCTAGTACAACTATGTCTAAAAGGAACCTGGCAAGCAACCTTTATTTTGAGAGGGAGCTGCAAAGAGCTTGTCGTCTTTATTTTGAATATCCAAATGCATTAAAATAACCTTATTGAAAAGAAATAACCTTCCTAATAAATAAGCCCATGCATTCATCATGTAGCCTGAAAAGCAAAATTCGTCCTTCACATTCTAATATTATGCCTCCAGACTTCTTTACAGCACTTTATAAGCCATCGTCCATCAGCGCAGAACATGTGGGGCTGGTGTTACCAGAGCGTGCAATGTATTTGGAACATTCTCTGTACAGCAGCCTTGCTGGTAAAGGTCAATAATGGGGAGCATGCTCCTTTCAACAGCACATCTGTTGAAGACCCTATGCAAGGTCTTTGAAGATTTGCATGTTTACTAGCAGCAGTAAAACAAAGAAAAATGGAAATGTTAAAGAAGCTCTAGATGGCTAAACTCCCAGGACCAAGTGAGTCTGGATCTTGAGCATAAATTTCCTCGGAGAGGGACTTTGAAGTTTGTTTCAATCTGTGAAATTCTAGGAATGGTCTAAATTTGCTCCTCAACATCTGGTGGAGATAATTACAGCAGCAAATGGTATGGATATGTCCATTTGTTCATGAATTCATTCATTAATTCAAGACAGTTTTATTGAAAGTCTCCTACTCAGAAGAAAATGGTCTCAACCCTTTAAGGAATAGAGAGGTGAGAGAGTCCTGGTTCCCAAATACCTTAGCATGCGTTTGGGAGAGGAGGGTCCCTAAGTACATAATGGCAGAAAGTGATACATGGAGATAAACATCATAAGCTGTATCAGATCCAGAAATGGAAAGGTGGGCAGTGGTGTACTTTGGGGATAAATTTAATGGCAGACTTTATAAAAAAAGGTTTGCATTACAGCTAAAGAGCGTGTATAGATCCTATACATTGGTTCTATATATACAGAGGTTCTGTGGTTGAAAAGGTCAGAAAGAGTGAGAGGGCATTCTAGGCAAAGGCACCACCTGAATAAAAGCTTGGGAGTGGGGAAAATGCAGGGCAGGGTTGAGAACAGTAAGAAGCTCCATTTGATTAAATCATGACATACATGTAGGAGAGTCATAAGTGATGAAGTTATACTTATTAATTTAACTAATTTGATGCCAGTATTATAAAAGGTGGTGGGTATCAGGTGAAAGTATTCAGGCTGATTACAGCCTCAGCCAAGTATGGGCAGAAACATTTTTTAAGACTGTGCAAGAACAGGGGCGCCTGGGTGGCTCAGTCGTTAGGCGTCTGCCTTCGGCTCAGGGCGTGATCCCGGTGTTCTGGGATCGAGCCCCGCATCAGGCTCCTCTGCTGGGAGCCTGCTCTTCCTCTCCCACTCCCCCTGCTTGTGTTCCCTCTCTCGCTGGCTGTCAAATAAATAAAATCTTTGGAAAAGAAAAAAAAGACTGTGCAAGAATAGGTGGGAAGTAGTGAGCACCTATCTCAAAAAGAACTTCTTGCTCCAGGAACAACTTTTGCCCTGTTCATGTACCTGGATCACTTTGTTAATTCAATCAGTTGGGTTGCACAGCTGTGTGAGCCTTCCAGAGAACGTTTACTCGTGCATAATGAATGATACTCCGGCTCTCCCGACTTCTTTCTTATACCTCAGCCACTCATGATTCTCCCCCCACCACCATCACCCACATCAGGATCTAGTCATTGCATAGTGTCTAATGACACTCCACTTCTCCAGGACACCCATCTGCTGGCAAAGTCATGACTGCTCACAAGAATGACTTGTTCAAGTTACAGAGCCAGGACGTGGTAGAGCCAAGAAACGCTCAGACTGAAGGGCTAGCATCAGTCCTTGGATTACCCAAGACATTGGTCTCCCCAGTTGTCCCATGATCTGTTTTCTTTGACTCATGGCTTCCATTCTTTTGTTCATGCATTTATTAACTTAACACTTATCTATGGAGCACTTACTATGTTCCAGCACTGAGTTTCTAATCATCCAGGTCTTACATACCATCTGGAAAGCCAGGGGGGGAAATAGAAGTCCTCCCTGTCCATCTCTAGCTCCCAGGATCCAGTGCACCCTCCAGGGACAGCACTCCAGGCCAGCCCTCTCTGTTTTCCTCCTCCCCCAGCTGCCACTGTCACTGTAATTCTCTCCCTCGTCTTTGTCCAGTCTCTGACTCCTCATAAAATTAGATGCTCTGGGCTTTTCTAGATGTGTCAATTAATCCATCTAAAATATGAATACTGATAATAAGAGACTGGGAGAAGACATAAGTGTGCTTATCAGGATTTTTCAGGCCAACAAAAATGAAAACTCAAAGATGACATCTTGAACATTCAGCCCAGTGGACATGGACTCAGGAGGGCCGAGCATTGATTCTGTTTGTTTGTTTGCTTATTCGTTTGTTTTGTTTTTTAGATTTCACATACAAGTGAACTCACGCAGTATTTATCTTTCTCAGTCTGACTTATTTCCCTTAGCATGATACCCGCCCCCCCCCCCCCCCGCCCCCAGGTCCATCCGTGTTGTTGCAAAGGCAAGATCTCATCCTTTTTCTGGCTGTATCAGGTACAACAAGCAGGATCAGACCTAGAAATCCAGAGAACAATCTGACGGTTGCTGAGGGGTGAGGGTGGGGAGAGGGACAGAATGGGGGAAGGGGAGTGGGAGGTACAGGCTTCCAGTTAGGGAAGGAAGAAGTCACGGGAATGAAAGGCACTGCACAGGGACTGTGGTCAGTGGTGTTGTGTGGCGACAGATGGGAGCTATGCTTGTGCTAAGCCCAGCAGAACGTACAGACGTGTTGACTCACCATGTTGTGCACCTGAGACCAAGGTAACGTTGTGGGTCAACTATACTCAAATGAAAACATTTAAGAAAAGAGAAGGAAGAGAAGTACCTCCCATGGGGCTTTCTCACGCCTCCTTTAGTGATAAGCCAACTGAGTACAAAACTTGAGGGCCACGTAAAGAGACTTTAATGAGTCTAGAGTGTGCTTCCTGAAGAAGAGATGGCAGTCCTATGACTACTCCTGGGGCAAATGGCTAAATAGAGTTCTTAAATAATAATTTACTTGTGGAAAAGAAAAGGTAAGTCCTGACTTTCATACAACATAAAGTAAACAAGTGTCGAAGAGTTTACGTAAGTCGTTAATGAGGGAGGAAGCTGGTACGGTGTTTAGAAACTTGCCAAGGCAGGGTGGGAGGAGCGGACACATATCCAGGTAATCAGGGATGCGGCAATGAATTTGCCCAGTCCGTGAAGAATCGGCTTATGACACCGGACCAGGTTATACCCCTTTCACCTCCACGGGACAAAACTCGCTTGTATTTCCACATATAAATACCATGTGCATCAATATCAGTATTCTAAAACTTACAGCCTTAAAAAATAGCTCAAAGACAATGACAAGTGCAAAGTCGATAGAATCCTATAACCTGGGGGAGAACCAAGGCAATACCCAGTTTTCTGTTGGAAAGGGACTCCATAACCTTTTTGGTCCATTTCAAAGCCTTTCACAATTTTTCCTGACAAAGTCTTACCGTCCTCTCCGATAGGAGGAGAGCAGCTCAGTGGTTGTTACATTCGGAGATGGATTTTTCTCGGTGTCAGGTGACCCATGTATAATCTAATGGGGAACATCAGCCACGCCCCTCCGAAGAGACATCGAAGCATGCAAATTAAGGGAAACGAACAAGGGCACATGTAGGAAACCCAGATGCACCGGGATTGGGCTGACTCGGAGGTTAAGTAGGACTCCTGTTTGAGTGATAACTTCAACCAGGAGAAGTTAGAAGAGGGCTCCTCTTAATGTTGAGTTAACAAATGACTTAAAGAAATTGAAAGGAGTACTTAAAACATTATTATGCTGGGCAACTGGAAAGATAAACAGGAGCTAGAAGATGTGGTCCAGGGCAAGAAAAACAAACGCAGGAAAGTAGGAAGCAGTGTAGCCAGTCCTGCCTTGTGAGTTGTGGTAGGAGTTTGGGGAGAGATAATTGCACACTACACTATTGAGACCAATTTGTCCGCATGTGGTGAATGGGGACAGAATCAAGGGGACTGCATCAGCACAGAGGAATAATTGACTGTGGGCACATGTGACAAACAGATTTCTGAGTCTGACATATAATAAGCTAAATGTGGAACATATTATTAGAAAATTACATTATTATTATACAACAGAACCAGCAAAATGCTGCTCCGGATCATAAAGAAGGGTATTGCATGGAGGTTGTAATAAACACCTACGTCTTCATAGCATTTCATACTTTCATATGAATTTTATCATTAACAACCCTCAGATGTACGTGTTGCTATTTCTGTGTTTCAGTGGAAAACCCGAAGCTCAGGCAGCTAAGGGGTGGCAGAGGGAGCATGCGCCCTCCTTCCTCTGATTTTCATCAAAACCACAGCTGCTGTTTCAGTGCCATGAGCCAGTCCTCCTCGTTCGCTGCCCTGGCCAGATCCCACATAGAAGTGGGGGTGGAAACAGAGGTCAGGCCTGAACTACCCAAACTTGGGAGGCCAAACAGGAAAGCAAGACCCACCAACAACATCTAGAAGATCTGTGGTTGTGTCCTTCAGAGACCAGAAAGCTGAGGAGATCGTGGTGGGCATTTTGGGGCTGAACCACTGAATGCAAAGTACTGACCAGCCAGCTATCCTGATGGAAGATCCCAAATGAATTAATAAACAAATTTCTTGGGTGGGAGGACTGACTTGGTGCCAGGCATTGGCTATGTAAGTGACACCGGCTTTCTCATTTATTCTGCCCAACGAGCCTATGAGATCAATACTGTCGTCTTTGCTGTCGGATTTGGAAACTGAGGCCCAGAGATGTTCCTGGAGTTGCCAAGGTCCATACCTGGTCAATGGCAGACCTGAGATTGGAACACAGGCCTGTCAGATGCCCCATCTGCCACTATTTGCCATCTGCACTATTCGGGTTTGGAAGAAGCATCTGAAGAAATTTGAACATTTTTCTTTGGGAGCCAAGTCAGTTAGTAGGTCCAGATTTTGTCAGGCAATATTAGTAGTTTTCATGAAGTGTTCAATTAAAGATTGAAAGCAAAAAAAATAATCCACAACCTTAAAAGAATATTCAGGGTGTTCTGAAATTGCCCCTGTGTTTTCCCCGCGAGGTGGACGTGACAGCTGGGGAGGGAATAGTATGATTTAATGGAAAGTCTGTTTGCTACAAAGTTTTGAAATAAGTTGAGTATTATTCTAGGTTAATAGCCATTAGGTGAGTTATGACTAGATACTAGAATAAGAGAACAAAATTGTTGCTATTCAAATAAACTATGTTGCCTGAAATCTATGAGAGTCTATGGAAAGAATCCCTGATTCCTTAAGCAGCCCTTTCTAAAGGAGCTACAGGTTTTAGAGAGCATTCCAAGAAGACACAAAAGAAATCCTAAGGGCTTCCCCAGTGCTACCTTTGAACGTTCCATTGGCCTTCGGTTACCATTCTGAGACGGCAGCATCTGAATTTGGGTAGATATTACCATTTTTCCACAAATTGCCTCAGATGAAAATCTAATTCAATTAAAAAGGATAAAGTCCACAGAAACCACAATGTCAAATATCCCAAGCTGTCAGCGATTGCTTCTATTTTCTTTGACTTCTTTTGTTTCAACCTGAGACAGCTAACTCTCTGGGCTTGTTCGAACTTCTCATCTGTCCACCTCTCTCTCAACACTGACATCCAGTTCGGCTCCTCTCTTCAGATCTGCTTAATACCATTTTGGGGACTAGGGTTCCCAGATGTGCTCCACCGAAATACCAGACCTCCAGCTAGGACCGTGGGGTGAATTTTCTGTAGAACCCCACCCCCCACGGCACATTATTAAACAAAACACATCGTCAGAGGGAAAACTTGCATCTGGATTACTTTATTGAAGCCCAGTGGTAATACCAAGGATGATGAGAACTTAATTGACCAAGAGGGCTCCCTGAAGCAGCTGAGGAGCTGCCCTACAGAGAATGCCTATTTCTACCTTCACAGCCAAAGGGGAAGACATTTTCCTGGCAATTTTTGAATAACCCTTTTGTCCTTAGCTCTCGTCATCAAAGTTTTAGAAATGTTGAAGTCTAACCTCACAGAGCCTAGCCATAAAATGGGAACATTTAAAAAAATTACATTAAAAAATAAAATTTACATGACCTATTTTTATATTTTCACTAGACCGCACATTAAAATATCAGTTTGTCCAGTTCAACTCAAGGCATGTAGCCACCAAGGAGACAATGGGCCTGTGGTTCCCCAACAAAAATGTTTCCTTCACTGTCCCTGATCTTGGAAAAGAGCTCTCTTCCTATGGTAAAGACTGCCAGGGTGCTGATGTCCCAGCCAGTAACAGTCAGGAACTCTGTTTCTTTTGAGAATTTGGCTCTTCTTGGAGTCATGTCATGCTCTTCTTCACCTCCCTGTGCACGACTCTCTGCTTCTCTCCAGGGTCGGGGGTTCTGAATTTTCCTCCAGCACTCCCTGCTTCCCCTAGTGACTGATGAAGGTTTTGGCATTTTGCCTTCCGAATTTTCTGAGAGCTTGTCATGGATCAAAACAGCGGTAACTATTTTATTTCATTTTCTAAATCATTTAGGAGGACAATGGAATGGTTTTAATTTGATTCACCCATAACCTTATTATTTTCCAGTAGATTTTTTTTCCATTGCCTTGTTTGGCAAGGTCCTTGATTTGCCCTTGGCTAATTCAAAGAAGAAGAAAAGGAGATGTTTACAGGTGTCCTTAATCTCAAAGTTGATAATAAACTATGTAGTTGTTAAATATGCTTGTTTTGCTGCCAAGGGCAAAATAAGTAAAGATGTTTGCTTGGACGGAGAGAACTCTACATTTCTAGTCTTTTCTAAATCTTGCCTGGATCTGGGGGGCATTAGCACATTGAAGAAAATCTTTAGCAGTGACTCAAGGCCTCCAGGCCCAAGATCATCCTCATCCTACCACTTCATCACTGCTTGTCTGGGCCAGGGCTCCGAGAAGAAGCAAACTAGGAAAGGGCTGACTTATTGAAGGAAAGCAACGGAGGCCGATTGATTGAATGAAGTAAACCTTTCCGAGATAACATAAATGATTTGAGGGGAGCTGGCTATAATCCAAGGACTTATTATTATTGGTTATGTTAGTCATTGCTTACCTATTTGCATTTTCTGTTCGGTTTCTTTTAGGATATACATATTCCTCCAAATTTCAGAGGCCATGTTCTTCTTGGGCAGACCAGCTACGTGGACGGACTCTGCCCACTCTTTGAGTCTCCCCGTTGCTGCTTTGCCACCCTCTCTTCTCTCACTTAGCTCCAAGATATCCAGATGAAACATCTCTGAGAAGTGCTTCAAGATGGGGCCCGAAGAATATCATAAACTAAGGAAGACTCTCTTCAGAATTTTCCAGCTCTTTTCTAAGTCTTCAAAGTGAGTAAGACGCAGTCTCACTGGCAACATCCTACAGTCCGGTGGGCATGTAGATTTGCATAATCTTGCTGGAAAGCTTTTTAAGACTATGTATCAAGAGGTTTATTGCATTTGTACATTTTGTCCAGATAATTCTAACTTTGGAAATTTCTCCTAAAGAAATAATCTGAAATGCCACAAGAATTTTATACATCAAGACGTCAACTTGTCTGTCTTGTGGATAACTTGTTAAAACAGAGCCAATAAATAATGGGTGCTAAATCAATAATTATTCACTGACAGAATGATCATATGTGCATCTGATGAGAATCAGTCCTCTTCCCTGGCTATTAAGGGTGTGGCTGAGGAGAGCTCATTTTATTTGGATCCACTGGGAATATGCTAGTGGCAAGAAAGTCTCTTAGCAGAGGGGATCCATAAGGCAAAGGAGTGCAGTGGTGAAGGTCTGGTGGGGGTAGGTGCGAGGACAGGCTGAAGATGATCATTAATAGCGGGCTAGGAGCAGAATCTAGGGTGAAAAGCCAGGACCTCAAAGGGCCGAGGGGAGGGATCTGAACAACTCGCCGGAGTGGCAGCCAGCTGGCTGCACAAGAAGGCTTTGGGGGGCACTCCTAGCAGGGTCACAAACAGGTTAGCCACCTTACTGCAAGGACAGTGTCCTTGCCTGGAAACACGGCTGGGACTTCGTTTATAGAAACTGATTAAGGAATAACAAAATTTGAAAGAGTAGAAAAATTAATTAGCTCAGAAAAATGAATCCCAGGCTTATATCAAATTCTACTCCCTTAAACTTCCCAAATTACTCCAGCGCGCTCTTTGTATGGGGTTTCGTGATCATTGGCTTGAGTCTTGAATAACTTGTGCTCAGTACTTCCCTAGACTACTAATTGTAAACTGAGCTTGCCTTCGACAGAATGGTTTTTTCCCTAATTTTGTGAGACCAATCGCATGAAAGAAAAGGCAGACAATAAAATCATGCTTCAAATGCCAGCTACGTTTTTTGAATAATTGTAAGTTGATATATTCCTAACTCCTTCTGGGTTCCAAATTGTAATTTCTCAAAATAGTTCTTAATCTCAACTCTTTCTCTCTTGTTCTTTCTGTCACACACCATGACCACTTTTTCTCCTGAATTTTTAAGACCTGTCATCTGAATCTCGGGTTTTTTCCGTATGTTTATGTCGATTGCTCTTGTCTAAAACTGTAGGCTCTCAGATAGACAACAGACACTGTGTGTCGTTTGTACCTCTGTCCCCCATTTTAGAGCAGAAATACGTTCTGCATCATCGCGAAGATAATTTTAATAATTCACTTCTCCTTCTCTGGCAACCATACCTTAATGACAAAATTCTGAAAATAATTTTCAGTTAACTTTTACTTTAAAATACTAGGTGTCAGAGGCTCAGTCAGTTGAGCATCTGCCTTCGGCTCAGGTCATGATCCCAGGGTCCTGGGCTCGAGCCCCACATCGGGCTCCTTGCTCAGCGGGGAGCCTGCTTCTCCCTCTCCCTCTGCCTGCCGTTCCCCCTGCTTGTTCTCTCTCTCTGTGTCAAATAAATAAATAAAATCTTAAAAAAAATACTAGGTGCTAGAGAGTCCTTTTAAGGGGTTGTTGGGAAACAATGCAAACATTTGTCACCACTTCCCAAAGGTGGGAGGTGTATTAACGAAAGACTAGCAGAGCTGAACAGTGTTAGTATCGTCTTGTGCAAAAGTGATTCAGTCGGTGCGGCTCAGCAGCAGGAAAGAGTAAATCTTTCCTTTGATGAATACAACAGCCACTGTTGTTTCTGCTGTGCCTCGCTGTTGAGAAGTTGGAGGATGACTTCATCACCTGTGACTCACATGGAATGCACCCTTTCTGTCCAGCCCCTGTGTTCCAGTAAGATTGCAACTTCCAGATTCTTGACAGTGACGAGAGCCGAACGCAGGCATATAACCGTGTACCAGGCGTCAGAGTATTTAGGCTCCCTTTTTAGCAGAAGTTGCTTTAGACAAATTTTGACTTTGATCAAGAATGGCAAGGGGCGCCTGGGTAGCGCAGTCGTTAAGCGTCTGCCTTCGGCTCAGGGCGTGATCCTGGCGTTCCGGGATCGAGTCCCACATCAGGCTCCTCCGCTGGGAGCCTGCTTCTTCCTCTCCCACTCCCCCTGCTTGTGTTCCCTCTCTCGCTGGCTGTCTCTCTGTCACATAAATAAATAAAATCTTAAAAAAAAAAAGTGAGTTTTAGAAAAAAAATTTGGTGTTGTGAAATCAAGGAGTTTTCAATGAGAAAAAATCATGTGCTAAAAGACAGCAGCAAAATGGCATCAACTAGTGATCCTGATAAGGAGATGAGGTTTCTTCTTTCTGAGGAAAGATCAGGCACAGAAATGTTAAAGTCAAGCTTTGCCTAGTGCACGATTTCCTTGCCCAACCCCGACTGATAAAGTAGTCAACTGGCCCTGGGGCCGTGAAAGAGCCAATTCAACTATTAGTTGCTTTACTGTGACAATAATCTCAATGAATTTCAGACCGGACGGTGCTTTGTAATTTACAGAGAACTTTTATATTCTTTATCTCCCTTGATCCTAATAGTGATCCCTTGTGATGGGCAAGGCTGATGTTATTCCTATGACCAGGTCTAGCTCAGTGCCTGCTGCGTGCGTACCTAGTTACTACTAAATAATAATTTATAGAATTGAAGTTGTTGAATCCCCATTTATCATATTAGGAAAGAGTGTTAAATGGTTTCCCCAAACTCAGCCATACCAGATGAAACTGCTAGAACTTAAAGCCGTATCCTGTGCAGTGTGCCCAATGGTCTTGCCATTGGTACCCAGAAAAGCACTTCTTTTCCCCAAATGACTGTTGATACCAAAACAAGCAAGCTATTCCTGGTGTCACTCGGTTGTGAAAATTAAAACAATCTGGAGAATAGGCTTAGGTTTAATTAGCTACATACAAAAGAGAAAAAGAAGAGGGAGTGGGAAGGAGCAGAAAGATGATAAAAGCATTGGGTGTGGATCAGAATATATTTAAAACAAATACAATAAAACTTATCCTGTAATCAGTAAACAGCAATATAATTAGAATTTTTTTTCCTATTTACTTCCTTTAACATGCAATGGGGGGAAATGAAAAAAAAAAGTCAAGGACTCAATCAAACAGATGGTTCTGGAGTTATTATTTTCCCCTTGATGTTGTTTACAAGAAGAAGAGACTCCTTTAACGAAACGTGACTCACAAGTTCTGGTGGTGAGACCAGCAGTTCTCTATGGGAAAGAGAGAGGAAAACAGCAGGAAGAGAATCAGATCATAAGCTTTTATTATGCACATTATTATGCCTCATTAATTAACCCAATCACTGTCCTGGTGACGTCCTGGGCTCACTTCACAGGAAAAAATTAGTTTGGATTGCCAAGTTAAATAGACAATTACAGGAAGATCGAATTATGCCTACATTGCGTTCTGTCAGGGCACCAAGCCAAAGTCATGTCAAATTCATAAGACTGGAATATCCTCACTAAAAACAGCCCTGAAGAACCCACGTCACAAGCTGTTTGACGTCTACACAGAGGATGTATTGATCTTGCCTGAGCTTCCTTTCTCAGAATCGCATAATAGGCCAGGAGAGAGGCCTTTCTGAGCATCTTACCCTCCACCACACACCAGCTGGCTCGATCCTTTGTTATGTCCAATAAACCACATTGTGGCGGGGGAAACACCCCCACCTCGTGAGCTCCTGTCCCCCATCCTGGCTGGCAGCTGTCTCAGCCCTGTAGGGACAGCTCGGACATTTGAAGAGAACAATGGGAGCTCCTCCTGTAGGTTTTCCATAGTGGAACCCTTGTTCTGTCCATGATTTTGAAGGAACGTTTTCCATGGGAGGGAGAATGGCCACAGTGGCGTAAAGCACACACTAGATTTTCAGGAGCCACCATCTTGGAACGTCCGAACTCCCCAGCACCAGAGCCAATAAGACACTGGATAAGAACAAAATTTTCAAGTAAAGTGATATTTATCAGTGGTCTGGGGCTCACAAAAGAGCAAAATGTGGTTTGCAACCACTAAAGAGTGGGAAGTTTCCATGCCTGGATGCAACCTGGAGAGAAAGCTGCTCCCTGATTCCCATCATAGGACGCTCCTTCTTTGTAATCAGAGGTGTCTAAACCTTTTCCATGTTCCTTCCCTTTTAGGCAGAAAGTCCCTACGTGTTGAGTATACCTTCACAGAAGTTTTGCCATCTTTACCCTGGGAAGCAAAAGTTCTAAATCTGTCCTTATGATCATTCACCTATTGGATGGGCCTTCACTATGCATTTATCAGTCACAAGATACTTTTTGGGCCCTGAATGATCTATTTTCTCAAAGGTCTTCCAAAACAACTAGCCTTGCAGATTGAAAACCTTAAACGTTGCTGTTCCCTCCGGAGTCTATGCTCGGTCCTTTTCTCGTGTTTCTCTTTGCACTTTCTTCGGATGGCCTCCTGTGTTTTCGTTGCCTCGACTACTGCTTGTTGATGCCCTCCAAGTGTGATTTTACCAGCCCAGACTTTTCCCTCTCTTTCTAAGATTTGTTTTTACTGTTTACTCTAGACATCTAAAGGGTATCAGAAAACTAACTTCATCTAGGGGTGCCTGGGTAGTACAGCGGTTAAGCATCTGCCTTAGGCTCAGGGCGTGATCCCGGCGTTCTGGGATTGAGCCCCACATCAGGCTCTTCCGCTATGAGCCTGCTTCTTCCTCTCCCACTCCCACTCCCCCTGCTTGTGCTCCCTCTCTCGCTGGCTGTCTCTATCTCTGTCGAATAAATAAATAAAATCTTTAAAAAAAAAAAAAAAGAAAACTAATTTCATCTAAACTTAATTGCCCCCCTCAGAAAAGCTGCCCCTTTCATGTGCTCCCCTTCCCAGGGCATGGTGGTTTGCCTTTCTCGGGTCTCACCATTTCTTTTCATCTGGATCACTGTCGTCTGTCTTGTGGAGTAGAGCTCACCAAACTCTACTCACCAGCAACACACATCTCTTGTGCGTGTGCCCAAATCCTCAGTGAGGCCCAGGGCCCTTGCAGAGTGTATGCCATTCTCTGTGGTTGGGCCCCTATTAACTTTGCAGCCCGAGCTCATATTTCACTCAGGATTCGAATCTCACATGTTAGCCATTCTGAATTTCTTGCAGTTGCCAATCACATTATGTTCCCTCTCACCTACGGGCTTTCATTTTACAGTCATCATTGCCCATGCTGCCCCTGCCACCCGGGATCACCTTTTCTCAGGTGATTCTCCTAGTGACTTTTCAGAACTCCACCCAGGGACTGCTTCCCCTGGGCCACTGCTGTCCCTCTGGGGCTGTCATCACTTCCTTCCCTTCCTGTCTGCGTATATGCTATCCCATCCTTCCAGAGATGGAGTTGGTTTCCTTCCCTCTTGTGATTCTCTATGAAGCAGAAGTGACTGAGACTTCTCAGCCCAGACTTGCACAGGCCTGGCAGCTGTCACATTCTACCTCTGAAAAAGCCAGGTGACATGTATGTTTGCTCCCTGAATCCCAGGCTGGCCCATGGAGAGGCCACATGAGACAAGGAACCCAGACAACAGTGTGAACTCAGGGGCCAGCCAAGTGACTCCTGTCAAATTGTCCCAGTCTTCTCCCACAGGTCAAGTCATTAAGTGGATATCCAGACACTGTGGAGCAGAGAAAAGCCATTCCTGCTGTGTTCTGTCTGAATTCTTGTCCCACAGAACTATAAGCAAATACATGGCTGTTCTTTTCTCTCTCTTTTTTTTTAAATTTATTTATTTATTTATTTATTTATTTATTTATTTATTTAGAGAATGAGTGCCCCCGCACTGGCCACACATAGGGGGAAGGGCAGAGGGAGAGGGAAAGAATCTCAAGCAGACTCCATGCTGAGCTTGGAGCCCAACTCGAGACCTGATCCTCCGACCCTGAGATCATGACTTGAGCTGAATCCAAGAGTCAGATGCTCAACCAGCTGAGCCACCCGGGCACCCCAGTGCCTTTTATTTTCATGTATGGAGCTCCGAGAGGCCTTCTGCAGTGTAGATAACTTAAACACCTTCCGAATCTGGCATGGGCACTTCTTCTATAACCCTTAGAGCCTTTGAGGGCCTACTATCATACTGCCATTTCCAAAATGGTCTGCATTCCTCCCTTGCCCCAGTTTTCTTTCTTGAACCATGCTTGTCAATGGTTGGCAGAAGGTCTTCTTGAGGAGGGAACTGTCTTCGTTTTCAAAGACAAGTTTCTGAGTCCCTGGTGGTGAAGGATGAGGCTTTGGAGGCAAGATAAGGCTTCTGAGGAGCCTGGCTAACTGAGTCAGAATCTGTATGGGAAAAAGAGAGTAATTTGTTCTTAATGACAGGGAGGTGCAGGAGGAGACATTGAGAGAGAGAAAGAGAGCAAGTGAAAGGGAAGAGGGAACTCAGAGAGGACCCTGGGAGGTAAGGGACCGTGTGGGGAGGTAGCTGATCAATACTGTCTGCTGGGGATGACTAAGGCACGTTTTAAACTGGAAGAAACTAATGTACAACTTCAATTTGCTCTAGGTTTTGACATGCCATGTAAAATTTTTCTTCCTCTCCTGCCCATCTCCCCACCACAAAACCCCCTGTAAACCTTACTGTTGTCACAAGTTTCTGTGTGAAGGGGATATTTTCTGAGTCATGGGATATAGCACGTATCGGAGACTAACAGTCAGAGGTGACCTGAGAATATAACCCCCGAAGAAAATCACAGAAACCCAGAGAAGCGATGGACAATTGCAGGGCATGGAATTGGAGGTCCGAGCTAAAGTCATCTGGATCCCAAGGGGCCAGGAGAGCAAAAGACTTGTGGACTATTGGTCACCTCTGTATTCCTAGTATCTAGCATGGTGTCTGGAATATTGCAGGTGTGGGTAAGCATTTGTTGAATACACGATTGAATAAAAGAAAGAAAGAGTGAATGAAATGATTTAAAGGATAAAGTATGGCTCCTTTAGAGGTTGTGTGCCATGGCAGAACACCATGAGATCCCACAATCTATGTTTGAGTCTCACTTCCTCTTATGCAACCTGGGGAACATTGCTTTCCTAATTCAGCCTATTCACCTGGAAAGTGGGATCAAAAGTAATGGCCCTCTCACAAAATTTTAGCAGACACCCAATGGAAGCTCCTTCTTCATATTGGCCAAGACAACAGCAACTTGGTGTACAGGAAATAAGGAAGTTTGCCTAGTACCATAGGTGGGAAGGAGAGAGTGGAAAGTGCTATGGGAGCAGGACATGTGGTTGAACACAGGGTTGTTTCCCAACCTTGTTACCAGCAATTTGGTCATGTTCATGTCATTTCCCTTCTTGAGTTCTTCCCAAGAATAAGACGTGGGAATGGTTGCTGTTTTTGTGTGTTCCCATTTTTGAGGTTCAAAGACTGGGAGATAGAGGGACATGGGAATAAGAAAGGATAACAAAATTTGATAAGTCATCTAAAAAGATGAAAAGCCAAGAGAACTAACATTAGCCACTAAGAGTGATTGAAAGAAGCAGTGTGTCCATGGTTCTTCTTTGATTGTTGCAATGGGGTCAAAGAAAGTAAAAGAACAGCGAAGATTTTGAGTTGTTGAGTTACATAAATTCTGAACCCAATGCAGAGAATGCATTCTCTTTCCAGACTGGACTTCTCCCTTGGCTATCTCCCATCAAATAAGAGAAGCAATGTCTCTGCCGGCTGATAAGCAGCAGGCACACTTGGTTCCCTCTTCTCTGTTCATTGCATCTGCCCTTCCATAGTCAAGTGGCCCACATTTCCAGTTTCTTTCCCCTACAGAATGGTGGTGAGAACCCCTTCACGCATGGTTGAGATGCCAAGAAATATTCCACAGCATTACGTGGATTTTGATCTCTGGTCTTTTGTGGCATGGAAAATGAATTTCGCTGATTTCTGCTGTAATCTTTATTTATTTATTTCTTCTTCTGGTGACCTTGGGTTTAATTTGCTCTTCTCTCTGGTTATGTTCAAGGTGAAAGCCAAGATCATTGATGTGAGACACTGCTTTTCTAATAAAAATGTTAAATACTCTAAATTCCCCTCTAAATACAGCTTCACTGGCATCCTACGCATTTTAATGTGTTATGCTTTCATTTTCATTCAGTTCAAGCTTTCTATTTCTCCTCTTGATTACTTCTTTGCCCTATGGGTTATTTCAAGTCTGTTAGGTAATTTCCAAATATGTGGAGACTTTTCCACATAACTTTCTGTTATTGATTTATAATTTACTTCCATTGTGGTTACAGAACATTCTTTGTATGATTTAATTCCTTTTAATTTATGGAGACTTGCGCTATGGCACAAAATACGACCTATCTTAGAATATGTTTCATGTGCCCTTGGAAAGAGTTTTTATTCTGTTGTTGCTGGGTGAGGTGTTCTATGAATGTCCGTCAGGTCAGCTTGATGAATGGTGTTCAAGTTTACTATATCCTTATTGATTTTCTGTTTCTGCCATAAGTTATTGGGACAGGACTGTTGGAATACCTACTATAATTGTGGATTCATCTATTCTTTCACTTTGCTTTTTATCAAATTTTGCTTCATGGATTTTAAGGTTCTGTGCATAAACATTGGGGAATGTTACGTCTTCTGGATGAATTGTCCTTTATTAATTACAAAAAGAACCCTTTATTTGTAGGAATAATCCTTGCCCTGAAATCAACTTTGTCAGCTATTCATTCAGCCACTCCAGCTTTCTTTTGATTTTCCTTTCTTTTAACCTATTTGTGTCTTCACACTTAGAGTGGATTGATTATAAACAGCATAGTGTTGGATCTTGCGTTTTATATTTTAACTGACCATCTCTGGTTTTTAATTGAAATGTTTAGGCCGTTTGTATTTAACGTGATTAAAGATGAGTTTAAATCTGCTGTTTTCCCAGTTGTTTTCTACATGTCTCATCTGTTCTTTATGTTTTCTTATTTTTGGCCCTCTTTGGTATTGAGTATGTTTTTATTACAATATTTTATTATATCACATATTAAATTTTATATTTACATTATATATATACTATAGTGTATTTGCTTTAAATGGTCAATTATCTTTAAAGTTCTACCTTAGGGATGCCTGGGTGGCTCAATCAGTTAAGCGTCGGCCTTCCACGCAGGTCATGATCCCAGAGTGCAGGGATCGAGTCCCACATTGGGCTCCCTGCTCAGCAGGGAGCCTGCTTCTCCCTCTACCTACTGCTCCCTCAGCTTGTGCTCTCTCTCTCTGACAAATAAATAAATAAAAACTTTAAAAAATAATAAAGTTTTACCTTAAATCATGAGAAAAATGTATAATTTTCTTCTCCTTTGTGGAAATACATAGACCCGTTTGGTATCATTTTTCTTTTGCCCAAAGGATGTCCTTTAACATTTCTTGTACTACCAGCCTGCCAGTGATGAATTCTCAGTTTTTATATGTGTGCAAGCATCTTTATTTTGTTTTAGTTTTCAAAAGATCTTTTTGTTGGATACAGAATTCCAGTTTATTAGGTATTTTTTTCTTTCCATGTTTGTTTGTTTGTTTATATTTACTCCTGTTAGTTTTTTTTTTTTTAAGATTTTATTTATTTATTCGACAGAGACAGAGATAGCCAGCGAGAGAGGGAACACAAGCAGGGGGAGTGGGAGAGGAAGAAGCAGGCTCCCAGCGGAGGAGCCTGATGTGGGGCTCGATCCCATAACGCCGGGATCACGCCCTGAGCCGAAGGCAGACACTTAACCGCTATGCCACCCAGGCACCCCACTCCTGTTAGTTTTAATTTTGTTGGCTTAGACCTGGTATTTCAGCTCATAAGGATCATTCTGAAGTTTGATGACATTCTACCGTATTTGTTATCATTCTTAGATCTATGGCAACTGCAAATTTGTTGAGTACATTTTTAATGGCATGTCTAAAGTGTCCATAAAGTTGTTGAACAGAAAGAGGCCAAAATGCACATAACTTTAGTAAATAGTCTCTGCAAGTCAACACCAATGGACCAGCACTTTTCCATGTTTTAAAGATGTCCACATTTTTCTTACGTTGTTTCTCATGCCATCCCTATCTTTGTTCCTCGTACATAGTGTTTTGTTTTTGTTTTTGCTTTTTTGTTTTGTTTTGCTTGTTTTTTGGTTTTGGGTTTTTTTTTTTTTTTTTTTTTTTGCTCTGGCTGCTTTTAAGATATTGTCTTTATCACCGATTTGGAGCATTTTGATTCTGATGTGACTTGGTCTAGTTATCTCCATGTTTCTTGTGCCTGGGGTTCATTGAACTTTTTGCATCTGTGGGTATATGGATTTCTGAAGTTTGAAAAAATTTCAACCACTAGTTATTTCTTCAATTATTTGTTTCTGTCCCCTCCTACACTCCCCTCCTCTAGGGACTCGAATCTATTAGGCCATTTGAAGTGGTCCTTTTGCTCACTGGTGCTCTTCTCATTAAAATTTTTTTTTCTCTGTGTTTCATGTTGGATAGTTTCTATTGATGAGTACCTTCAAGTTCACTAATCCTTGCTTCTGCAATGTCTTATCTATTGTGAATTCCATCCCAGATATTGTAGTTTTCATCTGCAGAAGTTTCATTTGGGTCTTTGTTATGTACCATTCATGTTTTTGCCTAACATTTGAGCTTGCGGAATATGGTTCTAATAACTATTATAATTTTCTGTCTACTAATTTCATCTATTCTACTCATCTTTTCCATTTCTAGGTCAGTTTAAGTTAGTTGATTTTTCTCCTTATTATGGGTCACATTTTCCTGCTTCTTAGAATGCCTCATAGTTTTTTATTAGGTACATTCATTGTAAATTTTGTTTTACTGGGTGCTGGATATTTTTGTAGCACGACAGATATTCTTGAGCTCTGTTCAGTGATGTAGATAAGTTACTCGGAAACAGTTTCACCCTTTTGGGTCTCACTTTTAAGCTTGGTTAGCTGAGAAAGATGAATTTTCAGTTCAGAGCTAATTTTATCCTACTTCCGAGGCAAAGTCATTCTGGGTGTTCTCTCCCATGGCCTAGAGGTTGTGAGGTTTCCTACTCTGGCTGGAGGGAGTGCGAGCCACTCCCACCCCTGTGTTATGTTCAGGATGGCTCACTCTAATCCTTTCAGGGGGTCCACACACCCCAGGTATTTTCCTGTCACATTTATACTGAGCAGTATTCAACTGAAGACTCCCACGGTCTCTCTTTCTGCACAATGTTCTCCTTTCTGGCACTTGGCCTGTGAGCTCGAGCCGCTTTGTTCTCCCTGGATTTACAGGTTCTGTATCCTCAGCATAACTATTGGGTTCTGCCTAGACTTCCACTTCCTGGGGCTACAACCTGGAAATCCTGTCCCTTCAGGAAGTGGAGGTAATCATAGGACTCACCTCTTTTGTTTAGCATTTCTTAGAGATCATTGTCCTTTTTTGCCAATGTTGAAGGACTGAACATTGTTATTTCATGTATTTTGCCATTAATTAATTTTTTGATTAGGCTTTTATCAGGTGGAAAGATAAATCCAACCCCTATTATTCCATTTGAGAAGCAGAAATCCACTGGAATGTGAATTTGAGGTATCACTTGGTAGGTGTTGGTCACCCAGGATATGGACTAAATTGAACGCACCCTAAAACATATGATTTGTTTTGCTTTCTCTTCTCATCCTCCCAGTTTTACCATCTGGTTTGCTCATTGCCTTCCTCCGTTTTGTCCCAGACATTTTGTAACATCAATCTTGCTCCTCTGAGCTAGGAAAAGACCTCTTTGGAGCCCTCAAACTCCCCATAGATTCAGGAATTGGTGATGCTCCCCAGAGCTTATTAATTCAGTGGTTTAAATGAACCAATGATACCTAAATGGAAATATCTATCCTCTCTCCATCTGTCGATCCCCAAACATAGGTGTCAGTTGGCCTACTCATCCATGTAACACACAGAACATAAAATATTTGGTATATTGTCTCTCTGATTGACAGAGCTAGCTAATAGTGATATCAGCCAGCCACCATAACTTTAATTTCTAGCCTTCTACTGAGCATTTCTTTTGAGAACCTTTGTTATGGTCTAGGTTTTCTTTTTCAATAGTGTTGTGTCCTGCTGGGTGGGTAGATTAAGGAAAGTTATTTACAAGGCTGCTGTAAAGGTGCAGGTGAATGGGAAGCTGCTGTTTCACAGCATCCCTTTGTCAAGCACACTTGTAAAAGCCATTATAGAGCCTGTCTCATACTTGGGGGAAGAGGCAATGTCAGAGAGATGATGAAGATGCTGTCTGGAGCAGGGCACCTCCAATAACCCAAAAACATCTGTCACCAATATTTCTACTTCTCTTGGCACCTACAGCTTTCTTTCTCTTTGTGTCTGTTTCCTGTAGACGTTGTTGCACTTTTTTTTTCTCACCTCCTTAAAATAGAGGCATTCTGCAATAGGATTAGGGCATGTCTAAGAGTGCTGCTATATGACTTAAATCCTTGGCCTTACCATCCAATCCCACATTCTAGCAAAAACAATCAAGTCACATCATTTCTCATATCACTTCCAAAACGCCATCCTCATCTTCCTTTTCTGGAATACTGTCCTTCACTGTTTCATTATCACCCTGCAAACTTCTGGACTTCTTCCTAAATTCCGTATCTTACACTGCCCATTATTTGAAATTGAGGGAAAACTAACTGATGTGAAATCACATTATAGCTGATTTTCAGTAGCCAAAGCAAAGCCTTTAATGTGATGACCAACCTGATTCAAAGAACTCTGCATGAATAGTCATCCTACATTTTAAGGTTGGAAAAATCACAGGATAAAGAAGGAAAAAAAGCAATAAAAAAGCCCAGGGAAATTTTTTTTCTTTGAAAATAAAATGTTATATTTGGAAACAGTCCAATTTTATCTATTTTTTATTAAATTTTATTTATTTAGCCTAAAATTCCAGAAAATTCCCTAGTTTGAGCTCCCAAGTCACAGGAATCACTTGAAAACTGGCATGAATTGGTTTTCCTTGGGGTAGTGTGATGAAGGCAGAGAGTAAATCCAAACATTTGACCTCAGTCTTTTTGCTTCACACCTAAGGCTTATATCTCTGTGGTATTTGGGTCAAAATACCTGGGAAGTGATGTGAGATGAAGAGAGAGAGAATCTTCTCCCAGGCACAAGTGGGAGCTGTAGTGTACGCTAGAGTGAGAGTCATCCACACCATCCCCATGTCTGTCATTCGTGCACCCAACACTGCCTAGGGAGATGAATCAGCTGTCTGTTAGCTTCCTTTTGCACTTGGACTTTTAATCCTAGGAGAGTCTGTCCTGGTGAGTAGACTCCATTTCTCCTGGACAAGACTTGGGAGTCAACCAGTCAGAAAACAATGGAGGGGAGAGGTTAGTGGATGAGGTGAAGAGTAAATCTAAAATCAGATTAAATCCTGACTTCACCACTTTCTAGCTGTGTGACAGTGAATGTCAACAAAAACACTTCTCCCACAGCCACCACCGCCATGTTGGCTTTCATGTGGAGGAAACTGATGGTAGTTTGCAGAAATAGCCACACATTCTTTCCCTTCCCTGTGAGCACACCCCTTGCCATGTAAATTGGAGTACTCTTCTGCTCTGACTTGCGACTTGACCATGTGCTTGCTTTGGACAATGAGATGTTAGCAAACGTGGCACAGAGGCTAGAAAAACTCTTCCATGTTGGACTTGTTCTCTTTTGCAGCTCTTGGGAGTGATTTGATGCTGTGGGAAAGAAAGGTACTTCACAGAAGAGCTGGTGACCGGGACTGCCCTGATTACAAATTTCCTAAGTTCACAAGAGGACAGCAGTGCCTTAAATGCCATTTAGAGGAGAGAGAGAGAGAGAGAGAGAGAGAGAGGATGGAACTCATATTAATATTTCTTCCCCAGATTTGATAAATGCATTGTGCCAAAGTTAATATTTCCTAGGCAAATTCTTCCAGTTGACTTTAATTTCCCCAGCTATGAATTCTGACAGTGACTGACTTGCAACTCGATGTGGCTGAAGAAAACAAAATCTCCATCTGTCTTAATTCCATTCACTTTGTGGTACTCTTTGGTAATACAGGTCCACATTTCCTTCTCCAAAACACTTGGGGCTATATGTGTTTCTGAACTCAGAATTATTCAGACTTTACCAAATATCATATAATACTTCAAATGGGGTCTTCAGAACTACCCCAGAATCTAACATTTCTATTCTTGCAACAAAATATATGAATATTCATACTTGGTATGATACTTAAGATTTATAAGTCATATCAGTCAGTTGGGGTCAATATTTGTCACCAAATGCTTCTTGAATTTTGGATATGCAGATGAGGGACTGCAGATCAGTACACAGCTTGGAGTTCTAGGAATAAAAGTTTCCCTAGGACACCGCTCTAGAGCTGGGGAGAGTTTGTTTTCCGAATTTGGTAGGTGTGGGATCAGTGCTAGATAATCGTGTATGTTCGTTCACTCTTGAGACTCTTAGAAAAGGAAGGCATAGCAGATACTCAGAGTTGAACTAATGTACAGCCTTGAGCCTGACTGAGCTGCAGTTAGTCATTCTGGGGACATATAGCTCAGGCTACCTTAGTCACAGGAACCTTACTCTATTTAGGGAGGAAGAACCCTTCTGATTGAGACTCAAGCTGGTGTGGGGAGCTTGAACTTCCTAGGACTGTTGACTCATATTTTGTTTCTTTTATGGAGTCTAGGTTTTGAGGACATCTAATCTTTGAATTTTAATTTCTCCTTGGATTTGAATATGAAAGAGAGACTATAGTTGGACTTTAATTCTCTCAGTCTTGAAAATGTGTTTGGATGTTAACTTGGAAAGAATTTGATCATTAAACATTAGTGTCTCTCTGGGAAGGTTCTAATGGGAGAAGATTTGTGTTCAACTTTGGGGCTTTTTTTATATTTACTATTTTATTCTGCATTTTAGTGTTTGGATATCTTAATGTTTTCAATTAGCCTCGTTGCCAAGCCTCTGCTATGCTATGTTGGTATAGAGTTGACTGGAGCTGATTGGTCTGCATAGTATTTTGACCTATTTCATAGTCTCAGAACAAAACTGAAACTCTCCACCAGCGAAGTCAGGAAGATACACTGTGGAATTGGGGACAAAAGTGCTGGCTGTTAACCACCAAATAGGATTGTCACACCAGTTGGTGACAGTATGCTTAATATGGTGGTTAAGTCTGACATGTTAAGAGAACAAAAGTCTAGGAAATATTGGAGGGGAACACATTTTCCCAATAACTGTTATTTCCTCCATGTGGAAGGAGCTCAATCACGAACATTCTGGCCTGGCTCTGTCCCCTTTACTCATTTCATGTCAAGAAATATGGAGAAATATATCAGATTGGTAATTTTGAAAAGAATAACCTCGATATTCTCAACCCAGCTACTCCCTTCACGCCCTTGGGCACGACTTGCCCACAGAACACAGGTGAACTGGACTTCCTCAATCCAGCACCGCCATGGCTGGATGGTTAAGCTTCTCCAGTTCTGGGTTTCAGTACTACTATCTCTTTTTCTTTAGGTCACTTTTTATACTCAGCGTTAATGAGTAAAAAAAAAAAAAAAAAAAAAAAGTGATGTGTCAATCCTGTCAATCTTATTCTTGATTTATTTCTAAATTAATTCAGAACCCACAACTTGATTGCGAAGATGGATGCTATCAGTTGAGTGCCCTCAAAAATTTCAATATTGCGTAAGTTACTTCATCTCTCTGTGCTTACATCCTTGTCTCTGTAATGAGGATTTGTGGTGATGATTATATTAGTTGATTGTGTAAAGTGCTTATAACGTTGCCTCGCATGTAGCAAGGACTCAATATTTGCTATTATCATTATTGCCCTTGAATTTGTGTCCAATATGTGTGGAGCAATTAGCAATGTCATAGAAACCGCATAAGACAAAGATGCATGCCCAGTTACCAAGAAGTCTATTAGCTGGCCAAGAAGACAAATTATGGAGAACGGTAAGACACCTGTTATCATGTGTTAGACTTGCATACTCAGAGCTATGCAATGTAAGCATGACATTCGGAAGGAGGGGAAACACTCTCATAGCTCTTTGCTTCAGCTGCTTTGCTTGCACAGAGTTTGCTTAAACCCATATTATTGCTAATTTTCAACATACTTCTTCCACCAGATTGGAAACTGTTTAAGAGTAGAGATTATTATTCCTTTCTACATCTTCCATAGCACCCAGGATGCACACAGACACGCAGACACACATGTACCTTGAATAATAATTGTTTTAGGAGCAAAGGAGAAAGAACAAGTGAGGAAAAGAAGGAAGGAAAGAAGGAAAGATCTATTCGACTGGCTTGGATAGAGAGCTGAGCTGGGGATGCAGCCAGAGGCCAATTTTGTCAGACAAAGTGGACACATTCAGTAGAAGGAAACTGGGGCTGTGGCTCAGTGCTCATAGAGGACCCAGGTTCTATCTATAGGATCAAGTTTCAATATAAGAAGAAGCCTCGTTCTCAGAGGCTCAAGGCTTGGGTGGCTCCAAGCCTTCTCATGGGAGGATGTTAATACAATTGAGTGGCTCCCAAGCAGGCTGAGAGATACAGGAGAGCTACCAATTTTGCAAAATGTTTATTTGGGTAAAAGAAGGAACTAATGAATAAATCATTTTCAATCTCTCTAAAGAAAACCACTAGATAAACTGTAGGTATCTATTTTTAGATAAAAGTTGAGACTCCCCCGTGTATTGTCCATTGCTATCTAGTAATATTTTATACTTGGCACATGGACAATACACACATTTTCTTTAAAGCAGTATCACTAGAGTTCCCATATACGTCCTAGAATATACAGGACTTCCTCTGAAAGGTGGCCTGCTGATTTTGACTAACGACCCCACTAATGAATATCACAGAGACTACTAACCAAATCTTTTTTTATTTCCCACTAGAAAAGAAACCTCTCTTTTGCAGCTGACTGCTTTCCCTTAGCTCACACCGTGACATGGTGGACAGGCCAGCACAAAGCCAATGTAATGGTTCTTCTGGGCAACTCCACCGGGCCTCCCTGTCTCCGTGGGCAGGAACGGTGCTGGCCTGCATCCAAAAATGGCATGTCAACAACTGTCTTTGTTTGATGTTACTTTGCCATCAGTGGGTAATATTTCCTGGTGCATTAGAAAAGGATTACATCTTGATACACAGGCTTCCTTCTCCTTTTGATAGGCTTCCCAATTTGTCATAAACTGTTGGCAATTAAATAAGCATATCTTTTAATCATGACTGGCCTGGGAACAGTTTACACTAGCGATCCTAAGAAAAACCCACCACTCTTTCCTCAGTTAGGTTCCTTTCAGCAGAACTGTATTATGTTGGGCTTTGTTGTATTTCCTGCTTTGGGCCAATAATGGAGCTTTAGTGGCCCTTCCTTGTTTTTGAGAAGGATGACATATTTCCTGCCGCTCTTTCTACAAGCAGACAGCTGTGGAAACATCACAATAATGAACCAAACATCTTGTGGACAGCCAGGGCAGCCCCTAAACATTCGCTGTCCTTTTGTTCCTTGCTCTGGGAAATTTCTGCTAACATTTCTCATCCAAAGTCTCTTCCCCGGGCATCAACCACACTCTTTCCCCTTCCTCAGCCTACGTGGAAGGTAGCTCTTGGAATATTGTTCACTCTGTTGATTATCTGGACGCACGAACCATCTGGGGTACAATGATTTTATTCCAATGAGAGAGTCTTGAGGACATACAATGTACATAGATTAGGTAAATTTCAGACATAATACGACGTCACTTAATTCAGTTGGATACAAGTAAAGCTATAGATTGTGTTTGTGAATTAATTTTCTATCTTAATTCTCAGCGGAAACAGCTGCATATTTAGGAAACAGAACCATATTTTTAATACTTCCCTTGTACAACAGTATATCTCTCTAACCATTTATACTATTCTTTAGAATAAACTGGGGCTTGTCCAAATAAGTGAACATTTCCTTTTTTTCTGTCTTTGTATTGTAAAATGAAATAGGGAATCAGGAAACCAGACAAAACAGGTATAGGGGTTCATGAGTTATAAGATGAATGAATCTCCTTGTTACCATCACTCAGGTCAAGAAATAAAATTTGCTTCCACCTCAGAAGCCATCCCATGTGTCTTTCAACCCACAGGTTTTCTCCTCATCCCATACTTTTCTTTACAATTTATCTGCAGGGTAAGGAGTACATGCGTGACCTGCATATTTGCCTCACATCCTGTATTGCTGATTGCCAACACAAGGCCCAGCTCAGTATGCTCCTCTACTCATGGTATTTGCTGCAAAGTGGATCCGATGAGACAAATCCTGATCAGACTCAGGCTCTCTTCATTTGGTGGGACTAGAGGTGACGGTGCATTTTTACTACAAAAGGCATTTGATGTGTGGGTGTCTCTTTTTTGTGATGTGAGCAGCCATTGATGCTTGATGACTAGGTCCTTTGATATTTTCAGGGCTTACCTGCGGTATCACTCCAAAGTTACCATTTATTGGATAGGGAACTTTTATAAAAGAAACTGCTCCCTCATCTACTCGATGGTGACTTACTGGAACGGTCTACACTGAAAAGGTAGGGCAAATGTTTCATGTTTTAATAGCAGCATGAACTTATGGATGTAAACATATTTAATGGGTTTTAAGCCACTTCAATCATTACCATTCTTGAAGCACAAAGTGGAGGCTCTTTGGACAATGTGAGCCTCTCTAAGTTGATTCCTGAACCCTTCCATAGCTTTCTCAGTATCAAGTAAGATAATTTTGTATACTTCCTGTCTCCTGAAAGTTCTGGATTCTTTTAGTTGGCCAATGTGTTTCAAGATTACAATATGATCAATAAAGATGTTCACTGCTATTTGTTTGGTTGTTGTTTCTAAACTTCTTGAGTAGACAGAGCCAGGAAATAAATTCTCTTTCTCTCTAGCATGTACACACACACACACACACACACACACACACACACACATCGCAAGTTCATACTGATATATTAATACCTCTAATTCAAAATCAGGATGACTCGTTTTTACCCAACAGCTTCTGTATTATTTCTGCAGCTCCATTCTTCTACTCCAGGGGATCATACACCTTTAAAGTAAGGGACCAGATGGTAATTACTTTACCTTACAGGTCCTATGGTCTCTGTTACAAGTACTCAGTTTGGCCCTTGTGGCACAAAAGGAGCCAGAGTACAATAAGAAGTCATTTACACAAATAAAGGTGCAAGACCCATGAGCCATAACTGCCAACCCCCACTCCACATTGTAAGCCCTGGTTCGCAGACATAGGTAAAATCAAGATTAGAATATCCCGTCACTGCTCATTTACTTATTTCACATTCAACAGTCTTGGAATAATGTAATATTACTACCACCTGTACCCTTGATAAGAAGAGTTAAAAATAGGCTTTTCTAATGTACTACTCCTTCTCTCTTCCTTGTTTATAGTTGCACTCTGTCGACATTGTCGGTGCCTATAGCCAGTATGTGCTATACCCCTTCATTCTGTTGACCCTCACTCTTATTTTGCAAGTATCTACACATTAAATTCTCTTCTCCAGTGTGTGTGTCTCTAATCCTCTGGTTGTTTGAGGCTCATTTGTTGCCAAGTTCTTTAGGGAGGATCTATCAGGAGTAATATTTCCTGAGTTCATTCAGATTGATAATAATTTGGGGCACCTGGATGGCACAGTTGTTAAGCGTCTGCCTTCGGCTCAGGGTGTGATCCCAGCGTTCTGGGATCGAGCCCCACATCAGGCTTCTCTGCTAGGAGCCTGCATCTTCCTCTCCCACTCCCCCTGCTTGTGTTCCCTCTCTCGCTGGCTTTCTCTCTCTGTCAAATAAATAAATAAAATCTTTAAAAAAAAAGATTGATAATAATTTGTCTGTGCCCTTTATGCTTTTGTTCACATTTTCTTCTCTTCAATATCTGAAACACGTGACTCTATTTTCTCCTCTGTGGTCAAATAGCCTGTTGATGAACTAGTTTATTTCCCTTGTAAGGCACATGCTCTTTTTGCCTAGATGCCTATTTCAGATTAGATCAGATGCCCACACTGCTGTGACAATCAGCTCGAAGGAAGTTTATCAGAGAATGTTTTCAGGATTAACACCAGTTGGGGGAAGAGGGTAGAGAGGAAAGTTGGGCTGTGGTGGTCACAACCTGTAAGGAGCTCTATGTCTGGCAGTTGTCTCAAGCTGGGGAGAGGGAACTAGAATTTTTAATCCCAGAGTTGTCCAGTGTATGTGGGGTGTGCCAGAGAGTGGCTGGGACCTTGGGCACAGTGGCTTTTCTCAGCCAAGTAACTCACTGAAGAGGTAGGTATGAATGAGATCTGTCAAACAACTCTCTAGCCACTCGCAAAATTTTTCAAAATGAAATAAAGACTTCAGGCTCAGCAATTTTTCTAGAACATGCCTTGATATTGGCCATGCGAGGTCAAAATTCTCAGGGAGGTAGCATGCTCTTTCACTTTGTTGTTTCAAGCTATTTTTATTTCAGGAGATTTTCTTAACGTACAGTACTTAGTATTTATTTTACTCTCTCGCTTTGGTTTCTAGCATATTTATTTTACTCTCTCGCTTTGGTTTCTAGCATCAGTGACTCCTATTCTACCTGTATTGGATCTTTCTTGCTTTTCTTCATCTTTTTCACTAAGGTATTATCTCTTTTCCTAAAGGCATTATTTGTTATGTTCAGTAGCTCTTGTGTTTAGTTTAGTTTTCATTTTGGAAAAAAAAAAATTGTATTCTATTTCTAATTGTTTCCTGAGTTCTGTAAATAAATCTACAAGTTTTTCTAAGGCTGAGTTAAGTTTTGCTTTCTTTTATTTGAGTCTCTCTTTTGTTTAAGATAGAAGTTAATAGTTTATTCTGTTCTGGGCATATCTTCTTGGCATAATTCCATTGCCTTTAGGGATGTTATTCCTTATTATCTTTTTTTTCTGCTTATAATTTCATATAGAATTTAACATCATGTCTTTTCTGTGTTCATTTCCATGTGAAATGAATTTTTCCCAACTTCTAGAAAGAAGTGTGCTTCAGGGAAGCTTTTCCTACCTCTCTATCATTTTCTCACAGAGTTAAAAAATATAGTGGCTTGCTTGCTCACCTTTCCTGATTCATTTCCCTTTCACCACTTTTATCTGGACCTCCTATTACTTCATCCACATTGTCCTTATCCTTATAAATTTTTATTTCACTCCCAGGAGCTTCTCCTTTGTGTGTGGGTCTACCAGTGAGGGAGATTTTGTGGGTCAGTTTTGAGAATTCACTGGGGTCTTACAACTCCAGCCCCTTTAGTACTTACCATTAATTCACTATAATGTAGGGGAAAATCACTCTAGCTTTCCACTTCTGGTCTAAAATTGGCCCATGACACTTCCCACTGCACTATTTTGAATTCTCCTCTCCTGAAAAGGTGACTCGAATGCCCATACCACGCAGGTCTTGTGGCTGCTGGTAGTTTGTGCTCATCCTGATTGAGGACTGTGGGTATAACTTGTCATCTAGTCTTATTTTTAAATATCTTTCTCGTGTTTTTGGTTTTGCTATCTAGTTATTCTAGCTTTTTTCACATTGGGATTTGGAAAGATTGGAAAACAATGCAGCTGATACCTCCACCCTCCCTCCAGAATCACATTTTAATTGGTTTCTTAGAAGTTAAGGGCAAGTCACAGGCCAAATAGAATATGAATGTAGCAAAAGTGCAAGAAGAAGTCCATGGCAGGAGATGCATTTTATATTTCATTAAAATGCAAGTACCAGGCCTCACGTTTTTACCACCAATCCTTTTGTAAGTGTCTCATTTCCTGGGTCAAATTTACGCTCTTACAAGGCATGGAAGAATGGTGTCAGCCACGAATAAGTTGCTGCTCTCCTGTTGCACAAATCCAGGTTCCACTCTGGCTATGCTGTGGATGGTTTCTCTGAATGTGGGTAAATTAGTTTAATTATCTGAGCCTTATCTAAAATTCAAAGTAATAATCACCTTAGGAATTCCATTTCCCCAGGGTCATCCTTATCATCTCTCCCTCCTGTCATCCCCTCCCATCCACTAATACATACAAAAATTCCAATTGATATTACTCTATACATATCTCTGCGATTTGCTCACTTTTCTCCATCCCCACCCTTGCTGTTACCTCCTCTCTAATGCAAACTATTGTCTTCTGTTGCTTGGCCCAGTTAAACACTCTCCTAAATTACCTGCCAGAATCTCCTCTGGCCCCTCTCCCACTCATTCCTGAAACTCAGCCAGAGTAATTTCAAAACATAATTTTGTCAACCTCTTCCTTAAATAGCACTGGCTACATGAACTTTTCTCTTAAAACTCATCAGTCTTCTCATTGCTAGTAAGATTTAGGCAGAACTTGTTTTAAACTGGAAGGTCTGACCTCTGCCCACCTCTCAAGGGTATTTTGCATTGCTCTCTCCATTAACCGTCTTCATATCTGTCATGCCGTTCTACTTTCTGTTCCTCACTGTCACCGTTTTCCCTCTCCTACCAGAGACCTTGTGCATGCTGTGTCTCTTCTCGAAACGTTGTTCTCTCCCTATTTCACCAACTCAGCATTTGATGGCTCCTCATATCCCCACGTTAAGTATCAGTTCCTCACGGAAGCCTTCCCTGCCGTCCTGCGTACAGACCTCATAGAGGACCAGGTAGGTCTCCTTCAGAACGTGGAACAGTGATTTACGAAAGTGTATAATTAATGCCTCTTTACTCCATCAGATCTTAAGCTCCATGAGGACAGGGAGATTTTTCGTTTACTATCATAGCCCCAGCACAATGCCTGTGCATAGGATTTGGAACATTTTGGCTAAATGAAGACTTGAATGAACAAAGGCTTTTGAGATTGTTGCAAAGATAAGAAGTTTTACTTGTGTTGTGAGTTGGCCTAAGCTACTTCATTGCAGGCAATACTTATGTTCTTCTAAGCAGATCTCGGAAGCCACCAAGTTGCTGGGGGTGAGCAGGTCAGTTGCTTCCTTCTGACCTCACCAACAAGTTATAACAAAAGCAAGTCTCAGATCACCTTTTGCCACAAAACCAACCAACCAACCAACCAACCAACCAACCAACCAAACAAGCAAACAAACAAACATGATGGAGTTTCATAGCCCTCTGCACTTCCTGGCGATGTAAGAAAAAAGAACTGCTGGAAAGAAACAAAACAACAGTCTGCCTGACTGAAGATTCTTAATCCCTATATGACATTTAGGGAGAATTTCCTTCAGCTTGTAACAATTGGACCGCTGGGGATCCCAGAGCTCTCTGAACTATCCGAAGTCAGAGTGATCGCCTTAAAGCGAACCCACCAGAGCCCTAACACTTTTTCCAGTGCTGACTGATTTCTTTGTCTGGATTATCACTCCTGTAAAGGTTCAGAATTCTAAGATAAAAGAGTGCAATAAAGAATAAAACAGCTCCTGTGTGTGTGTGATGCTGCAGGAATAAAGCAAATGAGTAGAAAGGAACTTCTCTCATTGAAAAAAAATTCTAAGTCATTGTTCCCTGCCCTATAATGGTAGCTCCAAACAATTGAGATAATTATGATTTATAATGAACATTCCCGGAGCACCTGAAGGCTGAAGTTTCTTGTGCCCACAATGAATGAGTCATTATAACTTGTTTGTTTAATACTGGGAGGAAAACAACAAGATCATATCTCTCTCTCACACTAATGATAAGGTGACACACACTTAATCAAAAAAAAAAGGGCAGTGAAGTAATTCAAAGAGGTCAATTTTCAAAGGAATCATTGACAAGTGTTCTCTTGCTACCACAAAAACAAATTTCAGGAAAAGGATATAATAATCATTCATATTAGATTAGTGGTTCAAAATGGAGTGATTTTGCCTCCCTCAGGGACATTTGATAAATCTGGGGACATTTTTGGCTGTCACCACTGGGTGGGGTGCTCCTGGCATCTAGTACGGGGAAGCTAGAGATACAGACAAGTACCCTGGGTTGCACAGGACGGCCGGCCACACCAAGGAATTAGCTGGGGAGCTGACGTATATATTTGTCGAAGCCCATTTTGGGCTCTTATTTTGCTGAAGGAGAGGGCTCTGGGTGAGAAAAAGACTAAGTTATGGACGCGTGAGAGACCTACCTCTTTTGTTTCTTCACTTGACTTGGTCTCTGTGTGGCAGGCTCACAACCCCAAATAGTGTCTCTGAAAGTCAGTATCAGAAGGAAGACAGGTCGGGTATGGGAAGGCCAGAATGTGTGTGTATCGGTACCCTATATTGTCACTAATTTCAACTTGAATAAGGACAAGTGACAGTAGAGATTATCCACTGAGGCCGTAGCAGAATGGAGACATTTCGAAACAATTTCTAAACCCAGATTTGGGACGCATCATCTCTGAAGTGCAAATGTCCTTTTAGGAACAATGAATGGACTATTTCCAATCAAGACTATTTCAGAAAATGAATATTATAATCATGATGAATATATGGGGGGAATATAATGGCAAATTAAGTTTCAGGTCAGCTCTGATGGGGAGATTTGATCATCCTCCAGTCCTTTTCCGATTTCCGTTTCCATATCGTCTCAGGTCCAGATGGCAAGTGCAGCCCTCCTTATCGGGTATGTAGCACGGGGCACAGAGAAGGCTGCTGAACAAGAAGGAAGACAGAGTCTGATCTCTGTTTCCCTCATTCTTCTTCCTAATTACCGCTGAACAGCAACACACCTGCCAAAATAATTTGAAAGGAGCCCGGTGTTAGGGCAAGGTCTAAATAAAGTACAAACCAGCAGTGGGGCCCCAGCATGCAGGACTGTCTCAGCAATCATGGAGATTTATGATATTAATACCCACAATTTCTCATAAAAACAGCAGAAAGTGTGCTTCCTACATGTGAGTGGAACTTGGCTTGGGTCCCCGGCATCGGCTCCTATAATCAAAGCCACTAGACATCCTCCCATGGGCAGAGACGAGTATTAAGTGTAATGGTCACCCTCGAGGGTGACAGCTCTGTCCCAGGCCTTCCTTCTCCCTTGCCACTTGAGCGTTCCAAACTCTGTCACTTCTGGTTAGGGTTATATTTAAAATGAAGATGTTAAAAACAAAACATTATGAGTCTTTGAGCACCAGAAAAAATTTGGCCAAGAGTCTGGCTTTGAGGAGATTCGACTCAGAATGGGTATGTTGACAGATGGCATTCAGCCAAGAATAAACCCTCTCTGTGCCACGGAGTCACAAGACCCTTTGGTATACTCATTAATAACCGAAACCCAGTAATAAGTTCCATATTTCACGAGTGGAGTCTCATACCAGAGATATTTCTCCATCAGCTTGTACATGCTCTGTGCTTACATATAATCTTTGTAATGGTTACAGGTACATTCTGACTTCTCCACGCTCTTTTAGGTACCAGATGTGCCTTCTACAGAAAACGTTCAGATGTTCCACGCCTTTCTAAGGGGGCAGGGATACGCTTTGATTCTTTTCAACCACGAAACACAGACTTTAAATGGGATTGGTGTACAGCAAGACAGATCGTTCAAATGCATTATTAGAATCCATTCTTTGGGGTGAAGAAGATCGTTGGTAGAAGGGCTTCATTCTTTAAAAAGAAATATTACTTTCATGTCGAACAAGAGAAAAACAATTACGGTCTTAAATCAAGCAAAGAAAATCAGGCTTCAGAAAACTTCAGTTAGTCCCACTGCAAAGCCGACATTTTACTTGCCAAGAGACTCTTGTTAAAGAAAGAGAGAATTAACACAGACGTGTCACAATTATGTGACGGGAACTGTGAAATCTAAGCTGTAGATATTTTAAGGACTGCTCTGGGAAATTAAAAATCTAGGGCAGGACTTTCATTTCTAGCAGTAAATATCATAGGAGTATGTATCCTATCTAGGAGTAAATATCATTTAAAACAATATTAAGCAAAACCAAAAAGTTTTACGAGGAAGAATAAATTGTCCTTAAAAAAAAGTAAAAATGTGTATGTGAGCCTAATTCATGGAGTTTAAAGCACAATGAATATGTAAATCAATAGTGACATAAAGCAAGAAGAGGATAATCTAGGATTTTCAAAGTTCCTTCTACTAATCTGAAATAGGATAAAAATATCAGTTAATATTAGTAAGTTGTATGTACATATCAAATCTCAAGGGTGACTACTAAAAAACCAGAATGTATACTTTCTTAAAAATAGGGTAAGAAAAAAAATCAAGCATCCCAAAATAAGTAGAAAAGGGCACAAACGAAACATCGAAAAGGAGAACAGAAAGCTTAAAATGAGGTAGAAATACATCTGCATATGAAATTCTCACAATAAACATAAATTAAAATTTTCTGTTCAAAGACAAAGATTGTAAAACTAAATAGTGTATCTTTTTATCCAGATATCGGATATTTGCCATAGACACCTATAAAACATAAGGACACAGAAAGATTATAGGAAATTAATGAAAAAGGCATAAACCAAGCATGCACTGATCAGAAGAAAACATATGTAATTTCATTATGTCAGAAAGATAGGCCTTTAATAAAAAATATTCAAGATAAAGAGGGCTACTACATAAAATTTTAGCTTGAAGTTATCAAGAAAATAAAATAAATTTAACCTTGCAGTTTCCTAATAATGTGGTTGCAAAATATATGAATAAAAATGGCAAATATATAAAGAGAACTTGAATATTTACCGTCACACAGTGGTGGAAGAGTTTTGTACATATTTCTGGAGATTATATATATATATATTATATATATATATATTTAGCAGACAAAACAATCTAGTAAACTTATTATCTAATATAGATAGGCAACTGCTTTAGATAATTGGAACATAAAAATTATTTTGAAGTACTCGGATTATTTACAAAATTTAATACCGACTAGAATATAAAGTATTTCTAATACATTTCAAAGAATAAGTATCCTACAGAGTTTCTTCTCTAACCATATTCTTAATTAATATAGAAATAAACAGTTAATAAATAGAAAAAAGATAGCTTTTAAACCTTAGAAAATTAATCTTTAAAAATCCATAAAAAGACAAGGATGAAATAATTTGAACAACACAATGAATAACATAGTTGATATTATCACCCAAGGTAGGCATAACCATCTACAAATCCAGACTGATATAAACAAATTATTGACTGGAAAAATAAGAGAGAAGAGACAGTTGACTCTAGAAAAGAACAACAAGTAAGTGACGTCGATGACCCCCCCCCCCCCCGCCCCGTGAGATGGTGCATAACCCCCCACTCTATAGGGCTGTACAGGGTGACTGACTTCTGAGGAGCATAGTGTGGAATGAAGCAAAAAGAGTAACTCCACGGTGGAGGAACTTGACAATTACTACTTTAAGCATGTGATCAAGATAGACATCATTAATATTAAGAAATGTCCCTAGGACAGAGCTTTGATAGGATGTGATGCAAATGGCACTTTCTTCTTTCAAAAACCCACAACCCTAGACTATTCATGAGAAAACCATCAGACAAATCCAAGTTGAAGAACATTCTACAAAACACTGACTCATATTTTTCAGAACTGTCAAAGTCATCGAAAACAAAGAAAACCTAACAAATTGTCACAAAGTCAGGGAGTCAAAAAGTATTTCATCTTTGACTTTTTGTGGATTTTTAAAGATTAATTTTTTAAGGTTTTAAAACTGTCTTTTTACAACTATTAACTGTTTATTTATATCTTAATTAAGATTGTGGGTAGAGAACAAACTCTAGGTACAACTAAATGTAATGTGATATCCTAGATGGGATCTTGGAACAGAAAAAATAATTGGTAAAATCTAAGAAAATACGACTGAAGTATGAACTTTAGTTAGTAATAATGTATCAATGTTGGTTCATCAGTTTTGACAAATGTACCACGGTAACATTAGATGTCAGAATAGGGGAAACTGGGTGCAAGATATATGGAAACTCTGAATTCTCTGTACAATCCTTGCAACGCTTCTATAAATTGAAATCTAGTCTAAAATAAACATCTACATTTCTTAAAATCTGAAAGTTTGAAAATAATATAAAAATTGTATTAAAAGCTCACAAAATTCTTAGTGGAAATTAGATAGTACTTGGAATAAAATAATTTGAAAATAACCGCATTTCAAAGTTTGTGGGATTGAACTAAAGCAGTAATGAAAGTGTAAAGCCTCAAATGTTTATCCTAGAAAAGAAGGCAGTCCAACACTTAGTTAAATATCCAACTTATAAAGCTAAAAAAAGATCCGCATTATAAGTTTTAGTAAAGTAGAAGAAGGAAATAATGAGGATAAGAACAGTAATTATTGCAATAGAAAGCAATGATATAAGAAAGGGTAAACACAGACAAAAACGGATTCTTTGAAAAGACAAAGTTGGCAAGGTTGCTCGGGATAAAAAGGAGAGGCTCAAAAAACAGTGTTAGAAATGAAAAGAAGACAGAACTACAGATGCAGCAGAGATTCTTTTTAAAGGTAAAACATTATAAAAACTTTATGTGCCCATATTTTGAAACCTACACGAAATGGATAGATTCCCTAGAAAAGACACACTACAGAAACTGATTCGACAAGACCACGAGACACAAAGTGATTTCAGAGATGAAAGATTCCAAAGTTTAAGGACCGGATAACTCCATTCCTACACCAATTCTTCCAAAGAATAGAAAAAGGGGGGCTACTTACTCCCGGCCAAGTTTATGAGACTCATATAATCTGCGTAACAAACAAAAGATAAGGACATCTTGACAAGGAAATCAGACAAGCACTCGTTTGAAAACATAGAGGCAAAATACTGAGGAAAATATTAGCAAACAGAATCCTTTATTGCATAAAACAAATACACGATGACTAAGTTGAGTATCTTCCAAGAATGCAAGATTGGTTTAATCTTAGAAAATCTATTAATGTGAATTGCCACATGAACAAATCAAACAAAAAAATTTATATAATTGCTTCAATATATACAGAGAGAGCAAGAAATAATGTTCAACATCCATCCTTTGTACCTAAAAATTCCTTGGTATCTTCCCACTATCACCAATTTCATTCATCATTTTTCAGAAGTTCTGTCCAACATACTGAATCAAAATAAAAATAGAATTAACTGTTGGAAAGAAAAAAAATCTTATTATTTTCAGATGTTGTATTCTGTATAGAAATCCCAGAATAATCTCCAGACACTTGACTTTAGATTCAGGAGAAAGTTGAGCAAGTTTTCTGTATATACCGGCCACAGTTAGGAAATACAATGAGGAGATGTTATTTAGAGCATCAATTAAAAATAGAAAGCGTTAATAAATAAAAATAACAAAATATATGTAAAACCTTTATAAAAATTTATTGAATGACTTGAAAGACCCAACTGAATCAAGATATGTGGTATGGCTATGGTTAACAACACCTAATATTACAATTATGTCAGTTCTCCATAATGCTATTCCTATCAATTTTCCAACAGAAAGTTTCTTAGGACTTGACAAACTGATCCTACAGTTTATAAGGCGAATGTAATACCGCCCTTGGGTGAAGACTCACCGGTACTGAAACACTGGCTATCAACGTGGGAAAGATTACAGTGATGCTTGCTTCACACTAAGCAAAAACGAAATTTCAGGGGCGCCTGGGTGGCACAGCAGTTAAGCGTCTGCCTTCGGCTCAGGGCGTGATCCCGGCGTTGTGGGATCGAGCCCCACATCAGGCTCCTCGGCTATGAGCCTGCTTCTTCCTCTCCCACTCCCCCTGCTTGTGTTCCCTCTCTCGCTGGCTGTCTCTCTCTCTGTCAAATAAATAAATAAAATCTTAAAAAAAAAACCACGAAATTTCAAATGGGTTAAGAATTTCATTGTGAAAGACAACGTTTTAAAATCTTGAGGACAAAATATAGGAAAGTCTTTATGGCTTTGGAAGGAGAGAAGCTTCCCCATCACTAAGTGCTGTTGACTCACGAGCCTGGGTCCTCAGCTACCACGCGAGCTCCAGATCTGGGGGTGCCTGCTCCAGATCTGGGGGTGCCTGCCTGCTTGGCATCTATATCGACTTCTTCTTCTTCTTCTTTTTTTAATATTGTATTTATTTATTTGACAGAGAGAGAGACAGCCAGCGAGAGAGGGAACACAAGCAGGGGGAGTGGGAGAGGAAGAAGCAGGCTCCCAGCGGAGAAGCCTGATATGGGGCTCGATCCCAGGACTCCAGGATCACGCCCCGAGCTGAAGGCAGACGCTTAACAAGGCCTGAGCCACCCAGGTGTCCCTACATCGACTTCTTGAAGGCATCTCAGCGGATCGTGCCCAGTCCACCGTCTTTGATCGGGCACCCCGAGAAGACGGTGGGCACGCTGGAAGTTTACTGGGGGAGACTCTTGGGATCAAAACCAACGGGGGAAGGAAGGACGTGCGGTTAAGCAGAAGGAGGAGTTGAACATGACACACCCCAGTCACCCCAGCTGGTCCCACTCGCAGCTTTGGAACTGGATGGCCCTTCAGAGTTTTCCTGCCTTGAGGCAAGGAGGCTGAGAGTGTAGACCCCAGTTATTGTGTGAACTCGCATCCCTTCCAGGGGGTGTGCCTTGAATGAGGTCACTCCCTTCCGCTGAGGGCAATTCGGAGCAGGAAAGCCGAGAGCTGGGAGCCGCAAGTTCTCGCGATGGTGGAAGGAAGGCTGCCTCAGTCTGAGGCAATAGGGCCCTCTCTTTGCCTCCATTATTTCTCCTTCCTGCGACTTTGTTCCTTTTCCTGTGTTCCTGCCTTCTCGATGCCATCGTCATACCTCGTTTCTTAGGCCAGAGTTTCTGGTTGACGGCTTCTTGAGGAAAGAGTGGGTCCCTGTCATTCGAGTTTTCTCCCACTACCTGGCAGTGTCTGACACATTTTCTCCAAATAGTTATTCGCTGAATGGCTTATTAAATGAACGAGCAGCTCATATGAAAGGAATTTAAGAAATACCCAATTCTTGGGGAAACTGATCCCTAACACACTTTTCAGGGTGAGGGACAAGGAACAAATGGCGTGTTTTCCTCTCCCTCGCCTTCTCCCTAATGGGTTTAAGTTTACTTGATTCTATCTTTGACATGCCCTTGCTGGCCGGCTCCCTGCCCGCCCCTCTGCCCGTGCCCTACTTCAAACAAGGGACTGTCCTTAAATTGTCACCCTGCCTTCAGTGTCTCTTGCCTTTCGTTTGTTTCCCTGCTACCACAAATCACCTTCCTGAAATCTGACCTGGCCGTATCACTCCCTTGCAAAAAGTCTTTAGTCATCAGAGTTTAAGGTCATTCTGAAATGATAGAGGGCAACAGCAAGGGGCTAGGGATTAGAAGGCTCCGCGGCTCACTAGCAGGGAGACTTACCAGCAAGTTCTTCTCCAGAACTCACTTTAGCCATTTGTCTTGTGCTCAACACTAGCTCCTCTACTTTTGGCCACGGTGCTTTCATGACTTCTGACAGAGCCCAGGCTCTAGGGGTCAAGTTCATGGCCTCGGTTGAAAAACCAATTAGTACATCCCGTGACCCAGCCCACAGTGCTCGCTTCAGAATTTGTCATGTGATCGAGTTAGGGACCTAATGCCAGCATTGTCACATTGTCATGTAAGCTTTCAGGAGATTGGCTTTTCCCCCCCTGGGTGTTTGATAACAAGCTTTTGAGTTCATGGCCACAGGGTGAGGTAAGACATTACTCCCAGGAGCCCAAGAACGGAGTCAGCCTGGAACGAACAGACATGGATCCTGGATGTTGTCTGGTCCTTGAATTCAAGCGGTGCCTGAAGTCTCTCTACGGGCTTCTTCATTTATGCAAACCAACAATAAGCTCTCTTTCTGCCTGAACCACTTGCACAGAATATTCTGTTACTTACAACCTAGAGCCCTAACTGATAAAGTCAAGATGCAGGGTCACTGTTGTTTTTTAAATGTAAAACATTGTCTAAATGTCACTATTACATAAGTTCTATGCCCCTATGGTATCAAGGAAAGTCATTATGTTGTTTAAATTTACCTTTTTAATCACAATCTCTTACTACTTTTGTCTCAGGCACACAAGCTCTAGCCACACTATTCTCTACTTTTCTTCCAAGTGTGTACTTCCATTTATTTATTCTTTATTTTTCCCCTAAAATACCTTCCCTAGCTTAAGGCAGACCGAAAGCTAGTTACTCTCTGAGGCCAAGGTCAAATACTCCCTAGTGTGTGATAGTCAGAACCGACTCTGAGCTGCTGAAGTTGTGGTCATATCATTATAAATCCATAATGTGATACTCTGGGTGAGTTAAGGGATCCGTTTGCTACTCCATTAGACGGGGAGCCGCTGGATGGTGAGACCCACCTCTGCTCACTCCCATTTCCATTACACAGTGCTCCCTGACATTCAGTAAATGGTAAGTGAATGAATTCGTGAATGACCTCCTTAAGTGGAAAATAACAACATGAATGCAGAAGTTTCTGGCTGGCAAATGAGTCAGAGCCCAGCAAATAAATGAAAGAGTATGGAGAACTTCCTTGACCCTGAATTTATCTTCTACAGACTTTACAGGGGCCTTTTCTGCTTAAGTGAATTTATTTTCAGTTTTACAAAGCAGCGTGGCTCTGCTTGGTTTCTTTTCTAATCACAGTAACCGAACCCGATTTGACATTCTCAAAACATTCGAATTTCTCTGCACAATTTTACCAAGTGAAAAAAACATTCACTCGGCCTTTGACTATTGCTGTAACATGTACTCCGGGATTTTTAAGAGTGGTTTTCAGAGGAAACGGAGAGATGGACCCTCTCGTTCTCGCCAAGGCACCTGAGCATTTAGAGGTTTTCCTTCTGGTTTCGTGCAGCTTTTATTTTTTCCCCGATGCTCATTCATCACCATGGATGCTATGCTTGGAGAGAAAGGGGTTTCGGTTGCAAAACTGGCTTCCTGTTAATTCTTCCATTCCCGAACATTTTGGAAACAGATGTAATGATTTCAATATACTAATAAAAGTAAAATAATTACATCCAGACAACTGAAGCCAAGTGAAAATGATTTTACAAAATGAATTTCTATTTTCCTTTTTATACAATGGGTAAGCAACCCTGGCCTCTCTGCTTGCACCCGTTAGGTTAATTCAATGATGCTGGAGAAATCCTTTGCATGGTAACTTTACGTAAACACGTAGATCACTGCGTCCTCCCTCCACTGTAGTCGACTCGTTATTCCATGTATTTGAAGAACGCTATTCTCTAAACATAACAACTATTTTTTGAAAGAATGTTACATGACCGAAAAACAGAAATTTCTTCTACATTACAAATACAAGCAGCCTTAAATATTTGCACCTTATTCAATACGACCCAGAAGTGTATCTAGGAAATAGATTGTAGAATTCTATTCGCTGGTTTAATGGTTCTGTGAGAAAGTGGACTGGTGCTTAGTCATTTTTATTTTACAGACAACGTGAAGTTCACGGTAAGTAGTAAATAAATATGGGTCAGATTGATGAACAAAGGAGATAAGAAACGGTGTTAAGGAACACAAAATTTGGGAGGAAACTGAGCTTTAATAAATATGTCTATAGGGCGCCTGGGTGGCCCAGATGGTTAAGTGTCTGCCTTCGGCTCAGGTCATGATCCGGGGGTCCTGGGATTGAGCCCCAACTCAGGCTCCTGGCTCAGCGGGGAGCCTGCTTCTCCCTCACCCCCTGCCTCTCTCCCTGCTCATGCTCTCTCTCTCTGTATCTCTCTGTCTCAAATGAATAAATAAAATCTTTAAAAAAAATAATAAAATAAATAAATATGTCGATAAATATTTGAGGCATCAGAAAGGACAGACCAGCACTGGTTAGAGCAAAACCCTGAGGACGTGTTTTGCTCCTGCTACAAATAGCTCCATGTGTATAGTTGCTGGAGAGACTGATTTTAATGTCCTAAAGGTATTAAAAGTAATAAACAATACCGAACAAAAATTAACAACGACAACAAAAAGGGAAGTTTTCAGGTTCAGCGCGGTGCTTTGCTATACGTCTTAATCTCCTCTTTCTTCCCGGATTCCACCAGCATGGTTGTATGGAATACCATAGTAGTTTCTCGTCAAGCACATCCCCTGTACTGGCTGATTTTTTTAGTCGTATCTCTGTGTAACTGAATGAGAGTGTAAATAACAACATCTAGGGCTCTCAGAAACTTCCATGTTTTGGCAAGCGAGCGTGAAACACGAGCATTGCTAAACTGGTGGCAACTCAAGAACAATACATAAAAGGAGATGGGGAGGTATAAAGATATATCCGTGAAACTGCTTAATCTGGTGACATTTCTTTGCAGAGTGCAAAAACCTCACTTCTTCTCTGCAGTGGACTCGAGGGCATCAATTGTACATTCTAGACCTTGCTAGAATTATCTAATTAGGTAACCATGATAACGTCACTCTCAGTCCCGGGAGGAAAGAAATCAAATCTCGTGCTTGAACTTCTTGGTGGGGATATTTTTCAGCTCTATCAGGGCCAAAGATTGAAACTGGAGAGCAAACGAAGGTAAAAACTGAACCATCAAATTTAGCTCTTGAGTTCAGAAACGAGCTCAGAATAGAACGTGGCTATTTTTACCAAAAGAAATGTGCCTGGGAACATACACCTGTTTACATGCTAAAAACCTTGAATTTTACAAACACCAGATGAGATTTTTGGAAGAGGACACGTTTTTGTTTTTTTTTCCACCATTTTTCAAGTGCATCGACCACTTTCTACGCCAATTTGTTCTCCCAAACAACATTAGAAGATTAAGTAATCCAATCGATTACTCCTACTTGGTTGATGAGTTGAAAATTATTTAGTTTGACTCTGAAAGTTCACCTGACATTGACACTTTTATATCTACTTCTACCAACATCTAGAAATTTGCTTTGGTTTTAAAAACTACTCTAGCCAAGCAGGACTCCATGACACAAGCAAGACTGCTTGTGTGAAGACAGACACCTGGTGGCCAATGTGTGGAACTGCAGCCCAGGAAAGAAATTTTTTTTGGATGTCTCCCCGCACCCCTTCCCTTCCGGCCTTCTGGGTACAGAGGGCTGTTGACGGTGGACAAACTGCAGCTGTAGGAAAGTGAGTCTCAAGTTCAAGTCAAGAGATTTCCAGAACAGTTACATCAACACCACGAGAGCTCCAGGTCACAAGTTCTCTAAATTATTTAGAAAGCTGACCAATGTAGCATACGAACCATTTTTAAAAGCTACTAAAATCTCTTCGCTAAGAAGCTGAACAGGAGCCTCGTTGTGTGAGCGTCTGGTTTAATCTCCACCTAAAAACTTCTGGACTTCCTCTGTCAGAACAATGAGCTGCTGTGGTCTTTGGGGGGAGAAAGAAGAAGTGTCTGTTCCTTTGACACCACGAGAACAAGCATTTTGAGCTTCTGACTGTGGCCTTGCCCCTGCACCGCCCCCGCCCCCTTCTAACTGCTTTGTCCAAAGTGACCTCCGCCAAGACAAAACTATGTCACTGAAAGAAAAGGGAAGCAAAATCCCGTCTTGTTGCTGCTGGTCCCTTGTTCTCTTTCATTTCCAAGTTTGGAGGTAAGCTTTGGAAAGCCGATAGGGAGCTGTTCCCAAGCTTCCTTAGGGTACCCTCGGTATCAGACAGAGAAGGGAATCAAGTCATTATAAGCTTCGCAGCAGTAAACGAGGAGGAAAGGCGTGTCAGAAGGACACAGCGTGTCTCCCAGGCCCATCAAAGCGTCTGACAAAGTGACACTGTACAGAGGGGGCGATTTCCTGATCTCCCCTCGAGCTCCCCCAGAAGCAAGCGGACTCCGTCTAATGGGCTGATATCCTGACTTATAATTCCAGGCACCGCTCCACCTGAAATGACAAGATTCTGTGGTAGGGACGGCCTTGGCCTAACTTTCATTGGACCTTTGCTGTGTGCCAGGCCCTGTCTCAAGTCAGGTCCACCCCCCGCCCCCCTGCCAGTGCTCCGGGCTGGCCCCGATGGACGCACCCACCGCGTGCAGTCCTGGCAGACGCAGGGCGGGGACGTCTGCTCGAGCCTCACCCACCGACACCCTCCTCTTTGTAACTCACGCCCGTGTGCACGCATACACGCCATAACGGGAAAACGGAGGCCTTCTCTGATGTTTGGGGTCTGACTGTCAGTATTTTTTATTTATACCCACAAGAACACCAGGAAAAGCTATACATTTTCCTTTGTTACAAGAGAAAACACCTTCATTTCGGTTGAATAAAGCGTGCATATGATGTCCCTTTTTGCCGGTCCTCACTGACCGAGGTGAGAAGTTTGGACAAGGATGAAGGAGATGCCTGAAGGAGAGCTTTCCTGTAGCCCCTGCAAGACTGATTATGTTGCAAGAGTCATTTACGTTTCAGGCACGCAATCCTCTTCCTGAAATTCTATGTGCAAAGGTGCTTCAGGATTCATAATTTTTCAGATGGTAAATATGTAATACAGCCCATATATTAAATATTGCGTCCAATCAGGGACACCAATAGGACCCCGTAATTAACACATGAGTAGGTCTGTAATGGAATGTATAATGGTCACTTTAGGAGGGCTAAATCAAGACTAAGAATAGCCTCATATTGGTTCAGATCAGGTGTGGTCACTAAATGAATCTAACATACATGAAAAAGTTTGCTTATTGGACTTCTTAAAATTTCAAATTGTAATTTTAAATTGTAATTGTTGTGGCCCTGTATGTGATGAAAGAGCCAATTACATACATAGACTCCTGTCTAGAAGGATCCTGTAATTCCCTAGAATCAAGAAGAGCAAATATAGCTCTAAGAAGAAAATCTATTATCAAGTAATTCATTTCCTTTGTTCATCAAAAGTCAATGCATTCATCATAAAGCCATGAAACTTTTAGAAGTAAACATAGGAGGGGTGCCTGGGTCACTCAGTTGGTTAAGCGTCTGACTGTCCGTCTCAGCTCAGGTCTTAATCTCAGGGTTGGGAGTTTGAGTCCCCATAGTGGGTTGCACGTTGGGTCTGGAGCTTACTTAAAAAATAGAAAGAAGGAAAGAAAAAGAAAGAAAGAAGGAAAGAAAGAAAGAAAGAAAGAAAGAAAGAAAGAAAGAAAGAAGGAAAGAAAGAAAGAAAGAAAGAAAGAAAGAAAGAAAGAAAGAGAACATAGAAGAAAATCTTCATGATCTGAGGTTAGACAGAGTGTTAAAAATAACACCAAGAGGGGCGCCTGGGTGGCACAGCGGTTAAGCGTCTGCCTTCGGCTCAGGGTGTGATCCCGGCGTTGTGGGATCGAGCCCCGCATCAGGCTCCTCCGCTATGAGCCTGCTTCTTCCTCTCCCACTCCCCCTGCTTGTGTTCCCTCTCTTGCTGGCTGTCTCTGTCTCTGTCGAACAAATAAATAAAAAATTAAAAAAAAAATAACACCAAGAGCACAATTCATAAAAGGAAAATTGGTCTTTATCAAAAGTAAAAACTTTGCCAAATAACTGTCAAGAGAATAAAAAATAAAGTCCACAGAGCAGGAGAAAATATTCTCAAATCACATCTCCAACAGAAAGCTTGTATCTGGAACGTATAAAGAGCTCTTTAAACTCAGCAGTAAGGAATCAAACTACTCAATTAAAAGTGGGGAAGAAAACAGACACACCATCAAAGAAGATATTAAGATGGCAAAGAAGCCCATGAAGAAAGCCGTACTAGAAGCCGTTAGGGCAACACAAATTGAAACCATAATGAGATTTTACCACACATCTATTAGAATGTCTAAAATAAACCTGACAATATCAAATGTTGGCAAGGATGTGAAGTAACTTCCACTTACATACATTGCTGGTGGGACTGAAAAATGGTACAGCCACTTTGCAGAATGGTTTGGCAACTACCTATAAAGTTAAATACATGTTTACCACGTGACCTGGCAAACTACTCCTGGGTTTTTACAGTAGATCATTGAGAACTTACGTTCACATGAAAACTAGTATGTGAATGTTCATAGGTAGGCTTATTTGTAGAACTTACGTGCCCTTCCGTGGATGAAAGGATAAGCTGCCTGTGGTATACCACGTGACACATTGTTACACACGTGAACTTGACTGAATCTCAGACATTATGGTGAGTGAAAGAAGCCAGTCTCAAGAGATAACAAAATAGCGAGGGACACCATATTTGTAGTTGGCAGGGATTATGGCTGGAGGGAGGCTGTGAAAATCAAGGGATAGCATGAGGGAGGATTTTCGGGGGGTGATGGTACCATTCTGTATCCTTATTATGGTGGCGGTGGTTTATAGATTTGTAGATTTACAAACCTATAAGTAGGTTAAAATTCATATGACGGAACACCACAGAAGGAAAGTCATTATTAGTATCTGATAATTGAAAAAAAACCAAAACAACAAAACAAAACAAAACAAAAAAACGAACAAAACCCTACGCAAAGCCAATGCACTCACATTTGACTTTGGTTTTCCCAGTCTGCGGTCAACACCACCTTTATTCACCTAATGACACTCTCCTTCAGCCAACAGTGCCCATGTGACCAAGAGGCCCTGCCATTACAAAGATGAGTCAGACACAGGCCTTGACCCTCAGGGCTCACAACCTGGGAAAAAAATGAGACAGAGAGGCGAAAAGAGATGTCCATGACTTACGCCACACAAATCCAAGGTCACGATCACCAGGAGCTGTAAGCATGAAGAATGTTTTCTTAATTTGACCAAGACGGAATAATTGTTTTTGTTGATTGTTTTGTTTTGTTTTGTTTTGTTACCAAGTATATTTTTTGGTAGTTTTGAAGACTCCCTTGTTTTAACCAAAAAATTACTAAGTGAAAATTCCCATTCATTGCTAGGAATGGTGCCTGCTAGATTGCAGGCTCATTGAAACTGTGTCTAATTCCATGAGTATAGTCCAGTAACTACCACTCGAACACAAAGAAGTCCCATCAATCGTGAACTAGTCATGAAATAAAGGAATGAAGGATGACATCAGCATGACACTTTAATCACTGCACACCTTAGGATATTGCTCCTTATTTAGCCGGCATATTCATCAGTATAGCTTTGCTCATGGTCATCTGGAGATGAAGCCTGTATTTTCACTAATAGGTGCACAGCCCATGCTCATGCCATTAGGAGGCACTTCCAAGGGGAAAGTCCCTAAAAGTGAGTCAGAATGATTAGTCATGTCCTATGGCATTGGTCTTTGAAACCAAAGACCGTTGCATACCCTCTAAATATCTACAGGAAATAAATACCAGCAATGTGAACGTAGATCCTTTTAGAAGACCACTAATCCTGCTATGATAAGCGACTGGGCACTCATTCAAGTGTCGTGTTTGCAGTGCCATGGCAACAGACAACGTTGGCGTATTCCAGTGTTCTAAATCCAGGGTCCTAATCTGGATATAAACATGCTGAATGGTATGAATCCAGTTTCCTAAGCTAAGCCCTACCTCAGTGTCTTCATCTGCGAGTTAAAGGTCACTCACCACAGCCCGCATTCATGACAAGTAAGGTCCTTGCTTATAGGAAGTCATGTTTTTCTTCCCATCTGGGCAAAAGCGAGGTTCAACGTCAGAGTTCTATCAAGGTTCAGCTTCTGTGATCAATCAGACCATTCCTGTTTAGAAGAGAGTTTGCTAAAGTAAGCGCTAAGTATTTTAGGCAAAGAAACCCAGCTGTGAAAATACCATTAACATTTGTACAGTTGTTTTATATGTGGATTTATTTTTACGTGTGCTTATTTCAGTGCAAGTCTTTGGAGAGAAGTTTCTCTTCCTCCGCCCTCCTTCCCTGGAGCTTACTCTTGCTGCCCCTCATGGGTCTTTTGAGAAATGACAGTCTTTCTAATTCTTACGGGTCACAAGTGTTCTGCATCACAGCACACCCTTGACTAATTAGCATTAATAAGTGATGCCTGGAGAAAGAACCCTAGAGAAAAAGCAGTAGGCTTGTGTTTGCCAAATTGGAGTTGACCCAACTAGCAAAATTTTCCAGTGTACTTTCATATTCTCCTGCCTCACGTGTGTTCCTGCTGCCTAAACATACATTTCTGACATGGGATCTTGGACACCCCATGAGGTACATGGCCCTGTGTACTTTTTGCTCCAGGAGATATGCAGATTTCATTTATTTAATACAGGGTGTCTCCACTGTCTACTGTGGGAGAGCAGCACGGGGAATAAGACCTCATCTCTGCCTCCTACGATCTTAAGATGTTTTAGCAGAGATACAGGGAACTCTCCTCTGACTATTCATTCGTTATTGAGCACCTCCTGTCTGGACGGCACGGCACTAGGTATGGAGAGCCGAACAAACAGGATTTCGACAAGGAGAAAACCAAAGCAGGGACAGAGCGGGGAGGCTAAGCAGCAGAAGGAAAAGCTCAGAAGCGAAAAGCCAATGGCCAATGAGAAACTCCCGAGGAGTGAAGCAGAAGCACAAAGGGTATTGATTCAAATCCTCTTTCTCCTACACACTTTGGTGTGTACAGCCTCACCCACGAAAAGAGCAAGTACACTCAGCAGGGCCGGTGTGGGTACGGAGGGCACCTGGTACATGGCAGGCAGACAGCAGACCACAGCTGTGCCGACGGTGGGTCAGTTTGCCTATAGCAGACCACTGACGAAGGAGAGCTAGAGAATAGGTTTGCACAAGTAGTTTGGAGCCTCTAATAAAGGGCTTTGAGTGCCCAGCTCTGGATGAGCATTCTACGCTGTGAACAGTCGTGAGGAGTCCCAGATGGTCAGGGAACAAAAGAGGGACATGAAATGGAACTGTTTTTATTTTTTTTAAAGATTTTATTTATTTGACAGAGAGAGACAGCGAGAGAGGGACTACAAGCAGGGGGAGTGGGAGAGGGAGAAGCAGGCGTCCCGCCGAGCAGGGAGCCCGATGTGGGGCTTGATCCCAGGACCCCGGGATCATAACCTGAGCCAAAGGCAGAGGTGTAACGACTGAGCCACCCAGGCGCCCCAAAATGGAACTGTTTTTAGAACAATGAAGAGCAGAGTAGGCGCAGGGGGAGAAAAGACAGAGCAAAGAGCCTAAAGTTCCTGCAGGTGTTCTGTCAAGTGAACGGAAATCAAGAGGTGCACGTGGGTGCTGTTGGAAGGTTTTTATTATACTTGAAATACATGCCACGTTCTATCAAGAAGGTTTCAGGTAGGACCTAAATCGATGTGATTTTCCACCCTGCGGCCATTCGAAGTTTTCTTCAAATATTTAGGCAAGAACTATGTGTTTGGTGACACGACAGGAATGTGATCTGGCCTCCTGCATCAGGACCCACACACTGGCATTAACAAAGGGCAAGCAGCAGGTGTCACCCGCAGACACCTGCCAGCACCTGCCTGCAGGAGACCACACCATTTTCAACGGTGCACGTGGGTCTGGGTGCCAAAAAACAGGCATATGAGGTTTAGAACCAAGTCGCCTCGAAGCCTTCCAGGTGTTTATTCTGACATTGAAGTGCATTTTGAAAACAACCTAAATATTGGAAAAAGAGGACGTTGTTAGTGAAAGGCACATGTTAAAAAATTCGTGCAACCATGAAAACCTTGTATTTTGGTTATACTTGAAATCCATTTCAACTTATATCAAGAAGCTTTAAGATCATTTGAGGACATGGGTACATGCTCGTGATATTAAGTGAACTAAGCGAGTCAAACTTGTTCATTTTGGAATCATTTTTGCAAAAAAACGAAACATATAAATATAGGATTGATGTATATAATAAAGAATGAAAAGAACACATTAAATTTTCAACAGTAGTTGTCCGTGGCTGAAAAAGCCTTTTTAACGGAGAGATTACAAACTGAGAGCCAAGAACGAATGTGACTTGCAGAGATTTCCCACTGGCCAGACTTTCCCTTCTAGTCCTTCCTGCTTTGTTCTCTTAGGACCCATCTGTTCATCTGTGCGGGTTGCCAGCCTGAGCACTGCAGGTATTCCTGAGTGTTTTTCATTCTGGCACTTTCCTACCCGAGCAGGATTTAATTTTTATTATTGGAAAAAGTGATAATAATTGGCAGTCTGTACATGACAATTGGGAAATATAATTTCTTGAAAAAAAAAATTAACACACATTTTTAGCAGATGTAGCCCCTCCTACCGCCCTTACCTGGAGTATAAGAAACAACCCGGCACATTTTCATATTCCCTTAGGAGCGCCTTCTGGTGACAGGTATGGGTGTGACCAGCCCCACCTCAGACCTTGTCCCCAAAGGCCCTGAGCGTTTAGGTCGTAGCACGTATGGGAGAGCCAGGATAAAAGACGTACGTACGCACGCTGGTCAGGAATTATTTTAAAGTGGGAAAGTGATGTAATTATTATTCAATAAATGTAAGCTGGGTATTTACAGAATCCTTCAAAATACAAATTCAAAACAAAGCAGATTTTGGTAGCAGCATATCGAGTATTATTTATTTAATCCAAGCTCCTCATTTTACAAGTGGGGAGAGGGTTGGCTGAAGAGAGAAAGGAATCAAGCAAGACTTGGTTAATGAAATACTGGATAGAGACCAGGAGACACCTACCGCGCTCCCTGAGGGCCAGGCCCCACCCACCTGTTCATTTAACCTTCTCAGCAACCTGCGGGGCGCGGTCACTTCCGCAGCTGCACCTGTCCCTACCCCACATTCCTGGGAAGGCAGGAGGCTGCGGCGTGGCCGCTGAAGCTGATGGAGGCATCAGTGACCGCCTGGTCCAATGTCTGCGTTTTATGACTGAAGATCCGAGCGTCCATGCAATTTGACGGCTTGCTCGAAGTCCCTCGGCTTCTAGAACTAAAACTTCAGCCTCTTGGCTGAACGCCCAATGTTCTTTAAGCACATCACGCTCCCTTCCAGTGTGCACTGAAATATAAATCAATGAAATAACTGGAGTTCTATGATATTAAAGAAATTTTTATTAGTAAAATCAGGAAAAGACAACATTGAAAACACTTAAAATTGGTGAATTTTATTGTATGTAATTATACCTCAATAAAGTTGACTTAAATAAAGTTATTTTTAATGACTTTTTAATGAAATGATTTATATTTCCTTCCTTCCTGTGTATCTATCTAATTTGTAACATCTGTCTACCTGTATATCTATATTTTATCTATATCAAGAGATAACCTGGATACCTGAAATGTTATTCAAACATTGTTAATGTGATGATTTGGGGGTGGCGAAATGTTTCATCTTTGTACTTTTCAACATTTTTGGAGCTTTTGTGATGAGCATTTATTATTTTCACAGAGCACCGTTGGCATTATTTTCCCAAACAAAACAAAATTGACTGAATGGCACAAGGCTCAAAGCGTGTCTGAAATACTGGGCAGAGTTTATCTCTTAATATTGTCCTCAAAAAGAACCCCAAATAAATAAAAGCTGAAATAAAACATGAAATCTATAAAAATCCTTTGGATTTTCTGCGGCTTTATGTAAAATCCTTTACTGGAGAATCTGGTGAGGTTTTTAAAGACTTATTTATTAATGAGGGCCATACAGAAATCTTTATACTTAATAATCAGTTAGAAGCTTGTTCTAAAAGATGGAGATTCCGGTAACTAAAAGGATTGGGAAAGGGTACAAATGTATTTGTCTTTTTTGAGTACAAAAGAAAACATGTCCTTCAGAAGGTGATTTGGGGCTCTGACTATGTTACAAGTTACCAGCGAGCTTATAGTCACAGGAAGGGTGGGTATTGGGCTCAAAGCAGAGTTTTGTCTTTATTACGAAGGCAATTGGACACGTTTTTTAAAGTTTGGGAAACTGGCAATGTGACACAATTAAAGGACATTTTAGAAAGCACATTCAGGGGCCCTCGGACAGCTCTGTCAGTTAAGCCTCTGACTCTTGATTTCGGCTCAGGTCATGATCTCAGGGTCTTGAGATCAAGCCCCATGTTAGCTCTGCACTGAGAGCCTGCTTGAGATTCTCTCTCTTTCTCCCTTTGCCCTCCCCCCCCCCAACTTGCATACACCCACTGTCTCTCTAAAATAATAATAATAATAATAATAATAATAATAATAATAATAAATAGAAAGCACATTCAGACTGAAGTTGTAGAACAGACTTAAATATGAACACACTAAAGAAAAGAAGCTTTAACCAAGTCAAGGCCTCAGTGAAGAGGGGCTAGCATGGAGTGGTGTGTGGGACGCATTTCCTGCCTTCCAGGGGCTGACAAATCCTGGGGAGGAGAGAACGACACAGTGAAACAGAAGGGGCCATTACATGACAAATTTGATAGAGTATGAAAGCAGTCTTGGCGAGAAAAAGATCCATGAAGCATAAAATGCTTGAGGGAGGCACCGTGGAGGTAATCAGATGTAGTTTGCACCTTGAAACAGAATATAATGGAGATGCATAGATTTGTATGATTGTAAGAAAAAGGAAGAGTCCTAGGCAAACATTATGGAAAAATAAATACGGCACAGTCACTCTCATAGACAAGGGGAAAAAAAAGTCTTGGTTGATGTATTTTAAGAGAAGAATGCTAATGCAGTGGGCAGTGGTAGAGAATACCAGCTTCCCCCAAAGATACCCACAGACTAATTCCAGAACCTGTGGATATGTTACCTGACATAGCAAAAGGGACTTTACAGACGTGCTTAACACCAGGGACCGAGAGACAGGAGGATTACTGTAGATTAGCCGAGTGAATCCAATATAATCACAGGAGTCCTTACAGCTGTGGAGGGTTTGAAGTCCAACACACGTCCCACTCCTTAATATAATGGATGTGTAGCTTCTAGCCTACAAAGGTGTCCCCTAACAATTCTTCTTTTTTGTGTATGCACATGCCTTTGAATTCTGGACCAGACTCGTGATTGGCTTTGATCAATAGAATGTTACAGAAATAATATTTGTGGACCTCTGGGTCCGAATTTTAACATTGACTGTCAGCGTCAATTTCCTGCCTTGTAGAACCTAGTTTCTATGCTGCGAGGAAGCACAGTAGCCCTTGGAGAGACCCGCGTGGGGAAGAACTGAGGCCTTTGACCCACAGGCCCAGCTAAACTTCCATGAACCGGATCCAATAGTCAGCTCTATAAGTGACCTCTCAGCCATTCTAGCAGGATGGCATATTATGCAATAAAGGTACCCCAGAAGGATTATTTTTAAAGGGTTCCTTTGTTTGCTTTTTTTATCTAATATATTTTTTCCACAAGCATGCATTCACTAAATTTGTAAGTAAATTTGTAAGTACTTTGATGCAAGGACCTTGTCAAGCTTGCATTAGTATTCCCAGAGTTCTCCCATGCTTGGCACCTAAAAGTTACTAAAACTGTTAAAAGAATGAGTGAATGAGTATTTAACCTGTAATCCGAAGGAAAAAATAAATAGGATGCTAAAAAATAATTAAAATAAATTAAGTCTTCAGTTAAACTTGGAACCAGAATTGTCATTTGGAGATTTTGTCCAAATCAAACCCTAAGCCTTGCCATTTAAACGAAGTAATGAATACCACCTAATCTCAATTCTAGTATGCATTTGCGATGTCTCCATTCCCAAGGCAACTCGGTTCTTGGGTCATGCTGTCTATTCATGTGTGTTCCCTTTAGCAGCTCCGACTATACGCAGCACAGCATGCCACAGGGAGCTCCTCGAAGGGTTATGGTGACCTGGTTGGGTTTTCACCAGGAAAAAAAAAATGGCTTGTCTTAAGACATTTTTTTGGGGAAATAAAATGCTCTGATTCTTTGGAATTAGTGTCCATCCATAGGTTTCAAACAGGAAGCTCAGAAGTTTGTAATTATCACACATTACTTCCTCAATATAAAATCTTGAGCTCATAAGGATAAAAAAGAGGTCTACCACTGGGGTTGGCGTGTCAATGAAGCCCATTGTGAACCCCCGAGTATAATATAAACCTTCCCTGAGCACATAAAATTCTTGGCTTCCAAGAAGAGTCTCGTAGAAAGAGCACTGCATTTGTTTCCAATGCATTAATGCTATTCAGGACTCTGGGTCCCAGATCAGTTTTAAAATACTGATTCCAAATAAAGTTGACATGGTTCACATTTTTTAAATTAAAGAGCAATTTTTCCTCTTTGTATAGTTGACATGAGTATTCCAGTGCTTCTTATTAGTAGTGAGTAATTCTGGGGCGTAAATAGTTGGCTTTACAAAAAATCTTCAGATCAGGGTAGAAATCCAAACACAATCTGAATTGCCCATCTGAACTGAGCTGTCAAACTACTCCAATGCAGAGAACAACATTTATCTGACACCTGAGACAAGTATCAGGTTGGTCACTCAGACTCTAAGAATAAACGTGCCTGGGGCTAGGCTCGTGACTCTGGCTAATTCTCCCAGCGAAAGGGCAGCAGCCGGGTGTCTGGAGTCAGAACCCTTGGCGAGAATTCCAGCTCCACCCCTTGCAAAGTGTCTGGAGGACACGCACTGAGATAGAACCGGCGATCAGCGCTCATTCGCTGTTAGGTGCCTAGAAGAAGCAGCACAGAAAATCCCAAGAAACAAAGAAAACCAAGGTTGGTTATGATTTTCTCCGTCTGTCCCCTCGTTCACATAGCCCCTCAGAGTGAGCTTCAAAAATCTACATGTAAGCAGGTCCGTCAATAGGGAAAATAAAATCAAGGGAAAAAACAAAGAATCCAATGAGGAAATTCACCTAACAACCTAGGACCACGTGCATTTTGCGTGACAAAAAGAGTATGAGACTTGCAGCTCTTTGAAAGGAGGGGTATCTTTTACCCATCTCCGTGTCCTCCGACCCCTCACAGCTACAGGAGTGCTCAGCACTCAGAGTTGATGGTAAAACAAGGGTTGTAAGCAGAAGGAAGTCTCATGCCCTAAGTTTCCAAGGATACAACACTAAAAGACACTTCAAAGACAGAGACAAATATGAAAAGTAGTACCCGTGGCATGATCGTGGTTTTTTACCAGTGTTGTGTGACCATGATGGGAAGACAGTAATGAGAAGATATGTGGGACATGGAACTCTAAGAAGGCAGTGGGTGATGAAAATGGTGTGGGACCATAGACTCAGATAAACTCTTCCATGTTTCCTTGACTGTGATAATATATTTTATCTCCTGTATTCTGTTTCCCCTTTGTGGAGTGAAAGAGTTAAACTTCTTTGCTGTGAAACGATGTCCCCCCAAAAAACACAACAAAACAAAAAAAAAACCCAAGGATTCTAAGGAAGGGACTTTTCATTTGATTTCCCCAGAAATGGACCCTAAGATAAGAATTTGCACATAAGGTGTTTATTTGGAAGGTGATCCAAGGAACTGTGGCCTGGGAATGGAGAAGTGAGACAGGGAAGTGAATTAAGTCCAGAGAATGTGTGTTATCAAGAAAATTACCTCCGGGAGCAGTTTGAGATAAATGCCCCTGGGAATCTCAGACACAGTAAGCAACAGTGGTTTTCAAACTTTTTAACCACAGTACAACATTACTGTCCTAGCAATTACCGAGGACTCCCAGGAGTTATTGCTTACATAGGTTACATCTAAAAATATTTATTATATTAGGAATCAGAACTGAGAAAAAATTTAGATGTTTATTTGTTAATTTAAAAAGAAGAGTAAAGCTGTCACACGTTAACCAAGTGGCAAATATTTTATGAAAAGCCATTATATTTTCCAATGCAAAAACTTGATGCGGGAAGGATGAGATATTACCTGATTTTTACAAATCTCTTTAATAACTGGTTTAATAGAAAACAAGCGGATTCTCCTATGTGCTTCTGCGTTCAATCTGTTGCTGTATGTTTTTGGTTGAAGTTCTTCTGCCCTTAACCAGATATGTCATTGGAAAGAATATTTTAATTATGTATATAATTATGTATATTCTCAGGTAATTATGTATATTCTTTTTTGACATTACACAAAATCTTGACAGTTGATAATTTCTTTTTCTTTCTTTTTTTTTTTTTTTTAAAGATTTTATTTATTTATTTATTTGACAGAGAGACAGCCAGCGAGAGAGGGAACACAAGCAGGGGAGTGTGAGAGGAAGAAGCAGGCTTCTAGCAGAGGAGCCTGATGTGGGGCTGGATCCCGAAATGCCGGGATCATGCCCTGAGCCGAAGGCAGACGCTTAACGACTGCGCCACCCAGGCGCCCCCAGTTGATAATTTCTTAAAGGCTGGTTTCAATGAGAAATTTGAAATCACGTCCGTGAACTTTTTGTACTCTATTAAAATCCATTTTTTAATCCTGCACTTTGAACAAATCTTTTACTCATATTTGATTTTGATCATGTGATGGTCATACGAAAATTAGGGGTTCACTGAGCTAGTCATTCTAAACGCTAATGTATTTCATTATACGACTTCAAAAATTCACACCCACTCTTACCTCCAGTTGTAGCATCAGAAAAGCAGTTAAGCATTGGGAAGCCATCAAGCTCACAGCAGTGGATATAAGTTTTCAAAAATTCTAATTTTCCCCTGAAACCTCAGATTTTATTATTGGCAACAAATACCGTCAGTGGTTTCTTCGAAGTGTCAGCCTATCTCATTCATTTTTGAAAAATGTCCGTCAAGCACCCAGGTCTGAAAAGCATAGTTTCTTCTTTCAACGCAATCACACCAAGTCCTTTTCTTTGAAATAACCGCCATGCTTCAGGACGGAGCACAATTGCTGCATATGTAGTTTTCATTTTATCACATAGATATTAAAAGGACTTACCCTCAAGGGTCAGTATTTAATAAAATGTAGTTATTATTATTATTATTATTTTGCTGCATCATCTAGGACATTTTATTTATTTTTTTAAAGGTTTATTTATTTATTTATTTTTAAGATTTTATTTATTTATTTGACAGAGAGAGAGACAGTGAGAGAGGGAACACAAGCAGGGGGAGTGGGAGAGAGAGAAGCAGGCTTCCCGCCAAGCAGGGAGCCGGATGCGGGGCTCGATCCCAGGACCCTGGGATCATGACCTGAGCTTAATGACTGAGCCACCCAGGCACCCATCTATTTATTTTTAGAGAGAGAGGGAGAGCATGAGAGAGGGGAGTGGCAGAGGGAGAAAAATTTCCAGCAGACTCCCCACTGAGCACGGAGCCCAAAGTGTGGCTCAATCTCATGACCCTGAGATCATGACCTGATCCAAAACCAAGAGTCAGACACTCAACTGACTGAGCCCCCCCAGGCACCCCCCAGGACATTTTAAGTGAAACTGGCTTTTTCCCTCATCAGTGGAAGATGGTGAAAAATGCAATGACTGCTAGTGTAACTAGTACAACAGTGTAACAGGTGTCACAGCCTGATTCATGTTAAGGCAAATTTCCCACCATTGTTCTTACACTGTGACTGCAAATGTCAACACAGCGAAAAAGGCAAATAGCACTCTTAAATGATGATGACAGTAGGTTCCTGAGGGTGTCTCCAGACATCCATGGGTGGCACTTTGAGTGCATAGGCATCAGAAATCTCCCATCAGAGGGGTGAGCCAGCCAGGTTGAGGGCTCCTCTCGAGAGGCACGTGGACTTCCCAGCACGGCTCGCCCACTGTACCCACAGATGGAATAGGCTACAGCAACCAGTGGAAGCCCTCAGAAAAAGACAGGCACACCCTGGAAGCTGGAAGGGAGGAGGGCGTGTACTGAAAGAGGAGGGACCGAGGTTCTGCTGAAGTCACAGAAATGGATCAGGCTGGGTGAAGGGCAGCAGCGTCCCGTGCTCCCCTTCCCTCCTAGAGGACAGCACTTCCACTCTGTTCCCTATGTTCAGTTTCTATGGAACAGTTGCTCCAAGAAAGGGTTTCACCATTAAGGAAAAAAAAAAAAAAACAAGCAATTAGAACTACTGATTTAGATGATCTTTAAACTCCCTTCTAACCCTAACAGTGTTCTGATTGTGTTATTAATTATTAGGAAATCCCTAAGTGGCTTCCTAATGATGCAACCAAAAGAAGGCAACATAAAGAAATGAATTAATTAATTATATGGCAACCTGTTTCAGGCTGGATCTTGCTAATTTGGATCTCGCTGATCTGTGCAGGTCCACCGAGTGAATGCGTTGTTTTCAATAAATACAACGCAGTACTGTAATACATTTTCTTTTTCTTATGATTTTAATAGCGTATTCTTTCAACTGTCCTTCCTGATTGCCCTTTTTCTCTTCCATCAGCTCTTGCTTCCATCCCTTTTGCAGCTTGGCAGAAGAGTCATTTGAACATGAAATCCCCTGGAGTCGTTGAAAGCAGTCACTGGTTCTACCTGTCTAGCAGAAAGACAGGAAACCTTCTGCTGGCATCTTGAAGAGGCTAGCAAGGGAGGAACATTGAAATTGGTTTTGATGGCCTTTCCATACAAATCATGTCTATAGTCAATGGTTCCACGCTCCCCTGGAGCTCTGGGTCTGAATGTGAACTAGAAGTGTCACTGTCTTGTGGATTTTCAGCCCAGAAGCCCAGATTACTGGGAAGATCCCCAAACCTTCGATCTATAAAATCGAAAGTGGCCCAGGACTAGCAGTGCCGCCAGGTACCCAGCTCAATCAGACATAAATTTTCCTGGAAGAAAAACACCTTTCTGCCAGAGCTCCAAGAGTTTGGGGAAGGAGAGATGACTATAATGATCTGTATCTGTTAGGTACAGATACAGGGGATGTCACGGAGGTGATGGATAACCTATCTCAATCAGACTTAAAAATTAACGGTCATTTATTGGCTCTTTTATTTTTTTATTTTTTTTCAAGATTTTATTTATTTATTTGACAGAGAGAGAGACAGCCTGCAAGAGAGGGGACACAAACAGGGGGAATGAGAGAGGAAGAAGCAGGCTTCCAGCAGGGAGCCCAATGTGGGACTTGATCCCAGGACTCTGGGATCACGCCCTGAACCGAAGGCAGACGCTTAACAACTGAGCCACCCAGGCGCCCCTTATTGGCTCTTTTAAGTGGAGGTTCAGTGAAAAGAGTATTTCAGGTGAGGTTTGACTTGGTGCTTCACTTCCATCACCAAGCTCACAGGATTTCTTTCATCTCTCTGTGTGGAGTCAGCATATTATGAAATTTACAAAAGAAGGTTAAGTTTCTTTGTGCTTACCCTATGTCTGCCTCTAGCAAACTGGGCTTCCCTACATCCCTGTTCACATACACAAGGATAGAAGACCTCCCTTTTCTCCACCACTAAACCAAAACCCTGAGCTTCACTTGGGCCATGAACCAACTTAGGTTTTCATGCCTACTCCTGAACTAATTACAGTAACCAGGGCCTAGCCCATAGGCCAATCCCAGTTTACGGTTCTAGAAGTGGGGTCAATTCCATAGAAACCCCATGGCTGCTCTACGAGGGGGGAAAGTAGGACGGAGTCCAGTAAAGCATGTAAGTATAGACACCATACAACCTCGAGGTCTGAAGTAAGTTCACATCTTAAAAGTACTGCTTCTTCGGAAAAGAGCTTCCTCTCAGATTATGCAGATTATGGAATTTAGACACAGCAGTCCACCTACTTGTAACAAGGTGAAATCTCTCCAGCCAAAAATCTAAGACAACAGCCAAGAGCAGGACGAGCCAGATGTCCCAGGCTGGTTTGCTTAGAGGTTGAGGGAACCGGCAACTTCCCTTTGGCAGAGGAAAGGAGACATGGTGGTAGAGACTGAGAGAGAGCTGGATCAGGGTCCCACTGTTACTTCTCCCACAGAGATGTTGGTAATGGTCTATTTTCAAGTAAATGCTGATATACGCTAACTACCGAATACTCCACGCTATTTTATACGCACCTCCTCCTATTCCTTGACACCTGGGTACGTAGCTACTACCTCAGGGATGAAGAGGACTTCTGAATTGGCTGAGATAATCCTTCCATTACCGGGCAGATAGGAGATGAAAAGATAAATTTGGTATAATTATAGAAAATGAGGTCAAAGTTACGTTTCTTGAACCCCTGAAAATGAATGTCATACCCATGACTGCAGGCAGGGGGTCCTCTGCCCTTTTTTTTTTTTTTAGTAAAAAACCTAAAATGTGAAATTTACCTTCTTAAAAATATTAAGTGTACACTATTGTTAACGATATGCACCTTGTTCTACAACAGATATGTAGAACTTTTTCATCTTGCATGATGATCGAAACCCATTGAACAATAACTCCTCATTTCCCCCATCCCTTGCCTCCGCTCTACTTTGTACTTTGACGAGTTTTGCTATTTTAGATATCCCATGTAAGTGGAATCATACAGTATTTGACCTTCTGTGACTGGCTTATTTCACTTAGCATGATGTCTTCGAGGTTCATTCATATTGTAACATGCGAAGAAGTTCCCTCTTTTTTATCGCTGAATAATATTCCATCGTAAGTATCCATTCATCTGCTTATGGACACTTAGATTGTTTCCACCTCTTTGCCTTTGTGAATAATGCTGCAATGAACATGGGCTCAAGTATCTCTTTATTCTTGTGGATAAATACCCAGAAGTGGAACTCCTGGATCATACGGTAGTTCTATTTTTAATTTTTGAGGAACCTCCATATTGTTTTCCATAGTGACTGCATTTACATTTAACCAATGTTGCATTACCGTTCTAATTTCCCCATATCTTCATCAATGCTTATTATTTTCTGTCTTTTTATGTTTGTTTTTTCTTTGTTTTGTTTTGTTTTTATAATGCCCATCCTAACAGGTATGAGGTGATGATATCTCATTGTGTTTTGATCTGCATTTCCTTGATGATTTGTGATGTTGAACATTTTTCATATACCTATTAGCCATGTGTACATCTTCGATGAAATGTCTATTCAAGTCTTTTGCCCATTTGTTGTTTTTTTTTTAAGGATTTTATTTATTTCTTAGAGAGAGACAGAACATGAGCAGGGGGAGAAGCAGAGGGAGAGGGACAAACAGACTCCCCACTGAGCATGGAGCCCAAAGTGTGGCTCAACCTCATGACCCTGAAATCACGACCTGAGCCAGAACCAAGAGTTGGCCACTTAACCAACTGAGCCACTCAGGTGCCCCTTGCCCATTTGTTTAAACCAAGTTATTTGTTTTTGGTTTTGTTTTTTGTTTTTTCTCTACTGAGTTGTAGAAGTTCTTTATGTATTTCGGGGATTAAGCACTTATCAGATGTATGGTTTACAAATGTTTCCTCCCATTCTGTAGTTCTTTTTACTCTGTGGAGTCTTTCCTTTGCTGTTCAGAAGCCTTTAGTTTGATATAGTTCCCCTTGTCTATTTTTTTTTTTAATTGGTCTGTGCCTTTGATATCATATTTAAGAAATCATTGCCAAAACAAGTATTATGAAGATTTTTCCCTTACATTTTCCTCTGGGAGTTTTATAGGTCTTATGTTTAAGTCTTTAATCCATTCTGAGTTGATTTTTGTGTATGGTGTAAGATAAGGCCTAATTTCATCCTTTTGCAAGTGGATATCCAGTTTTCCCAGCAGCATTGTTGGAGACTATCCTTTTTCCATTAAGTATTCTTGGTATCTTTATCAAAGGTCAGTTGACCATATATGTGTGGATTTATTTCTGGGTTCTCTATTCTGTTCCATGGGCCTACATGCCTGTCTTTACACCAGGACCATACTGCTTTAATTACTGTAGCTCTGTAATGTGCTATGAAGTCAGGAAATATGAGATTTCCAAGTTTGTTCTTTCTCCAGATTGTTTTGGCTCCAAGAGGTCCTCTGTGGTGTCATGTGAATTTTAGGATTGTTTCCCTTTTTTTCTGCAAACAAATGCCATTGGGATTTTGAAAAGGATTATATTTTGAATCTCTAGGTAGTTTTGGGTGGTGTGGACATTTTAACAACATTAAGTCTTCTAATCCATGAGCACAAGATATCTTCATTTGTTTGTGTCTTTAATTTCTTTTAGCATTATTTTATAGTTTTCAAGATTATACAAGTCTTTCACTTCCTTAATTAAGCTTATCCCTAAGTACTTTATTCTTTTTGATGTTATTTTAAGTGGAATAATTTTCTTAATTTTCTCTTCAGATTGTTTGTTTGCCCTATTTTATAGAATGTTCTCCTTAGTTCCAGGAAAGGGTGACATCTATAGCGTTTTTCTTAGAATCTTATGCTTGAAGTGACTTGAAGATGTAACTTTCTCCAAATGAGAAACTTGACCAGTCTTCATTTCTGTGCTCTTCAAAATGCTTTCATATCAGAAAGATTTTCCTAGTGTCCTAAACTCTATTTTGCAAGTCTTCCAGGAAAACCAATCATTGGCATCTATGTGGAAGGGGCAGGGTTTGAGGGCTTTATAAGGTGACCCCTATAGTTTTTCACTACTCAGTCTTCGGTTTATTCTTTTTCATTGTGGGAACTTCATTCTGAGGATTTGTAGAACTTATTTTCTTCTAAATTGTGCATTTGAAACAATAGTAGTGAAAAGCGTCTCAGTTTGCTACAGCCACTATGCCTTTCCCTGTGGTCTCCAGGTTTCTTTGAGGTGCATAGCAAATGCCACTCCTCCCTGAAAGATTACAGCTGATGCTCCTTCCCCCCCCCTCCCCCACTGACTTATCATGGGACCTAACTCTCAGAAGGTTGGAAGGGGCTCTGAGCGGTCTAACTTGATCATTCAGGGCTGCTGGCCTTGGTGTTACTCAGTCTGGTAGAACATTGTTCTCCACAAGGGATGCAGGCCCAGAAACACTGCCTTGTCAGGAGCAAGAGCTGAAGAGGCCCTGAGGAAGGTGAGGGAATGTCTGCCAACCTGTCAGCTGTGTGAAAAGAGTGGGCAGAGCTCCCTGGACCAGCTCTGAGAGCCCCGGGGATTGTGGGCAGAGAAGCTGTCAGTGCTCTGGCCAGAAACTACTGTGCAGAAAGTCACAGAAGGGCACATCCTTCAGGCAAAACCCTGGGCCTTTCTGGAAAAGAGTCAGCCTCAGGCCCAGAACTGTTTTGACCCTTTTCCCTACACAACCAAACTGCTGGCTTCGAGTGATTCAGGAAGACACCAAAATGCATCAACCCTCCTTACTTTTTCTTTAATTAAAAGCACCCATAATGACAACAAACAAAAAATGCTCTAATTTCTTTTTCCAAAATGAGAATACAATCCTCATACAACTTTAGAAATATAACAAAGCAAATAATAATCATCTCAACAGCAATAATATTAATAGTCATGGTAACAATAGTCATAATAACAATAGTGATAATAACAATTATAACAACAGTAGTAATAATAGTAATAATTAAAAATTAAGTAGCTGCAGTCCCATCACTCAAAATCCCATCACTCAAAATAACAGTTATAACAACAGTAGTAATAATAGTAATAATTAAAAATTAAGTAGCTGCAGTCCCGTCACTCAAAATCCCATCACTCAAAATAACAGTTATAACAACAGTAGTAATAATAGTAATAATTAAAAATTAAGTAGCTGCAGCCCTGTCACTCAAAATCCAACTAGCGATATTTTGGTGTATTGTCTGCCCAGCCTTTCTGTTCTCCTGTACATTTTGCAATGTGTGGAACCATAACATTGTTTTATAACCAGCTTTTTTTTAAACATAGTAATAGTCAGCAAACATCTACCCAAGACATTAGTCTTCTGGCATCATCATATTAGCCACATGTCAATTGCTTACTCAATGAAATGAGTTTATTTCCTTCTCAAATGATTTAACCTCTCTAAGCTTCAGTTTTCTTGTCCGTGTAATAGGTAGACTTACTGCAGACATTGTAGAGATTTTATTAAAATCAGCAGCAGAGCCCCCGCCATAGTCACCACTCAGGGCATATAACTTCTTGGTGTGTTCCTTTCACTTCCACCACTTCTACGACTCCTGGAGTTTATGTAACTGTTCCCAATGTTGCATTTGCAAGTCATCTCCTTCTGTTTTATAGCTATTTTATTAGTACAAATCAGTCATTGTTTTCTTAGACTAGATAACCAAAAGTAAACTTCTAGGATCAAGATTTATAGGCTTAAAGACTGTGATTGAAAAAATTTTATGTTTACTGTTCAATAAACATGGTCTGAACACCTCCGTGAGTAAGGGGCTTCCAGAGTTACATGTAGCAGACTCAGAGGGTATGGCTAATGGATGCCCATGTACAAGGACCTAATGGGGACACAAATGGATATGAAAAACATATTGGTTTTAAACTATCTCTTCATGTACAAAGAAGAAGAAAGAGAAGATGAGGAAGAAGAAGAAGAAGAAGAAGAAGAAGAAGAAGAAGAAGAAGAAGAAGAGGAGGGGGAGGAAAGGGGGAAAAAAGAAGGACAGGAGGAGGAGAAGGAGAAAAAGAAGGTCAAGGTCAAGGACAAGGACTAGAAAAAGAAAGCAGTAACCAAAATACACTTTTTACAATAATACAAGGGAGACTCGGCTGTTGATGTTGAGCTGCTAAGATAAGTTGATAGAAAAGGAAGAAAATGTACACTTGACTTGTGCACATTACTGTGACCATCTGAGCATGAAGTGCCACTCTATCAAATACAAACTATTTCATTTCAGGTTGCACCGCTCTCTGTGTCTGCACAGACATACTGTGAAGGGAAAGGGGAGAGGGAAGCGCAGATTCCTGGAGTGGTGTGGGTTCCACAATACGATGAGGAGTCATTATGAGAGAATAGATATCAAAAATCAATTAGATGAATCCCGTCCTTAAATTTTAGCATTTAGGAAACTGATAAGAAAATGACAAGAATAATGAAGGAACTCTCACTGAAGTGCTATACTTGTTGAGTATAGGCAAGAATCCCTTCCATCCAGAAGGGTATGGGAAAGTTTACCTGTATCTGAGTCTCAAAGTAGGAATAGAATTTGAGTTTGGGTAGGTGAGGTCAGCAGACTCCAGGCCAAGGGAACTGAATGAGAACAGGAAAAGAAAAGGAAATCATGGCGGCGTGTACAAGCAGTAAACCGTTCCGTTTGGCCAGACTGAGGGGGACAGACAGCAGCTGCGTCTTACTGAGCTCTCACTGTGTGATAACCACTGGGTGGAGGGCTTGATACACTGTCTTGTTTGAACCCTACAGCTCTGTGATATATCATAGCATGCTCATTTTACAGATTGAGACGATAGAAACCCATTGAAGGTTTTAGGCAAGAAAACCCGCCCATTTGTAACTGTGCTCTTGGAAGATTAACCTGGCATCTGTGTACCAGTGGGGTGTAATGGAGGAACAGTGAAAAATGGAGACTGTCTCCATTGCGAAGGCCGTGACAACAGTCCAAACGGCAACTGATGAAAATCTGACGCGTAAAACTATAATGGAGGAGAGAGGATAAATGTCAGTGTACTGCCGGGGTCCAATCTAGAGGACTAGTAAGCTGATTGTAAGTGAAAGGTAAGAAAAAAAGGAGGCTGATACTGCAACCCTGAATGACCGCAGAGATGGCGGTGCCGTTGAGGGAGGAAGAACAGCAGTGATCTTTGGATCACTTGATCCTTTGGTGGAGTGATGATGGATTCGGTTTGGAACATCCTAGATTCGCAGAACAGCCAGTGGTCGATCTCTAGCAGATGGTGGGAAATGGGAGGCCAGAACCCAAGAGACAGAAATTTGGGAGCAGAGATGTGATAAGAGCTAATAATAGGCTAGAAGCTGGATGTGCGTCAAAAAATGGCCGCTCCGTAAATCTGCATCACACAGATCTCACAGGAGGATGAAAATTCCCGATTCTGGAGTTCCAGAGCTTTTCAAGATGTATTATCGATTAGTCCTTTAGCTCAAAATTATGTTTGGTGAAGTTTAAGCAAGAATAGTTTCATCACGTGCATTATACTTTGGGGGAAACTTTTATTTCAGAGCAATGGTGTCTGTGTGTGTGCGCGCGCCAACACCTCACTGAACTCCCCTAGGACCCGGCCTAAACCCAGCATGTGTCAGTGTTATTGGAAACAGAAGAAAATACAGTTGACCCTGAACAATGTGAGTCTGAATTGGGCAGGTCTGCTTAAACACAGATTTTTTTTTTTCAACAAATGTATGTAGAGTGCTCTCAATGTATTTTCTCTTCCTTATAATTTTCTTAATACCATTTCTTTTCTTTAGCTTACTTTATTGTAAGAGTACAGTATATAATGTTCATTAACTGTTCAGTATATAGTGTTCATTAACTGTTTATGTTATCGGTAAGGCATCAGTCAACACTAGGCTATTAGCAGTTAAGTTTGGGGGGAGACAAGAGTTAGATGCCCAGGTGGTCAGTGCCCTGGATTGCATATCGTCCAAGGGCCAGCTGTGTAAAATCCCGCGTGTGAAATCGTGTAGAACAGACGTTCAGCCGCGGTGGAGTTGAGTAAGCCTCAGATCGGCTAACTTGTGACGATTTCCTTCTTATGTGGTGGGAATTCCTAATAGGAAGCTCAAGAAATAAAGTTTAGTGTATGTACAGATGTTTCTACCCTGTGTGTGTGTGTATGTGTGTGTGTGCATGTGTGTGCACGTGCATGTGTGCGCGTGTGGTTTTTCCTAACAACAAAACAGAATAAAAGCAGATTTTGTGATATGTCCTTTAAATTTGGAGAGCTGGTAGCATTTCCCCCCCAAAAAAATCCCTAAAGTAAATGACTTCCTTTTACATCTGAAGCATAAATCATAACTGTGTTCTCTTTCTGGGGCTTCTGCCTTTTGTCAAATTAACAGCTTTCGAAAGAAACACATATTTTCAGCTGACCTGCCGTTGGATCTAACATTTCTTCCCCGAGCTGTTCTCAGACATTTCAGTCCTGGCGGAGAGAGGACGCGCTTTCAGAATGTGCCTGGGTGGCCCGGATCCCCTCCCGGCCTCACCAGTTTAATCCATCTGCCTTCCAGGGGCCGCTTTCGGCTAATGAATCCTTAGCTCCAAGTTTTCCCTCCTTCTAATGAGTGCTAATAAAATGCATTTAACTCCACTAATGCAACGAAAACGCAGCATTATTTCATTGTATCTACTTAATAAGAACCTTGTTTAATATCAAATTACCGCCTGCTCAGCCAAAGCATATGCCGGGGGAAGCCGGGCTGTGAGGAGGGGATATCGAGTGCTCTAATTTGGACATTCCTCCTACTCTGCCCTGCAGTCCTACGTGATTGCTTAATTCATTTAGCCGAGCTAGTCTGATCCTTCTGCCAACTGTTTTGTAAAATTTACTGCAATGCTAGGCAACCGGTCCCACCACACAAGCTAGAAATATAGGATTGCTTTTCCTGGGACCAAGCTATTAACAGTTGTTTGGGGAGCGGCAACAGGCAATGAAGCAGATACTGTTACAAAAAGGAAGAAGTTTGGGATGTGCCTCATCTTATAAAATAGTTACAGCAAAACCAGTTTGTATTCATCAGATCTTCCCCCCTCCCCATTGTTTAGGGTCTAGTTTCAGAAGCAACGCACCGTTGTTTCCGATTTATCTTCAATGAGCCCTGATGTCTCGTCTCCTATTTATCTTGGCTCTGACCTTTGCTGCTTTCTTTGGAACCAGCCCCTCACTCAAGTAACTGTCAGTGACAAATATCTATTGAAAGCTTTCCATTTAAAGAAAAGAATCATTTTGGGGGCGCCTGGGTGGCTCAGTTGGTTGAGCGACTGCCTTCGGCTCAGGTCCTGATCTCAGGGTCCAGGGATCAAGCCCTGTATTGGGCTCCCTGCTCAGTGGGGAATCCGCTTCTCCCTCTCCCTCTCCCCCTGCTTGTGCTCTCTCTTTCTGTCATATCAATAAACTTTTAAAAATCTTAAAAAAAAGAAAAGAGTCATTTTGTAATTTGAGTAATCACCATTTGAACCGGTTAATTCTAAAGTTTCATGTCAATTGGGCTTTCTTCAAGAGAAGCACCCCTCCGGAGATAAGAACCTTCATTCTCACCCCCCCCACCCCCTCCCCCCCTCCCCCATCAAATTCAGTGATCTGGAAATATTCCCGGCCCTCTTGTCACCTGAGAGACATCATATTCGAAGACATTTTCAAATGCATTTTTTTAAGGTACCAGATCCTATTCACTTTGGTGACCTGCTTATTAAACTGGTTAAAATACTTCTCTTGTGTTTTTTGAAGAAGTTAAAAAGAATCGTGACTTTTCCATGGATTTATGAAGGGAAAAGAAGTGGGGGAGGGGAGTGAGGACAGCTTCCTTCTATTTTGTAATATTTATCCGGAAGAATCTGTGGTTATCTCTAGGTATTCAGGTAATTTATCAATTGTTTGGGAAAAGGACATGTAATAGAGTAATAGTCACCTCTTGAGACTTTAAAACTGGTCCCCTGATAAGAAAATCAGTGGAGATGGCAGGGATCCACTCAAGATTTACCTTATAGGGAATCATCCAGGAATTGTAAGACTACAAGTCTGTTGTCGCTAAATTCCTAATAAATGACTTGCCAAAATTTAGATATGACAAACTAAAAAATACAGCTGCTCTGGTATCCCTTTATCTTGGTTACTCATTAGTGGGGGCGGGGGGTGGTGGTGGTGGTGAGGATCCTGGATGCCTCCAGACAAGGACAAGACAGGAATTTACTGCTGGCTGCAACTGTGCTCCATGGTATCCTAACATCTCAGAAGAATAAATGGGTATTTTCACCTAAACAAGACACCTACCCTTGCTCAAAAAATGAGTCTGGATCATGAAACAAGCACCAAACTTTTTGTGTCTTCTAGTTATAAATTGAGGGGTTTTTTTTTTCTTTTTTGTGGTCAGGATATAAAGTTAATTTCAAAATTTGTCTGACTTCGATGATTGCATGATAGAAGCCAGTAATAAAAGACCTAATATGTAGTGTTATTTTTCATGATAGGGAATATTAATATGAAAGTATGTCCTATACATAATCAGTTTTTCTCTTTTTCTTGAAACTCTGTAGTGATAGGTCAGTTATTTATTTATAAACAAAGCCAAGTCATTTTACATTGAATTTCTTCAACTAATTTTATTTCCAATGTATTGGTAGAGAAATGCTTCTAAATGGCTTTGTGGTTCAGACTACAATTGTTCAAGGGTTAATGAAATATCAACCCCATCATAGCTCCTGAGAAAGCAGCTCAGATATTGGGTTTTCCTTAAACAAACAAAAATTTAGAAGGATACCCTTTTAGAAAGCTAGTCTCTTTTCAAAGCACAGAGAAGACTAGTCTCTGTTCAAACTCAGTCATTGCTAGAAATGGCTAGGATTAACTGGTTCGTGAGTAGAGATTTCTCTCCCTGAGATATTGTCCTTTTGGACTCATGTAACTATGAGAAGGAGCTTCAATTACTTCAGGGAAGAAGCGAAAAAAAGGAAGAGGTTGATTACATCCCTAATGGGCAAATGCTTCCAAAGGTTTCTAAGCCTCTCTGCTCTTAAAATAAAATGTAACACTTACTAGACCAGCCTCGCCTGGGATTTAATATGCTGCCTCCACCCCCCTCCCTGTTTCCACACATTCTGGAAATAATAAAGATTAGAGCAGAAAGAAATGAAATAAAAACTAAAAAAAAAAAAAAACTATAATAAAACAGAGCAATGAAACCAGGAGCTGGTTCTTTGAAAATATCAACAAAATTGATAAACCTTTAGCCAGATTCATGAAGAAAAGAGAAAGAGATAGAAATAGAGAGGGAGAACTCAAATAAACAAAATTAGAAATGAAAGAGAAGAAACAACTGACACCACAGAAATACAAAGAATTATAAGAGAAAAAAATTACATGCCAACAAGTTGGACAACCTAAAAGAAATGGATATATTCCTAGAAATATAAATCTACCAAAACTGAATTAGGAAGAAATAGAAAATTTGAATAGACCAATTATCAGCAATGAAATTGAATCAGTAACCAAAACACTCCCAACAAATAAAACTCCAGGACCAGACAGCTTCACAGGTGAATTTGACCAAGCATTTAAAGAAGAGTTAACACAACTAATGAATCATCAAACTTTACATCAAAAACCAGGGATGTACTGTATGGTGACTAACATAATATAATAAAAAAATTTTTTTAAAAATAAAGAAGAGTTAAGACCTATTCTTCTCAAACTATTACAAAAAATGGAAAAGAAAATAAAGTTTCCAAATTCATTCTCTGAGGCCAGCATTATCCTGATACTAAAACAAGAAAAAGACACTATGAAAAAAGAGAGCTACAGGCCAAATCCAACAATATGCTAAAAAAATCATTCACCACAATCAAGTAGGATTTATTCCTGAGATGCAAGGGTGGTTCTATACTCACAAATCAATCAACATTACATCACATCACCAAGAGGAAGGATAAAGACCATATGATTATTTCAATAGATGTAGAAAAGGCATTTGACAAAGTACAACATTCACTCATGATAAAAAAAACTTTCAACCAAGTAGGTTTAGAGGGAACATACCTCAACATAATAAGGGTCATATATGAAAAAGCCACAGCAAACATCGTATTCAATGGGGAAAAACCATGAATTTTCCCCTAAGATCAGGAACAAGACAAGAATGTCCACTCTAACCACTTTTATTCAACATGCTACTGGAAGGCCCAGCCACAGCAATCAGACAAGAAAAAGAAATAAAAGACATCCAAATTGGTAAGGAAGAACTGAAGTTTCACTATTTGCAGATGATGTAATACTACATATAGAAAACCCTAGACTCTACCAAAAAACCTACTTCAACTGATAAACGAATTCAGTAAGGTCATAGGATACAAAATCAGTATACAGAAATCCATTACATTTCTATACACTAAAATGAAATACCAGAAAGAGAAATTAAGAAAACAACCGATTTATAATTGCGTGCAAAATAATAAAATACCTAGGAATAAACTTAATCAAGGAGGTGATAGACCTGTACTCTGAAAACTATAAAACATTAATAAAAGAAATTGAAGTTGAGGGGCACCTGGGTAGCACAGTCATTAAGCGTCTGCCTTCGGCTCAGGGCGTGATCCCGGCGTTCCGGGATCGAGTCCCACATCGGGCTCCTCCGCTGGGAGCCTGCTTCTTCCTCTCCCACTCCCCTACTGTGTTCCCTCTCTTGCTGGCTATCTCTCTGTCACATAAATAAATAAAATCTTTAAAAAAAAAAAAGAAATTGAAGCTGACACAAACAAACAGAAAGATATTCCATGCTCATGGATTGGAAGAAAAAATATTGTTTAAATGTCCATACTACCCACAGCAATAGATTTAATGCAGTCCTTATCAAAAAAACCAAAAGCATTTTTCACAGAACTATAACAAATAATCCTAAAATTTGTATGGAACTACAAAAGACCTTGAAGAGCCAAAGCAATCTTGAAAAAGAACAAAACTGGAGGTATCACAATCCCAGATTTCAAGATTTACTGCAGAGCTGTAGAAATCAAAACAGTATGTTCCTGGCACAAAAATCAACTCGTAGATCAATAGAACAGAATAGAGAGCCCAGAAATAAACTTATGATTATATGGTCAATTAATCATCGACAAAGGAGGCAAGAATACATAATAGGAAATAGATAGTCTCTTTAACAAGTGGTATTGGGAAAACTAGACAACTATTACATGAAACGAGTGAAACATGACCACTTTCTTACACCATACACAAAAATAAATTCAAAATGGATTAAGGGCCTAAATGTGAGACCTGAAACCATAAAAATCCTGGAAAAGAGCACAGGCAGTAATTTCTCTGACACTGGTGGTAGCAACATCTTTCTAGATATGTCTCCTGAAGCAAGGGAAATAAAAGCCAAAATAAACTATTGGGACTACATCAAAAATAAAAAGCTTCTGCACATTAAGGTCAATCAATCAATAAAATAAATAAAATAAAATAATCAGTAAAACTAAAAGGAACCTAATGAATGGGAGAAGATATTTTCAAATGACATATCCGATAAGGGTTAGTATCCAAAATATGTAAAGAACTTATACAACTCAACACCAAAAAAATAGCCAATCTGATTAAAAATGGGCAGAAGACATGAACAGATCTTTTTCCAAAGAAGACATCCAGATGGCCAACAGACACATGAAAAGATGCTCAACATGACCAATCTTCAGGGAAATGCAAATCAAAACCACAATGAGATATCACCTCACACTTGTCAAAATGGCTAAAATCCAAAACACAAGAAATAACAAGTGTTAGTCAGGATTTGGAGGCAAAGGAACCCTCTTGCACTGTTGGTGGGAATGCAAACTGTTGCAGCCCCTGTGGAAAAGAGTATGGAGTTTCCTCTAAAAATTAAAAATAGAATTACCATATGACCCTGTAATTGGACTACTGAATATTTACCCAAAGAATACAAAAACACTAATTCAAAGGCACACATGCGCCCATGTATTTATTGCGGCATTGTTTACAATAGCCCAAATTATGGAGGCCACCCAAATGTCAATCAACAGATCAATGGATAAAGAGGAAGTGGTATATATATATACAATGGAATATTATTCAGCCACAAAAAAGAATGAGATCTTGTCTTTTGCAACAATAAAGATGAATCTAGAGGGTATAATAGTGAGTGAACTAAATCAGTCAGAGGAAGACAAATACCATATGATTTCATTCATACGTGGAATTCAAGGGGAAAAAAAGAGATAAATCAAGATACGGGTTCTTAACTACAGAGAACAAACAGATGGTTACCAGAGGGGAGGTGGGTGAGGGGATAGGGGAAATAGGTGAAGGGGATTAAGAATACACTTATCATGGGGCGCCTGGGTGGCGCAGTCATTAAGCATCTGCCTTCGGCTCAGGGCGTGATCCCAGTGCTCTGGGATCGAGCCCCACATCAGGCTCCTCTGCTACGAGCCTGCTTCTTCCTCTCCCACTCCCCCTGCTTGTGTTCCCTCTCTCGCTGGCTGTCTCTATCTCTGTCGAATAAATAAATAAAATCTTTAAAAAAAAAAAAAGAATACACTTATCATGATAAGTGTTGAGTATTGGATAGAATTGTTGAATCACTATGTCGTACACCTGAAACTAATACACACTGTATGTTAATTATACTGGAATTTTAAAGAAGTCTAAAAAAACTAATGAAATAAATAATAGAGAGATAGATAGATAGATAGATAGATAGATGATAGATAGATAGCAATAGATAAAATAGCTTTACCAAAGTATAATTTTTAAGCCATGAAATCTACCATTTTAGATGTACAGTTTGATGAGTTTTAATAAGATAATACATTCATGTAACAATCAGCATAATCCAGGTTTAGAAGACTTCCAAGTTCCCTTGGGCTTATTTGTGGTCAATCTTCACTCACACAGTCTCTGGCAATCATTGATCTACTTTCTGTTCTATGAATAGCCTTTCTTGGACACGTCACGTAGACAGAATCACAAATATGCAGTCTTTTACATCTGGTTTTCACTCAACATCCTGTTTCTGAGGTTCCTCCATGATGCAGCATGTGGCATCACTTTGTTCCCTTTTTATTGCTTAGTAATAATCCATTGTATGAATAAAGCACATTTGTTTATCCATTTCAGCTGATGGACATTTGGGTTGTTCCCGGTTTTTGATTATTATAAACAGTGTTGTGTGTGAACACCTGTGTACATGTCTTAATGTGAACATATGTTTTCATTTCTCTTGGCTGGTATCTAGGAGTAGAATTGCTGGGTCATACGCTAAGTATATGTCTAACTTTTAAAAAAAAACTGCCAGACAGTTTTCTTAAGTGGCCGTACCATCTACATTCCCACAAGCCACGTACGAGTTTCCAGTTTCTTCACATCCTGGCCAACACTTGGTCTTGTCAGTCCTTTTGATCTTGACCGCTTGAGTGCGTATGTAGTGGGGTATCTCATTTCCCTACATCACAGCTCTAAAGCATGCAACTGACTTTCATTGCCCTGGAGAGGAATCGACACTGTTATTACTCTAATGAGACAGCTGGAGCTCATTCTGTAGCAGGGACAGCTTCCAGTCTCCTTGCTCCTTCCTCTAAACACGCCCCTGGACCTGTCCCTGTGGAGCTGCTCTCCTGCATCAGTCTGCTCGACATTCCCCACGATGCAGCCCAAAGCAGCTCAAAGCCCACTGCCTTGGAATTTGCAAAATTAGCACCATATCTTCTATGGTTTGTTCAATGTGCTCCAAATTGTTAACTTCACACAGATGAGCACTTTATCATACTAGCATTCCATAGTTCCATAGTGACTAGAAGAATGAGATTCCCTGGCAGATGGGTTTGGGTTGGAAGGAAGATTCCTCCATATTCTATCTCTCTGACCTCTCAGAAGACCTAGGGTGATGTGAGAATTAAGGAAGACCCCGTGTATAGAGCACATTTACATAACTGGAGTTGCGTCAATGTTAGCTATAACAGTTGTATAATCATTCTTATTATGTTGTGCTCTTAAGCAAATGTTTCCTGAATTATTCAACACAGTGTCATTTAAGTTTCTGATGATTCTAACCCACACAGGTCATTAACACAGAGAATAAAGGTTTGTCACTATTTGGATCTCTCGCCTCAACCCTGAGTATAGTATAATCGTTTGTCATCAATAAGCAATTTAATCACATTTGTTAATTACAGTTCAGAGGTCAGAATAGCACTAAAGTGTTTGGAGGATAGAAATACTGTGTTCCCTTAAATAATTATCAAGTAATAGCTAGCTTTTGTTTTGTGCCTGCCATGCGCCTTACCCTACATTTGATAATTTGCACATATTACCAGTAGTCCTTAAGCAATGTCACAGAACTGACATACAATTCGTGATAGAATTCTCTGATGAGTTTGAATAAATTAATATGGATAAGTCTGTGGAAAGTGATCTGTTGGTGAATGAAGACGTTTGTTCATTCATTCATTCAACAAGTATCTCTTCATCTTCTACATTCCAGCTGCTATTCTAGTCTAGGTCCTGAGTTTACAACAATAAACAAAACCAGTCCTCATTGAAGGGGAGGCAGGCAATTAATTAACAAACAGACAGACCAATTAGGTAATTTTGGAGTAGGGTGAGTATATAAAGAAAATAAAATTGTCATTAGTGTAGGAGAATTTGGGATGTGGAAGAAGGAATATTAGAATAGTTGGTCATAGGCAATCTTGGTAAAGGATTTGGGAGCTAAGACCTGACTTGTATAATTGACATGCATGTTACTAAAAAAGTACTTAACTGTAAAAAAAAAAATAAGGTGTGTATTTTGCTATGAGGATTTTGCCATGCAGAGAAGAGAAATGAGGTGGAAGCAGTAGAGTGAGGTTAAGAGAAGGTCTAAAGAAATAAATGAAAGAATGATATAAGACAGTGAAGGGATACCCCCCCCCACCGCACGCGGGGCAAGGCTGCCCTCTCGTTCCTCTACGCCAGACTCACAGGCGCCATGAGCGTTGCTGGAGTGTACAGAGTTGTATCTATCAGAGGATTACTCCCTGACTGTCCTCACTCCTTCCTTGAAATAGGGGCCCACTCCTATCATTTTCACTCATCTCCCAGCCCTGGGAGCAGCATGTTGCATATAGTTCACGTTCAAAAAATGTTTGTTAAATAGCTAGAGACCAAGTACTTTTTTTTCAAAAAAAAATTGCTCTTGGAGAGCAAAGAATGATTGGTCCTTTCAAGTGTCAGAGCTTAATTAATAATCTTTTGAGCGGTTACGCGGCCCTAAGGTAATCAGTAACCTCTTGGGATCTTTGTTTTTCTCATCTGCGCCATGCAGATGACAAGTGCTTCCCTGGGTTGCCACTGGGACTAGATGAGAGGAAGTGTGAGAAAGCCCTCGGTCAAGTCAAACCTGTCACCCCTTTGCTGGGAGACCTATATTCTTTTCTTCTCCTTCTTCTCCTTCTCCTCCTCCTCCTTCTTCTTCCTCTCTTTTTTTTTTTTTTTTTTGTTTCAAGGATAGAATTTAGTGATTCATCAATTGCGTATAACCCTCAGTGCTCATTACATCACGTGCCCTCCTTAATGCCCATCATCCAGTTACCCCATCCCCCCACCCACCTCCTCCCCTCCAGCAACCCTCAGTGTGTCTCCTGTAGTTAAGAGTTTCTTATGGTTTGCCTCCCTCTCTGTTTTCATCTTAGTTTATTTTCCCTTCTCTTCCCCTATGTTCATTTGTTTTGGTTTCTTAAATTCCACATATGAGTGAAGTCATATGGTATTTGTCTTTCTCTGACTGACTTATTTCGCTTAGCATAATACCCCTAGTCCCATCCATGTCATAGCAAATGGCAAGATTTCGTTCCTTTCAACAGGTAAGTAATATTCCATTGTATATATAGACCACATCTTCTTCATCCATTCATGTGTCAATGGGCATCTGGGTTCTTTTCATAGTTCGGCTATTGTGGACGTTGCTGCCATAGACATCCGGGTGCATGTGCCCCTTTCAATCACTATGTTTGTATCCTTTGGATAAATACCTAGGAGTGCAATTGCTGGGCCACACGGTAGCCCTATTTTTAACTTTCTGAGGAAGCTCCATACTGTTTTTCAGAGTGGCTGTACCAGCTTGCATTCCCACCAACAGTATGAGAGTGGGATCCCTATATTCTTATGTGTGTGTGGCAGGGGGAGGTTATAGAGAGCGTGTGGCGAGGTGAAGAGACCTGGCTGGGGAGGAAACACAGGGAAGGCTCACAGCACTGTGGTCGCCATTTCCCCATTGCTTCTGTCACAAAACAAGCGTGGGAGATGCAGGGAGAGGGGGGAGAGAGAGAGCCAAACACATAGCAATGTCATGGTTGTTTATTGTTTTCACCCGTATGGTAATAAATCAACGTGAGGTTTGTCATTTTAATTAGTCTTCTTTCAGTCGGGGAAGTCAAGGCTGTTAAGTGCTGATAGGGAGTTGAAAAATTACCTGAGAACAAGTGTCCGGAAGAAGTCCCAGAGTTCTGGTTTCAGAGTGTCTCGGGTCAGTGGGGACGGGGTGGGTGTGTGCTGAGCCCTTCACCTCAAAAAGGGAGGATTTGCTTTGGTTGGGTGTAAGGCTGGCAGGAGGGTGGAGGGGAGAAGCTGAGTTGGTCCCTGTTCTGCTTGCCCCCAGCCAGCCCTGTGGTGAGTTGCAGGGAAGGAAGAGTGGAGGGAAGGGGGAGTGAGGGGGTCACTCTCCATGCATGTTTCTATCCAGTCTCAAGCGAAGATGTAGAAATGAGATATGCAAAAGCGAGAACAGGGGAAAATGAAGAAAAGCAAACCAAAGCTCTATTTTGAAGTCTGACAAAGAAAATGCTGCCAGCTGGATTTCTCTGGGTTGAATCACACTATAGTGCAAGGAAGCGCAGTTCTTGTGATGCCTCAGGGAAGAGACAACTTGCAGAGGGTGCGGGTGTACAAGAATGCTTGCAGGCTTGTGGACGGTGCTCATTGCTATATCCCACTAGATAATAAAAAGAGACATGACCCAAGCCCTCCAGACACCAAGTCCTGGCTGACCTTTCTGAAATAGGCTCTTCTTTCTCCACCTACACTTGGGGGGGGGGGTCATTAACTCTTTCCTCATGATCAGATTTGGCAGCAACGGGATGGTGTTGGAAGGACCTCTCGGAAGAATCTTAATTCTTCTACTTACTGTGTGTCCAGGTGAAACACTCAACTCTCTTAGCCTTGCTTCTTTGTATACAATGAAAACAAAATATCTGTTCTGCTTTCCCCACAGAATTGCTTTAAGGATATGACGGTGTGTTCTAAACTACAAAGCATAATAGAATAATGAATTATTATTACTAGTATCATTATATTTACATCAGTAAAAAGCTATTTCTTTAGGTCTTATGGAATTTCCAAATTTGGAAATGAGCTTAGAGTTCAGCTAGTCCAGTTGGTCTTCCAATTCCAATCTCTTTAATCATTACTTGATGAGGTGATTGTCCACTCTTTCCTTGAGACTTGAGTACGATTTATCATCTTGCAAGGAAACTGGGACTGTGTTTGGACAGCTCTATGTTTTGTGCTTTAATGATCAAGTTGGATAGAAATCTTTAACTTCTCCTCTTTATTACTGGCTCTGCCTTTTAAAACCTCAGTCCGTTTTCCAACATGGTAGCCCTTAACGTGGTTTAACAGAACTCTTGCCTTACTCTTAACTCTTCTCTTTCCCCAGCTGAAGAGCCTGTGTTCAAACACTTCCTGAGTGACGTGGCTTTGGATTTCCTCATCATTCTTTTTTTTCCTTTTTTTTAAATGAATTAATTTATTTTTTTAAACTTCCATGATTTATTACTTGCATATAACACCCAGTGCACCATGCAATACGTGCCCTCCTTAATACCCAACACCAGCTATCCCATCCCCCCCCCCGAAGCTCTCAGTTTGTTTCCCAGAGTCCATAGTCTTTCATGGTTCCTTCCCCCTTCTGTTTACCCCTCCTTTCTTCTTCCTTTTCTTCTCCTACCGATCTCCCTGCTAGTTCTTATGTTCCATAAATGAGTGAAACCATATGATAATTGTCTTTCTCTGCTTGACTTATTTCTAATTGGTTAGCTTTAAGTATTTCTATTTTCTCTTTCTTTCTTAAATTATGCTCCCTGAGCTGAACATCCAGGTAGGGTATGATTAACAAATCCCAAAACACCAGCCAGATTTTCTTACCTTTCTCCAAGTTTTCATCTTGCTTTATGGCACAAATGAAATGCTTTGATTTTGGTTTTGGTCATTTCTCTTCATTCTAAAATATGCTCTTTTATTAAAGTCTTCTCTGAATGTTTTCATCCAGGTCTTTTTATCTGTCATTCCTATTCTCTGATACTTGGGACAGTGAGTAGTTTGTAGAAACGGAACTGGAAGGATGAGTATGAAAGTGGCCATGCTTGGCCTCAAGGAGAGAGGACAGGGGAGCAGATTCCAAATACATGAAAGATGGACATTTAGAGAAGAGGCTAAGTTTGTTCTTTGTTGATCAAAAGAGTAAAACTGTGACCAGTCAGGGTCACTTCCTGGGGGACATTTCAGATCTTAGTCACAGTGCTAAAGAACATAGGATTTGGAATAGAACAGATCTGGGTTCAAGTCCTGACTTTGCAACTTCCTGGTTCAGAGGGCTTAAGCAATTTTCTGCATTTCTTCACAGCCTCCACCTCTCCCTCTAAGAAATGAGACTGATAGTATCAACTTCATCAGGTCTTTTTCAGGACTAAATGAGATAAGGGTAACCAGAGGGTTAGCCCTCAGGAAGCATTCAACTGGCCATGCCCCAGGGCTCTGCGCCCTGGGTCTTTTCACTCACATACTCACTTGTCCTGCTTCTATTCACTTTACGAAAAAGCTTCTGCATGGTAGATTATGTTCAGAAATATTCACTCCCTCCCATGACTCCCATGGGAAGAAGAGAATTACCCATTCCATCGACGGTGCACTTGGCTGTGTGAGTTGTTTTGGCCAGTGGGATGTCATCAGCCATGAAGCCATAGATTCTTGAAAAGTGTTTTCTAACTTGGGCTTACACTTTTTTTTTAAAGATTTTATTTATTTATTTGAGAGAAGGAGAGAGAGAGAGAAAGAGAGAGAGAGCGCACAAGAGGGGGAGAGGCAGAGAGAGAGAGAGAGAGAGAAAGGGAGAAGCAGACTCTCTGTTGAGCAGGGAGCCTGATGTGGGGACTTGATCCGGGGACCCTGGGGTCATGACCTGAGCTGAAAGCAGATGCTTCACCAACTGAGCCACCCAGGAGCCCCTGAGCTTACACTCTTGAACCTCTGTCATCCGCTTGAGAAGAAGGTGCCCAGGACAGACAGTTCGTCCCAGGAGGAAGACACAAGTCACAAAGAACAGAGCTGACTCCTCCCCCCAGCCGAGGCCACCCCATATCAGCCACCCACCAGCTGACCCCAAGCAGCATCAAATGCATGAGTGAGCCCAGCTGACACCAAGAGTAGGACACTGGCAACCAGCACACTTACAAGCTAAATAAACGCATTGTTGTGTGTGCCGAGGTTTTCGTGGATGTTTCACATGCAGTGATACCGTGGCCGTAGTTATCTGAAATAACTAGTAAACTAAGATATCAATGGCTAAGGTTTCATGTTTCCCTCCTCTGAAAGACACGGGAAGACGACACTTTTAGTTCTTCAATAAATATTTAAGTGAGTACCATCTTCCAGGTGCCCAAGAGTAGTTACTTTTCCGTCGTACAGGGACTCTTGAAGAAGCCTACTTAAGGCAGTACAGAACCATTCTAGAGCCCAATGCCCTTGTCTCAAAGTTACTTCCCTCAAAGCACAGCCTGATCTGCTCCACACGCAGGACCTGTGCCAGTTCGTCCCCTTTCATTTCTGGGCATCTCTCTGCCTTGTGGACTCGGGCCTCCCTTTGCCCCCCCTCGTCCCCGGGGCTGAGCAACCTGGAAATCCCTGTAATGTTGGATGAAGAGGTTGAATTTTATTAGGTGGCAAGCTCTTCCCTTCCTTTTTCAAGAAAGTGCTCCAAAGTCGGCTCCCTGTCTTTTTCCATGCGCTTCGACTGTCCTTGCCCCCAAATCCCGCATTATGTGGCCTTTTGGGGTGTGGAGGAAAAGACAGAAGCTAATAAGGACTTGCTTTCCCTTAGCTGGGGTTCCCTGAAGACGGGGCGCGTAGTGGGATGGCAGCAAACCTTTGCTCCAGTGCCCGGAGGTCTGGGGCGGCAGCCGCACAGAAGAGGGTGCTCTTGTGTAAAGCTGTGGCCAGCTTCCTGGAAGGAGGTGAAATTTCCTTGTTCCTCCCTGAGCAGAGGATTCGTTGCTTATGAGACCTGGTAATGTAGTCTGTATTAGCACACACGGATTCCGCAACAACAGCTAACAACCCCAAACTGCAGAACTGTCAGGAATCTCATTTGCGTTGAGGCGGCACACCCATCGTCTCTGCTGTTCCGACAGGACGTGGCCAAATTGATCTGCATCCTCCCCTTTGATGACCCCACCCGCCAGGCTCTCTAAGCCTATTCTCTAAAGGAATAGGGAGCGACAAAAAGAGTGCCCTTCCTTTTAGATCTTTAAAATTGCTTTCACCGTTTGGGAAATGACTAGCAAGCCATTAACTCATTTGTCACACAAATATTTATTGAGTGTTAATTTTAGCTTCCTAACGCTTTAAGGGAAAGAAATGAAAGCTCCTTTCCTACCAGCCAGACCCAAGCAATCGGGTCCCTGCTTCTCTCTTTGAAAGAATCTCAAGTTAACTGCCTCCTTCTTGGCTCTTCGTGGCCTCAGGCTTTTGCTTTCATATTCCATTTTATCAGAATTATTTCTTTTCTGGCTCTTCTAGTGCGTGTTTTCCCCTCATTCTCCAGACCTCAGCACAGCTGTCGTGTTTTCAGAGAGACTTTCCCTAAGCCTGCATATTAGTCACAGTTCTCCAGAGAACCAATCAGAGATACAGAGATCTACAGATATAAATTTATTATAAGGCATTGGCTCCTGTGATTATGGATGCTGAGAAGTCCAAGACTTCTAGTTGGCAAGCGGGAGAACCAGGACAGCTGACGGTGTAGGTTCCAGTCAGAGTCTGAGTCCAAAGGCAGGAGAAGAGCGATGTCCCCACTCCAAGGCAGTCTGGCAGAAAGAGGGAACCTTTTTGTTCTTTTCAGGCTTTCAACTGATTGGATGAGGCCCATCCACACTGGGGAGGGCAATCTGCTTTACTCAGGTTACTGATTCAGATGTTACTCTCATCCAGAAACACCCGCATAAACACACCCAGAAAAATATTTAACCAAATATCTGGACACCCCATGGTTCAGTCAAGTTGATACATAAAATCAATCATCACAGTCCCCTTCTCAACTGTCCTCCCTAATTACTATTGCCTTGTCCTGTTGGTCTTCTTCCCAGTGTTTATCACAATTGGCATATGTCTTGTTTGTTTATTTGTCACATGTCCTGTCTGTTTCTCTTCCTACAGTGTGAGCTCCACAAAGGCAGGGACAGACTTTTGTGTTTCTTTCTCTGTCCCTTGAGCCCTGAAGAGTGAAGGTACCAATAACATTTAATATGTATTTCTGAATGAAATACAGACAAGACAATTGTACAATGACATAAACCAGTATCGGAAAGAAATAGTAACAGAATGGTAGGAGAATATGGAAAAGCAGAAGTTTAAATCTCTGTGGAAGGGTCAGGAAAGGCTTTAGAATGAGGAGACACGAGCTGGGGCCTGAAACAGGATGACGGGGCAAGTAGGCAGCAAGACGAGGAACAGAATGGAAGCGAGATTTGCACGATGGACTGAACAGTCCTCGCCAAGGAGGGATCTGAAGGGATCAACGTATTCCAGGCACGGTAAGAAAGTCAGGATGTGCGGGCATCAGAGCAGATTGAGAAGGGTCTTTATGCTGCTGCAGGATCCAGGGGGTGAGTAGGCAGGATCGGGGAGGCCAGCAGAGGCTGGAGTTTTGAGCGGGGCTCTTCAAAACCTGTCAAAACTTTGTTGAATGCACAACATTACTACTCTACTTCCCTTGGGGGGCAGGGTAGATAATGGGTAGGAATGGGGAGAAGCTGATGCCCCAAGAAACAGCTATAACCTTTGGATGAGAGAGGATAACAGAGCAGCAGGCAGCCCGGGGCTACGGGGCTTTGGCAGGAGCTGGACAGGCAGCCGTGGATGTGGGCATCGGTAAGGCTGGCCTGTGGCTTCGGGACAGGCCCCGAGGGTTCAGTGTTTCTTCCAGCCTGAGACAGCCTCGTGATGCGAGAGACGGTGGGCAAAATGAGGAGGTGGGCACAGAGCATCTTCGGGGGCAGGAGCCGGATGAGATGCGGGGAACCTGCCGGGTGGAAGGGTGGGGGCCACACAAGGGACTGAGGGGTCCTTCGTGGCCAGTGGGCATAGCTGGAAGGGAGCCGCTGAATGGATTGAGCAGTTTCAAGCAGAATAAAAGAGGAGAAAGGAAATTTGGGGACCCTTCTGAGGTAGAATTTATAAGACCTGGTAAATAATTAGATGTATGGGGGTGAAAAAAAACAAAACAAACAACATTGAGAATGGCTTCCTTGGAATTGGAAGGAGGGGCTGGAGGCATAACAGACTGGGGAGAAGTATTTCAGGAAGACCGTGTCCTCTAAGTGGAACTCTTCAGTCTGCTGCAGCACCGGATGTCCTACAGCCAGCCACTCGGTATTTAGGTGGGGGAATTTTCCTAAGAACACTATTCTCCAAATAGGTCCATATGGAAAAAATCCATTTCTTGATTCTAAACGGTTTGCACTCCAGAACATCTCTCTTCTTCAAAACAGGCCCCAGAGAATTCACCCCCGTGACCATCGTGCCCTCATCGGCAGCCTCTCCCTTTCCACTGAAAGCGACAGCAGCTGTTACTAAGCACTTACCGTAATAATAACCACTATTTACTGAGCCCTTGCTATGTCCCAGGATCCTTCTACGTCTTCTCCACATGTCAACTCAATCAGATGCCTCCATACACCTAAGCAAAGGAAGCACATCATTATCCATGTTGTGGGAGGGGGTGGAACTGAGGCACAAGGAGGAAAGGGACTTGCTGGGGGAGGGGAAGCCATCAGACCCTGTGGACAGACTCTGTGTATTAATATCCTTAGTCTCCCCGACACATTGGCACGTCACGATTGTTCCCTTTCTACAGGAACGAGGAACGCAAGGTGCGAGGTTCCATCAATTTCCCCAAACCCTCCAGTCCGCAAACACTGGAGTTGATATCTAAACCGCCATGTTTAAGCCAGGCCACAGAGAGGGTGTTTAGTCTAAGAGGCTGACAATTAGCTTTATTGATTATGATGTAAGTGCCTGACGTTAAGCTCTTGATTGCCCTGGCATGGCTTCCATTTCAAAGACATCCATTTCTCAAACTGGCATATTACCAGCTACACAACTAGATAAAGAGCCAGGCTGCCCCACCCATGAGGTTCCCCTTTTAGGGAGCCCTGCGGAACCTAGATAGCTGACTGCTTCCTTTTCCCTTTCCGGGCTTTAATACCTGCTCTTGGGGGTTACATTCACCGAAAAGAGAGAATCCGTGAAATCCGAGGGCCCCCACCTTCCACCCCAATAGAAGCAGAATCCTAGGTCTGAGCTCACCCCATCTCTCTCTACCCACAACCATCCTGTGTGGCCCCGAGTGTGCTGTGTTCCCTCCAAAACTGATGAGTCATAAACCTTATTTTTCTGAAGTTCCCTGAGGGTTGTTGCTGAGCCGACTCTTAACAATCATGATAAGAATCACAAGGGCACCACTGGCCATAATATCACCTTGGGTCCGGGGGGATGCCCCGGGGGCTGCCACAAGCAGTCGGCGGCCCAGTGAGCCCCACAAACACTCCTCGATGACAGCATCACTCTCAACAGCCTGAGGCTGACACAAAACAGGGCACCACGTCCAACACTCTTGGGCTCTGCTTTGTTCAAAAGTAAACACGCACGGAAACAGATAACATTTTGAAAGCAGCAAATAATAGCAATGAATATTTATCAAACACACAATGGGAAGTGCTTTCCATCGCTGACCCCTGCAAAAGTTGTTGTCATTCCCACGTCACAGATGAGAGTTTGTGGACCGTGTAATTTGCTCAAGGTCACACGGCAAAACACAGAGCCAGGATCCAAGCCTAGGTGTGACTCGTGGGTTTTATTCACATGGAAAAGACCCCCTCTGAGTTGGCTCTTAGATGCCACCTTCTTTCACTTTTAGTCTCAGCTTTTATGTCTAGGGGGAGGGTTTTTTGTTTTGTTTTTTTAAGGGGAAGGTTTAAAAACATCTGTCCCTCCTACCCCCTTCCACATGCCTCCAGCACTCATTCTGCCTAAAATTAGACCCTTTCTTCCAACAAGTCTCTCTCTGTCGACTCTGAAGGTATCATCAGGCCAGCAGGTATACCTGGGCGGCACATAGCAAAATCCTCCTAATGAGTGAGACCAGATGACCAGCAATCGCTGTCTCCAGGCGTTTATTTGTATTGGCCAAGAAGAGAATTGAGAAGAGAGTAGCTTCTTATGACCCAGAGCACACTTCCGTCTGTATGTTAACTGTCGATTTCGTCCTAACCCATATGCTCACTCCCCCTACATGTAAAAGCATGGTGAGAATCATCAGTGGGGGTGAACCACTCTCCAGTTCATCAGCTTCTGCCCCCAGGTTCCCCCCTGGAAACATCCCATCAGTACCTCTGTCTGACCAGTTGACCAGCGTGAGGTGAATGAGTGTGGGAGGCGCTCCTTTTGAGCTCCAGGACCAAACACAGATTTAAGAATTAAATTTCTCTCCTTACTCTCCTAACCTGGGTCCCTTCCTGTGGATGCACTTGATACATCTGGAATGGAGGGACTGGAATATCAGACCACAGACAGTATTTATATTGGAGCTTTATAAAATGAGATGTAGAAATCGCTGGCTTCCTAGTGAATTCTGCTGTGTGTGTACTTCGATGGGCCGCAGAGGAAGCACATCGGAGGGCAGTTCTTTCTCTTCCGGAGGCTATAGTTTTAGTCTTCATTTTAGACTAGAAAGTGAATGAGGTACTTGATTTGTGCTCAGGTGTTCAATTATATGTTCCTGGGTCTTAATTTCTAAAAGTGACTGAGTGATGGCAAGAAAGCAGAATGTATTACCTAGAGTTCTGAAGGGAAGGGGGCATGCCACACCACGCCACGCAGGGCCACGTGGGGAGGCACCAGATTTGATCATGAGGCAGAAGCAAGAGTGATGGGAAGGCATAGGCCTTGGCCTTACCTGGGATTTCCAGGAGAAAGGCAAGGCGGGGAAGAGGAAACAGCTTAGAATTGACTAGTTTGGATCATTCCAGCAGGCTTTGGGGCATAGAGGCTGTCCCTGGCTGTTTGGTACCTGGCCCTGAGTTGATTAGGGTGGGGAAATATTGGCTTATTGTATGAGAGTTCAACAGAGCAGACAGTTGGGGTTATGGACTTGGCATTGGTCAGAGGGTTTATGATATAATTTTTGTGTGCCTGCAAAAGCTGGATCACAGGGGAGATGTCAACAACTTCAGCCATTCATTTAGTTCTGTGATTAATGAATGCCAAATAGATAAACACAGAGTCTAAGGAAACAGAACACTACTGCAGAAAACGCTGGAGCATACGTCTTGCCTTCCCTTCCATCCTATCCCTCCTTTTCCCTCACTCCCCCAGGCCAGCGTGATGGATGGGTAAAGAGTTCACTGCAGGTTGGGGGCCTCTGTTCGTGTTCCCCTCAAGTTGTGGTTGCATACATCTAGAGGTCTGGTGTATGCCTTCATGGCAAGGAATGGCTTGCCCCACCATCCTTCCCCAGGACTGGGGCTCTCCTGGACGCTGCCAGGGCCCTGACTTTAGTGGTCATTGCAAGATGGGACATGTTCATGAGTCGTGGACTCAACACTTTCAGTGTAGGGAGTGTGGAGATGAAAGAAGAGTCCCGATGTCATCTTTCTGAGAAATCTTGAATAATCTGGAAGAGAGGTGATGGATATGCAGATTTTAGCCGAAGTCTTCAAAACAGCAGTGATTATGAAGGTGTGCAGGACAGGAGCCTGGCTGCTTATTTGGGGAGCAGTCAGAATGCAGGGATAAATCCAGAGTGGCCAGTACCCAGTCCCAATTCCCCCATTGTTACGACCCCAAATACGTCTACCACGATTATTTGAAAAAATCAGAGTTAATCTTTTCAGGCTGTATGTCTGCAGTAAATGTGAATGTCTAGAGTAAGTGGAAATTTTATAGGAATGGCCCCTGTGATAAAATATATAAAAATGTAAATAAAGAATTTGTAGAAGAAAAATGCACTTAGTGATGGGTTTATATCTCATTCTTAGGAGGGAAGAAGATAGCTGAAAACGCTTTCAGAGTAAACACATAAAAAGAATACATTTACATACTTTTAAGTTTATTTCTCCTTTTGTGCTCCTACCACTGGAAGAGTAAAGTCGCTTTGAGAGAGACCCCTTCCTCTACCCTTTATATGTATCTAATGTGATTGTGTCTCCTCATTTCTCAGTAGGTTTTAGTTGCCAGGGTAGAGAATTTCCAAACTTTTGTGTAAAAAATACATGTGCCTCCGGAGAAAATATATGTGGTCTGAAGTTGATGAATTAAGAAATAAAGATGATGATAGAAGAGCTGGACACTGTAAAGGGTTTTTTTTTTTTAAAGTAGATTGGCATGAGGCACATTGAATACAGAAATTTAGTTTTTATTTTATACCATTGGTCAATATTTAATTTTTAACCCCGTGATTGTGTTATTTTATTATCTAGAGAAAGAGAGAGGGTGCACGCACGTGTGACAGAGTGGTGACAGACTTGTCAGTAGACATTTAGAACTGTGGAGACAGGATCTGCTGAATGGAACAAGGCACCAGTGACGCCATGATGCCAGGTATATAGATCTTCCGCTTGCTCTCAGAGTGGGTCTTCGATCTTTGCACACAGGTTTTGTCAGCAGTAAAATGGAAACAAACACTGTATCTTCCTTCTACAGTTTATCTCAATCTGTACTAAAATAAGTCTGAAAATGTTATGTATGACAACTACAGGAAAATGGTTAATATGGAAATGGGTGGAATTAACATAACATGGGGAATTTAGCATGATTCAATGCATTTTTAACTTCTTCTCTGTGTGTCACCATAGCAAAACCATCCACTAAAAACATGATAAGATTAAATGAAACCGCATAGCCATTTCTGAAGGCAGAGCTTTGTAAACGAAGATATTGTTCGCCTTTCAAATAGAGAGCACAATTCCTACAGTTCATCAATTATTCTATACATACCGCATTTTTCTCTTGGGGGCGATTATATAACACTTCTCAGAGGTCTAGGAAACAGGAATTCAGGGGCGCCTGGGTGGTTCAGTTGGTTAACCATCTGACTCCAGGTTTCAGCTAGGGTCGTGATCTCAGGGTTGTGAGATCGAGCCCCGAGTTGGGCTCCACACTGGGTGTGGAGCCTGCCTAAAATTCTCTCTTTTCTTCTCCCTCTGTCCTCCCTGCCCACTACCTTTCTAAGAAAAAAAAAAGAAAGAAAGAAAGAAAAGAAAAGAAAAGAAAAAGAAACACAGGAATTCTGCTAAGTTTTGAACGTAAGCTAGAGTCACAGAATCTCAAGGTCAGGTAATAGCTGCATTTTATAGCTCAAACCCCCCCTGGCTCAGCCTGAGTCTCACCATGAGTCTAGGGACACTTGTATCCTCATCACAACATAGCAATAGTCAAGCTTGATAGGGACACTTTCCCAAATGGGGAATTTGGTTTCAAGACTGCAACACAGAGACCCTGTCTGAGTTTTTAGCCAGCCCGCTCACCCTGCGTATTTCAGACTTTCCAGCTCTATGACCACATGAGTTTATTCCTTAAAATAAATTTCTCTCTCTCAATGTGTGTGTATAGATAGATAGATGATAGATAGATAGATAGATGATAGATAGATAGATAGATAGATAGATAGATAGATAGATAGATAGATGATAGATAGATAGATAGATAGATGATAGATAGATGATAGATAGATGATAGATAGATAGATGATAGATAGATAGATAGATGATAGATAGATGATAGATGATAGATAGATAGATGATAGATAGATAGATAGATAGATAGATGATAGATAGATATTGAAAAACCTCATGTATCATAGGAGCCTCAGATGACTGACAAATTCTACAAATTGAGACCCAATCTGTCTTCCTCTAGCTTTACCTGGTTTTACCACGTCTATACGTTCATCATAGGAATACGATTGATTCCACTTCTGACAGTTGTTCACACAATTGAGAAATCCAGAAGAGATGTAAAAAACTATTTCAAGTCCTGTAGACAAGTATCTGACCTGCAAGGTCCAAGGCTGTGGCCCCACCTCAAAACTACCACAGAACAAAATAATGAAGGGTCTAGTGTCAAGGTCAAGAGCAAAAGATTTGCGATCAGCTTGAATCTGGGTTTCAATCTCCATTTGTTAGCTGTGTGACCTTGAGCAAGTTACCCAACTGCTCTGACCTTCTGTTTTCTAATCCGTAAAATGAGATAAAAATACCCACCTGGCAGGGTTGCCAAAAGGATTAAGCAAGACCAAGTGTGTGAAGCGCTTAACACAGGGCTTGCTACATGATGGGTGAGTGACAAACGGTGACTATGGTTACTCTGGTGGAGATGTTGCGTAAGGTTTCATAAGCGTATGCTCTCTCTAAAATGCTGCTGACAGTCTTTTGTTTTAGGAAATTCAAGCAAAGTGCATGGGTCTTCCTTGAGTAAGTGCAAGAAGGAGAAATAATAGTTCTTCTTGCCTTTTTCTTCACTCCCTTTCCTGCCCCAGCCCCCACCCCCAGGTCTTGGGTTACTTCCTATAAGCCTCTTCTCAGGCATCAGCTTCTCTGGGACATTCTTCACAGACCCTACCCTCTTGGACTGGGATGGTGCCTCTCATTGATAATTCCATAATGCTCGGTACCTATGTGTATTATTTCCTTGCTGGACTATGTGTAATTGTTTATATGAGAAGCTTGGGGGGAAATTGTAATTTATTCATCTTTCTATCTCTATTATTAGTGTAGTGGGCTGGAACGTCCTAAGCACCAAAAAATCTTTAGTTCAATGAATGAATGATGAATGAATGCATGAATGAATGAATGAATGAATGCCCCAACCGTCTTTACCCAACAGATTATCCTTCTGAAACAAAACAATTTCTACCCTTATTTCCCATTCACTAACCTAGAACCTTAAGGCTGCCTTTATTATTTAATGGGTTGTAGTGTTTTGAGAACTAATTTGCTCTATCTACATTTTTTTAAAAAAATCCATCTCCAGAGATACATTTCTGACTTTGGACATTGGCTATTCAACCACTCTCCTTGCTCTGAATGATTTTCAGCATCTCTCTGCAGTTTCTGAATGCAATGTCCCAGTAAGCCCATTCGCACAGTTGGCATAAAAAACATTGTGTTTGTTCATACAACTGGCTCAGTGAACAAGAATGAGAAATTGAGCTATTTATTCAATGACTCAGGCCTTGATTACTAAATTAGAATTTACCTCTGTACCTTGAGGGAGTGGAGAAAAGAAATCTAATAGATTCAATGAGAGTGCTGCGTGTCTCTCCGTGCCTCTGCCAGGAGCACTGTGCATGGGATAATTAAGTCCCCGGAAGAGGAAAACTGGCCATGAAATAAAAAATACAGACTTATCATCCATAGTAAGTGGCAAGTGCTGGGCTCACCAAAATGTTCTGTGCTAACAAATGTATTTTTCCGATCTGGAAATTTCTAGTCATAATTGTTCATACGTCTCTGGGACTACTCAGCCCTGTGATTTTTTGGGGGGGGGCTCATCTATTACTTGACATCATTGCAATGTGTGTTTTTCCTTTGTGAACACTACGTTGTAGGGGATTCGTGAAATGCTATCACATGTGAGAAGGTAAAGGAGTCTCTGTCGTCGGGGAGGTGGCCATCAGAAACAACGGATGAGCTGGGAATCTGGCAGATAGATAGCAAACATGCAAATCCCATGACCTCTATCAGAGGAGCACCTGAGGGATGTGAGGAAGAGGACAATCCATTTCCCCTCCGGTCCATTTGTCTTACCTGTGTCCCCGCCTCCCTGCCTCCCTGCCTACGACATGCCCAGCAGCCTCACAGGCATTAGCATGTAAGCAGTGGTATGTGACCAGTATGTGTTAACTATCAATAACTGGGTGGCTACAATAGCCAAGCTGTGAAAGGAGCCAAGATGCCCTTCAACAGATGACTGGATAAAGAAGATGTGGTCCATATATGCAATGCAATATTACTCAGCCATCAGAAAGGATGATTACCCAACATTTGCAGCAACATGGATGGAACTAGAGGAGATTATGCTAAGTGAAATAAGTAAAGCAGAGAAAGACAACTATCATACGGTTTCACTCGTATGTGGAACAAAAGGAATAGCATGGAGGACGTTAGGAGAAGGAAGGGAAAACTGAAGGAGGGAAAACAGAGGGGAAGACGAACCATGAGAGACTATGGACTCCAGGAAACAAACTGAGGGTTTTGGAGGGGAGGGAGGTGGGGGGGAAACGTTAGCCTGGTGGTGGGTATTAAGGAGGGCACGTATTGCATGGAGCACTGGGTGTTATACGCCAACAATGAATCATGGAACACTAAATCAAAAACTAATGATGTACTGAATGGTGACTAACATAACATAATAATTAAAAAAAAATAACTGGGTGGCTAAGCTTTGTTTGCATGATTATTTAGAAAGGAAGGCAGGGCTGTGAAAACATCAAAGCAATGTGGCCCATGACGCCAGGATAACGCATCTGGGGACAGCTCAGAGAAGACTGCCCGCTCTGTCTTGCATTTAGTTTTGGCATAGCAGCTCTCATTAGCAATGTTTCCTAACTCTCTGGTCTCTACCCTCTAGAAAACAAACAAACAAAAAAAGCCTTGGTTTACAACACTGATTAAACATATATCCACACATGTCATATGTTATTGCCTTCTTGCTTTGCCCTGTTGTTCTTAGTGTCCTACGATTGTAAGGATACCATCTCACTGAATCTACATGTGGACACATACATGCTCTTCCTGTTGGAAGAGTGATATCAAGTGGATTCATTTATTCATGGCTTTTCTTTTTTAAAAAATTATTTATTTGTTTTAGGGGCACCTGGGTGACTCAGTCGGTTAAGCAGCTGCCTTCAGCTCAGGTCATGATCCCAGGGTTCTGGGATCAAATGCCCGTGTCAAGCTCCCTGCTCAGCGGGGAGTCTGCTTCTCTCTCTCCCTCTGCCTCTCCCTCCTTCGGTCTTCTCTCTTGCTTGCTAGCTTGCTTGCTCTCCCTCTCTCCAATAAATAAACAAAATAAAATAAAAAGATTTATCTATTTCAGGGGAGAGGGGCAGAGGGAAAGAGAGAGAATCTCAAGCAATTCCTTTAAAAATTTTTTGAGTCACAGATCTTTTCCAAAAGAGAGAATGTCATGATAAATAGTTCTTAATTTCAATTTAATTTAAATAAGAGCAGAGGAGCTATAGAAACCAAAATATATTAAACACCGACTCTCCAAAAAAGTCTTTATTCACGTTATTTAATTCCTAAAATCACCCTGTGAAGTAGAATCTATTGACCTCCCTTGACAGATGAAGATGGAGAAGCTAAGGGAGCAGTGAGAGACTCCCCTGAAATTACCCAGCTCATAGCAGACAGAGATATTATACTGCAGGCTTGCAATCGGGAGAGCAAGGTTAAAATGTGCATGATCATACTGTAAAACAAAATAAAACAAATGCTTCTTGAAAATACTGTTTTCCATATTTTTAAATACTGGGGGAACCCAAAGCAGAAATTAAACCCGCTCTTCCTAGGCTGATGGGGCTTTGCCATCTTCCACAAGTTGTGTTCCAGGGCGACTCTGGCTGTTGACATCAGCCGGTCAAGGCGGAAAGGGGATGAGGGCTGTAAGCCGGGATATTGATGAGCCGTCCCGGAAGGGACCCACATCGCCACTCCTCAAGCCCCACTGGCCAGAGCACAGCGAGACAGCCACATGTAACCATACAGGAGCCAGGCTGGCAAGGGCTCTAGCTGCGCACTCGGGGAACCAGCTTTGAGGAAGGTCTAGCTGGTCTCTCACAGAAGTTGCAAAAAGCACTAAGCACAAGGCACATAGACAAGGCAAGAAGCAACAAATGTTGGAGCGGATGTGGAGAAAGGGGAACCCTCTTACACTGTTGGTGGGAATGCAAGTTGGTACAGCCACTCTGGAAAACAGTGTGGAGGTCCCTCAAAAAGTTAAAAATAGAGCAACCCTATGACCCAGCCATTGCACTACCCAGTATTACTACTGGCATCTACTACCGGATACAGACGTAGTGAAGAGAAGGGCCATATGCACCCCACTGTTCATAGAAGCAATGTCCACAATAGCCAAACTGTGGAAGGAACCGAGATGCCCTTCAACAGATGACTGGATAAAGAAGATGTGGTCCATGTATACAATGGAATATTACTCAGCCATCAGAAAGAACGATTACCCAACATTTGCATCAACACGGATAGGACTGGAGGAGATGATGCTAAGTGAAATTAGTCAAGCAGAGAAAGACAATTATCATATGGTTTCACTCATTCGTGGAACATAAGGAATAGCAGGGACATAGGTAGGAGAAGGAAGGGAAAAATGAAGGGGGGGTGTTAACAGAGGGGGAAATGAACCACGAGAGACTATGGACTCCGGGAAACAAACTGAAGGTTTTGGAGGGGAGGGGGGTGGGGGGCTGGGCTAGCCTGGTGAAGGGTATTAAGGAGGGTACGTATTGCATGGAGCACTGGGTGTTATATGCAAACAATGAATCATGGAACCCTACATCAAAAACTAATGACGTACTGTATGGTGACTAACATATCATAATAATAATTTTTTAAAAAGCACTAAGGAGAAGTAATGGTACCTTCCTTCCCAAGTCTGTCCCAAATCCCATACTCTCCACTCTGTAAGTACCACGAGTGTCCTCAATTTCCCAATCCAGAAATTCTGTGCCAAGGAATGTCATATCCTATCAGTACCAAGGCCATCTGATTCCTCATTCATTTACCAAACATTTGTGACTATCAACCATCTTACCAGACACTGTGTCAGCAAAGACATGACTCCTGGTCTTAAGAAACTCACAATCTAGTGTGAAAAACGAGACTTATTATCAGTCAGTAATAAAACCAGCAGTATATGCAGTACGAGGAAATAGCAGTCAAGGGGTTCTTTTCCAAACGTAAATCAGATCACGTCCCCCTCCTGCTTAGAACTCTCCAGAACATTTCCCACTGTTCTGTTCAGAAAAATTATAAAAGAATTTAAAACGGCAAGAGATTACTGGGTGTCTTTTAATGGAATATTGGATACTCTCTAGGTGGCCCTCTGGGATCAGCTCATGCTACAGGCTTTGAGCCTATTTTGTAATGTTTACATTGTAGAAAATGGGTAATACAAATGATTCTTGTCTCATAGAGATGCAATTTTTTTTTCCTGGTAGAAATACAATTGATTTCTACCCTGTGGAAAAGATCATTTTAAATGTTGCATGGCCTTGTTGTATAGTCGTTAATGGTTGGCTTCTGTGGACAAATTTATTTCCACATGCCTGATCGTGTGTGTGTGCTTGCATGGCTGTATATGTCAATTACAAATCAATATATATAATATAATATATCTTAGTGGTATTTGTAGGAGGGTCATAATTTCAACTTTTGAAAGTTATAGGACGTTAAGTCCATGCAAAATCTGGGACTCATTCCTCGCCTCCCCGCTCTTGACTCGCTCACACTACTGCACTTGCTTGGGTCTCCCTCACTCTTTTCTCAGATATTCTCATCACTGGCTCCTTTTCTGCATTCAGGTCTCATCTCAAGTTTTACCTCTGCAGGCAGACTTTTCCCATCGGGCTCTATCATGACACCCGTGTCGATGTCTTCGAAAATTTTAGGAGTATGGGAATTTATCTTGTTTGTGTATTTGTTTCCTCATTTGTTTTCATGTCCTTGGTTGCTTTGCTCACTGTTACATTTCCAGGGCCTGGAAGAGTACCCAGCCAATAAATATTTCCATACATCTTTTCTGGATGAAAGAACGGACTAATGAAGTAAGAACGAAGGAAGCAATATGCCCAGCACTTTATGATGGAGGTTTCCCTGACCCATCTTGGGGCAGCACCAACAAGCCTCTGTGTCTGGCAAGCCCTCCCTTCCCTGAAGGCTTCATCTTCTCTTCCTACTTGGATCCTAGACATTTCTTGACGGGTCTCTACTGGCAGATTTCCTCTTCCAGGCCGTCCTCTACCTAGAGATCAGCCAACCAGCCTGTCACCACACATGTCCTAGGAGGTTCTTAAAAATAAGGATTCCTGGGGCACCTGGGTGGCACAGCAGTTAAGCGTCTGCCTTCTGCTCAGGGCGTGATCCCAGTGCTCTGGGATCGAGCCCCACATCAGGCTCCTCCGCTGGGAGCCTGCTTCTCCCTCTCCCACTCCCCCTGCTTGTGTTCCCTCTCTCGCTGGCTGTCTCTATCTCTGTCAAATAAATAAATAAAATTTAAAAAAAAAAAGGATTCCTGTGCCCTGTGCTCACCCCCAGGAGAGGCTGATTTAGTGAATCTGGGGTCTTTATTTCTGACAAGCTGAACGGGTAGTCTGTAGGTATCTGGGGCCACATGCGGCAAACCAACCCCCCCAAGACTCTTGGCTCTAAAAAACCATAACTGATCACATCACCTCGTTGATACATCTCCATGCCTCTTCACAGCTTCAGGACAATCCAGTGTTGTAGCTGAATGGACAAGGTCGGGCATGTGAGGGCCTCAGGCCCCCTTTCCTGCCCCATCCTCTGCCTTGACCTTCCAAACAAGCACCAAAAGCTCCTTACACAACCTATTCTGCTCTGCACAGGAAGCCTTGCCTGCCAAATGCCGTAAGTCTCTGTTCATCTTTCTCAACACAGCTCCGGTGTCATATCATTGAAATATTTCACATTACCCTGTGGCTTTCTTCCTTTGTATAGTCAGAAATTGTTTTTGCTAATGTCTCTGTAATAACTCTTATCTGTTGTATTAAAATGTATCTGTTTACTGGCTGGTCTCCTCCAGTAGACTGTGGGTCTCTGAGAACAGGAACTGTGTCTTAATTACCGTTATCTCCTCCGTACTCGGCAAAATACTTGCCAAGGTTATGTGATAAATGTTTCGATACATTTACAAAGTGATGAGACAGATGTTCATTCCATTGAACTTTGGAAAATAGAAGAGAAACAAAACACAATAGGAAAAAGGCCATTCCTCCAACAGCGGGCGGAAAGGCACAGAAGAACCAAAGTGTAAGGGAGATGTCTGCAGGAATGACACGTGTTTGGTGTGAAGGAGCCTGGGTCCCTGGGGCTGCAGAGTGGGACCAAACAGGGCCTGGGTGATGCGGGTGAGAATGAAAGCAGGCGAGTTCCAATGTTAGCCTGCAAGCACAGTGAGAGCTAAGCAGTTTGATTTTTCCAGCTTGAGTAGTATTCCCATCCCTCCACCGAGGAGTAAATTAAAGAATATTTTTGTAATTTTAGCCTCACCAGCTGCAGGGGCTCCACTGAATGTACGTCTGATAAGAGCAGTTGAGGAGACATTAGCCCTACCTGTTGGCAAGAATAACCATTATTCCCACTCTTGCAGTGGGTCTTATCAGGCCTTCCAAGGAAACTGTCCCTCCAGACAGTTAGCACGTAGCACAGAGGAGCAAGGTGGGGAAGGGCCAGGACAAGGGGATTCCATCTCCTGATGTAAAGAAGGACCCACGAGGGATGCCTGGGTGGCTGAGTCAGTTAAGCGTCTGCCTTTGGCTCAGGTCATGATCCCAGGGTCCTGGGATCTAGCCCCACATTGGGCTTCTTGCTCAGCAGGGAGTCTGCTTCTCCCTCTCCCTCTGCCTGCTGCTCCCCCTGCTTGTGCTCGATTGCTCGCTCTTTCTCTCTCTCTCTCCATCAAATATATAAATAAAACCTTTTTAAAAAATCAAAAGAAGGACCCATGAGAGTAAATATGCAAACTCAGGTGGGGGATAAAGATAATCAACAAATTTACAGCAGATTACAAGTTAATTTAAGCCTCATCTTCTTCACTTTGTAGGATTCTTGTGCAGGTAAATAAATGAATGTATCTAAAACACTTAGAAATTTACCTGGGTCCCACTACACCCAGGCTTAAATTAACTTCTGTTTTTCAAAGTTCAATGGAATGAACAACTGTCTCATCACTTTGTAAATGTATCGAAGCATTTATCACTTAACCTTGGCAAGATTGCTACCAATATGCACTTGAATTGGTCTGAAAGGCAAATAGTAAGAAATAACGTTTACCTGATGCTGGCTGCGTTAAAATATAGCTATAGTCCTCTCCTCTTAATTGCATCTCAGGGCATCTCTGAATTGAAGTTTTCAGGTGCTCTTCCTCTCTCACTGCACCTGCCTGATTAGGACTCTGGGTGTAGTGGGACCCAGGTAAATTTTTAAGTGTTTTAGATACATTCATTTATTTACCTGCACAAGAATCCTACAAAGTGAAGACGATGAGGCTTAAATTAACTTGGTTAAGTGACTTAACAAGATCACAGATTTAATTCAGGGGTCTGGAAGATGAAGGAAAGAATTTTACACATGGAATCCCAGGCGACTGAAACACCATACATTTCATCTAATCTAAGACACCATAAGTTTCTAAGTTTCTCCATTATTTTATACGTCGTTACAAAGAGGGTGGGTGGCAAGAAAGAGCTGTCAATTAAAATTACAGCCCAACATTGTTATCACATTCCTATTCAGAGTTTTTGAAATTTTACCCAAAAATGTGCATTTTGAAATTAATGAAATAAAGTGAAATTAATGAAATAAATGCAGAACTTTTGCAGCCCTTTTGCCTACACCCCCTGTTGTGAGAATACAATCAGCACCAGCATGGAGCAGACCCACACCTACAAAAGGATATTCCAGAAAAAGTGAGCTTATTGTATGACTTTCTTATGCTCAGGGAATTTTTTTTTTAATCCTTTAAAATAAACTGGGGTTTTGTATGAAGCTTTATCATTACTGATGCTTCTGTATTTCTGGGCTGAAAAATGGTTTCTCTTCCCTACAAAATTTAGAACACTTGCAATCTACAGTAAAAAGTAAAACAAAAAATTTGGCTCTGATTTCCCAAAGACAGCACTTCAGCAAAACACAGCTTACGTGATAATCTTCATGAGGCAGAATGTGTTTCTGCATCTTCAACAGGTTTCTCTAAATAATGGATTGGTGCACGTTTAACAAACTCTGAGGATCTGATACTCTGACCCTGTTCTCAGAGTGCAGCGCCATAGAATAAAGAAATACCAAACAGAAATGGATGCCCCCATTCTTTAACCATTAAAAAGATAATTTACGAGACAAAGGAGAAATGAAAATATTAATTAAAAAATATTTGAGGGGCGCCGGCATAGCTCAGTTGGTTAAGCGTCTGCTTCTGGCTCAGGTCATGATCCCAGGGTCCTGGGATCGAGCCCCACATCAGGCTCCCTGTTCAGCCAGGAATCTGTTTCTCCCTCTCCCTTTGCCCCCTCCCCCCCCCCCGCTCTTGCTCTCTCTTTCTCTCTCTTTCTTAAGTAAATACATAACAGCTCTGAAAAAATTTGATTGTGAAAATAAAAAATCTATATGTCAAAACTTACCTAATGTAGTTAAGTGGTACTTGGAGAGAACTTTAGAACCTCATCTATATGCATTAGAAAAATGCGTAGTGGAGATAAATAGGCAACACATAACAAAAAACAGATTATCAGCAAATGTAAGAAAAACTGCCCAAATCCACAGGTAACTAGGATATGCATATTAAAACAATAGACTATTTCACTCCCACAAAATTAGCAATAATAATAATAATAATAATAATCTGATAATAGAAAATGTTGGCAAAAGTATAGGAAAATGGAAATACCCATTCAGTTCTGGTGGGAATACAAATTGGCACAATCACTTTGGAGAGCAATCTGGCATATCTAGCAAAGTTGAAAACATATTCTTGGGTTTTGTGTTATGGAAAATTCTTCCATAAACACACAAGAGGCAGGGGGAAATGTTCGAAACAATTAAAAAAATAAAACCTGTGGTATAGTCACAGGTTTTGAAATGATTCAAAATTTCAGAATATAATGTGGAATGGAAAAAGCAAGTTGCAAAACGGTATCTATGGTGATAATATAGGTAAATACTATAATTAATACTATATATAGTATACTATATATACTAAAAATACTATAATTTGAACATATTTCTATAATTATTTTTTTTAAAAAAACATTCATGGACATAATTTATGCCAACCTCACGATAATGGTTCTCTCTGGAAGTGAGGGAGAGAAAAGTAATGAAAAATGGAGATTCGATTTGTATCGGATATTTTATTGCACTTACAAAAACAATAAAAAAGAAAAAGACAATGTAAAGCCAATATAACAAAAATCTAAAATCTTTGAAAGCTGCATGACGGATATGTGAGTGCATGCTGTATTGTTTTCTGAATGTCTGAAATAAGTCACATCTAAAATAAAGAAAGAAAATCATGTGTAATATTTTTGTCAAAACAAATCCAGGAAACAGAAAAAAAAAAAAAAAGACTTGGAGGTCTTGAGTTGCCAATTTGGATTGAGAGTATGAAACTAAAAAATGTAGTTCCTTCTATATGGTGACTAACATAACATAGTAAAAAAATAGTATTTAAAAAAATGTAGTTCTTTCGGAAGACCAGCCTTGCCTGGTCTACAATTTTGCTAGAGTCGCGCGTGCCAACAGAGCTCCGCCGGCATTTTCTCAGCTCAGGACAGCCTGCTGAGTTATGACAACACTTGGCAAGGTCAGCCGCCCCTACCACCCCTCCAGACTCTCCAGAGTCCCCGAGTAACAGGTTGGAGAAGGGATCCCTTTTTAGTTTTGCTTCAGAGCTCTGGGGTTTTAAAATAGGACTATGGGGACCGCCTACAACATTTTTGGCTCAGTGTGGTGGCTTTTTTGTGACCTGCGTGAGAAAAGAACACCCAAGCATTTTCCTACAGATCAGAGGAAACTGTGGCTCTGCATCGTGGTGTGTTTTTGGGGCGGGAAGTCCTTTCAATGTTCACCAAGTCCCCTTCCATGTGCTCAGATAGAGATAATACTAAAAACTATCCTGATGGCCCCCACTTACTGTGCACGGACCGCTTTATATATCCTGCCTCCTGTTTTCAAGTCAAACCTTTGAGGTAGTCCTTCTGTCATGTCTAGGTGATAAATAAGGCCACTAAGAACCGTAAAGTTTAAGTAATTGGTCCAGGGTCAAAAAGCCATCGAGTGGCAGATTGAAGTGTTGGTTCCAGTCTAGCTTCTAGTTAAAGCTGCTACTGCTGCAGTATATATGGGAATCTCTCCTGATTTCCCTAAGACTATTCTAGAAGGAATTTTAATGGTGCGTTACCTGCATTTTGTCTTTCTGTTCTTTTTTTCTAGTACTGATTGCAGGGCTACACAGAGAGAATATACGTAGAGCTCTCCTTTCCTCCTCAAACTGAGAGGAATGAGGAAGAACCTTCTGGGTCCTCCTCCTTGGGCCATACTCCCTGCTTCCTTAGCCCATGGTTTATGCTGCCCAGCCTCTGCCGAGCACCTTTACCGCTGGTCAACGTGTGTTCAGTCGCTGCCCTGCATGCACGAAAAAAACAAGCCAGACGGTCCTTAGATTTTGTACTGCTACAGTCCAAAAATCCTCCACTCTTAGACTTTGCAGCCTGAAATCTGCAGCAGCTGCAGAAACCGGTCTCCCCAGAGAGTTGTTCAAGGCCAGTGCTGCATTTCACTTCCTGGGAGGAGGAGGAAGCTCTTCGAGCTGCAGTATTTGGAATACAGTGAAAGGGACAGCAAATTGGCAGCGTGCATAGGGTGTGGTGCATGGGCTACAGGGATGGATGGCGGGTGAGCCTGGCTCTCTTGCAGGGGTGAAGAGGGGAGGAGGGAGCTGCACTTGGCTCAGATGCTGAGGAACTGATTTAGATCCTGGGAGAGCAAGCGCAGAGGTAAAGTGAAGGGTGTGCCTTTGAGAGATGCCAATGGTCAACAGTCCGTCGTTGATCAAGGGGGAGAGTGGGAAACCCAGAGCCTCAGCCAGCCCTGGCAGCTGGGCTCTGGGAGAGACTTTGGTCCTCCTTGGGCCGTGCCATCTCTTCCCCGGGGACACAGGCCTCCTGTACCACACAGCAGCCTCTGCTCCTTCAACTCGTATCCTATCCCTCCTTTGTCAGGAGCAGAGGCCAGGGATCAGTCAACCCATACACATTTATCACACACTCTCTGTTTGCTTAAAACTCCATAAAGTTTTGTAGAGTAAAGAAAGAAAGGGCGATGCCTCAGTTTCTCCTTATCATCAGGATTTTGTTGTGTGTTTTCTCAAATGGGAACAATTCTCCTGGACAATCCCCTGGACGCCATGTTGCAGAAAAATACAACTTTTTGTGGAGAACTTTCTAAAAGTTGCCGCACACTTCCCTGTCTGGGTGAAGAGAGCAGACTGACGTATTTCATGATGGTGTAAGACCATCACCCAGACCACTGGCAATCTATCTGTGGGTACAAATATAGATGATGTGGAAAATAATGCTGATTGAGCGCTCCTGTTGGAAAAATGCTCTGGAACTTGACTTCTCGAAGAAGAGAAAAGACAAGATTCAGGGTCGCTCTGTCTTCAGCATTCACCTCCACTGAGCTTGAGGGCTATTTTCTCCGCCATCTTTAGGGTATCTCTGTCTGGAGGTCCTGCTGACCCCTCAAAGGCCAGGTACTCAAATTCAATTAGTCTTCCAACCCACACGTCCTTCCCTATTTCTGTTAAAGCCACCCTCCTCACGGGCTGAATAACCTCATAGAGACCTCGCGCCTGCCCCGGGCTTGTCCCCCACACCGGCTTCATCAGGAATCTGACAGGTCTGACAGTGAAAGAGTTCTCCCTCTCATCCCCCTCTTGCCATTTCCGCTGTCCCCTGGCTAACTTAGGTCCTCATTATCTCTTAGCTAGACCTTGCTAACTGCCTCCTAATTGATCTTTTTGCAGCTCATTTCTCCTGCCTCCAGCTTATCTCGTCTGCCCCTGCCAGATAAATCTTCTTAAAGCAGAACCTGACGGTGTCCCTCCCTGCTTGGATGTCTTGAAAGACTCCTCCCAGCCTCCAGGGTAAGGAACAAACTCTTCAGCCGGGGCTCCAAGGCTCTGGGGATCTGGTCTCTGTTCCTAGACCTTTTCCCATCAGGGACCCTTCCTTCCCACTGGGCTTTAGTTCAGAGAGTCTTCATTGACACTTTCTTTTATACTGAATGCTGTTCACCAACTCTCCACGTATATACCTTGTTCATTTTTCTGGGCCATCAAATGTGATCTTTCTACGCGAATGCTTCTCTGAACTCCTCAAGCTGGACGTGAACACCACTCCTTTGGAACTCCCAGAGTACCTCTATCTTGTGGCATTTATTGCTGTCTATTGTTTTAATACGGTATATATTCATTCGTCCATTCAACAAAGTAGCAAATGCCTTAATGGCAAAAAATGCTCCGTGAATAGCTCACACGCGAGACTAACTTGGCTCTTTGGGCCACGTTACCTCTCTTATAATGAAGGAGAGGATGTCATAAGCTGTTTGCAGTATAATGTGGCTGTTTTCCTGCAAAGCCAATTAGTGAATTAAAGCCTGAAGTCGAGAGCTCGAACCTCCCGCTTCTTTTACCTTTAAGAGAAGTGTTTATTCCATCATTGTTATTGTTCCTTGTGCTAATCATGGAGAAGGACAGATATTTGAATCCTACTGACAAGTCATCTTTCTTGACAACATTCTCATCAGCTTGTACCCACTCTTTTCTCGTAGGTTCTACCTGTTGATGGAGTGTGAGGGAGAAGCAGTGCCCGTGTGATCTGGACAAGTGTTACTTCAAAGCCCACACATGCTTCATCATCACCAAACACTTCTGAAAACATAACACCATGTCATGTTTTCCCTAGGCCTTTTCTTAGGTTGGCTTTGATCCTTACAAAGCAAGCATCAGGTGACACTTGTAATCTTATTGTAACAAGAAAGTTGCAACAGTCCTGGCGACCTTCTTCAATGATAGAGAATTGCACATTCAGTCATTGAAGATGGGGTTTCTCTGCAGTTTTCTATGCTGGCTTCTGCAGACAGTGCCTTCACTTAAATCTGAATGCAAGTCTAGGTTCACTGGCATCTGACAGACAAGCTTTTACAAATGTTCCACAACTCCCACCCGCATTGTAAAAATATTCAATCAATAGTTTAACTTTAGAAATAATTTCCGGGAGTCATTTTTTTCTGATAGTGTCATTATTTTTAAAATGTTTTCATTTGACTTTTTTTAAAACTTTTATTCACTTAGAAATAATAAAACCTGCCTTCTGAATAGCCACGTAATTTCTCTATATGCAAATATAGAAACCTTTTTGTTTAACTGAAGTTGAGAGTATCTGCTAAGCTTTTCGTGGAAGATCAGGCATAAATCAACGCTATGCAATATAAAGCAATTTAATATTGGCAAATCTTTATTTGATCTCAAATTTGACCAGCTGTCTTTGTAAGTCCAATCTACACAGCACAAATGATCATGTATTATACTTGCTCAATAACATTTTCCAATGCTTGCTACTTTTCCGGCATGCACAAAGATTTCTCTCTCTTTTTTATGTATTTTAATGTTAGCATAAACTTCTTATATTTGTCCCTTCTCTTTGGCAAAAAAAAAAAAAAAAAAATCCTCAAACAGAAAAACACAAAATAAATCCAAATAGGATATTTAGGGGGAAAAAAAAAAAACTTAAACCTAGATTCAATTTGCAGCATACATGCAACAAGTACAGTAATTTTGATGTCTGCCTATTGTTGATTTCACGCAAGGATAACATGGCATGAATTACATGAATGCCTCACACACAGTTCTCATGTATTCTTCTTGCACTTTCTGCACAGTACCTCTGAATATAATGGTGCTATTAAGAATATGGACTATGCAAAGCTTTTATTTTCCCTTCACAAAATGTTTCCAACACCCTTTGCATTTTAAGTTTGAACATTTCCAGCCAGCAGAATAATTCCTTTAAAAGCAATTGAGATATTGGGACACCTGGGAAGCCATTTAAGTGTCTACCTTCCAGGTCATGACTGAGCCCCACATCAGGCTCTCTGCTCAGTGGGGAGCCTGCTTCTTCCTCTCTCTCTGCCAGCTGCTCCCCCTGCTTGTGCTCTCTCTCTCTCTGTCAAATAAATAAATAAAATCTTTAAGAAAGAAAAAAGAAATTGAGATATTAAAGGCCTCAACTGACACATTCACCTGGATTAATCAACCTTCATTGAGAGGCTAACATATACACATTATAATCAGTAAGTAACTGAGGAAATATGATGCATCCATAAAGAGATTACAACTAAGTTATCATGTGGTTATAGAATACAGAAATGCCATGTAGGCTAGAAAGTCACTGTGGCCTGACATAGTCAGCAAATAATTTATGAAAGGAGATACATTTGAGTAGGGGTACAGTTTTGTGGAACATGAAATCTACTCTTTTTTTTAATTTTAATGTTTTTTTATTGTATTATGTTAGTCACCATACAGTACATCCCCGGTTTCCGATGTAAGGCTCGATGATTCATTAGTTGTGTATAACACCCAGTGCACCATGCAATGCGTGCCCTCCTTACTACCCATCACCGGTCTATCCCATTCCCCCACCCCCCTCCCCTCTGAAGCCCTCAGTTTGTTTCTCATAGTCCATAGTCTCTCATGCTTCATTCCCCCTCTGATTACCCCCCCTTTCTTTATCCCTTTCTTCACCTACCAATCTTCCTGGTTCTTATGTTCCATAGATGAGAGAAATCATATGATAATTGTCTTTCTCTGCTTTACTTATTTCACTTAGCATTATCTCCTCCAGTGCCGTCCATGTTGCAGCAAATGTTGAAATCTATTCTTAATGTTGGGCACCATTTTCAGAAAAAGGTTAAGGATGAGCATCAATAAGGTCAACCCAAAGAGTGGTTGATTTACTGGCCCAATGGTGTCCCTGTTTGATTTTGTACTAGAAATGTTAGCTATTTTTACCACCACACATTAACTTCCCAAAGGATCTACTCCATTCATCACCTAGAAGGGGCACCTAAATACAGCTGGACAGCCTACTCCCTTCCTCAGCCACTGCTCATGGGCCAGGAATCATACAACACTCAAGCTGAACCAATTTGATTTCTGTCCCAGAAATTGAGAGCGGATACTCAAAAACAGAGTCAACAGGGTTGGACACTTGAGGTGGAATGCCATGGATTTAGGGACTGGATCTTCAGGACAAGAAGGATCAAGCAGATGTTTGGGGAGGAACTGACCTAATAGACTCATGGAAAGTGAGAGCTACAGAGCAAGGGGTTGTCAAATGACTCCAGTTCCTGTGAAGTCCCAGTATATTCCCTGAACTTGACTTCCATCCTCTGAGCCAGCTTGCGTGTGTGTGTGTGTGTGTGTCTGTGTGTGTGTGTGTGTGTTTCTTTGTACTAAGTATCTCTGAGACAATGATTCTTTCTGGGTATACTTTGATAGTCATCTTTTCCTTTCCATGGACCTCATTCATTATTTCTAATCTCTGGCATTTTTTCTGCTATCACTTCTGCTGTTTATAGATTTCTTTTCTTTTTTATTACCCTTCTCTGTTTTTTCCTTCTTATCTCTTCTCTTTCCTCCCTGGTAGTTTATCAGTACTTTTCAACATTATCACTAACAAGGTTTAGTCACCTTGTGTTTGGTTGATGGGTTGACCAATCGTATTATGCTGTCCATAATTCTCGTCTTTGGCTGTTGGTTATTTCCATCATTGGTTAATATTTGAGTATTTTTTTAAATTTACTTTGGATTGAAATTATTCCAAAGTGCTAAAATTACTAGACATCCGTTAATGATCCTTATATACGGTATGGCTTTCATTGCCTTTCTTAAGTAATCAAAAAAATGCAATAGTTTTCCAAATCCAAATAACGTGGGTAGAAAGTGGATGATTTATTTCTGACTTAAAATAAGTAACATAGAATGAGATTACTACCTATAAATCTATATTTAAATCATTAGACCATTCATTTCTACCACTGGCCATCATGCTGTTAATGGAAGAAGATGGGAAAAAGAAGTTAGAAGTCATAGGAACACATTCTGGGTAAAAATAAATGCTTTTAAAAGTTCGTCTGCTCGAATATTCATTTAGTCATTCTTTCCCTTAATAAATACATATTGAGTGCCTCCTATGTACTAGGCATTGAGCAAGGCTTTGAGAGCATAGAAATGTAAAAACAGACAAAAGCCCTGCTCTTCTGAGCTTGTATGCTAATGAGGGCAGACATAAAATTAAGAAATAATATGTAATCTAACTGATGATAATGGATGCTATAAAAAAATTAAGGTAAGGGATAAGGGATAATGTTGTTTCTAATGCAATAGTCAGGAGAAACCTCCCTGATTTCCTGACTTTTATTAAGAGATTTTTTAAATTGAAGTATAATGAATATACCATGTTATATTAGTTTCAGCTATAGAATGTAATGATTCCACAATTCTATACATTTCTCAGTGTTCATCAAGGTAAGTGTACTCTTAGTCCCCTTTATCTATTTCACCCATCCCTCCACCCACCTTCCCTCTGGCAACCACCAGCCTGTTCTCTGTATTTGAGAGTCTGGTTTTTTGTTTGTCTCTCTTTTTTCTGTTTGTTCATTTGTTTTATTTCTTAAATTCCACATACGAGTGAAATACTATGGAATTTGCTTTCTCTGATTTACTTATTTCATTTAGTATTATACCCTCTAGGTCCATCCATGTTATGCAAATGGCAAGATTCATTCTTTTTTATGGCTCAGTAATATCCCACTATATATATATATATATATATATATATATATATATATATATATAGTTTCCATATCTTAGCTATTGTGAATAATGCTGTAATAAACATAGGGGTGCTCATATCTTTTCAAACTAGTGTTTTCATTGTCTTTGGGTATTCACAGCAGTAGAACAGCTGGATCATATGGTAATTCGATCTTTAACTTTTTAATGAACCTCCATACTGTTTTCCACAGAGGCTGCACCAATTTGCATTCCCACCAACAGCACACAGGACTTCCTTTTTCTCTGCATCCTCCCCAACACTTGTTATTTCTTGTGTTTTTTAATTTTAGCCTTTTTGACATGTGTAAGGTGCTTTTCCAACTTTTGAAAAAAGATCTGAATAAGTAAGGGAGGGAGCCGTGGTATTCTCTGGGGTATTTTCTGCATTATCCATAAAATACTTGTTGATCACATGAAAAATCAGGGCACTGGACATTTCATGTTGATCTCATTGAAGGGATTCCATCACAGCCTGTATATCAGGGTTAAATTGTGTCTCCCAAGAAGAAATGTTCAAGTCCTAACCTTTGGTTACTTGGGAATGTGATCGTATTTGGAAATACAATTTTTGAAGGTATAAGCAAGTTAAGATAAGGTCATACTGGATTAGGGTGGGCCTTAAATCCACTGACAGATATCTTTATAAAAGAAAGGAGAGGGAGATTTGGACAGAGAAAACATGCAGGGAAGAAGGCCATGTGACCATGTATGCAGAGAGTGGAGTGATGCAGCCTTAGGTCAAGGAATGAGCAGCCAACAGCTGTGAGAAGCTGGGAGAAGGCAAGGAGGGAGTCTTCCTTAAAGTCCTTAGAGGGAGCATGGCCCTGTACACACCTTGCTTTAGACTTGTACCTTCCAAACCTGTGAAACAATAAATTTCTATTGTTGTAAGCCACCCTTTCTTAGCAATTTACTATGGCAGCCTTAGAAAACCACTACAGGGGTGTGAACCAGGAGAAAGCATTGAATGGGCTGTGCTAGATGGCTTTAGAATACACGCATACATGCAAACAATGACTACCACACGGCGACAACTGATCTCTTCTTCCTCTTCCTCTTCTTCTTTTTTTTTTTTTTTTAAGATTTTATGTACTTATTTGACAGAGACAGCCAGCGAGAGAGGGAACACAAGCAGGGGGAGTGGGAGAGGAAGAAGCAGGCTCCCAGCGGAGGAGCCTGATGTGGGGCTCGATCCCAGAAGGCTGGGATCATGCCCTGAGCTGAAGGAAGACTCTTAACAACTGTGCTACCCAGGCGCCCCCCTCTTCTTCTTCTAATTCTGCTTCCACTTCCACTTTCCCTCATCCTTTTCCTCTCTTCCTCCTCTTCCTCCTCCTCTCCCTCTTCCTCTTCCTCTTCCTCCTCATCCTCCTTGTCCTCCTCATCCTCCTCGTTCTTCTTCTTCTTCTTCTTCTTCTTCTTCTTCTTCTTCTTCTTCTTCCTCTTCCTCTTCTTCTTCTTCCTCTCCTCTTTCACCCCTCCTCCTCCTTCTTTTTCTTCCTCCTCCTCTTCTCCTTCTTCTTCTTTCAAATTGATAATAAGAATGTGTGAAAACACAGCTGCCTACATGAGGACCTGTGGTAAGCTTAAGGTCACTATTTTCATGTGTTCATGTAGCTACGACTGTTGATCACGTAAGGTCTTCCCTCTCTTGCTTCCCATGATAGCACCTCAAGAGATATCATGCAGGATATCCCCAAGACAAGGAAGCATTGCTTCCATTCTTCCTACATTAAATTTCCCTCTTGCACTTGGCCAAGAAACCAGGAGTTATACTTGAAGCTCTTCTGCCCAGCAGAACTGTGCTTCAGTGAGTGTTGCTTCGAATGATGATTTATTTCAAGACCTGGGTGCTGGTACTCCTGCCAGAATGATGGCCTTAACTCTACTCTACAGCAACAAAGAAAACAACCTTTACATCCTTGCTGGGTCCAGATGGACAGAGTGGAGACAATGAGCAGAATAGAGAGCCTATTGACTCCAGCAAATGTTAACTCACCATGGTCAATTCCTCTGTGCAAAAGTTGATACTCAGGGAATTATTTTTTTCTGGGGAACATGTTCTTTTCCAGGACAATGGATTTCATATGTTGATGTTGCTTACACTCCATTATGCAGTTCAAGTCAACAGAATTGCCTGAAGCCTAATGATCTTGTATTTCTTCCACCTTGAGCAAGGACAGTTCTCTCCGTGAATCTTTATGCTCTGTTTGGTGCAATGTGGAAGGCTGCACTCTTGCTCGGAATCCATGCCCTTTGCCATATTATCTTGTAGTTCCTCTACGAGATGCAGAGAGAGTTCCATCAATCCTGTTTTTGGCCACTGGCCCTGCTTTGGGCAATAGAATACAAGCAGACACGGCAGAGTTCCTATTTTGAGCTTAAGCCTTAGGAGGCCTCTCATATTTCTGCTCAGTCTTCTTGTGCTTATGCCAACATGATGAAAAACATGCCACAGCTAGTGATGGCCCAAGGATCATGAGAGACGCAGGGCAAAGATTTGGATTCCAACTGCAAATTGGAGTCAAGATCAACAGAGTCTAGCCCAGAATACTCAACCCCCAACTGACCCAAGAATGCATGAGTGGAAATAACAGCTTGTTTACATCACTGAGTTTTGGGGATGGTTGTTATGCAGCGTTATTTTGACAACAACGGACTGATACAGGTGAGGCTAACAAGGAGAGATATTTATAGAAAGTAAACCAAATTTCATCATAGCAGTGCTATTGATGACATGGTCATGGTCGTGGAGAGGGAGCCTGGTGTTTTAGAAGGAAATAAAGCTCAGTAGGTAAGATTACTACTTTGTTGGTGATGTCCTTAGTTATATAAATCAACCACCACCTCCAAGCTTCATTTTATTCTCCTACAAAATGCTCGCCCACACACCTCATCCCAGAGCGGCTGGGAGAATGACATGTGAAAAAAATATTTGAAAAGACTTCAGTGCTATATATACACACACTAGTTATTAATATTAACCACTGTTATCATTTGATCATCATCAACTTACTATATATATTATCTATTACATGGGTATGGTGAAGGGGACGACCAAGATTGTGATAGCCAACAGTAGGATGGGACATCAGTTTAGGTAACACTCACCTGCAGTGTAGATAAATTAATTGTAAAATTTGGATGGATACTCTCCCCCTAAATTTCTTATTTATTGTCCTTACATGTTGGGTTAATATTTTCCTTTCAAGTTCCGCTCCTGCTACGTGTGGGAAGATGCAGACAATCTGATAAAAGAATGCGTTCACTAAAAAGAGATAAGCATACTTTAGTCCTTATCTGTGAAGCACTGTCACCATTTCTATACACAACAATGGGATTATATTTCAAGGACCAAGCTTTGTTTCTGAAGCAGATGTTTATATTTCAGGCAGTCTGCTTGAAAACATTATTGAGTTTGGAATGGCCTTTCGCAGCTTCCTTTATGGCTTTGAAGTCCATACTTTTTATATGTGATCTTCCAGAAGGCTCTTGAGTTCTGGTTATAAGGCTACCTGGTTGGTCAAGCTACTGCTGAGGCACCTGGCTGGAGCTGAGGGATTTTAGGGCCTGGTGCTGGAGAAGAACAGGCTAAGTTTATCCTATGGTGTCATCGATGAGTTTTATTAATGTATCTGTCTAACAAAATCTTATCAAGCCCTACTTTGGAGAAGTGTGTGTGCTAGGCTCTGAGATAACTCTTGGTGTGAATCCCGTGTGATGGCTCAGTGTATGTGTCTTATCCGTGTGAAATTCAATCATCTTCCTCCCCGAAGAGAAGCACTGTAGTCAGAAAAGTTCGGATTTGCATTTTCCTCTGTGAGTATTCTGACCCATACACTTTCTAGTCTCCCAGTGATACGAAAGAGTTAACACATAGTTTTCAGCACCTGTCATGATTTGGGAGCAACTCGGGCAGTGAAAAGAGTAGGGCTCAATTGATGTAGCCAGAAGTGTGCAGGCATTTGGAACACTATTCATAGGTTGCTCTTTTATTCTTCCTTCCCTTCCCCCAACCCTGGCCTGCGGACGTGAGTGGCAACTTAAATGAACCATAAAACATCCCTGGAAAAATCTGCAGTGTGCTGAAGGAGGCAGCAGAGCATTGAGATGAATGGATTCGGGAGGTTTCTGAGCAGGGGAGAGACAGGACCTCATATTTATGGGACCGTTAAACTCCCATGTGCTCTGGACCTATGAATCTGGAGAGGTGTCATCCAGTCATCAACTCTGGACTCTTTCCTGGCATTTATCAAAGCCATGGTCCCTCCCAAACACGGGTGATGGGACAGAGCCAGAGAGCCCATCCTGAACTACCCTACCATAACTCTCCTTCCTAAGTGAAAGGATGTATTTCTTCTGCATGAATGGACAATTGCTTTAAAAAACGAAACAAAAACCCTCGCATTTACTCATTGCCAGACAACTCCGAGGAGTCCTAAGATCTCAGAGGCTGGAGGATCCCCACGTACACTTACAACAGTAGCTTTTACCTCCCAGCATTCGGCGAGATTCAACGGGAACAGCTGTGGGAAAGCAGAACCAGAGTCTGAGCCCAGGATTGACACACAGCAACCCTGTGGCCTTGGGCTAGTTTTTAGCCTTTCTGAGCCATGCTATCCCCTCCTCCTCCTCATCTAGAAAGTGGGAACATGAATGTCTGTTCCCGTGACTCATTCCACACAGACTGGGCTCTTCTGCACCAAATTCTGTGTAACACAGAGGATACAGCAGTGCACAAGCACCCTCGATTCTTGCTCGCACGGAGTTTGGTGCTTTGGTGGGGAGGAGAAATACTGCACGTGTGTTCTAAATGTGGTGAGTGTTACGAAGGAAAAGCACAGCACATGGCAGAAACAATAAGTGCTAAGTTATTCGGGAGAGTCAGAGGAGCCTCTCCGAAAAAATGCTGTTAGAGCTGCGATATGAAGGACAAGTAGGTGAATACTGGATATCGGGATGTCGGTAAGATTCCATGTAGGAAACAGCAAGTGTGAAAACTCAGGGAGAAGAGAACACTGCATATGATTTACAACATGGCGTTGGGGGGAAACTAAAAGAAAAATTGCACCAGATAGAGATTTATCAACTGTCTCTGGACATTTACCGAGGACCAGGGGGACCTCTGCAGAGCCATTAAAAAAACCCTATATGAGTTCCCATTTGTTTAAATACACGTGCTTCCTTTCAGCTAACACTGCTAATTACTTGTTGAGGTTCAATTTCTGAGTTTGAGGTACGTTTGAAGCATGGATCGTAATCATGATGGGAATAAAACTTGTCCTCGCCTATATCTGATATTCTGGCCTGTTTGGGGGGCACCATGGATGACAGAAGTCAAGATAGCAGCTGTCTTAATATGTTAGTGACACTTTTTTCTTCTGCCATTCACTGATTGGGGTTCTAGACCAGGCACCTGTTCCAGCCCGTTTCACTCAGGGGGAATGCCCTGTCTGCTCAGGCACACCCACGAAGCTGGAGGATGGTCTTCATCCTCCTCTTTGCAAGTATTAGACCCTGAGCGCTATCTCATGGCTCCCTTCCATGTTACCTCTCCCGTCTTGTGAACTGTTACACATTGACTCCTGAGCGTGGATCTTGACAGGGGTGGACATGAGCTCACGTTGACTCAGAGCCATGCTACAGTTACAAGAGGCAGTTTCTGCAAATTATTTGTTGCTCATTCTGTGATCTCCAAGGAAAGGCTGCAGGTATCTAGAACAGGGATTGGTAAATATCTTTCTCTTTTGTAAAGGTCTGGGCTGCAAATATTTTAAGTTTTGCAAACCATATATGGTCACTACCGTATATTATTTTTGTGTGTTTTACAGGCTTCTAAAGACGTAAAACCTCTTTTAGCCCAGCACCAGGGAAACGGACCACAGTCCGGATTTGGCCCACGGGCTGTAGTTTGCCATCCTTCAATCTAGACTAAAGCTGGATCAGACCACGTAGCCCAGTTTGATGAGCTATCTCTTTCTTTACTCTGTTTAGCATTAATAAGTCTCAAATAGATGCTGTATACCTAATAGGGTCTATTTAATTTTAGTTTATGTACGATGATGGAGCCCTTTTGGGGACTTTTGCTTTTGCACTACTTACAAGCTAATAAGTTAGCTTGCCCCAGTTTCATGAATGATGGTAGAATTCATGAGACTCCTGGAGCAGAGACAAAGGACAATTTATTCAACAGCAGTAGCCAGACTGTGAGTATTGTTGTGCTCGTTCCTCAAGCATCAATTGCCATAGGGTGACACAAAGAGGACCCCGTGATGTCTGTATGTTGTGGGTTATATGACAGCAGAGGAGACTCGAGTTTATGGAACTGAATCTTTTATAATAGGCGGTTAGCATACCTGCTCTTTGTTCCAGAGGGAGACACTATCTCTATCATGTCAAGCTACAGGCAAATCTACTCTTCTAGAGGGACATACTATTTTAATCTTCTGAGACAGTTTATAAGCATCCTTGAAAACACAGTCCAGAAGAAGAGGGTAAGGAGGGCCTTACTTGTAAGACATGAGGAAACAAAAGAGATCCATGGAAAACTGTCTTTCAACAGACAACTAATATCTATTCAAACTAACGTGACGGTCCACGTATTTTGGAGAAACTAAAGATCAAATAAGCTATTTCTGGTGTGAAAGAAATCTTTCCTATGTCGTCTATTTATTTATATGCCATTTAAGGACAGATCTAAGATTGTCTAGTTCTATAATAACTAAAAAACCTTGATATAGGGATTTGGGCTCCAAGAGCAAAAGAAGAGAATTTGGAAAAAAAATGATTACTTTTTGGGATTTTCAGGATAGTTAGAATTTGAGGTAGAATCAGAAGTACTCTCTACATAAGAGAAATCAAATTATCACCTCTTTTAAGAGGCTGACGATTTCTCCTTCCATTGTGACCCAAATGATATATAACTTGGCAGGATTCAAATAGGAAGTTGGTGGGAGAGCTTGAGATGTGATCCATGATTCACAGGGAGAGAGCACAGGGCTCAGCAGGCATGAATACAGGCTTAATGGGAGCCCGTAGGAATTGATCAATGCCTGGCTCAAGAACAGAAGCAACGTACAGGTAACAGGCAGAACAAGGGAAGTTAATGAATATGGATGGCCCAGAAAGCATCACCAGGGAAGCCCATGTAAATGAGGCTCTGGTCCAGAGGAGTTTTCCTTTCAAAGATGTTGCTAAGTGCATTGGAAAGCTGTGGCCTACTATAGGACCGATTTATTCAATAAGGTTGGCTCTGAAAATTAACGTGTCAGTTGAAGCTATGGTAGTCAAATATAGATTTCCCATGGCTCCGTTTCCATCTCAGTGATGCTTACCCTTCATTTTTGGAGTCATCTTCTCCACTGGGTCAGCCCTTCGAAGCCCCAGGTCTCCAAACATTTCGTTCATGAATGAGGGTATAAGCAAGCAGTGGCATGATACTCCGACTTTAAGAGACAAATCCAAAATGATGATTATTTTTTAAAAGATTTTATTTATTTATTTTAGAGAGAGAGAGAGTGAGCAGGGGGAGAGGCATAGGGAGAGGGAGAGAGAGAGAATCCTCGAGCAGGCTTCACACTGAGTGTTGGAGGCCTACGCTGGGCTCGATCCCAGGACCCCGAGATCAGGACCTGAGCCAGAACCAAGAGTCAGGTGCTTAACCAACCGGGCTGCCCATGTCCCCCTAAAATGATTATTAATGGATCAGAATAAGTTCGATTTGTTCAATTTTAATGTAATTTTTGTAGTCTTAAACATATAATAAAGAGTGAATATAAAAAAAAATGTAAGTAAAAATATTTTTATTCAATGGGGCGCCTGGGTGGCTCAGTTGTTAAGCGTCTGCCTTTGGCTCAGGGCCTGATCCCAGAGTCCTGGGATTGAGCCCCACATCAGGCTCCTTCGCTGGGAGTCTGCTTCTTCCTCTCCCACTCCCCCTGCCTGTGTTCCCTCTCTCGCTGGCTGTCTCTCTCTGTCAAATAAATAAATAAAATCTTTAAAAAAATATTTTTATTCAAGAACGTGGTTTATCATTCTCTTCCCTCACATCATGGAGGAGTTTGTGGGACTGGAATAATCCAAGGTATAGAGGCACTAATTTTGGTGTTTAGAGCATATATTCTTGACCCAGGTAACCCAGCTTTGCATCCTAGCTGGAGACTACACAGCTTGGAGAGGACGTTAATTTATCTGTTCCTCATATAGGAAGGATGGTTTAAGGTAACAATTGTAAAGTGTTTGGGATACTGGTTGTGTAGCAATCACTGAAAATTTTATATTATTTCATTACATGCATCAAGAATCCTAATGTTAAACTGAAAAGCAGGCAATATGATGGCTATAAATCAGATGCCCCCTGAACTTGACTGTGTAGAGACTTCAGATGATGGCCTCTTCCAGAGGGAGGCCCTACCCCCCTTCTGATAGGCCGCGAAGTTAGGGAGGAGAAGCTCATTGCAATCAGGTATTGGTCTGGTTTGAGTTCGGGTTATAGACTTTGTAAGGCTCATTTGACTGCTGGTTTATCCTACACTTGGGACGTAGCCCTCCAGATTCACAGAGAGCCAGAAATATTTGTAAGGCCAATTCTCCATGGCATATCTTGAACTCTACTTTTTCTTTTTTTTTCTCTGTTAAGCCCTGCTTCTCAATTGCTCTCTGCTTGGCTTTTTGGCTTCTTACCTCGGACAGCTTTAAATGTCTTGGTCTTTCTAGCTGACTAAAGAAATCCATACGGCTAGCAGCCCTGGAGATTGTCCCATCCGCTATTGATTTTCTTGAGGGATAGGCACAATTTTGTCTGGAAAACAGAACTGACTCGGGACTCAGCCAGAAGGCAACCGCGCCTGTTTACTTGGTTTATTTCTAGTGTCAGCGTCGGCGCACAAAACTATCTGCGGTGAAAAAAGTGTGCTAGGTCCGTATTGTCCAATCAGGTAGCCCCCAGCTGCACGGGGCTCTTGAACACTTAAAATGGGGTGAGGACAGCCGAGAAAATGAATGTCTATTTTTATTTAGTTCTAATTAATTTAAATGTAAATAGCCGTTATGTCCCCCAAAGGGACGCTACAGCTTTATATTGTAGTTTTAGGTACAGCAGGTGACGACGTCCATCCAATTGGAAAGAAAGTTATATACAATGATTAGGTAACTGGAGGGTTCATCCCAGCTGGTTAAGGCCGCCTCGATGAGCCAACCCTGCGTAGAAGAAGCTTTCATGAGGCAGCAGTACCCTTAAAGTCAAGAGACTCATTGCCTGTGGTAGGAAAAGGACTTCGAAACAGCAATGTTGGAGAAGATGCACTTGCCCATCTTCAGGGCTTGGCAGAGTGACAGGCGACATTTTCAAACCTTGTTACTATCATTGTTTGGCAACAGACCTTTTGGTCATGCTGAGCCCTTCATGGAAACTCCAGTATATTGGAAAGAAAATCAGGTATACAAGACTCCTAGTCATACGTGACCTTATGTCTTCCTTTCCCTGTTACCCCACAGGATCCTGCAGGACAGTTTGAAAACCATGATTCTAGGACAGCACTGCGATGTTATACGGGGGAAGCCAAAGCCCAGAGAAATGCACGGCTAGCTCGCAGGCACTTGGCTGCTAAAACAAATGGGACTGCGTCCAAGCTTCTTGTCTCCCAGTTCAATGTGGCCATGATGTTGCTTCTGCTTGAAGCTTTTCTGACTTCATTAGTCTTTTTAATGCCTCCAAAAATAGGAGTAGCCTGTACCCTATAACACGGCGGGCCATCGGATCCTCTCTGAAGTTTCGCTCTTGTCGGCTGTGGCTTTCTCTTGTTTCCTTGCTCTTGCCGCAAGTTCCGTATAAGCAGGAACTGCGCCATCCTTTCCTGTTAGAGCCCCTGGATACTTGGCAGAATGGAAATAAGCCTGCGGTCAATATCCATTTGAATGATGATTCCCCTTGCAAGGCACTTTATTGAAAGTTGGCTGAAAACCCAGCAGTGCCCTGCTGCCTTAAGCACATACAAAATATAAAAAATAGTCTCTCCCTTTAGGAAGCATAGGGCTGCGTGGGAGAAACCAGATAGAAGAGGGGAGTAACTACAATGGTGCTTTTCCATGTGAACTCCGTAGATCACCTGCCTCAGAGCTCCCTGAAGAACGTCCTGAGAATCCAGATTGCTGGGTCTCAGGCACAGAGATTGGATGAGGAAAGACCCAAGCATCACCATTGACCACAAATTTCTCAGTTGACTCGGTGTACTTATAATTTTGAAAATTGGAGACTGCAAGTAAGTTAGCAATTATTTATGCTTGATTGAGGCAATATTAGAAAACTGGGATGAGCTGAAGAGGGAACTCTGGCTGCAGCAGTAGAGGGAGAAGCAGACAAGAGCAAGAGGCCTTGCTTTGTTGAAGCCGACACGCTAACCACAGAACACTGGGGCCACTGATCCCCAGGACGGAGAGCCCTCCACTCTGATGGATGATCGTGAGAGCTGCTGATGTGCCCTGACCAGCTTGCACTCCAGATAAACTGGTCCCCAGCTCAGGGGAAGGGAGTTGCAGGCAGGGCGAGGCTGGACTTTTGGACAACCCATGTGGAGGAGAGCAGAGGAAAGGATCCGAGTGGAGGAGGATTTGTCGGGAGCTGTACCAGGTATCCATGGTTGTATCACAAAGTGCCCCCAAACTCAGTAGCTTGAAGTGACAAATATTTATTATTTCACACAGTTTCCAAGGGACAAGAATCTGGGAGCGGCTTAGCTAGTGTTCCGGCTTAGGGTCCTTTATGAGTTTGTCGTCAAGATGTTGGCTTTGGCTATAGGCACCTGGAGGCTTGACTAGGGTTAAAGCGTCTGCTTCCATGCTCCTTCGCGTGGCTCCTGGCAGGAACCTTCAGTTCCTTGTTGACTAGTGGCTGGAGGCCTCAGTTCTCCACCCTGGGGCCAGTCCAGAGGACAGCTCTCGACATAGCACATTCCTTTCCTGGGGCAAGTAATCTGGGAGAGAGAGAGACCCGGGTGGAAGCCACAGTGTCTTTTATGATCTCATTTCAGAAAAGTGATAAACACCATTACTTCTGTCCTATTCTGTTGGTCACAGACACCAGCCCTGGTGGGAGGAGATTATGCAAAGCTGGGAATACCAGGGGACAGGGATCACCGGGAGCCGTCTCAGAGGTAAGACTACGCGAGTCTTCTGGGGGAAAGCGACTCCTGATACAGCTTCAAAGGTGCAGCCTATGTCCTCAATTTAGACATAGTGTAATCTTCCTCTTTCATTTCCCACAAAGGATGTCTTCTTACACATTCATAGGTAGAAATCCCTGACATCTATTCTTGCCCAAGTCATTCTTTCAAGCTGCCTGTGTTTTCCCGAACTTTCTTCTATAAACGTGTTCTATACCCACTACTACCCTATCCCACCAGCGGGAAGGTATTTTGAGGGAAGCACCTCCTTCTAACAGTTATTCCCCACCCAGCTGAGGTGAAAAACAATGGGAATTACCTTCTAGTGCGTTTCTAAAAGAAGTTGTGAATAACCTGCATGTGTTTCTTTGGTTATTTGATGGTGAAAATTGTTTCCAGGAAAACTACCCCAGAGCCGCCCATGTAACTGTAAGGTGCCTGAATTTCTTATTTGTTAAGCTCTATTGTTTCTTTTTGCATGCTGGAGTGTGATCCTTCATTTAACTTCTTCAAAAATATTTTTTAAGTACAATTTTAATTTTATTAGAATTTTGGCATCTTTCATATACATATGTATATATTCAGGTTTTTAAAGCATGAACTACTGATATCTAGTTGTATTCACTGTGTACATATACTATTGAATCCTGTTTATTTATTATTGTTTTTTTTTACCTAAGTTCCACTGTTTTACATTTTCTTTGTAACTACTTTTCATGCATTCCTTCAACAAATTTTTTTTAAAAGATTTTATTTATTTATTTGACAGAGATAGAGACAGCCAGCGAGAGAGGGAACACAAGCAGGGGGAGTGGGAGAGGAAGAAGCAGGCTCATAGCGGAGGAGCCTGATGTGGGGCTCGATCCCATAATGCCAGGATCACACCCTGAGCCGAAGGCAGCCGCTTAACCGCTGTGCCACCCAGGCGCCCCTCCTTCAACAAATTTTTATTAAATGCTTTCTCTAACCTAGGACCGTTCCAGGCACGGGGTTTTGGCCTTGGACAAGAGAACGAAATTCCTGCTCTCGGATTGCTGCCATTCTCTTTGAAGAGAGAGAGAGAATTAGTAATTAAGTACACAAGATGATTTCAGGCAGTGGTAAGTATCTAGCAAAATAAAGCGGGTAACTAGGACGGAGTGCCTGGGCAGGGATGTTTATTTAGGTTGGGTTCTTAGAATCAGGCACCTCTGAGGCTGCGGACTTTGAGCTGAGTCCTAAATTATGGAAGAGTCAGCCATGAGAAGAGGTAGGGGGACAAATTCCAGACCAGCAGAACGGAAAGTGATATACTCTAAAACCAGAGTAAGTTTGTGTGGCTGACAGCAAAATAAAAAGCCAGTGTGGCTCTACTGTTGTGAGTATTGTGGAGGGAGACACAGGAGAAGGCTCAAAAAGTAAGGTGGGGCAGATTAGGTGATCCATGGATCAAGATAAGGAATTTCGGTGTTCTAATTACAATGAAATAAACAGAGTGGGGTGAGGGATGGGTTAACTAACAGCAAGGACATGGTTTGCAATCAACAAATATTTGTTGAATAAATCAGCAAACTATGGTTGACTTAACTATTTTATGGAATAAGCATCACTTAACTATTTATAGAATAAAATAGACATTTTCTATTATAGATCATAAGTTTACTGTATTTCACTTGTTTATATATTATTTTATTATTGCCGGAGGTTCTAGTCCCCAAGTTTTTTGGAACGAGAGAAAAATTCATAAAAATATCTCTGTCCAAAGAGCCAGAATACATTCGGCATGGATTAGGAAAAAATAAAATAAAATTCAAGTCCTTCCCAGGCTTTTGAGATGAGATCAAAGACAGGGCAAGTTTGTTTCAGGGAGTCCTCATTTTAATACATTTTATATGTCTGCTTTCATAGTGCTTTGTGTCAATTGCATATTGGGCAAAAGAGTTACAAACTACTTTCAGTGACTGGTGACGGAAGCCCCTTCTGGGGTCAAAAAGCAACATTTGTTTCTTGTATTGTGAACCATATCTGAGGAGAACAACTTCGAGAGACTCACTTCATCCAGAAATACTGCTCATTGCTAAAATGTTAGAGATCTGATGATTTTAAAAGCATCCTGCAGGCTTGTTACTACCGTAATTCTCAGACTAGAAAGTATACATTCTTTTTTCCAGAATGCGTCCCTATGAACCCTTCTACTTCCTCTGGAGCAGAACCATCAGAAGACTAGATGTCTGCTACAGGAGGCTCTCCTCTTTGGCTGGAATGTGAAGACCCTCAAAGTCTTGAGCCTTCCAGCACAGATTATAATGTATGCCACACTCAGTCTTAGTAGGCTGGGCAAAACCATATGATGCTAGAGCCCTGGGTAGGTTGGGGTGATGACCCTTCACCCACATTCTCAGCAGATGACTTTATCTCTTACTTCACCATGACAGCTCTTTTCCACCTGTCCCTTTCTCCTACCTACACATTCTTTGCTCTTCTCTGGCTTTTCCTCTTGACTCATCCCTTAAATATTGGTATTTGGGGCAGAGGGGTGGTGGTGTCTGGGGCTCATTCCGCTTCTCATTCTACACAAACGCCTAAGAGATCTCAGCCACTCCCGTGGCTTCTGTTCATCTATAGGCAGACGACTCTCAATTCTGCAGATACAGTCAGGACTCTTAAATCAGGGTGGCCAGAGCTTAAATGCTCATCTTTCATTTGTCACATTAAAGCAGAGTCTGTTGCTTTGATTGTAGTTTTAAAAGTATAGTTGTTTGTTAATCTCAAGAGGAATACCATATAGCCATATAATTTGATTTTTCTAGTGGAGAAGCAAACAATAGTAACAGATTCTTACAGAGCTATTATCAAGTTCCAGGTCCTGAGCCAGGCGATTTTTCTATACAGCTCCATTGTACACATGGGGAAACTGAGGCAAAGAGAACTTTGGGGAACCAGCCTGGGATAAAGAAACAAATACATGGAAGATAGGAATTTGAACACAGGCGGTGCACCCATGGAGCTTCTGCTCTCAACCCCCCAGGCTGGACAGTAGCTCCCCATGAAAATGGGCTCTTAAAAAGCCTGAACAGTGCTGAGTGGGGAATAGGAGGCCATCTATCATTGGCAATATTTTCCCCATTGTGTGAAGGATGGTGAGGAGAATCGTTTTCTCGATTCCATGGCAAAGTTTTCCTCCCATTCATTTTGTCATGGCTTCATGAGCATGCAACATGGAAAGGCAGGATGAGGGAAAACAGCCATAAAAAATAAAAGCAAAACTTCAAGTAAAGCCTGTTCGGTCAGCTGCGGCTGCCATTAATTTCAATAAATATCCAATTAAATTTGTTGACAGGCAACTCATGACTCTTGGAGAGAAATGGATCACTTCAAAGAATCCGGAGCCCTTTAGAGGCTTCCTGAGTAATGTCATCTCTCAATGTGCTCATGCTTAATATTAATTTTAATTTGCTGAATATGCCCTGGATAATTTGGAAAAATCTATGAGATTTGGTTTACAGGTTGCTTTTCCTTTTAAGAGGATGAAACGTGTAAAAGCAGAGTTGATTAAAATGCACATTTATTATAAATACACTGGCAGAAAACTGCTCGTTCCCCACGACTTCAAGCATCTAAATACTCATATCTTGATCAGGCGTGCTTCCGGTTTAAGTTGCTGCTTTGTGATGGTTTGCATTACCAGAGATTGGTCAATCTGCACAGAGTCTGAAAGGAAATTCTACCCTTTTCTGTCCAACGTTGATATTAAAGCCACTGCTCAGGACCCAATACACCTTTAGCCATTGTAGCAAACATTTACTTTTGTGTTTTGCTCAGCGGAGACCAGGAAAACAGTGCCCTTTCATTCTAATTTTAATAACCAGTTTTGTAAGTTTCTGTAGTTCCACAAGAGGAGAAGGTTTCTAAAGCAACCGAGGAAAACTTCACCTTTAAATTATAATATCTCACTGCCCCAGGACTACTCTGCTTTACCCCACAGTTTTCTAAAACTGCATCAGAAGTTGAAGAAGACTTTAGGAGACACATATATATCCACGTATAAGAAATGGACACACAGGGGCGCCTGGGTGGCACAGCGGTTAAGCGTCTGCCTTCGGCTCAGGGCGTGATCCCGGCGTGATGGGATCGAGCCCCACATCGGGCTCTTCTGCTATGAGCCTGCTTCTTCCTCTCCCGCTCCCCCTGCTTGTGTTCCCTCTCTCGCTGGCTGTCTCTATCTCTGTCTAATAAATAAATAAAATCTTTAAAAAAGAAAAAAAGGAAGAAATGGACACACAGACTCAGTCCTTTTGGGGTTCTGTGGATAAGCCTGCCATTTCCTCCATGGAAGTGAGTCTGTATTTAGGACCCAATCCACTTGAGCTCCACAAAACCATTTTATCAAGCAGCGTGTTTGAGATCATTTAGTTGTGATTGTTTTCATGTTGTCACTTTTCTAGGGAGGAGGGGCAGAAGGAGAGAGAGTCTTAAGCAGGGGCTTAAGAGAAGAATTGAGATGAAATGTTTGAGCAAACGTCTATGAGAAAGTTTTGACACAGTGGCTGTTTTGTGTTACTACCTAGAGCTACCCTCCTCCTTGTCAGCGGTCCCACGGGCTGTAGGGAGTTAAGCCTAGAAACTACATTTCCCAGACTCCTTTGGGATAAATTTCACCAATGAGAGGTGCTCGGGGGAGATGTGGGAAGTGGAAGAGGAGAAGGCCTTAGTCTACTATGGCTGCTGTAGGCAGGTGCAGGAGGGATTTGCAGATGATTTTCAGGGAGGCCTTTGAGAATCACCCACTTTGGTGAGACAAGTAGCTGCAATCATTGGCTTTCAGTGTCTCTGGGTGTCCTCCTAAGAATCACCTACCTTGGTGGTGAAGAAAGTGGGGACCCTGGTGGAAGCCCCCTGCTCTCCCAACACTTCTGTGTGCCTAGAGAGTGGCCCTCCATCCTTTCCTTCTCCAACCTTCCGAGAGCTGTGCAAACCTCTCACATGCTGGGTTAAACTCCTTCCACCTCTAAAAGCCTAGGGTCATTTCTGGTTTTCTGACCAAACCCTAACTGGTAACAGGCTACCTGATTTAATATTTTGAAGCAAAAACTTATTATGAGATAACATTCTAGAAAGACAAAGAACTATTCAGTACTTATAAAAAAGGGTACCAAGAGATTTTGTTATGCCTGACTAAAATGATGCAAAATGAACACAGAATTGCTAACACACATTTTTTTTTTCAGACCAAGAATTCAAAATTGACATTGTATTTCATATAGAGGGAGAATGAATGACCTAATTTGAATTGAACCTTTGCTCTCTGCCAAAGCCTTTTATTTCTTTCTGAATTTCTCTGCTTTGTCTGCTTTTTGTTGTTACTGTGTGTTGTTATTGTTCAAATATCTCTATGGCCTAGCTTATTATACAGCACAGAATAGTCGTATAACAATGTTGAGTAAATGAACCAAAGGATGCCTGAGCGAAACCTGGTGTGTTTCAAGTACCAAAAGCATTTTAAAGTTTCTTCTGGTGTTTCTAGTCTTCTGAATTCACTTGAAACTTTCTGTCTTGGGGAATCTAGGGATACCTAACCAACCTGGGAATTGGCTGTAGCTCCTCAGTCTTCATTCATTCATTCATTCATTCATTCTTCTATTTACTCGCTCATTCATTTATTAGGCACACTGATTGTGTACAGATATTATACTAAGCAAAAGAGATCAAATGACAAATGAGGCACAGTTCCTGTCCTCAAGGACATTAGAGTCCAGGGAACTATAAAACAATATAACACAACTCAGCACACAATGGAAAGAGTGCAGGGCAGATCCATAATCCCTTCTTGAACATTCTTGTGGCCTGATAGATTTCAGAACAAAACATTTTTTCAGCTTTAGAAAGATAATCTGCTACCTATATTGTGTATTTTTTTAACACTCCCCAAAGGGTCTGAGATAGCACTCCAACGCCACACGCATCAATTTTTCTACAGCCAAAAATATGACAGTTCTCACCAACTGGGATATGTTTGCACAAAACTTAGCATTAAAAAAAATTGGTTTTCAGAGCTCTGTGTATTTTACAATTATGGAAAAGGAGTTTGGGATCTATACGATTCACTACGATGTAACGCAAAGAATACAATGGGGGGGGCCAAGTTGCTTCGAGGGAGTGTATGTGAGGGGCTCTATTCCAATTTGCAGTGTGGAAAGAAGGCTTCCCAGAGCCCAAAAGCTAAGTAGGAGTCGGTGAGGTGGAGGAAAGGGATGTTAATAGGGTGGAGAAAGATGGTCCTGTAGTGTGATGCACTAAGGCAGGTGGTGTGTGAGGCACTGTGGGACCCAAGAACATTCTCGAAACTTCCAGGGATATGGTGAATGAGAAGATAGGGAGCCTGAAGCCATGAAGTGGAGACATTCCTACCACTCACAGTGTTGGTGTTAGTAGAGGTGATTGTGTTTCCTTTTAAACTTCCCTTTCCCCAACCTTCTCCTCTCAGTTCTGTGAGCGCTTTTTGGACTCACCCTCTGGTCATGACAGTCCTCCATAGGCTCTTTGAGGGAAGCTGAGTTTTGCATTTCTGAAGGAGACAATTTCTACCTTAGGGTCTCAGAGCGTGCAAAAGGGGCGAGCAGCTATGCCACGCTTTAGGTCACACATCTGCTCTCCTCGCAGCCCCAGCCTGCTTCGTCAGCCACCCTCCCCACCACTCGGCCACAAGCGCTGTGGTTGCTGTTTCAGGAGATGTGAAATTGTTGCACACTCTGTGAGTGTGTGTCCACAGCGGCCCAACCACGGCTTTGCTCAGTGCAGCTTGCTGTCACTTCCATCCACTGGAAGTAGACTCTTTTCTCTTAGTTTTTATTCTGTGGGAAGTATTTCGAAGGGAGATATGGAATTTGCTCTTGTGCAAAGGCCCCATGAAGAATGCACACTTTTTGTTGGAGTTTCTCTCAAAATTGAAACCTTCTGCTGGGAAAGGTCTCACACTGGTAACTTTCTTTACCAGTGTCTGACTGGTAACGCGCTTCCTCTAACAGCAGAGTGTACCTGGCGGTCCTCCCCAGGGTAGGTCCAATTCTGTACACACAACGGAAAATGGAAAATTGGAACCGTCATTCCAAATGCTTATTATTTGTCATCGCTACATTGAGTTTTATATACATTTTCTTTAATACTAACAACCACCCCATGACATAAACTCTTAACTCTTCCCAATATGGAAATGAACTAAAATAAAGTTGATAAGAGTTGAGGAAAGATCCCACACACCTAATTTATTTGAAACCCATATTTCTACCCTCTATGTTTTACTTCCTCGAAATACAGTGACTGAAACAGAAATGATCTGAATTTACATGTCCCTGTTTATTTGCCCCCATAGTTGAATCTGCTTGTATAAATGTGATGGCATTTAAGAACATTGAAAACCTCCAAACGAAGGTCAGCCCCACAGACTCCATATCCCTCCATTGGACAATCATGGCGCTTCTGCTCCTTGACATTTAAATTAGTGTCCCTTTTCTTCTGGGCAGCATTTCGGAGGGCTCGCCCCTTCTCTGTGTTTTCTCCTTTGTCCACGCCGTCTTCCCTCTTCCCCCTCCACACCTCTGGCACAGGTATGAGGGAGCTCCTGACTCAAGCCAATGCTACTTTGGGATTCAGGCATGTCAGAATCCTCCTTGTGAAAGTCCAAGGAGACTCATCAAGGGTATATTTCCATGAGGCCCAGAGGAGTCTCCTTGGGAAAAAACTCATGCTAAGGGAGTAGAGGGTCAGGACTACAAACGTGTCCCGACAACACTGCCTCAGTCACCAAAGCAGGATGCCGGCAGGGGAACGTGTGTATGGCAGGGAGGGATGGATTCTGAGGCTGCAAAAGGTCCCATGGCTTTTCTTCCTCTGGCTCAACCTCATAGATCCCAGAAATTATTGGGGGAATGCAGGGTGGGTGCAGTCTCTGCATGAGGCAAAATCCAAATATATTGTTTTTACTCGTCTGAAACATGAGGTCCAAAGACATGGGACTTTCAGTGCCCAGGGGACACAGTGTAGGGAAACAGAACCGTTCTCCTCCCCACTCAGTTTGGAGACATGGAGGATTCTAGAGACCACGGTGCTGCTTGGATCCGTTAAGGCTCTGAGTCACTAGCAGTATGCAGAATGCAGGGTCCCAGGGCCTGACCATGGCGACTGTGGTACCAGGTACGAGTGACATAGGTAACCACGGGACCAGCAAAGACCAGTGCCGGTGGCAATGATTCTGAGTGCCCCAAGGCAAGGACCCAAGGTGAAGAAGTGTCAGCAGAAGTGGGTCCCACCACGCTGTGCACTCCCACAGGGCTTTGCTGGCAGGAAGGGTGAGGGGACTTGTACATAAGCATTTGAGAGACGCCCTTGTGGTCATCTAGGGGTAAGTGGTTGGCTTCGGACTCAGGAGATGGCAAAGGAGGGAAGCGTTGGAGAAATGTCTGCATTAGTTATGTAATTACAACTTGTGTGGTTATTTCTCTTTGATCTTTATAAAGACCCTCTGAAATTTAGGTTATTATTTCTATCTTATTGTGACGAGGTTGAGGCTAGGTAAATTGCCCAAGATCCAATAGCTGGTAAGCAATGCAGACGGGATGAAAAGCCAGACCCTCTGACTTGCCATGCTTTTCTGTACCCTTCTTACTTTTCAGTTTCATGAAAATGGTTGTCTTGAGTTAATATATGTTTCTTTCCCTGGCTAATTAGGCTTATGTAATTAGATTTTTCCTTTTTGAATTGGCCGTTAGAAATCTAAATTGGATTTATTTTTTATTCTATTGACAATATTAATCCAGGTGGTTAATATATTTACCAGATTTTTCTTTTAACGATTTTAGATATCCTGTTTCTCTTTTAATTGCCTTTTTTAAAGATATGTTGCTTTTCTGCAAGCTGCTTCAATCCTTCCAGGAAGCAAATGGGATGATCTCTTTAAAGAAAGAAAGGAATCCATAGACCAAAATTGCCAGCTGCGGAATGTGAATCAGGTGGGTTAGTGATTCCCAGGGAATAAGCTGAGCAATTCCAGATGAATTTCTAGGAGATATCACATAAACCCTGATTTTTTTTTTCCTCCATAGTCAATGAATTTTGCTGACTTTCCGATATTCCCATCAAATCTCCCCTTTTCATCAATGTTAAATGCTTGAAAGAAGCTTGGCAGGGGTTGGACAGCCAGACATCAGCCATGGTACACAGGAAAGGATGTCTAATGGTTCCTAAGAAATACATAGAAATAAAAAAAAAAAAAAGAAAGAAGTGCAAACCGCTGCAGATTTGAAGTACTAACATGTGCTGAAGAGTCACAGTTAAGCTGGTTGACTCAGTGCTTCTTAGACTTCGTGAAAATTCATCAGCAAGTCTGCCATGTGAGTTTGAGAACATATGCTTTGAGCGTCTTAGAAAGATATGACGTCGTCAGTGAGATAAATAGCGCTTGCTAGGAGAAAGAGACGGGAATACACAAGTTACACACATGTGAATATTAGCAGTTGCTGCTAACGAGAGCTGAGAGTATATTCCAGAAAGGGGAGGAGAATAGAGTGGTTGGAAGCTCCTGGGGAAGAGAAGAGCCTGAGAACAATTCGGACTTTGGAGTGGCTCTGAGGACACTGAATTCAAAAGTGGACGCAATCCGAGAATGGAAACGCCACTTTTAAATAGCACAATGGAGACATTATATTACCTCATGGAGGAAGGATGGAGGGGAGTAGAGGAACCATTGAGACAGCCATCATCTGCCAGAAAAAGCATCATTTAAGCCTCAGAAGGAGCCTTGGTGAAAATGCGTGTCTGAACGAGGCAGTGGATTACGCTGAAGGTATTTGCAGGGAATGAGAAAGCTAATATTTTTTAAATGGTTGAGATTCTGTGAGGTTGCAGTGGTGGCAACACAAATTCTGGATCTGTCTGAACCCGCACATGGAAGGCAAAAAAGCCAAGAGATGGCAAACAAGCAAACACAAGGCATGGAGAAGAATTTACCACAGAACTGGATGGCAGAGTATCCTCATGAATCCCAAAATACAAATGGCCGACAGTGAGGAGACTGTGTGATCCCTGCGTAATTAGCTGGCATTTGAGTGGGAAGGAAAAAGGAAGTAGCCCTCTGCTTTCTTTTCTTTTTTTTTTAATAATAATTTTTATTATGTTATGTTAGTCACCATACAGTACATCCTTAGTTTTTGATGTAGTGTTCCATGATTCATTGTTTGCGTGTAAGCCCTCTGCTTTCACCACTTCAGAGCAACAGAAGAGGGAGCTCCTTAAAAATAAAAACAAAAACCAACCTGAACTTGGCCTTTGTCTAAAAGGACCAATAAACTAAAGTCATGGGGAAATAAGCAACAGAAAATTATCAGGTAAATGCCACACAAAGTTAATATAAGGAAAAATAGAATAAGAAGAAGAATGACATGCTACCGACAATGAAATAAGACAGTAAGAAGCAAAATAAGCTCCCTGCAGACAATGAAAGCACTCCAGAAAGATAGCTTCCAAAAATAGATTATAATATACTGTTTCAAAGCAATTAAGGGAATTGAGAAAAGTATATAAAACATGAAGGACCCATGAGTCATGAATAGAAAAACTCATATAAAGGTGAAAACTTAAGAATGATTTTAAAATTAAAGAAACAGAATAATCTGAGAAAATTATTAAACTGGAAGGTATACAACACAAATAATGCCAGAAGAGAACTAGAAAGGGAAAAGGGAAGCAAAAAAAAAACTTTTTAAAAAATTGAAATGAATTGAAGAAAGTGATAAAAATCTTCTAACCAATATTGAAAAAAAAAAAAAAAGCGGGAAAAAAAGACCTAATACACAGAAATAGGAATCTCCAAAGGAGAAAATCAAAGCGAGAGAACAGAACAATTAAGAAATGCTGTAAGTTAAAGTGCCTGTGTGGCTCAGTCAGGTAAGTGTCTGACGATTGATTTCGGCCCAGGCCATGATTTCGGGGTCATGAGATTGAGTCCCACGTTGGGCTCTGAGCTCATCGGGAAGTCTGCTTGAAGATTTTCTCCTTCTGTCCCCCGCTTTGCATGCCTGCTCTCTCTCTCTTTCTCTCTCTAAAACGAATGTCTTAAAAAAAAAAAAAAAGATACTATAATATAAGGCAACTCTCCTACAATTAAAAATAAATAAATAAAATATTAAAAGAGCACACCATGTTTCTGAGAATCCTGGCTCAGAAGATCCGTTCTAGTAAAGACAGGCAAATTTCTGTCACCCAGTGGTGAACTGGGTGGTTAGGGGAATGGTCTAGCAAGATTGATGTATCTGAGAATTGAGAGATAGGGAGCAAATGATAGATGTGAGCAAAGTAATACAGTCACAAAAGGGTAACTACTGCTCGATTCCACTTATATGGGGGACCCTGTACAGTCAAATTCCATAGGGACAGCAAGTAGGAGAGTGGTTGCCAGGGGTCGGGGGAAGGAGGAATGGGAAGTTACTGGGTTTTTTTATAATACTATTTTTTATTATATTATGTTAGTCACCATACAGTACATCCCTGTTTTTGATGCAAAGTTCGATGATTCATTAGTTGCGTATAACACCCAGTGCACCAAAAGAAGGATAAACCATTGTGATTTTGAAGAATGAAGTTTAAAAAAAATTTACTCTAAAACTTAAAGGTCACATTGAATGACTAAAATTCCCTATGCCTTACAGCTTGCAAACTATCGTTCAGTAAATTTTGCAATGCAAATTTTTTCTTACTTCTTTGACTGTAATTGGTATGCCTATTTTTTTTAATCTTCTAGGGGTGACTTTCTTTTCTCCACAAAAACCCAGTTGAGTACCTTGTACCAATTTATGCTTGCTGGCTTCCTGTTTGGTAAGTTTAACATGGCCACAGGCAAGGAGACAAACTAATTACATAAAACGCTGGGACCCTGACTCATTGACAGCAGGTCTTGAAATAAAATATATGCTCTAGGGGCGCCTGGGTGGCTCAGTTGTTAAGCGTCTGCCTTTGGCTCAGGGCGTGATCCCAGCATTATGGGATCGAGCCCCGCCTCGGGCTCCTCCGCTGGGAGCCTGCTTCTTCCTCTCCCACTTCCCCTGCTTGTGTTCCCTCTCTCGCTGGCTGTCTTTCTCTGTGTCAAATAAATAAATAAATAAATAAATAAATAAATAAATAAATCTTAAAAAAAAAAAAGTGCTCTCAGTGAAGTAAGGCAGAAGCCGAAGAGCCCAAACCTGTCATACGTGTGTCCAAGGGCACCCAGTGATCTAGGAGATCGGCGAGTTCCCCGTGACAGCTGTCCTTCCAGACAGCAGCACCACTGACAGCAGACACTGCGCAGAGATCATGTTTCTCCACAAACGCAGACGTTGGTACCTGGTCATACCGCAGCCACGCGGCATCTACGTGCCCCTTGCGCTATGCGCTTCCTGCCCACACGGGATAGACAGACGTAACAGAAACACCCGGAGCGCAAACACCGTTCCCAGCACATTCAGCTTCACATCCTAATAAGAATGCAGGCTTGCACCTCAAGTGACAGGCAGCCGTGGTGACCTGTATTCTGGTGGAGAAGTTCTTCTCTGGATGGCTGTGATAGCCACTTGCCACCGCGACCCTGGCCTCCACCGGCCGATAGGTGCTCGTGGTGCCATCCTGGGGTGAGAGGCTGGGGAAGACCACGAAACCGCAGAAGCTGAGCGCCCGGGGGAAGGGCATGCAGGCTGGCCGACTTTCAGGGGTAAAGCCGTCCAGCTGCCGGCGGAGACACGGACCCGGCCAGGTGACCACAACATGCGCCAGAGCCAAGCTCCCAGGGGGCTCCTTTCGTTGAGGAACGAGATGCAGGTGGACAGCTGCGGGGTGACGAGGAGCCTGGTGGCACCTGCTGCTCAGGCCCGGAGAAGCGCAAGCCCGACCCTTCCAGGCGAGGAGCTGCCTGGGCCAGGGGCACCTGCAACGCCACCGCCGCCTGGTCCAACGACGGACTCTTGCAGACCGAAAACTACGATAGTAAGAAACTCTGGTCTCGCGGTAGGACAGGGGTCGATATATTACTTTACAAAAGATTTGGAATTCCTCGGATCCCTTCCTTTGGGCATCTCTCTGCTTTGCCCATGGGAGCAGCACAGGCGTCCCAGGCTAGTGCCCAGGGTGGGAGTCACGAGTCGGGATGCAGCGGGTTTTACCCGGGAGAGGATCACTCTGCTCCCTTCCACCGGCACCTTCTTCAAGCTCTCTCTTTGATACAATTGTTGGTATAAAAAATGTGCTGGAAGTCTTGCTCTTCGAAATGACACCTGATCTCAAAGAACACAAAGTCGGGGCTCCTTCCCCAGAGACGCATCCGCCTGGCAGACAGCTCCGGTCCTAGCTTGAAGCTTACTAGCTGTGTGGTCTCAGGTGGTCGCTGACACTCTCTGTGCCTCAGTGTTCTCCCATGTAAAATGGTAATATTATTCGTGGCCAGTTCATGTGACTGTGAGGATTAGTAAGTATGGAAAGCTCACAGGATGCTTGGCACCCGGTGAACACTCTTATTAGTGATCCTGGATTACAATGACTCATTTCAGAAGGCCTTCGGAAGGACCATCCTTTCAGGTAATTTCTGAAGCTGTGTAATGAATACATACACATTTCAGTTTATTAAAATATACTTGAGGTAGGTTTCTTTTTTGAGGTTAATTTAGACTGTTCTTCAAGCGAAGTTTCTAGTGTCAGTTTAGAAATACTCCAGCTTTGTCTCCGAACGAACTGTTGGTTACCGTAGAAAAGTGATTCTCGATCACGGGTGATTTTGATGTGTCAGTGACCGGAGACGTTTTTGGTTGTCACAGTTGGAGGGTAGTACTGAATGTGGCCTGTCCATCTGCTGGGGTACAGCCCGAGACGCTGCTAAACATCCCCCCAGAGCACAGGCAGCCCCTGTACAACAAGGAATTACCTGACTTCCAGTATCGTGAGTGCCAGTATTGAGAAGCTTCTCGAGAAGTACTTCATGGACAGAGATGACTAGTAAACTACTGATTTCCGTTAGGGGAAAGAACGTTTTCTCTTCAAAAGGAAGGTGAGTGTAGACAAACGAACTGCCCAGAAAGACTGGAGTCGGGCTCATTGTGCTGATCTGTGATCACTGCTGGCACATAATTCTGAGCGTCCTTTCTGTGATGATGTTTTGTGGGGAGGGTGTCCAGAGAACCGGGGGGAAAAAAAACCCAGAAGAAACAGAAAATGAGTCTACACATTTAAGTCTGAAAGTGTAAAAGCCTCACTTCTGTGATAAAAACAAACCGAAAGAAACAAATGAACAACAACAAAACCCACAGCACTGACACACCAGGAAAACCATCTCTGGGGTTCCAGAACTGAGTCGATGAGAACTCGTGAGGCTTCACTGGGAGAGCTTTAACTCTAAGCCAAAGATTGAGTTGAAATAAACCTTCCACTTCCCTCTCTTATTAATATATTAACCATACGCATTAGAAAACGAAGCAGAAAACTTTAAGAAGAAAGCGTTACATAAAAACAAGCTATCGGAGAAGTAGCTGCTTACATAGCTTTATATAGGGCTGATTCTTCATAAACACAGGGTTAAAAACCTGGGAAGTCCGTATCGCTGTAATCAGAGATGCCTAGGCTGTTACATTTGGGTTTTTAAATGTCTGGACTAGAGATGTTTGAGCTCGATAATACACACCTGTTACTGAAAGCCACGAAGTTTGGGGGCGATTTGTTACATGACATTATGGTGGCAATCGTAGTAATAGATTAGCAGGTGTTGATGATTTTGCTTTTAAACAAATTCACTATAAATGGGATTCTACATAGATATTTGCAAATTCATCTTTTCTTTTTTCTCCCTACAGGAATAGTGACTATCACTTCTGTGTGTGTGTCACGTCTGTCAGAGCACGGCACTGCCTCTGGGAAGCCAGACTTCTACGAGTCTTAATGTCTGCAAGGTATAAAAGCATCCTTTGGATCACTGTAGAAATCTTTCAGGCCTTCGGGTAAGAGTGGCCTTCACTCCGCTCCATGTGAATAGGTTCTGGGCCGGAAAACAGCAGGTGTGATACTATTATCCATTGCATTCTGGGGAAAAGTGGAGTGGCTTCAGGATTTCGGTCCTTGAACTTCCAAGAACATTTCTTCCCTTTAGCTTGTGAGATGAGGGCTTTAGCAAAAAACGGACAAAGCAGCCCTTGAATAGCCAGCTGATGAGCTGCTTAAACAAAGTTTATTGATTCTCTGCAATCAGAAATCTCATTTACATAAAAGGGGGATAATTAAATTGCATTTTAATTGTGATCTCTCCTAATTTAATTGAATCTTAACACTTAGGTCAATAATGGGAGTGCAAAGGCAATTTCTTCTAGAAAGGTTTTAAAATTAATTTTCCTCCTTATTCACTGGAGGAGGATGATAGGACCCAATGTGAATGGACTATGAAATGAACCAGAGCTAGCTTTTGGACAAGCACACTACGTGGGTCCCACAAGCTTGGGAAGGTTTGTAGCTGAATTTAGGTGTAGTTGGTTGTCGCTGGTGAATTTAAATGTGGAGGCAGGTGTAGAAGAAGCGTTGTGTTATAAGCCACGAACAGACATCTTTAGTGGTATTTTTTCCCTCCCGAGTATGAGGTGGACAAAACGAGCTTGAAAAGCAGTTGCCTAAAGTTGAGATGGCTAGAATCAGAGAATGCTAGAATTTGAAGCCACCCAAGAGGCCAGCAAACCTAGTCCCACCTGCTACACAAGGATTCGGAAACCCTCAGGAGGCCAGTGATCTACGCAAGGGTGTACAGATAGTGAATTCCAGAGCTGAGTGATTCCCTGATACCTAATTCTAGGTACTTCCCAGACAGATCGAAGAAAGATGGTCTGACTGAAAGTTCCTGAGCACAGAAATCATTCATTATGGTCCTCTGTATAGGTGGGACCTACTGATCTTCAAAGGCAGAAATAGCTCCTGCCTTTGCTTTGCTCGGCCTCCGTGCATTCTCAGGGGCCCTGCTGGGTGGGAGAGACCACCTGACCATTGCCTTTCCCACCGGGGGTTCTCCCAGAGCATTGTCTCTCCTGGCTCCCGGCCCATTCTGGAATCCACAGTTCTACACAATCTCTTCTGACAAAGCTGCCACGTGGCCTCACGGTCATGTCTGTCCAGGCGGTGTGGTTGTCCGGGCCGAAAGTGCGGGTCACTGGCTCCTGGCGGGTGATGGTTGCATAAGCATCCTGCCGGCCCCCCGAGCGGGAACGCTGGCCCCAGCACTCCCGAGAGAAGAGAACACACCAGGGGCGGCGTGCGGCTGCGGGCAAATGTGCACATGCTCGCTGACCTGGCGGGAATCTTTTCCAGGGCAGTGATTTTTCGCATCATCACAGGAAGCATGAGAAAAGGCTCCTTCGTCTGCCAGACGCGGGGTACCCTGAAACACAGAGTGCTTCAGCTTTGTCCGGGCTTTGAGGGGCTTGTGCTCTGTTTATTTTTGTAGTTCCTTATTCTTTACTCTCATTTCAAGTGGCAAGCACTTTATTCAGGTTTCTCAGTGGAGCGGGAACAGACTGATGGGCCCTCTGGGTGTTCGGGAACGAAAGGTCATCCACCCACTGTGCAAGCACGTCCACTGGGGCGGAGAAAGCCCAGCCAGTCTGTGACCTGATAAAGCTCCACCTGTGATGCCCCTCGGCCAGGCCACACGCTTTCCGGAGGGGGGGGGCCGCTGAGAAGCCAAGAGGACCCACGCTAGGTTAGGACACAGACTGGGGTCACAAGCCAGAAGGAGAGAGAAGGTGGGAGAGGAGAGTTAACAAATACAGCAGCAGGGAGAGAATGGGGCCGGGGGATGTGTGGACGATCGGGGAGGTGGTCGAAAGGGATGAGCTGCTTCTTTTTCCTTGAGAAATATTTCTATCAGGAGTGCATCTAGGCCGGAAGAAAGCAGGGCTCCGTTCCATTCTATCCAGTTAACACCAAATATATTTGTTTACTTCCAGAAGCACAGTTTTGTTTAGTCATCAGTGGATCAGTGAGCAAGCTAATGCAGTGACTAAGAGCTCAGGCTCCTGAGTCTAACAGACGTGAGTTCGAGACTCATCGACAATTGACTGCATTCTCTAAGGCTTTGATTTTCTCATTACAAAATGAAAAAGCATACTAGCTACTTCATGGAGTTACTGTGAGTAGTCAGGTCGTGTACAAGCACGCTTGGCGAAATGTCTAACACGCAGTTCCTTCTCAAGTGTTAGCCGTTGTTATTACGCAGAGGAGTAACACAACGCCATAGCACCCACACGATTTACAGAGACGCAAAGGATAGGAACCTCTCTCAAGGAACTTGCAGCTGGCTTGAGGATAGATTTTTTTTTAAGATTTTATTTTTATTTATTTGAGAGAGAGAACGTAAGCAAGAAAGCACAAGCAGGGGGAGCAGCAGAGGGAGAAGGAGAAGCAGACTCCCCGCTGAGCAGGGAGCCCAATGCGGGGCTCAACCCCAGGACCCTGGGATCATGACCTGAGCCAAAGGCAGATGCTTAACCGACTGAGCCACCCAGGCGCCCCTTGAGGATAGATGAACATACATGAAGTCATACTGAACGGCCAAGGCAAAATGCATGCAACACTGATGTTCTGCATGGCTTTACAAAGCCCACAGGCATGAAAAGCCAAGGTGGTATGGCTAGTCATCAGTGAAGTGGGATATCCAAGTAGGTGCTAGAGATGGACAGCCGTATGGTGCGTACGAATCCCTCAGAGATCTCCTAATAACATAGATCATAGTTTGTCCTGAAATGGTAACTTGGACTCTCCATTTCTAACAAGCTCCTAGGTGTTGTCCATGTTGCTGGTCAAACCACCCGTCGTCGGGTAGCAAAGACTTAGAGAGGTGTTGGAGCATGTTCCCAGCAGCTTAAGCTGCATCTATTAAGTATTAAACACAGAGGAGGACAAAAGTGAGAAGGAAAGAGAAGCCAAGAGAAATAGGCCACCAGGTCGCAGCTCATCAGGGGTTTTTTCTTCCCCTTCAGAAATTGTCGTTATCATGAAAACATCACCATCATTGCCACGAGAAACAACAGCAACTGTTATCTATGAAAAACAAGTGGGGGGCAGGACGGATTTGGGGGTAATCACCATGTGGCAGGACTAGTCAGGAAGGGCTTCCTGGGTAAGCAATATTTAAGTTCAAGGCTAAAAGAAATGACAGTGGGGAGCAGGGGAGGTGGATGGTAACAAGAACACTCGGGAACAGAGCCTCCCAGCTCCATGTCCTTTACTCCCGACTCTGTTATCACACAATTACCCATGTGTTGCTCTGATTCGTTTAGGATAACTCAATCAAACGATTCCACAGCAGCCCCTCCCCCCCCAACATGCAAGCCCGTTCCTCTCTCCTGGTACTAGGGATCAAAATTCTACTCTTCTTGAGTCTTCAGCTTATCATTGGACTAAATTTAAGCCAGGTTTACTTTTCCAGAAAGAAAAGAAAGCCTAGAGAAGAACCAGTTCCCCAGGTGGCAAACCACGTGTTCTTGAGGTTGGAAGCATTGTGGAAATGCGGAAGTCACGGACATGTTGTCTGTGTGGATTGTGTAACTCTACGTAACAATGTGTGTTCATTCCGGTTTATAATAATACTAGGTGCATAGGATGAGCTCCTTCGGTGAGGAAGAGAAACCCGCTATGGGCTCTTACCCAGCTAAGCAGATCTTAAAATGAATGCTTTGCGTTGCTCTTTCTTCCTAGGTATTTTTCCGAAATACCCTACTTTTCTCCAGGAAGCAAATAGAGGGAGAAATTACAGGGAGGGAAAATAGTTGGCTTATTGCCTACATGGATCTATTCTGTAAACCCACATGTAGAGACGGGAAGGGCATTTTGTCCCTGGGACCAGAACAAACAGGACTTGGAGAGAGGCCTGACCAACCCCAAGACCTTGGCCATTGGCAGAATAGAAGGCTCCCCAGAGGGAGTGATTTCAGAAGACTTGAAAGGATTCCTTAGACCAAATCCTCCCCCATCATGCTTACTTATTACAGAAATTCATCGACTATGGACCAAAGACTCTGGTTTTGTTATTAGAGAGATTAATAATAATCGCCTGCATTTTGGAGCCTTTTCACCTTTGATGGCAAGATGACAGCCAAACACAGCAACAAGTACTATAATAGTTTGTCTTTTTAGAAATCACACTTCCCTCAATGTTGGCTTTTATGTTCTATAATGGCTTTTCTGTTTTATCGTCTCTTTGCATCTTGCACTCTGATTACTTCGGCTTCAACGATCAGCCCTTCAAAGGTCACAGGGAGAAATCAAAGTGCCTGCCTTTTCAAATGCTAGTGGCTTGGGTCTTGTGTGCTTTTGTCTTTTTATTTTTTCATCCTACTCTCCCCATCAGTTGGAGCCTGACTTTCCTAGAAACCAAGATCCTCTGTTTATCTTCCAGCCCTGGAACTCCACATGCTGCTAACTAGTCCCATCTTAGGCAATGTCAGAAGCTGGCTTCTCATCCAAGGACATTTCAAAAGAGCTATCTCTATGCAAACACAAGAATCCTTCATTGCTGGTTTTTTCAAAATACCTGTGTGTTGGCCATTTTCCCCCCCTAGTCGACATAGGGTGGGGGATAGGTTTCATCACCTCAAGTGTGATTTTTCCTGGTTTTGTAGATGAAAAGTAAGTGGAAGAGAGTGTGACATCCCAGGGCAAAGGAAAGAACAGCCCTCCCCCTCCCCCGGCTCCCTAGAAGATGTGATCACTCAGGTAGCCCAAGCGGCCCTTGACTCAGGCCCACCTGTCCTGCCCGCTGAGAACTTGGAATGCCAAAGACCAAAAAGGTAAAGAACCAATTGACAGACCAGGTCTGGAGCCTCTGACTTCCTTTCTTCCACTCCATTATAGCTCATTGTATCTGAGAAACAACAAGGGAAAACTGAACCCCAAGTGGAATGAGTGAACGAGACTACCCTGAGATAGCAGGGGCGCCTGGCTGGCTCAGTCAGTAGAGCATGTGACTCTTGATCACAGGGTCTTGAGTTCAAGCCCACGTTGGATGTGGAGCCTACTTAATTAAAAAGAAAAATCTCTAGCTATGTTGAGATGGCTGCATAGTGTGGCTTGGAGAAAATCTCAACCAAGGCAATAAGGAGATCTTAAAAAATCAGTGGCCCAGCTCTGGTGGTCGCATCATTTCCTCAGCTACTTCACGACTGGTTGGGAGTAGCCCAAGGCAGCATGGCCTCTGCAGGAACACTGGGGTGGACCTGGAGACACAGGGGCTGGGAAGTTGTCAACAATCATGCTCTTTGCCTGATTCCCTCATATCTGGGCTAGCCAAGTAGTGCACTGTCAAGGACCACCAATGGGCTCATAACTGTGCATAAAGTTCATATCATGAAGACAGGGAAGAATTATTTTAATTAGAGAAACCAGTGTGAACTCATATGAACAGAGATAAGAAGATCATAAAAGGAACAGAATTTGTAAAGAAGAGTGCGACATGCATGCAGGCATACTGTCAGAAAAACTAAAGCTTAAAAAAAAAGCTCTGAGGAGGGAAAGGACTCTTCAAAAAAAAAAAAAAAAGCACTGTCGAAGCATGAATAAAAAAGAGAAAACTGCAGCTCCCTTTCTTGGAAAAGAAGGAACAACATGAAAGTATTCATTTACTCGCTCAACCAAAATCTACTGCACATCCCAGTACACACAGAATTCAACTAAGCTCCAGGGAAAAAGATAAGAGATATTTTCTCTTTTCCGTGAACATAGAGAGAGTCAGAGACCCTTTAGAGAATCTTATCAAGCTATAAACCAAAGATGGCAAAAGGTTTCGGAGGGAGCAAGGGGGGAGAAAATGACCTTAGGTGGTGAGGAGATGAAGAAAGAGGAGAGAAATGGCATTGGTAAATAGTCACAAAATCTTTGGGTACAAATTCATGGACCCCCTTAAAAGGGGGGGATGCTAGGTTTCTGAGTTCACCAGATGAGAAACTCCTCTGATTCATACCTGTCTTCTGGGGTAGGAGAATGATTTTTCAGACAGGAACAAACAGAACAAATATTCACTAGACTAAGTGAAAAAACACGGTAGGAAAGCACGAGCTGCTCTTGGTGTGTTTATGTCTATTGGTTGTAACAAATTTCATCTCCGGGTACTCAGGGGCTCTATGTAAATAACACAGCTATCTTGCAGTCTGTTTTCTGGAGGAAAAAAAAAATAAGAACAACAAAAACATGGAGAACAGAACACATGTTGGATTAACGATGGCACAATGTCTCCAAAGGGGAAAAATGTAAACTGACAAACATGTTAGTAATCCTTAGAATTATTCCAGAACAGGTTATATGTACTTAGGAATGGAGAAGTGGTCTCTAGTTACCAATATACCTTTAGTAAAGCAGAGTGTAACAAACTAGCCATATAAACTCTTGTGACTGGTTAGCGCTAGACTGGCAGGTTAGGGACTAGAACACACATCACATTCTGTAATTTGGTGAAGAATTCGTAGGTTCTCTCATATGACCGTATATATTGGACAGAGCAGTGCAAGCTACATGATAATACGGTGAAGGGAATATGCAAGTGCTTTGTGCCTGAACCTAAGGGATCTCTACTACCAGACTGATGTCTTCATTGGTGTTTTTAAGACTCCACTTGGCCAATGTCCAGTTCAATGTTGTATCAGTGACTATGACGATTTCCTAGAGAACATGTAATTATAAGAAGGGAATCGCACCAAGCTAAGGGGATAGCTAGTACTGTCACAAAAGAATCAGGATCTAAGATTGATGGATTTAAGTTGGGGTGTTTTGTGTTTGTTAAATTTACGTTTAACGGAGCTTGGACATTCAGAACATAATAATATCATTGCATTTCACGTAGGTTAGGCCATGCTTTCCATAGTACCATGTGTACTCCTGGGGGCCATATTTTTAATAGTATATTTACAGACTGCACCTGTCCTGATGAGAAAGACAGAATGATAAAAGACCTCAAAATAACTCAATATAAGGAATGATTGAGGAACTGGGGAGTGTTCAACATGGAGAAGTAATTTGGAGTGTTCATGCTGTTCAAATTATTCAGAAGGATTACATAAAAAGAGAATGACACATGTTCTCTGTGGCTCAGGAGGAAAGAACAGCAGCGACTGAATAGACATTACAGGAAAATGCTGATTTGGCATAAAGAAGAACATTTTTACCACTGATTGCCAAAAAAGAATGGAAAGGAAATGTTCAGGGAGTATGACGAATCCCCCATTGTGAGAGGTATTGAAGTAAATATTCAAGGGGGTAACTCAAAGACCACCTGGTAATGTCTGAAAGAGACAACACCTTAGGATTTAGTTGGACTCAATGCACTTTAAAGTGCACTAAAGTGGAAAGAAATTCTGAATAGAGGCAGAACCTGGCCCTCAGCTTCCTTCATGAGCCCTTCTTGGGTTTTTGCTAATCAAAAATTCTGATGCTGTCATGCTGCGGGACTTTTAAGTTCATTTGCAGGATCCTGTATGAGTCCAGATAAATTAGGGTATGCTGCAGCATCTAGCAAGCCCAAATGTCAGTGGCTGGAAGTAACAAAGATTTGTTTCTTGCTCATACTACGTTCCTACCTCAGGTTGATGGAGGGCCTTAAGAATCTGAAGCACTTCGATTTGTGTGGCTGGCAGAGGGAGAATTCAGTAAATTAAGCACTGGCTCTTGCAGGCTCCTGCCTGTCTAGAACTACTCACAAGATTCCCTCAACCACAAGGATAGCAGGCAAGGGATGCTCTTCCCGGCACTCGGAGAGGAAGCCAGTTATCCTGAGCACTCACTAATGTCTACTTGAAACTAGAATAGGTAGGTTCATGCCCTCAAAGAACAAAAGAACATAAAGAAGTAGCACCAATTTCTCTTCTGGAATCAGGTCATGTTCTTGTCCTGAACTTTCTCTGTAACTCTAGGTAGACCGCTTTATCTTTTCATACCTCCATTTCTACCAAACAGGGGAAGAATATTTCTCTTTCTCTCTCTCTCTCGGTATTGCTGTTTCAGTACAATGAGTCAACAAGTATAAATGCAATTCAGAACATCTCAACAGCCATATACATGGAGTTGATAATGAACACTCCCCACCCGACACCTAAGAGAAACAGCATACGGCTGCTAGTTCCCTAGATATTGAATGTGTTTCTGTAATTTTTTTTAAATGTAGGGAGCACTCCTACCTGTGCATCTTAATATTATTTTCATTGTTTCCCCCATTTTCCAGGGAGATAGGTAAAGGCAGCTGTCTCGTGCTTTGTGCCACAGAGAGACGGAGGTACACGACACAGCAAGGAGGCCTCTGAAGACACCCAGAGACCATACCTGGATCAGGAGTAGAGAGTCCCTGCTCCTGACTCCTGCCATGTGGGTTTGCAGATTCTCCCTCCACCCTTTGGCCTTTCTCCCTCTCTTACTCCTATTTCAATGGCTCTACAAAGTCTTGGCTTGGAGAATAGAGAATGTGGGGTACTTGGGCAGTGGACGAGAAGACCTTCTGCCAATGGCCTTCTCAAAAATAGTTCCAGTTCCCCCGTGACCTGGCTTGCCCCCACCGGGAGGTCACAAGGGAGGCTGGGAACAAGACCGACACGTGTTGGCCCAAAGGCAGCCCAGATGTTCCAGGAGCCCATGCTCCCCCTACAGATGGTCAAGTAGTAATGGCGTCATCCAGGAATGTGGGCCCAGGTCCATGTGCCTCCAGCCCTAGAAATGCCCTACTCAGGGCACCTGCTGTGACTTGGAAGGTGAATTGGAAAGTTAGGAGGAGCGGGTCACAGACTGAGCAGGGTGCATGCAGATCTCGATGGCTTGCTCTCCCATCAGGGAATGCTCTCCTACCGTGGGTGATGGAGCAGTGGTGGGAGAGCTGCAAGAGGGTCCTGGGGAGGGCAGGGATGTGTGCTCACGCTCACATGTCACACTCATCCACCCACTTCTCAACAACAGCTTGCCAAGCCAACCGGGGAGGATTTGCCGAAGACCCGATGAGAGCTCATCAGAATGCAGGCAGGTATAATACCGGTGCTCAAGGAACTCAGGAGCTGACTGGGGAGACAACACATAAACATATCTAAAAACTGGAAAAACTTACATGGCCTAAATGGTGGAATTCAGATGAGACAGTTCAGAGATGGGTCTGAATTATTGAGAAAGTTCCGATGGGTAATTTATAGTGTGGTTCATGCCTAAAATCTGCCCCTTCTGCACTAGTCCAGACTATTCCAACTTCTCCCAATCTAATACAAACAGTTTCTTTTCAACCAGCTAGATGGCTTTCTCCCCCCCAAGCAAACCAGTGCAAACAAGCTCTCTTTCACAGGGAAGCAACTAACTACGCTTCTATAAGATTAAGGCACATACACCACCCCCCACTCCCCAACGGATCTGAAATACTTACAGTGAAATTTTCCTTTAATGTTGGTATTTTATTCTTTGTAATTTCCAATCGATAACCGAATATCAGTCTGTCCAACTGCAGTTCTGTCCAACTGCTTTTCTGTGCTTTTATTTAGAAGCAAAAATAACCGCAAGTCCCAGTATCATCATGTCGGCTCTGACTTGGATTATCAGAGCAGGGGGAAGATCTGGTGGGTGAACCAAGGCAAGGAGCCACCTGATAATCCCATTAGGCAGCATCTGCGTATCACTCCAAGTCAAGGACCGCTTTGGACCCTTCTGCTACCTAATGCGGCAGAGCTAACACAGCAGGTGCCCAACTGCATGCTTGCTGGGTGAACAACGTATTCGTTTGTTGAGTGCTCTGCGCTCACATTTTCCTCGGACGCACCAAAGTGAAGTACTTACCTCAACCATCATGGGAAGAGGACTTCTCATTTAGTTGTTCTGGTTTTAGAATTTATCCCCCCAGACCAGCTCCTATAAAAGCGTTCTCTTCTTCTCTTTTCTTATGAAAATGTGATGCAGGAAGCAGAAGTCCATTATTTTCTCTCATTAGAACTTTGAAAATGACAGGCGAGAATTCTTTATGTTTGCGGAAGTTCAGCAAATGATGGAAAAGTCACAGCTCACAAAGGCTGATGGGAGAGAATCTCTCACAAAACTTGCCTCAGAGAATGGAAAGACCCAGATCTCATTTTGCAAAACACTTTGAGTCTTCTCATCTTTCTTCTTTGGATATTTTGTGATTAAGCCTAAGGGGCCCTCAATTTACCATCTTGATCAACTGACTAGCTGATTTCTCAAAGAGCTCAGTACATCTGTCCATATTCACACAGGTGATACGATGCTGAAATAGCATTGTTTCCATTAAGTATTAATGGGGTGAACATTTTGTCATAGGCCACCCAGAGGGCTGGACATGAGACCCTTTCTTTCTCAACCCTATTTTTAGAGAGCACGTGTTTTAAATGGCAGGTGCACCTGTCATCAGTAGGCTTGATAGCCAACGGCTTGTTTGTGCTGCTACCTGTAAATGTAGCCATGCAGTGAGGCCTGGACTGGGGCTGAGTTGTGTGAAGGTCACCAGGCCCCATGGTCTTCAGAAAAGGACATTCTTAGAAATGGCCCTTCCAGCTGGTCTCTCTTACCTGTAGGTCCTTAACTTAGAGTCAAACACTAACACCCCAAGGCAGTAATCACAGCTGCTCTGCAGGAAGGAAAATGATATTTGGGTTCATTTGTTTAAAAAAATCCAACATGCACACATACAAATATATAGTCATATGCGTGTATAATGTGTACATACATGTGAAAGATTTAAAATTATGTGCCAAGTTGAAGAGTTGCAACCTTGAGGAAGAGAAGAATGGGATTTGGAGTGAGGGAGAAGTTATGAAAGACTCTTAACTTTTACCCCATGACCCTTGGTATTGTTTTCATGTTTGACAACGAGAATGTCTATTTAAATCTCTTGGCATATATTATGAACTTAAAGGGGAAAAAGAAGAGAAAGAGGAGGGAGGGAAATGGGTGGGAGAGAAGAAAGGAAAGAAAGAGAAATGAAAAAGAATGTACGAATTCTCAAGAGCCAAAGCCATGAGGGCTGAGTGAATGAAGTTGTTGGAGGTGAACAAGGCTAGCTTAGCAAGACTTTGTGAAAAAGTTGAATTTTGAGAAGGACTTTTAAAATAATTTAATAATAATAATATGCTTGCTATAAGATGTTCACTGCAGAAAATTGACAAAATAGAGAACACAAAGAAGAAAATTCTGCCATCCGTATCCCAACCACACGTTACTATTGCAGTGGCTTTCCTTCCCTTTAGACTGTGTTTTGAAGGGCAACAGAAACATCGCAGAGAAGAAGGTGGTGGAAGTGGGGAGGCTATTCCAGGGGAGCAGTGGAAACCTGTTCACCGGCAGCCGTGAACTGCTCCCTTATCTCAGGCCTGAGCTCTCGGTGAGTGTGTTTGGACCTTGAATATCTGTATTAAGTTTACCGCCGAAGCCTCGTCAGAATAACAGCCTCTCTGGGCCTCAGTTGCTTTCTCTGTAAAATGGAGGCATTCTCTTTCTCCTACCCACCTTGCTGCATTATGTCCCCAAGACACAGACAAACACACTCCGATTAAAAACTCAGTGCTAACCCGGAATCCAGAGTACCGATATTATGCAGGTTTGTGGACTAGCTCACAAAAGCCTGTTTACCCGCAGGCAGTTGAAGTGCAATCGTGGGTATTTATAGCGCTATGACTTTCTACCGTTTTTCTACTATATCATTCTTAATCACAGTATGGGCATCTTAAGGCAGATTCTTGTATTGGTCTGCGGACTGCCACTTACTTCTCTGAGAAAGAGCATTGTACCTGCTTAAAGAGGACCCTGTGGGCCATGCCAGTGCTTTTGGGGGCATCTCTCAGCAGCAGCAGCAGGGAGCGAAGAGTGCAGTTCGGGACAGATTTCATTGTTGGGGGGCCCAGGCATCGCACAGATCAGTCTCCCCAGAAGAGCAACTGCAGCAACACGTGGGCTCAGCCGTAAGAGCAGCAGCCCTTTACTGAGCCATATCTGCTCCTAATGGCTTCTTGTGCGTTACCGCATTCAATTCTCAGGTCAACCCCACCGTTTAGTTACAATTATTCCCCCCATTTTACAAAGGAGGAAGCAAAGCATGAAGAGGTTAAGTAGCGTACTCAAGGTCATGCGAATTCGTCTGGCTAGCATTTGAGCTAGGATAAATTGACTCTATAGCCTGGGCTCTTATCAACTGCTCATACACAGGGGGAAGGGGGAACCCTGTTACCATGTGTGACCTGCCGTGGCAAGGAAGTAATGCTAGGCTGCTTTGGAGATCATGCATTCATACTGTGAGCTTTTCTAAAGGGTAGGAAGATGGTAGCAGGAGTCTGATCTCTCTCTAAGGGAGGTTTAGCAGGCAGCTTCTATCCCCTGCCCCTTCTCCTCCCCAGAGATGCTGCCCAGGGTGGCCTGGCACTGGGGACATTGTCCCTCTTGCCTGTGGCAATAATGCCGTCACTGGGGAAGTTCATTTAAGGTCCTACGAACAAATAATCTGACTTTAGGATTTGGGTTTGGGGGGTGGTGTATAATCATCCCATTCTCTCCTACAGTGCCCAGTCCTCCGGTGGCTTCATATTTCTGAATCATCTCTCAATTAGAATCAACCGCCCATAGCCTGCTCTGTTTCAGAAATGTGTCCTTTGATTCTAGCCTTGGCACATTTTTTTTTTCTGTTTTGCTGTATTGCTTATAATGTTTATGCAGCTGTTTGGAGAGCTAAATATGCAATCAGTGTGATGCAATCATGTCCCTTCCTTATCAGGGAAGGAAGAAAATGCCAACTTGAATTTTATACAGTTTTCAAGAGCTCCATGATGCAAAATGATAAGTTCACTTAATTGATGTGATCTTAATTGGAACCACAAGGGAAATTGGGATGCACATAGAGTTCAGTTGTTTGTGTTTTTAATAGCACTGTTTGGCTGAGATTGGACCATTATCTCCCTCTGGTTCCCCAAATGATGGAGAGTTTGTATTTCTGAAGTTTGCTGAGAATGGAATGCAATATTACAGTATTTTTGGTAGACTTTTCTGTTATGCTGTTTCATATGAGATTTGGAGTTTTGGGGTTATGTTTTGAGAATGAATTACCATAACATATATATTTCTATTCGTGTTCCAGCAATTAGAAGCATAGGTATAGTCATACAATTTCATTATCAACTGAATATTTATGTATTCACTTGTTTCTTCGAACTTTTATTCATTCAACAAATAGGTATTGCTGTCCTCGTCTCTGTTGATAAACACAAGAGGTAGCTAGATGAATAAGACTAAATCCTGCCTTCAAGATCTCCCCATTGTTGGGGAGATGAACAAGTAAACCTTGTGGTAGGTTCTAGAATGGAGATATGTACAAGGTATAGAAGAAGCAGGCAGGAAGGCATACCTATACTGCAGGTACTCAAAGATTTAAAATATAAGGCTGAATTGTACCTGAGCATGGGGAAAAGATGGCCCAGGAGTCAAAGAAATTAGAAAGATTTTACTTTGTTTTTAATTTCTCTTGCCTGTGTTAATTGAACTGAATAAACTTCACATGGCTCTTTTTTTTTAAATCAATCATGTTCTTCCTTTAATTTTGCATAGAGAGAGCTTTTAAAAAAAACTGGGGAGTCTGGCAATTTATTGATAGTTTATTGATGAATATACATTGTTCTAGGTGGTCAGATAACCATATTGCATATTTCTACTGGAAGCACATTTCCTAAAGCATCAGATCACATGAAGCACATCCAGGATGTAACTTTGTCCATAGCCTTGATTCAAACCATCAAAATGTGGTAGGCATAAATTAGACCTAGTTTCTGCCCTCTAGTTAAAATCCAGAAGGGGGTGATATAATGAGTTACCCAAATTTATTTGTTTGACATTCAAAGAGATATTTTCAATGCATTTTTCAGGGCTATTCATTCACAAATAACTTAATGGGAGAGTCTGAAGACATGTCATGACAAAGCCCATATTGTATTTTCCTAAGTAGGTGTAAGAAGAAAGTGACCCTAACATGACATCCTGGTGTTTGCTACCTTCCTTTGGGATGACTGTAGACCCTAGCCACACCCTAAAAAGAAGAAATCATTTCAAACACTGATCAGGAGAGGAAACTGCCCCACAATGGGAAGAATATTGAACAAAAGTGATGAAAAAGTTAGAGAAATATGTTCTGTTCTTAGCTTGTCATTCTACGTGACTTGGAAGAATTCCTTAATGTTTATTTCCTTAAAAAAAAAAAAAGATGTATGTATGTATTTAGAGAGGGGCAGAGGAAGAGGGAGAGAGTGAACCCCAAGCAGACTCCTCACTGAGTGCGGTGCCCCATGAGGGGCTCGATCCCAGAACCCTGAGACCATGACCCGAGCTGATACCAAGAGTCGGACGCTTAACTGACTAAACCACCCAGGTAACCCCTTAATGTTTTTAATCTTCAATTTCTTCGTCAAAAATATGAAAGAGTGGGATATATGGTCCATCAACTCCAAAAGTAGATTTCTAGTAGAAATACAACATATGAGAAGACTCTTTGTTACTTACCTTGAATCATCTGTAGAAGGGTTAGGAAAAGAAAATTGAGTTAGAAGGGCTTTTAATAGAGAATATGGAGACCATATTCTAGTGTCAAGTTTCCTACTTTCTTACTGGTGTGATCTTGGACTAGTCGCTTCCTTTGTCCATAGCTGCCTCATCTATGAACCAGTGTGGGATGTGTGGCGAGTGGGTTGGGGACATAGACTACGCTATTGCTATGGTGCCTTCGATTTCTAGCTTTTAACGGTTCCGTACTTGGGTCAACCTTCCCTGGGATGTTTTCTAGTTCTTCTCTAGTTTCCCTAAAATACAATCTGCTTACCTTTTCTAGAAGGGAAAAGCAAGAGTATCGTTTCCATTTTATAATTCTGAGTGACTTTTCCAAGACAACTCAGATTTTGAAGTTCTTACGCTATACTGGTTTAATTCTCTTATCTTAGACTTTTTGATAAACACCTTCAATCATAGGATCAGATAGGAGGTTCTTTCTTCCATTTTCTTTGACTATTTCCAAAACTAAAGGGCTTCCTATCCCTTTGAAGACAGGTCACCCATAAAAAATGGGTCATTGCATCTCACAGATTGTTCTTTTCTGGAGGTCTTCGTGTGTGTAATTTAATGTGTGGAGACAGAAGGTGGAGTGCATGTCCTTGCAAGCTCTCTTTGAATTTCGGAAGACTTATATATATTATAAGCCTGTTTGATTTCTTTACTTGGGGTTCCAATAAATAAAGAGTTCGGTGAATAAATTGTAAAAAAATTAGTAGAAAACTTCTGAACTTTTATCACTACCCTTACTAAATGGTATTCTTTATTGCATTCCTGGGCCTGGTGAGGAAATGTAGTAATTTAACAAGATTTTGAGCTGGTAACCCTCCCTTGCTGATAGTTTTGCAATTTGTTCCTCACAGAGAATTTTCATATGCATGAACCTTACAAAACATTCAAACTAGGTAACAGTAGTCCACTTAACAGATTGGAAACCCAAGGAGTGGGTGACCTGTAAATGACCTGCCCAAGAATGCATTTCTAAGAAAGGCTGGAGCAGGAATGGCGACTCTATTTTCTGATGCCTGGTTCTGTCTGCTCTCCACCAACCCCCACATCTTTGCAACAGTTCACTGACTCGCCGCTATGTAGTGGTGCTTCCCAAATTGGGTTACTTGTGACCCATGGGGAGCACTCAGTGGATGTGGGAGTGATATCAGCCCCTATGTCATGAATCTGGTGGGCAATAAAACCTTCTCTTCTAGTTATTAACCCCTCATATGCACTTTTTCCTTATTTTAACATGTATAGCGACCTTGAAACGGTCTTGAAACTAAAAATCCCTAAGCAACTTATTTGTTCATGAATTGCTTTGTAGTACTTCTTGGGAATTCATGGGTGGAAATGCTTCCTTTATATTTTAGAAAGTGAAACATTAACGAGTTAATGTTTCTTGTGTCCTGGGTTGGGAGGCTTATAGCACCATCGGCTGGATTTCTGAAAACCTAAGGGTGAGGCGTGGCTGGTTTTATTTCTCCCATCCAGAGGTCATGGTCAGAAGTAGGTTTATGCTGGGGTGCCTGGGTGGCACAGCGGTTAAGTGTCTGCCTTCGGCGCAGGGCGTGATCCTGGCATTCTGGGATCGAGCCCCGCATCGGGCTCCTCCGCTATGAGCCTGCTTCTTCCTCTCCCACTCCCCCTGCTTGTGTTCCCTCTCTCGCTGGCTGTCTCTATCTCTGTCTAATAAATAAATAAAATCTTTAAAAAAAAGAAGTAGGTTTATGTGGAAACAACCCACATGTCCATCAAACAATGAATTAATAAACAAAGTATGTATATAGCCACGTAGAAAATATTTGGCCATATAAAGAAATGAATTCATGTTACGTGCTATAACATGCATGAACCTTAAAATCATCATGCTAGGTGGAAGAAGGCAGTCATAAAAGACCACATATTGTATGATTGGATTGATATGAAATATCCAGAGCAGGGAAATATGTAGAGACAGAAGGCAGACTCACAGTTGCTTTGAGCTGGGAGGGAGACGAGATAGGGGAATCGGTGAGTGATAGCCAAAGAGTATGAAAGTTTGTTTGTTTCTTTGTTCGCTTGTCTGTTTGTTTGTTTTTTGAGGGGATGAAAATGTTCTAAAAATGATGGTGGTAATGATTGCACATATGTGTGAATAAATTAAAATCATTGAATTGTACACTTTAAATAAGTGAGTTATAAAGTGTGTGAATTGTATCTCAATAAAACTATTGTTAAAAATAAGTAGATATATAATCATACAGTATTCTCTCTTTTGTTCTCCATTACAACGCGGGCTGCCCTGACACTCTCGGTCATTATAAAACATTATTTACCTACCATGCCTTTGGCCAAGGACTGACTAACGATCATGCTAGCTACAGAACCCTTTCCCTAAACATCGTAAAAACCCTCTGTCTTTCCTAAAGTAAATAGCTTTTCCCCTGGAACTCCTGAAACATTGAATTCAAATGTCTACCCAACCCACTTTTTATTGTCTCTTTATGTATCGGTCATCTGCCCCGATCATGAGCCTGTCCAGGGCCGGGGACATTGCTCATTCGTCTTTGCGTCTCTAGCACCAAACATCGTGCCTCAGAGCAAGTAGGTTTTGCTTAAAAATGGAAAACAGAAGGAAAGAAGGGAGGGAGGGAGGAAGGAACGTGGAAGGGAAAACTACCATTTCATGTCATCTGGAGTCACTGAATTCCTGAGCGCCGAGGGGATAGTAGCTGATTTCTGTGCAGTGGTCTGCACCAGCTTCACGAGGCCGATGATGCCCCCACGCAACGTGCAATTGAGTGATGGGTTCGATCCGGGTTGAATGTATGCGCACCTGTGGAAGAGCCACAGTGAATGCCACCAGAATGTCTGAATTTAAGACAAACTGTTTAGTCTTGATTTATAATAAATATAATCTTACTCTTTAATTACTGCCTGTAAGTAGCTTCATCTAGGAATTTCAGCATGTGCACTCCCTTGGTCTGTGTCGGTTATAAACTCAAGTCCCGGGACCCTACTCTCCACATCTTCTGTGTCTCCCAAAGCATGACCTACAGAACAATTCATTAAGAAAGACTTATGCTCCGAATTAATGGCTGAAGGGCAACATGAAGTGAATTTTTTAGGAAATTTGGCACTGTGTGGCAAGTTTTAATAGTAAGTTCACGTTGGTATTTTTTTCATCAACTATAAACTAAATAAGTTGATTCTTCACACATTAGATTTCCAGGTATTCCATGTACCAGTCTATATCACAGGCTATTTTGTGGCATTGATATAAAAGAAAATATTTAATATTTACCTAAAAGAACGTTTGTATCTCCAATAGAAGGAGACCAAATCACTGCGTCTGTAATTCCTGTGGACATGAGTGGCCAGGTGCAAAAAAGAACGTATTCTGTTTGACTTTGCAGTTCCTAGTCCCCAAGCATACCACCCCTTCCTGTCTTGGCTGCCAAACCATGGCATGTGTGAGGGAGTCAGGTGCTGTGCAGTTCTTTCTACGGTAACATTCTGTTTGGCCCATGCCAAAATGTAAATCGTTATCACCATTAAGCGCTTATTAAATGTCTACTTGTGTATGACACCAAAGAGTGGGTTTTATAGCTAGAGTCCTGCCCTGCTGTGACTTTATATACCCTCTTGGGCAGGGGATTTGAAAATCGAATTAAAATCTGGTTGTTACCTACAAAGGGACGTTTTTAGCAAAGCCAACAACAGTACGGTTTGTCACCTTGTCCACACGGAACATTCTTGGGGGGAAAAGGGAGCACGTTATTCGGTCAAGAGTGTGGATTTGAAAGTTGGATGTGGGAGTATTGGAGCTGTGCTACTAGTTCTCTACTGGGAAACTTGATCCAGTGGAGTGACACGGTGATGGGCTCAGGCCCAGGAATGACGGGCACTATTTCCAGGGCTTCCAGCAACTCAGTAAGGCTGGCTTCACAGTGCCTGGGGTAAGGCCAAGCTCCGGGCAACGTGAGGCCACACTGGATGTCCCTAGCTGGCCTTCTGTGTGAGGAAAATCGTGTCCCTGCAAGCTTATGGACTTCTATATGTGCGGGTCTTCAAGAGACCAGGCTTCTGGACTGGTGGCACCTGACGGAGAAACCGGAAAACAAGGAAAGCTGCGCAGGCGCCATGGGCTTGAACCCTCCTTCTCCCTGACTAGATTCTCCACATTCGTTCACTTGACTCAACAAGTATTTACTGCGCAGCTACTCTGTACCAGACACTGTTCGGCATGCCAGGGGTTAGAGCAACACATAAAACTGTCTCTGGGACTTATTTTCTGGTGCAGGACGTATACATGTGTGGGCCAAAAGATGGCGGTCTTTGTTGGCTCCCAAGGCGGTCTCTGAGCTTGCTCAGTTCTGCAAGCAGGTGGTGGATTCCCCTTCTAATCAGACACTTTCTTGGCCAGCAGGGCTCACAGGAGAAAGATACGGTATACGATCCAAGCAAGAATGCTTATTCTAATTTAGCACTCTGTCCTGATCCTGAAAATCTCACTCCCAACAACCCTTTGTGATAGGCAATGAAAATATAGTGAGAGGTAAGGCTGCAGAACCAGACTCTTTAGATATGTGTACTGACCGTGCCACTCACTAGCTATGTGTTCGGAGGTAAGTCCTGTGGACCGAATGTTTGTGCCCCGCCCCCCACCGCCACCACCAAATTCATATGTCAAAACCTATTCTCAGTGACATGGTATTTGGAGGTGGGGCTTTGGGAAGGGACGACGTCATGAGAGGGAAGCCCCCATGAATGAGACCAGTGGCCTCGTGCAAGGGATCCCAGGGAGTTCCCTTTCCCCTTCCTCCTCGTGAGGTCACAGAGAGAGAAGCTGGCTGTCAATGAACCAGAAGGTGTGTCTCATCAGCCACTGAATCTGCCTCGAGCTTGGACTGCCCAGCTTCCAAAGCTGTGAAAAAGAAATATTTGTTGTTCATCACCCACCCAGTCTATGGTATTTTGTTATGGCCAGCTGAACAGACTAAGACAGTGAGTTACTTTAAATTGTCTGTATCTCACCTTCCTTCTTCATAAAATGAGAAAAATATGAAGACTGTAGAACATCCGTGATGAATAAATGAGGTAATACATGGAAAGTACTTGACCTACCATACACGTCCCCCCCTATTTTCTCGTTTCACTTATTACAGATATGCTGGTTTCCGATGGGCCCAAACTGTCTCACTGCGCTCCTACTCTCAGCTCTGTTCCAGCTTTCTCAGGGCAGAGGTCCTGTTTTGTGCAGCATTCTTTTTCCTATGGTGATCTTTCCAATGGTTCTACACACAGTAGGGGATGGGAAGTGCTTGCTGACTGCTGCTGAGAAAATGAATTGGATGTCATTTTACTGCCGTGGTCTTGCTGAGAAAAACACACTGTGGATAAAGTCACTTACCTCATCTTCCACCTGCCTTACTTCTGTCCACAGTTCCAGAATCTCCCCACCAGCCAGAGCCCAGATCTCAGGCATTTCTGGTCCCCCACTTTCATTTGTTCAAAATATCTGCTCAAAATCCAATGATCAAGTCTTGGGAAGTCTCCTTTGCCATACCCTTTCAATTCATTCTGCGGCTCTTATGCCACCAATGCCACCCTTGTCTTAGATCTTATCATTTCAGGCACTTTGTTGAAGAGGTACTTGTCTCTGAGTCAGGTTATGGATGCTGAATATTTGGCTTTCATTCATTGACAAAGAGCAAACAGGTGCCATTTTATCATCATGTAACAAATATATGTTAATGGAGAGTTCCCACTGCCTATAAATCCCAAGACGGGGAAGAAAGCAACTAGGGATAGCTTATAGCAGAATTTTTCTGAAACCTCTTCCTCTATTTTCTTCATAAACTGAAAGAGCAGACTTAAGTTCTGGTTTATTATCTAAAGGGAGTAGACATCTGTTATGTTCAGGAATCACCTCCCTGCTTATAAATGATATTATTGCATAAAATAAGTTGAAATAAAAACTTCTGTAATGATACAGAATTGGTAAGAGCTCAAGAAAACTCTCTTTGACTCCCCATCTCAAACAGTTCCGAAGGACTGGCCCTCTTATGTTAAGAATAAGCAACTCTGACAAAGTTATTATTTCTCATAGCTTAACCTATATCGACATTTATTTACCACTTAATTCCATTTGATTTTTTAAAAGATTTATTTATTTATTTGACAGAGAGAGAGAGCATGAGCAGGAAGGAGAGGGAGAGAGAATCCCAAGCAGACTCTGAACTGAGAGTAGAGCCTGACGTGGGGCTGGATCCCAGGACCCTGAGATCATGACCAGACCTAAACCAAGAGTGGGACGCTTAGCTAACTGCACCACCCAGGTGCCCCAAATTCCAATTGATTCTATAGTCACATTCTCCCCATGCTTGACTGCAAATAGGAAACACCTAGGAAACTTTTAAATCAAAATTTATCCTGGACTTCTGGAAAAGATGGATTAATGAAGGGTGGATTTATCCTTTTGCCTGGAACAAGGAAAACATGGAAAATAATATATGAAACAATGGCATTCAAAATATTGGATATCAGACAATGAAGGACAGTGAAAACTGAAGTGGAAAATGAGATGTGTTCTAGGCTATCCTCAGCTACTGCCTTGAGAAAGTTTCAGAAACTGGCGCAGGCAGGCGGAGCCCAGGCAGAGCCCTAGAGCCTCCCTGATTGAAGACCTGGAGCTAGAATTTCAGGCCTGCCAAGAGAGTTACAGCTCAAGATGCAGAATATGGGACAGGGGACAAGCTCCAGGGAGAGAGAACCCCAGAGATCTGCAGAGACTGTCTCCAGATTATTCAGCTAAATACTGATTATCACAAGAATATACATTAACTACTCATGGCTGGGGAAAGAACCACCCTAAAAGATTAGAAGAAACAGTGCCCAGAGTTCAAAAAGGACTGGAAATATTATCCATCCACAATAAACATGGTGGAAGAAACTTATACTTTAAGGAGAATTGGTTAGACTTCTACGAACAGTCTCACCTCAGTAGTGGGAAAAATTAACCTCAGGCTGATATTCAGCTTTGTGCCAACCTAACACAGCTTAAAAGGAAAACCCAAAAGGATCAGACTGTTTTCAGGTGATTTAAGCATGTGCCAGAACAAAATTCTCAGTATCTATAAGAATATAAAAATACACCCAAAACAACAAAATAAAAACCAAAATGTTTCATATTCAATAAAAAAAAAAATTACCAGACTTGCAAAGAAGCAAGAAAATACTACTACTAATAAAGAGACAATTCGCTAAGTTAAAACTGATGCAGAAATGGTACGGTTGATCGAATTAGAAGACAGGAACATTGAACGGTTGTTATAATTGATTCCCTATGTTCAGGAAGCTAGAAAAAGATTAAACATGCTACATAAAGGTATGGAAGATATGAGGGGAAAGCCTAGAACTACACAAAGAAAATAAGAACACCAAAATGGTAACTACTTAGATAAATATGAAGGGTTTTTTTCTTGTTATTTAAATCTCTTCAAAAGATCATCAAATGCTTAAAGGAAAGTCACACCATATGTAAAAGTGGATTGCATGACAATAACTCAAAGGCTGGGAGTAAAGGAATGAAACTATACTGTTTACTAGCATACATCAGGCTTCTGTAGACATTAACAAGCTATTTTTAAAATGCGTATGAGAACTCAGAAGACCTGGAATAGATAAACAACTTGGAAACAGAAAAACAAAGTTAGAGGACTAATATTATCAAATGTCATGATCTATTACAGGACTACAGAAATCAAAACGATATGGTAATGGCAACAAAAGAGGTCAATACAATGAATAGAGAGTGGAGAAATAGACCCACATATTAATAGTCAATCAATTTTTGACAAAGTTACCCAAAGCAGTCCTATGAAGAAAGAGTAGTCTTGTCAACAAGTAGTGCTAAAAACTTGGGTACCTATATGCATAAATAGGAACGTTCAGTCCATGCCATGCACTGTGTGTAAAAAGTGAACCCCAAAAGATAGTAAACTTAAATGGAAAAAAACCCAAAGTTATAAAACTTTTAGAAGAAAATATAGAAATAAATCTTTGGATTAAGAAAAAATTTCTTAAATATATCACTGAAGGCATAATCCACAAAAGAAAACAAAATGATAAAACTAAGGACACTTGTTCTTTAAAAAATACTATTAAGGGGCGCCTGGGAGGCACAGCGGTTAAGCGTCTGCCTTCAGCTCAGGGCGTGATCCCGGCGTTATGGGATCGAGCCCCACATCAGGCTCCTCCGCTATGAGCCTGCTTCTTCCTCTCCCACTCCCCCTGCTGTGTTCCCTCTCTCGCTGGCTGTCTCTATCTCTGTCAAATAAATAAATAAAATCTTTAAAAAAAATAAAATAAAAAATAAAAAATACTGTTAAGAGACAAGCCACACCTTTCAATAGATGCAGAAAAAACATTTGACAAAGTACAACATCCATTCATAATCCAAACCCTCAACAAAGTACGTTTAGAAGGAACATAACTCAACATAATAAAGGCTATATATGGAAAACCCACAGCTGATATCATTCTCAATGGGGAAAAACTGAGAGCTTTTCCTCTATGGCCAGGAACAAGCCAGGGATGTCTACTCTCACCACTTATTCACATAGTATTGGAAGTTCTAGCCTCAGCAAGCAGACAACAAAAAGAAATAAAATGCATCCAGATTGGCACGGAAGAAGTCAAACTTCCACTATTTGCAGATAATATACTCCCTACAGAAAACCCAAAAGACTCACCAAAAATTGCTAGAACTCATACGTGAATTCAGTGAAGTTGCAGGATCTAAAGGACATAATACTAAGTGAAAGAAGTCAGTCAAAGAAAGACAAATACCATAGGATTTCATTCATACATGGAATTTAAAAAGCAAAACAGATCCCCCCCACCCCCGCCAAGCCCTCAGTTTGTTTCCCAGAGTCCATAGTCACTCATGGTTGGGGAGATGGGATAGACTGGTGATGGGTAGTAAGGAGGTTACGTATTACATGGTGCACTGGGTGTTATACGCAAGTAATGAATCATGGAACTTTACATCAGAAACCAGGGATGTACTGTATGGTGACTAACATAATAAAAAAATATTATTATTAAAAAAAAAAACAAGGAAAAAAAAGAAACAAAACAGATCAACATGGTTGGGAGAAGACAGGTAAACCAAGAAACAGACTCTTAACTCTAAAGAACAATCTGAGGGTTACTGGAGGGGAGGTTGGCGGGAGGATGGGTTAAATAGATGACGGGGATTAAGGAGGGCACTTGTGACGAGCACCGGGTGTTGTATGTAAGTGATGAATCACTGTACCGCGTACCTGAAACTATTATTTCACTGTATGTTAACTAACAGGATTTTAAATAAATACTTGGGAAAAAAAGACAAACCACAGACAGAGAGAAAATATTTCCAAATTACATATCTGATAAAGAACGTGGACCCCAAATTTGTTAAGAACTCTTAAGATCGTATAGGAAGAAAGTAAACAACCAAATAAGAGTAATTGATTTGAACCAATATTTTACCAGAGAAAACCTGCTGGAAAATATCCATGTGAAAAGGTACTCAACATTATTAGCCATTGGAGAAATGCACCGTGAGATGCTGCTACACACCTGTTAGATTGTCTAAAATTGGCAGGGACGCAAAGGAACTGGGAGGCTCACACACTGCTTGTGGAAAGGCAAACTGATACAACTACTTTGTAAAACAGTCTGCTTCTTAAAAAGTTAAGTGCACATTGTCCACATGGTACAAATATTCCACTCCTAGGTATTCCCCTAAGTTATATTCAGATAAGACTTGTACACAAACATTTATGGCAGCTTTATCTGAAACAACTCCAGGACAAGAAACAACTACATGCTGGAAAGGATGTGGAGAAAGGGGATCCCTCCTACACTGTTGGTGGGAATGCAAGTTGGTAAAGCCACTTTGGAAAACAGTGTGGAGGTCCCTCAAAAAGTTAAAAATAGAGCTACCCTATGATCCAGCAATTGCACTACTGGGTATTTACCCCAAAGATACAGACGTAGTGAAGAAAAGGGCCATATGCACCCCAATGTTTATAGCAGCATTGTCCATGATAGCTTAACTGTGGAAGGAGCCGAGATCCCCTTCAACAGATGACTGGATAAAGAAGATGTGGTCCATATACACAATGGAATATTACTCAGCCATCAGAAAGAATGATTACCCAACATTTGCAGCAACATGGACAAGACTGGAGGAGATTATGCTGAGTGAAATAAGTCAAGCAGAGAAAGGCAATGATCATATGGTTTCACTCATTTATGGAACATAAGAAATAGCAGGGAGGGGTGCCTGGGTGGCACAGTGGTTAAGCACCTGCCTTCAGCTCAGGGCGTGATCCTGGCATTACGGGATCGAGCCCCACATCAGGCTCTTCCGCTATGAGCCTGCTTCTTCCTCTCCCGCTCCCCCTGCTTGTGTTCCCTCTCTCGCTGGCTGTCTCTATCTCTGTCAAATAAATAAATAAAATCTTAAAAAAAAAATAAAAAAGAAATAGCAGGGAGATCGGTAGGAGAAGGAAGGGAAGAATGAGGGGAGGTAAACAGAAGGGGGAATGAACCATGACAGACTATGGACCCTGGGAAACAAACCGAGGGCTTCAGAGGGGAGGGGGTGGGGGACTGGGCTAGCCCGGTGATGGGTATTAAGGAGGGCACGTATTGCATGGTGCCCTGGGTGTTATATGCCAACAATGAATCATGGAACACTACATCAAAAACTAAGGATGTGCTGTATGGTGACTAACATAACATAATAAAAAATTATTATTAAAAAAAAAAAAAGAAGAAAGGAACAAGTCCAAACTGGAAAACCCAATGAGGGAGATCGATGTGTTCATTATCTACATTATGGATGGTTTCACGAGTGTAGCCGTAGGTGAAAGCTTATTAAATTGTGAACTTTAAACATGTGCAGTTTATTGTATATCAGTTATAACTCCACAAAACTGTTCAACATAATTATTCCTATGACTTACCTCCAACAATTTCCTGGGCTTGGGAAACTTCTGAATTAGACCATTCTGGACAGGGATCACCTTAATGGCTATCATCAGAGCTACTTTTCAACTCAAGTTATATAAAAAACTGGGCATGATATTCAAAAAGTATAGCCACTCTTCTCAGGGTACTTGAAGTGGAGCCAAGAGACCATGAATGTATTGACATATTCAAGTTGAGCCATTTACCAGGTGCTGGGAATAGAAAGATGAATAAGAAATGGTCTTTGAAGTCCATAACTGATTATTACAACAGATAAATCTATGTACCTATATGTTATATTATATGCATATACAGTAAACATATACAAAGGGTGACTACAGAGTACATCAGAAATATGCTTTAGCCAGCCATGGCAGGTCAGGGAAGTCTGAGTATGGTAAAATCTAGCTGAGAATTAATGGAGTCACAACTCTGGAGAAATCAGAGGGGCATTACCTGCAAAGGCAACAATCTATAAATCATCAGAGGCGAGACTAAGAATGAAATGCGGGAAAGTAGAAGAGATCCAGTAAGATGGGGGAGTTAGAGAATTGGGAGTAGGGGTGTGTAAAAGGGTCTCAGAGCAGGAAAGGCTCCATGCCATCCTAAGGTTTCTGAGTGGTGGAATGCCACTGAAGGGTTTTTATTCAGGGAACAACATGTGTGAGATGTGGCAGGGGGAAAAAATCACTCCTCAGTGGGTAGGACTGAAAGCGAGAGTAGGTGTAAGAAGCTGGGGTAGGAGAGTGAAATAATCAGATTAAAAGAGGATGGGAGCCTGAACCAAGACAGTGAAAGTGGGATTTAAGATATGAATAATTGGAGAAAATTTCCTTGGTTTCTGTTGTCAGAAACTGAGTCAAGGGGTGCCTGGGTGGCTCAGTGGTTAAGGATCTGCCTTCGGCTCAGGGCATGATCCCAGGGTCCTGGGATCGAGCCCCGCATTGGGCTCCTCCACTGGCAGCCCACTTCTTCCTCTCCCACTCCCCCTGCTTGTGTTCCCTCCCTCGCTGGCTGTCTCTCTCTCTCTGTTAAATAAATAAATAAAATCTTTAACAAGACAAGACAAGAAACTGAGTCAAGGAATACAAGAGGAGAGCAGTTTATGGAAAAGATGTCGAGTACAATTCTGAACACCCCCATGTGCCGTGGAGTTCTGAAAAAGTCTGTGACACCGGGAATGGGCTTTACCTGTATCTATACGTTTTTTTTTTCTCAAAAATAAAAACTCAATGCAAATAAAGCTGAACATTGTTGCTTGTTAATCTGGGCCAGGAATACATATAACATGCTTTAATTATTTTCCTTGGTTTGCTGTAAATTTGAAACATTTTAAAATTTAAATAAAATACATGCAATATACGGTAGGGTAAACTCCAAGGCCCTCTACTGTAATTTAACTGAAAACTGGACAAATTGGTAAGCTAACCTTTTAAAGCACTGCCTGAGCTCACAAAGAAAGGAAGGGAAATTTTCAAGCCTCAGTCTAAAAATTGTTTTTAATGGAATTCACGTTAGTTTCCTGGGATCTGAAATCTAATCCCGGGGTCCAGTAGAAAATGAATGTAAGACCTCCTCTTCATTTGTAGGGACCCTCAGGAGAGATTAAAGTGTTTGGCAGATGCAGAGTCAAATGGTTTCTGGAAGAAATTAACTCAGCTTAGGCCCTCAGTATTTGCACAGATAAAATTCAATAAAACAAGAACTCATATACACACAAAAGGCTGGGGAGTGAAATACTATGAATGGCAGCCAGAACACAACATCTTTAGATCCCCAAGTCCTTCATATTTTTGGATTACCAGGTAGAGAATATTTATGCATAACATGTTAAATGACAAAAAATAGTGAATTTTGAAAAATGAATGAGGAACAACAAAGGCTATCAAAGGGACACCTGGGTGGCTCAGTTGGTTAAGCCTCTGCCTTTGGCTCAGGTCATGATCCCAGGGTCCTGGGATCGTGCCCCGCATCAGGCTCCTTGGTCAGTGGGGAGCCTGCTTCTCCCTCTGCCTGCTGCTCGCCCTGCTCGTGCTCTCTCTCTCTCTGACAAATAAATAAATAAAATCTTTTTTAAAAAGGCTATAGTATGGTGACTAACATAACATAGTAAAAAATTATTAATAATAAATAAATAAATAGGCTATAAAAACAACCCTGTAGATTCTAATAAGAATATTCATAAAGGAACACTTCTATAGAAAGAAAAATATCTTCATCAAAATGTAGAACTCAATAATGAGGTAAAGAACATACTAGATACACCTGAAAAGAGGGTTGGTAAGTCATGAAACAGAGCTGAGGAAATTACTCCAAATGAGGCAGAGAGGTCGAATGAGGGAGAAAATGTGAAAGAGAAATAAGAACTATGGAGGATAGAGTGAGAAGGTCTCGCACATATTTAGTCCAAAGCAGATAAAGCAAAGACTCTAGGAGATGATGACAGAATTCTCCCAAACTGGCCAAACACATGAATGAGAAGAACGAACGGACATTGTGTGACAAGCTGGAAAAATAAAGAGAAATGGACCAATCACATGGTAGGGAGACCACAGGACACTGAAGACAAAAAGACATGCAGATCTTTCCCCCCCACAAAGACAGGTAGCCCAATAGTGACATATTAAGAGCAATAATAGAAACCAAATAATCCATCGTGTTGAGAGAAAAGTACTGTCTATTAGAATTACCTACTGAGGAAAATGGTGTTTTAAGAATGAGGTATTTCAGGGATGCCTGGGTGCCTCAGTCGGTTAAGCATCCGACTTTTGCTTACGTCATGATCTCAGGGTCATGAGATCAGAGTCCCAAGTTGGGCTCTGCACCCAGAGGGGAGTCTGCTTGGGATTCTCTCCCTCCCATTCCCTCTGCCCCTTTCCCTGCTTACATATGCTTTCTCTCTCTCTCTCTCAAACAAATAAATAAATCTTTAAAAAAGAGAATGGGGTAGTGTCCCATAATAAACACTTAGAAAATATCAATTAAATGAATGTGTACAGACTATAACTGATAAAAAAGAAATTGGTCCCAGAAGAAATAGTGAGCAAAGGACTAGATAATGCATGGAAATATAAAGAGGCAATATCCATAGGAAATGATGGAACAATAATATCTCATTTATGGGTTGATTTTTTTTTTAATGCGAGAACTAAAGACTTGAACTTGAATTCCTTGAATGTCAAGAAGGAGTGACTGGAATTGAAGTGTTCTGAGGCACTCATGTTGTCGGAAAGAGGAAATGTTTTCATTAGCTTTAGATTTTTAAAAATGAGAATGCATAATAAAATTTCAAGTAATAGAAGCAAAAGCACACATAGTAAATGCAGCAACTAATTTAGAAAAGTTAAGAGGGAAAAAGAACAAACCGTTTTGAAATGCTGAGTAATTAGAGTAGATGGGCACCCACATGTTACAACATATTATAAATCATCATAAATTGAATATGATGCAAGTCAAACATAATTTAATATGAAAAAGGGAGGAAAAGAGTTTTTTAGTAAATAACACAAAGTAAGGAATAGGCAGGTATGCCCATTATATCTACTACAATTTAACATTAGTCTGGAATTATTACCCACTGCAATTAAAGAAGATAAAACACTTAGGAGCATAAGAATAAGAAGAGAAGAAACAAAACTACCTCTATGTAGAACTAACAGGATAATATACAAGGGAAACCCCAGAGAATCAATGATTGAATTAACTCAACAAAAAAATAAGCCAACAAAGCAGCAGGATATAATATTAACACACAAAGATCAATGGTATTCACATATACAGATAACAACCAACGGATAAGGAAAACCATTTACAATAGCAATGAGAAAATTTAAAACATTAGAATAAATTTAACAGGAAATATTTAAAATCTGTATATGAAAAAACTCTAATTGTCTCCTGAAGGGCACACAGTAGCCAAGAATTAAAACACCCCTTGTTTGTTAGTAAAGCTTGGCATCATCAGGATATTAGTTCTTATTAAGTTAGTTTACAAATTTAATATGATCCAATAAAATACCTATGAGACTTTGTCATGGTGGTGGATAGGCTGGGATCACAGTCCATATGGAAAAATCAACACACAAGAATAGCCAGGGAAACATGGTAAAGGAAGAGAAACTATTCCCACCAGATATTAGTACACAGACAATAGAATAGGATCAAAGTTCAGAAATGGACCCAACCACATATTGAAATCTGATACATTATAAAGGTGGTATTTCAATCACTGGAGCAGAGACTCTTTTTAATAAGTAATGAAAAAGATAAAATTACACACATGCCATATCACACACCAACAAGAAGCCCAAATGGATCAGAGATGTAAATGTAAACAGTAGAGGTACACAGGGCTAGGAAAAAAAACGTGGTGAAATCCTCCTTAATCCGTATTCAATAAAAGGGAATAATAAGTTGATACATTTGTCTACACATAAATGTTTTAAAAGAACTTTGGATGGCGAAACACATGAGCAAAGTGAAAAAAGAAATGACAAACTGGGAGAAAATATTTGCAACATATATCATGGGGAAAGGCCTGATATCGTTAAGGAACAAATGATTTTTTAATTGAGGAAGAAAAGGTCAGAAACCTTATGGAAAAATGGGCAAAGACCCAAAGTAACAGTGCACAAAACCAGATACAAAAATGGCCCTTAGTCATATGAAACAAGCTGTCTCACGCCCAGCTGATGGGAAGTCACAATGATGGAATCCTTGCAAGGGGTGTAACTTGGCAGGATCTCACAAAACTGAGTGTGTATTTATTCTGGGGCCCAGCATCTCTTGAGAGGAATCTAACCCAAAGATAACTTACAACAATATGAAAATGCATTTGCACAATGTTCCTCACTGCAGCTTAATTTGTAATGGCAGAATTTTGGAAAACTGTAAATGAATGTCCGGGATGGGAAATGGGTTGGATAAACTCGGGCGTACACACCCAAGGAAAGAAGCGCCGTGCAGCGTGCAGCGGGAAAACAGAATGGGGGAGATCTCTTCCCGCGGATGCGGGGTGATTCCAGGAGGGGTTTTTAAGAGAAGAAAGCAAAACTGCGAAGTGTCACATACAGCACGCTATGTTTTAGTGAGAAATAGGAGCAGTCGTAAAAATTGCACGTCCTTGCATATTTTCACAAAAAGAACCCTGTGAAAGAAAAACCAGAAGAGAAAAAGCTGGTCGCTTACAAAAGGTGGGCGTGGTGTGGGATGAAAGGATTAAGGCAGAGGGACACTTCCCTGAGTCTCTCTTTCTGATTAGGGCTGACTTTCAGAAGCACGCTAATGATGCACATATTGTATTCTTTTTTTCTTAGGATTTTATTTATATATTTATTTGAGAGCATTTGGGGGGGGGGGAGGGGACAAGCGGACTCAGGCGGAACTCTGAGCCCCGACGTGGGGCTCGATCGCATGATGCTGAAATCCTGAGCTGAGCAGAAACCAAGAGCCCGGAGGCCCAACCACCTGAGCCACCCAGGCGCCCCCCACATATTTTAAAAAACTAAACTAAACCAACAAGGAAGGGAGAAAAGAGACTAAAACTGAAAGCAAGCTGAAAAAAAGACGAACCCGCGGCGTTTCAAATGAGTACCGTGCCTCATGGAAGTAAAAGTCTACCGAAGATAAACTTCTCCAAGTAACCTGTTGCCACAGTGTTTGACTGCGGGGTGGGTGTTGAAAGAACTGAAAAATCCTGAGCGATCGTTGGTAGATCTCTTTTTTAGAGTGGTGGGGACAACACGATTCCGAAATCGAGGCAAGTGTATTGATAGGACTGAGCAAGAATAAATGCATCGTGGTTATTGGCATTCGGGATGGTTTAGGCTTTGACAGGTTTTCTGGAATTGGCCGAGCTGCGTCAGGCCCTGAACACCCTACTCCCAGCATCTTTTCTCATTTCTCAGGAAGCTCCTCTTAGGGGGAAGCAATGGGAAGAAAAACAAAAGACTCTTCTGCTGCTAAGACGGCGTGGGTGCTGTCAACACGAGCTTCAGATGTCTTCACTCGCGGCCCCCGGACGCCCTCTTCCTTCCTGGCTACATCAAGAATGTTTCCCCGCGTAATTGACGGCCATAATCCTATGGTGAGGAGCACAGGCTGTCAGCCGATCTGTCTGAGTTTTGACCAGGTTCTACCACGGACTGGCTGGAAGACTGTAAGAAAGCGACTTAACTGTGCCTTCGTTTCCTTACCGGTTAGAGTATAAATACCGCAATTGGGAGGATGGCATGAGTTAATACTACAAAGCACAAATCCCAAAAATGTCATAAAAGTTTAATCCATTTACTTATTGTTTTAAATCTCCTTAACACAGCTCTTTAAATGGTGCAATTTTAGTCTCCTCTCCCCTAGCTGTATTCTGCAATGGACAACGTAGTCTCTTTTCTCCAATCCTTTCTGTTTCCCTCATTATCCTTCAAGCTGACTGGGCCATATTCCTGGCCAACAGTCACTCACCCCCTGAACGTGCAGCCATGCACACACGCACACCCACACACGTGCATGCACACCAGCTAGACTCTGCAAAAAGCAGGCGCAAAGCGAAGCCTTTTCCAGGTCCATCAGGAAGGGGCTCTCTCTAGCCAGAGAACACAGGGCATTAGGCAGAGGGAGCAATGGATTTAAGAAGCGCAGAGGACCCTTCTGACTCCAAACATCTATATGATGGTCCTAAAGCTAAATGCTCTCTTGAGGAGCCTGTTGTTTAATTGAGGTACGGCAGGGACATTTTAAGAGAGATCCGTGGTCTCTGCTCCTTCAAACTGTTTAGGTCCCAAATGCAGCTCTGCCCTACATCCTGGCGATCCCTTCACCTCTCTCTGCCTTAGTTTCATCAACCGCGAAAAGACAGGGCTTGTGTCATAGACTCAGCACAGCTATACGTGTCAAGTGCTTAGAACGAGCATGTAGTGAATCCAAGTAAGTATCTCCTATTATAAGTATTATTTTCAATATATATATTCCACAAATACAGTTAAGCAGCTGCATTATGCTCAGCGCTATGCTAGGGGACTGGAAATATTGTGATGAATAAAACAACTAGTTGGCAAGCTGTTGCAGGAAATCGGCAATAAAGAGATTTGAACAGGAACAAGTTGTCACGTGTACCATGAAGGGAAAAGAAGCAGAGGTTGATGATGCTGGGGAGTGTATGGGTTCCAGCAAAGGCGCTTGGCTTTGACCATCCAAACAGTCTTCTCCGAGGTTGAGGATTTGACCTGAGGCCGGGAAGAGGCAAAGAAGCCAGTTATGGAAGAGGAAGAAGAGGAGCGCTCCAGATCCGGGGCGTAGCCCGTGCCAAGTTTCCCGGGGTGGACGATGGTTGCTTCGTGGGTGAGTGTGTGAGTGGCCTGGAATTCAGGCGGGGGTCAGATCATGCAGGGTCTAGCAGAGCATGGTAGGAGTTCAAATGTGATTTTACAAGTCCCGTGAAGTTCTTGAAGGTTTTTAGGCAAGACAGTAACATGACTGCCATACGAGAATGGATCAGTCCAAGGGCAAATCAGAACACAGGCCGACCAACCCTCTCAGGGGATTTGGCTGCTATATCCTCTGAACTGCACGGACCACCCGGGCTGTGGTCTGCTGGGTCCCTCCATGCAAAATGCATCCCTCCGTATTTCAGGGAACCAGCCCAAAGCCTTATGTACTTTCGGGGCTTGGATCACTAATGCTCCATTGGGGCTGGGAGGGAGAGCATGTTTTGGCTTTTGGATAATGTCTTGCATCTTGAAACATGTGGCTTTGATCTATTTGAGTGGGATCCTCAGCTGTTTAGCTGACATCATTATTAGAATCTCTTTGGCACTCAAGAGGTAAATTATGTCCCTTCAAATTTTTTCTTTCAATTTTATAGTTAGCTTGTCTTAATATTTTACCATTAATTAAAAGATCTGCTCTTCTTTTCCGTAGGTGGACATTTGAAGAAATAACCCCCAATTCAAAATCCTTTCCATATTGAGATTATCTATATGCTCAATCGTTTTGGCTGAATCGCTGTGGCTTTTTTGTTTGCATTTGAACAAATAATGTTTCAGTAGCTGGACCTACATCGTTCTGTTAGTTAGTTTGGCTGGGTTTTTTTCCCCAATTTTTATTCAGGCCTTCAATAACAAGTAAATGTAGGAAGAATCAGAGAAATGAGAATTAAATCCACAAATATATGCTATGGCATACCCTACCATTGGCAAAAATGTGATTCTCCAACAAGACCAAGTGTTGGGGAAGACAGGATGTCTCGTATACTGCTAGTGAGAACATGAATTGTTTCATCCGTTCTGGAAAACAACTTGAATTATTTAGTAAATTTATACTTATTCTTTCCTGGCTACCAGAAATTCCATTACCAGCAGGAATGTTCAAAACATCATTGTTGGCGGTTGCCAAAAACCGTAAATATTTCAAATGTACATCAATAGTAGACTGGATTAAAAACTTTTGGTATATTCATTACTTTTCTTAAAAGACCAAACTACAGCTATATACACTAATGTGGATAAATCATAAACATACTATTAAATAAGCATCCTAGTAAACGAGAAATAAAAAAACACATTTAGTGTGATCTATTTATACAATTTTTATACGCGTGAGTGGAAATAATATGTATGAAGTTTAAGGCTTTTTTTTTTAAACAAAGCGAAGAAATTATTATCAAAAAAGTCAGAACACTAGTTATTCAAGGGGATGTCCATCAGGGAGGGTCACAGAGGGAGCTCTTAAACTACCGTCAATCTTTTCCGAATCTGGATACTGTTTGCACAGGTGCTCATTTTAATCTTATTATTTAAAATGTATATGTTTTGATGTATTCTTTGTATTCTACAAAATATGTTAAAGTCAAAGAGAAAGAAAAGTGAAAGTTCCAGGAAGCCAAGTCTCAGGAAGACTTGGCCCCTTCCCTAAAAGGAAGGGAGATCTGTCACCAAGGCCAACACCCAAGATGTGAGACGTTTAGTCAAAGCAAACATTTCTTGCTCCCACTTGTTGGGCTGGATCACCTGGATAGTTTTGCATTCTAGAGTTACAGCCTTGATGACAGGGCGTCAAGGGATGATGTCAAGAGACGAGATAGAACGCCAGTTCGGCAAGCGCAGTAAGGATGTGTAGATAATCCGAGCAGCGTGGGAAGTCCTTTTGCAGGTTTTTGTGTTTTTTTTTTTTTATAATTTTTTTTTTCAAGATTTTATTTATTTATTCGACAGGATAGAGACAGCCAGCGGGAGACGGAACACAAGCAGGGGGAGTGGGAGAGGAAGAAGCAGGCTCACAGCGGAGGAGCCTGATGTGGGGCTCCATCCCATAACGCCGGGATCACGCCCTGAGCCGAAGGCAGAAGCTTAACCGCTGTGCCACCCAGGCGCCCCTGCAGGTTTTTTTTTAAAGCAAAATACGTATTTATCCAACAGGCATGGACTAAAATATCTCCCGGTAGAATAAGAATGGAATTTCTACATTTCCCAAGACTTCCCCAGTTCTATAAAGTCATTTCTTTCGTGTGTGCGCCTTCTCATTACCGTATTCTCCTACTACCCAATTATAGGAGAAACTAAACACCACGTGGGGGACTTTTCAGTGAATGGCACCTTATTAACAGACTAGCTCAGCCTACAAATAATTTCCTCGTGATAATTACGTTTAACTTCCTTTTTTATCATCCTTGGGTCACTTCCAATTATCGTTTGTTTCATTTCTGCGTTGTATACTAGGCTAAAAATCTCCGAGCCGGGGACCCTACTGATACTGCTCATCTCTAGGCTCCCAGCTCTTAGAAAAAGACCTAGCATAAACAAGGTATTCGGTAAATATTTGTCAAATGATAAGTAAATGAGCAAATGGACACATGAATCAGTGAACATTTAATGCCACGTTCACTGGCTCCTTCACACAACCGTAAGTACAGGATTCAGGAATTTCTCTTCTCCTGTTGTTTTTACTCTGAAGGTAATTTTCCTCAGATTCAGTGGCTATACTAGTGAGCATGTGATTTAAAGGAAAACATAATCAAAAGGAATGTAAATTAAATTAAACACAGAATATAAATGTTTGCCATTTCAACACTCAAAGATGAAAAAAAACACATAAAATCAAAAGAGATAATAGTCAATCGTGGCAAAGCTGCGGGGAAAAGGCACTCCGCCATGGGGAATATAAATTATTAAAAGATACATGAAGACAATGCATCGAAATGAACCAAAACCCTTCCAAATTCTGTTCCTAGGCATCTATCCTTAAGGATTACTCAAAGATGCCCACAGACGTAGTCGAACGTGACTCCCTGCAGCATTGCTAATAACGGCGAGAAACCGGAGACATTCTAAAAACGCCCCCAACGGGAAACTGGTTCAAGAACTCAGGGTATATTAATTCAATACAATACTATGAGTCCTTAATATTTGTGTTGTAAGAACATATTTAATGATATAGGAACACAGTCATTATATATTATTGAGTTTTTAAAAAAGACGTTGTAAATCAGTATGGTTGGGATCATCTGATTTTTGTAGGAAAAAAATCATATATGGACATAGAAAATACCCAAAGCAAGCCTTAGAAGAATATGTGTCAGTAGTAGGGCGTTCACCTTTGTGTGGTGACATTATGGGTAATTTTTAGTCTTTCTTCTGCCTTTTTTCTGATTCTTTACCTTGAGTTTATGCTTCTTTTGTAGTGACAGGAAGTGGTAAAAGTTACTTAAAGTCTAGTAAAAGGTACATATAGCCATAGGAAAAGATCGGAAGGACACACAGCAAAGATTAAATAGGCCTTATCTCTGGGTATCAGATTCGGGGTTATTCTTTTTTCCACTGGAAAGTGTTTCTGCAGCAACCTTATATCATTTTTGTACTAAGAAAAGCCTTAAAATTCCATTTAACTGTAATAAAATGTATGGAATGACAGAGAAAAATCTGGAAAGCTATACAGCAAAAACCAAGCAGCAGTTATGTATTCTTGGGTGTAGCATTAAAGGAGTTGTATATTTTCTTCTTTCTGCCTTTTGAAGACTTATCCAACTTTTAGACTGAGTATGGACTATGTCTCTAATGAAAGCAAAGAAAATGTGATTACAAAGAACTTTTCGTCCATCAAGTTACAGAGACAAAAGTCTCTTAGGATAATCAAAAGCCCTAGGAGCGTCTCCTGGAAGGTTCTGAAAAGTTGATTGGATGGGCTGTTAAGATCAAAGTAGTATCTTCTCCTAAGAATTGCCACTGAAGAGAAGAGAAGAGTAAATCTGTATCAATACGTTTATCAAAACCCAGGTCAGGTAAAATTGGCACTTAAAACATCAAAGCTGGATTCACAATGCTTGCTTCCAGCTGCGAAAGTCTAGCTACATCTAGTTCGCAAATACGCAAAGAAATATGGAAATGACAGATTATCTGAAAAAAATTAAATATTTCAATGGAGTAATTGCTTTAGGAACTCATAGCCTTATCCATTCTGAAAGTCAATGTGTAAACCAAACATTGGAGAAGAGATGACCATTGCCCTCAGCAGAGACAGTTTGTAAGAGATACTTTACGTGCTACGGGCATACAGACGCACCCCGCATGGATGGGAATTAACCTAGGGAAAGCCATTTTGAATTAATAAAATTCTGAATTTTAGAAGATTCTAAAAAAATTAAAATTGTAATACCACTTCATAAATTGCAGTTAGTTGTGAATTATTACTAAATAGGGCCTAAATCCATGATTTTTTTTTTAAGATTTTATTTATTTATTCGACAGAGATAGAGACAGCCAGCAAGAGAGGGAACACAAGCAGGGGGAGTGGGAGAGGAAGAAGCAGGCTCATAGCGGAGGAGCCTGACGTGGGGCTCAATCCCATAACGCGGGGATCACGCCCTGAGCCGAAGGCAGACGCTTAACCACTGTGCCACCCAGGCGCCCCTAAATCCATGATTTTTAAAACTATCTTGTGCTTTTTTTACGAACACCTAAAGCTCTTCCACATTTACTTACTCGACTACAGCGCTGTGAAGCAGTTAAGACCACCTTACATGTAGAGTTCCCAGCCTCACAGGGAATGTGACTGAGCAAGACTTTGAACCTGAATCATCTGACTCTAAGGCCAATACTCTTCACACCACAAAACTCTGATTCCTTTCTAATTAATTGTAGATTATTGACAAAACAAAAAACAAACAAACAAAAAAACAAGAAAAACCAATGTGTTGACCAAAGCCCATAAACTCTTTCCTTTCACCTTGGTTTGGTGGCATGTGGCATCTGAAGCCCTACGCCATGTTTCTTCCTCTTCTGCTTGGAGGTTGCAGAGCTAGCCTGCTGTCAGGTCATGGTGGAATTATTACAGATTTCCACCAAGTGCAATTGCAATTGGTAAGACTTTGATACAATTAGATTTGGGTTTGGTTTTGTTTAATTGCATCACGAAGCCTGGGAAGAAGTGGAAGGTTGAAAGCAGGAGTTAGGAAGTAAGAAGGGAGGAGGGATGGGCAGGGACTTTAAAGGGTGCAGTCTGGGGGTGTGACAAGATGAGATGGGGCTGACTGGGTGGGTCTGATGTAAGGAGGATAATAAAGTCACGGAGCAGCTGGGCGTATTACGCCACACTCAGAATAACATAAAAAGCCCACATACCACGGACTAATTTGGCAGTAATCTGAGATAGAAGTGCATTAATGCAATTACTTTTTCTGGCACCCCAAACCACTTACTACCTACAAGCTTTTAGGAGCTTAAATAACCCCAGGGCTAGAGTGATAAAATGAGCCCCAGAACAAACAAATTTCATCTTAGGGCAGTGTGAGTCATCACGGGAGGCCCTTGTGGCCACGGGCCATGTTTCCTTACGGACAGGAATGAACCAGCTCCTACCTCTCCGCCCCTAGGAAACCCCTTTCTCCTCTGTCCTATCCTCTAACCAGTGCTCCCAGATAAAGCACACTTTCTTCTCCCCCAATTATACTGTGACAGTTGTTGATCTCACAGACAGAGCTCTCTGCTACTCTAAGATTTGTAGACGATCCGAGCGTGGATGTGAACAATCTCAGATGACTGTGTTTGCAAACACTGGTGGGTTCGGGAAGGAACACGGTAGGCACTACACGGAGAGAAATTAAAATTTCGGGATTGGAAGAAAGAAAGTTGAAGAACCATGTGATCCACCTGTTCCTTCTTGCAGATTAAATACATAAATACGTAAAATAATACGTTTTTATATGTATACATATGTATAAATATGTAACACATATTTATACGTATTTATACATAAATATAATAAAACAAAAATATTTTTCATCTGTTCTTTTTAAAACACGGGATTTTACAGTTGGAAAAAAACCTACCAATGAGATGGTCATTTGTTTGCATTTCACCTACTAATGCCGATCAGTTCGTAGCAACCATCCGCCTATCGTGCTGAAATGAATGACTTGTCCAGACTTAGGGAGAAAGAGTGCCATGATGGCTGGGTTGCCAATGGCAGCTCTCTATTTCATTATTTTAAATCATAAGCACAAATGAAATGCTGAAGTGATCACATAAAGTGACAACTGTAATAAGCCTGCTTCCGTTTCTCCATCTCTGGAGTTGCTGAGCCACAATCGTTTGTTTGGTAATAGGTGGTTCAAGAGAAGCTTCACTGGAAGGGAGTTCCAAAGACTCTGAACCGTCACAAACTCACTTTCAAAACAGTTGCCTGTTGCTGAGTCCACACCTGGCGGGGCAGTGAGTCTACACTGGAGACGTTACTGTGCAGCACAGTATAATGGCTAGAAAGGAACACAATGTTTATAAAAACATAAGACAAATGAGGTAACATATATTGAAGCTTACATATATATTATTAAAACAGCAGCTGTTGCAATTACTTTTCAGGGAATACACCAACATTTCACCGGGGACTTTTTTTTTTAGAATTGCCTCCTCTCAGTGCTCATAGGAGACAGTTCAATATTTAGTCCGTTTTACTATTGTTTTGTTATTTTCTATAGACGATGTCTCCCCTGAGAGCCTGCTTCTGGGCAGGCAGCTCTCACTGGTCCTGTGCACACTGCCAATGGCCTCTGTCCAGGTGTTTGTCCCCTGATGCTCTATAAGTCTCATCTGGGGAGTCCAAGTGAAAGGACCTGTGGTCGCACAGGTACTGAGGACAGAACTTAGACTGGGACTTCAAACACTTGTTTCAGAGAGTGATCTGATTCACTGAATACGCTCCCATTCCCCTTATCCTGCAATGTCAACTCTGTAAGTATCAAGGTTCAGTCTTTGTATGGGTCTGTTTCTGTGCTCCCCGGTGGGTTCAACATACCCATAGGGATCTATGCCCGTCTACACTTGCTTCGTCGTTGTGGTTCTACAACTCTGAATAACAGGTAGGGTAGGTGCCCACCGGGATGCTTCTTTTCTCTCCAAATTGTCATGGATGTTCTTGGCCCTGATTTCATGAAATATCTTAGGACCAGCCTATCCTAAGATCCAGTCTGGCTTCATAGAAAAACTTGAGATTTTTTTAATTGGATTTTGTTTGAATTTATCAATCACAATGGCAGGAATTGTCACCTTTACGATATTAACTTTTTTCTATTATATGAATTTGATCTATCTCTCCTTTTGTTTCCATTCATATCTCTCAAATGTATTTTATATTTTTCCATAAAGATGGCTATGAATTGATTTTTAGGTGCTCTATATTTTTACACTCATGAATTTCTAACCCTACTTTCTGGTGTATAGAGACGCAGTTGACTTCTATATATCAATTTTATATCATGCAATATTACTAAATTCTCTTATTAATTCTAATACCATACCTATCAAATGTTTTAGATTTACTAGGTAAACAATTACATAATCAATGAATAAGGTGTGATTTTTTCTTTCCTATTCAATTCTTTTTTTTACATATAATATTTTTATTATATTATGTTAGTCACCATACAGTACATCCCTAGTTTTTGATGTAAAGTTCCATGATTCATTACTTGCGTACAACACCCAGTGTACCATGCAATACGTGCCCTCCTTAATACCCATCACCAGCCTATCCCATTTCCCCACCTCCCTCCCCTCTGAAGCCCTCCGTTTGTTTCCCAGAGTCCATAGTCTCTCACAGTTCATTCCCCCTTCTGTTTACCTCCCCTTCTTCTTCCCTTTCTTCTTCTACCGATCTTCCTACTTCTTATGTTCCATAAATGAGTTCTTTTCCCCTTTACTTTGTGTGTGTGTCTCTGTGTGTGTGTGTGTATTTATATATTTGCTTGTCTTATGGCTCTGCCTAGGATCTCTTAAACAGTATTAGAAATGGTGATACTGAAAATTCTTATCATACTCCTGATTTTAAAGGGGATGCTCTTAACTTTTCTCTATTAGGGATGTTTGCTGAAATTTTTTTTCTAAAGACAAGTGTTTATTTTCCCTTTTTGATAGAAGCAACATAATTGGAAATCAGATGCCTTCACTGATTTTTTTTTTAGTTTCACGGATAGAATTTAGTGATCATATGCATGTAACACCCAGTGCTCATTATATCAACTGCCCTTCTTAATGTCCATCACCCAGTTACCCCTTTCCCCTCCCACCACCATCCAGCAACCCGCAGTTTATTTCCTGTGATTAAGAGTCTCTAATGGTTTGTCTCCCTATCTGATTTCATCTTGTTTTATTTTTCTCTCCCTTCCCCAATTATCCTCTGTTTTGTTTCTTAAATTCCACATATGAGTGAGATCATATGATAATTGTCTTTCTCTGTTTGACTTATTTCGCTTAGCATAATACCCTCTAGTTCCATCCATGTCGTTGCAAATGACAAGATTTCATTTTTTTGATGGCTGAGTAATACTCCATTGTGTGTGTGTGTGTGTGTGTGTGTGTATATACACGCATCTTCTTTTTTTTTTTAAGATTTTATTTATTTATTCGACAGAGATAGAGACAGCCAGCGAGAGAGGGAACACAAGCAGGGGGAGTGGGAGAGGAAGAAGCAGGCTCATAGCAGAGGAGCCTGATGTGGGGCTCGATCCCAGAACGCAGGGATCACGCCCTGAGCCGAAGGCAGACGCTTAACCGCTGTGCCACCCAGGCGCCCCTATTCACGCATCTTCTTTATCCATATATCTGTCAGTGGACATCCCGGGCTCTTTCCACGGTTTGGCTGTTGTGGACATTGCTGCTATAAACATCGGGGTGCAGGTGCCCCTTTGGATCGCTACATTTGTATCTTTGGGGTAATACCCAGTAGTGCGATTGCTGGGTCATAGGGTAGCTCTAGTTTCAATTTTTTGAGGAACCTCCATACTGTTTTCCAGAGTGGCTGCACCAGCTTGCAATCCCACCAACAGCGTAGGAGGGATCCCCTTTCTCCACGTCCTCGCCAATATCTGTTGTTTCCTGACTTGTTAATTTTAATGTTTGCTGAAATTTTTAAATAAATGCCTTTTATCAGATTAAGGAGGTAATGATCTATTCCATTTGTTAAATAGTTGTTGTTCTTTCAAAGACTAGGTGATTATGGTTTATCTTTTGCCTGGCTCTTCATTCCCTGTCTTCTCTGTTACCCACTCTGCCCGTTGCTCATTTCAGCAGAAGGATCTCACATTGTTGAACGATTGCCACCTTTGGGTTTGGGGAGTGGAGGAGGTAGAAGTGTATGTCAGGACAAGATAGAGTGTATCATAATCTGTTCTTTAAAGATTTGGAGATCAGTGTTACAAACCTCATGGAGTCCTTCTGTTCAGCTCATGAGATAAGATGCTACGGATGATTGCAAAAGCGTCTCTAGCTGGACTCTTAAGTCCTTGAGAGTGGACAGTGATAAACCCCAGGTGTGGGAAGGGAGGACAATGTTACAAAGTAACATGATCAACAAAGGGTAAAGCAACATCACACATTGATGCTGACAGTTTCCAATATGACAGAGACAGCGTGGAGGGAGGCTGGTTCTGAAAGCTTTGGTAGAAGAGAGAATTTGCAGACAAGCTTGATGGACAGAGGTTATCAGCCATGAAGCTGGAGTGAGACCAAGAAAGGCACAAAAGTGGGGATGAGCAGCCATACAAGGAATAACAGGCTTCAGAGACCACAGAGTTTTACATCCTAATTTTTTTTTTTTTCCAGGAGGAAACTAAGATCCAAATACTTTGGTGAAATTTTCACAATGAGTTAGGGAACAAAACTAGGACACGAACTCGAGGTCCCAGACTCTGCTGCAATTTTGCCATCTCTCCAAGGTTAATCAATGTTGCAGCTGGAGGGAACTCAGCGCTCTTAGAGTAACATTTTGCTTAGTTTTTATCCATCAAATATCACAATATCAGCTCCTTCCAAACGACGGCATTCCCATTCTCAACTCGCCTAGCTAGACGAAACTCCTGGCAGGTTTTTTCCAGGAGTATGGGTGGGCAGGAACTATCCTGGTGGCTGGGAAAAGGCTGTGAATTAAAGAATAGCTTTAACTTATTCATCATAGCTGCTGCACAGCAGCCTCAGAGCCTTGGCTTCTCTCCTGGAAAATTCGGTAACTAGGTTTGTGAGCCTGACTTCACTGATTGCACATCTAATTATGGGCCAATAAACTAGACCACCATTCTTGAAGCTTCTCAGTTTTCCATGTTAGTTAGCAGTACCTGAGACTTGAAAGGCAGATTGAAAAAGGCTTCATTGCTTTCCACTGGAGAGTTCTTAGCAACATAAAGGTCAATTTGAGAAGATGCATCTCCCTGGTTCAAAGTCACCCACATGAGGGTCTAAGGATAACAAAGCAGGAGTCTGGGTCTTGCCAAACAGACAAAAGAAGTGTTCTGAGCTATAACACTCAAAACATGAGTACATATCACAACTATAATGCTGATGAAAGGAAGTCAGACACCAAAGAGTGCATACGGTACCATTCCTTCTATAGAATTATTTAAAAACAGGCAAAACCAACCCTTGTTATTAGGAGTCTGGAATGTGGGGAGTAGTCGCCCTTGCTGGGGTCAGTGACCCTGAGGGACATGACAGGCCTTCTGGAAAGCTTGTAAGTTTGTTTCTAGATCCGAGTGCTGGTTATGTGGTTATGGTCACTTCCTGAAATTTTGTCAACCTGTAACTCATTATTTGCTCAATTTTCTGTATATACATTAAATTTCAACCACATTTGCAAAAAAAAAAAATAGTAATAACTGGGGAGGAGGTTCTGACGTAAATTTTTGTATAAGAAGGAGGGGGCTTGGGATAGGCCAGTGATGGGTAGTAAGGAGGGCACGTATTGCATGGTGCACTGGGTGTCATACACAAGTAATGACTCATGGAACATTGCATCAAAAGCTAAGGATGTACTGTATGGTGACTAACATAACATAATAAAAAATTATTATTAAAGAAAAAAAAAAGAAGGAAGACAGTATTACGGTTGTCTCAAATCTCCACTTTGAATTTTACTTCTTTGTTTGTTGGTTATAGGGTTAAAGAGGAAAAGAAGGGAGCAACATGGCATACGTGTGAGCCACTGTGACTGGGCCTGAACTGGTTAAGCAATTACATAGACTCTAAAATGGGATACCCTAGGGGAATCTTTAAAGGTATAAACTGAAGTCAATTCAAATCAATTCTGCAAATATTCACTGTACTCTATTATATGCATGGAACAGAGAGTAACACTGTAGGTAGCTCCTGAAATTCTCTTTCCTTCACTGCACGGTGGCAGCAAAAACAAAGCAAGGAAAAAAGACCCAGAGGACTCAGATGGGAATAGAGTACCATGGACCAAAGAGAAGGGCGTCTGATAGATAATCAACAGTCTCAGCTTAAAGCAACATCTTACACAAATTGGAATCTGACGTGCACAATATAGGACATAGGACAGTGTATTTTATCATTCATTTGCTCTGTGTCAAACACTGGGAAAACAGTATAAATAAAACAGATGAAGTCTCTGCTCTTATGGAACCCGGTGTCTTAGTGTGAATGTTAAAAAAACAGAGAACATATGTAAGTAAGTAGGTAAATACATAACATGCCAAATGGTAATAGCGAAACAGAGGTCAGGGTGAGGTCAGAAGTGCCGAGGGGGAGGGTTGCTATTTTTAATAGGCAGCGATTACGGATTATGGAAGCTCTCACTACTGAGGTGGCATTTGCAAAAAGGCTCAAAAGAAGTGAGGGAGTAAGATATATAGATATATGGGAGTAGAATGTTCCAGGTCAAGGGAAGAGCAAGTGCAAACATCCTGTGGCAGGGAGATGCTTGGTGTTCAAGGAAAGACTAAACCAGTGTTGCCAGAGCAGAGCAAGTAGGGAAAGCATGGCAGAAGAAGGGATTAAAGGTAGCAGAAGTTCGACCACAAGGGCCCTTGTGAACCACTATCAGAAGTTGGCTGAGTGTGATGGAGAGCCACCAAAGGTCTTTAAGATGGACAACATAACGTAACTTAAAAATTCATTTGGGTTGCTTAAGTTTCAGAATATACTTTAAACTAGAAGGAGCTGAAGTAGGGAGATCCACGAGGAAATTCCTGCCATAACCCAGAGGAGAAATAACGAAGGCTTAGCCCAGAACAGCAACACTGGAAAAAGTGAGGACTGGTTGGTCTCTAGGTGTGTTCCAAGGCGGAGTTCATAGAAATTCTAATAGATTCAATATGGGGTGTGAGAAAGAAGAATCAAGGAACACACGACAGTTTTCGGCCAGAGCGGGTTTGGAGTTGAGCAGAAGGATCTGTGCTAGATAGGTAGTGTGATATGATGAAATTTAGAATCCAATTAAATCATGAGATTAGATAAGGTTACTTAAAATGTCAGTGTAGGTAGAGAAGAGATCTGAGGACCAAGTCCTGGGTCAGGTCAGCATTTCAGAGATCAGAGGGATGAGAACAAACCACCAAGAGAGCCTGAGAAGGTGTGAGCACTGAGGTCAGAAGACCAAGACCCAGGAGCCAAGTCAAGGGAGTATCTCAAGATGGGGGGAGTGGCCAGGCCTATCCAACGCTGCTAATGGATCTACTGTATCTAGAAGACTGAGACCTAGACATTGGATAGGTCACTGGGAAGGTCACTGGTCACCTTGAGGAAGAGTTCCGTGGTAGGAATAAATGTCTTGTGTGAATGGGTCAGGGGTGCACAACAGAACAGAAATCAGAGGTAGAGAGTGTGTATAACCCTTTTGAAGAGTTTTAGTGGGAAGACAATTAGATAAATTAGTTCTTCGTCCAGGGTTGTAGTTGATGGGGTGTTCTAGAAAACGCACTGCTCAGATCGCTTGGTGCCAGGAACATAGTTGAGCAGACTCTGCTGCTGTCCCTCTAGGTCTACCACCCAGCTTGTACCAAGACCAAGCTTGCCTCCAGCTTGCTTCTGGACAATGAGGGAGCGTGGTAAAAACAGGATTCCCGCGACAGATGCCTGGGGCTTACAGTCTCCTCCTCAGCATGGCCGTGACCTCCTTAGAAGTAGACTCTCATTTGAAACTCTCCAACCCTATCCCTTTGCTCCCTTCCCTTCCCACGTGTCACACCTGCACTATGATCTGAATTCCACCCTGCATACTGCTGTTTCCTCCTCTCTACTATAGATTTGTTGGCTGTGTCTCAAAAGACTTGAACAAACACAGTTGGGAAGTGATGAAATGAGATTTAAAGTCTCAAACCTAGACAACACAGCTTCAGAGACTGTACTGTTTAACAGAAGTTTAATGCCCTCACTCCAGCGGAGTGATGTCCACAGACTCTGAGGAACATCAACTAGAACAGAGACGGACTCTCCTGGTTTTCTATACAAAGTGATGAGGTTACGGAGTACAGGTGAGTTTCGGTGGAGAGGAGTCCGGAGCCCGACGACCAGGAAAGAATTCTTGAGGCGTCTTTGGTGCAAAATTGGTGGTTTATTAAAGCACGGGGACAGGACCCGTGGGCAGAAAGAGCTGCTGCCCCAGGGTTGTGAGGGGTGGCTGTTATATACCATGGGGTTGGGGGAAGGTAAGGAAAAAGGGAGGTTGAGGAAATACTTTCATATGTTAAAGAAGACTCACAAGATACCAGAGGCCTTGCCATTGTTTTCCCTCTAGCAAGGCATTAACATGAAGATAGTTGGGAACTTCCTGGAGCCTGCAGATTACAAGGACATTTAATTGTATCTACATTCCCTTCCGGAAGCTCGGTTATTGATGGAAATGCTTCGTTCTTGTAAACTGCTAAAGATATTTGTAAACTGAGGGAGACTTAAGTCTTGCAGGATTGTGGTATCTATAGGTTAACTATTTCTTGGTCCTTTCGGGCAGCCAGGAGTGCCTGAGGAATGTCACATACATCCCATGGGGGGGGGGGTGCGGGGTGTCAGTTTCTGCTTTGTCCTCAGCCTGCCTTCTGTTCCCTCATCACAAAGTATCTAGACATTGTGTGTATGTGTGTGTGTGTGTGTGTGTGTGTGCATTTGGCAAAGCTCATAATCTCTCTTTTAATATCTGTAGGTTTGTAACTACACCTAAATTAACGATAGTCTTTGCATTTCAGAGCATCATTTAAATAATTCTCAATAACTCTTTCCTCTATCTCTTCAACTTCCTAAATTTAAGATTCTTCCTAAGAATTGCTGTATGTGTATCTATAAATGGGATAGTTATTGACTAACAACAAACCCCACAGTTCATTGATCTGTTCAACAAATATTTGTCAAGCTCCTCGTATGTGTTGGGCACCATACTGAGGACAGGGGGACACGAAGGGGAGGAAGATGGACATGACATCTGCCACCACAGAGTAGCAACCAGGATATAGAGGAGATAAAACAAAGTAAGACACTCTCCTTACCAACTGTTATCTGGATGGTACACGATCAAGGTTGAGAACACCAGTTTTTCAACAAGATAGACCTAGGTTCAAGGACTCTCTCTATTACTTATCGGTTGTATGACCCTGAACAATTGACATAAGCTCTCTAAACCTCATTATCTCCTGTGTGAAATGAAGTTACTAATCCTATCTTGGGTAACCAGCTCTAAGAACTAAAGCAGATAAGCATATAAATGTAAATATAGCTGTCACTTTTTAGGTCCCTGATTTCTGACAAAATGTGCTCTATGTCAATTGAATCTTTAAATCTTACTTCCATAAAAGCCTCTAACACACAAATAATTATGCCAAGTTACAATGTTCTGATGGAAACCTGCACGCTCTCTTCTCTACCTCTTGGACCACCACCGTGCAATCGACCCATTATCCAAGACTGCTTTCCTCGTTTCTAGATGATCGGTGAACTTTCCTCCCTCTGTTTCCCCCTTCCTTTGTTTGATTTTTAACTACTTTACTTCTCGTATGCACTTGATCAAACTTGAGTATCTGAAAAGAAAAAAAATCAGATCTGCTCTTTAAAAACAAAACAAAACAAAACCCCACACACTTGTTTTGGCTTTGGGATAAGATTTAACAGTTAATAAAAAAAAGAAGCTACTGTTACAATTGGGTAGGGAACTAAACATGGACTTATTTTGTTCATCTTCTTGTGTATGCCCCAAACCCAGAAAATAGACAATTTTCTGTTATATACTGTCCTTCTCTGGTAATGACCTTGTTTCAGATGTCATTTCCAACGTGAGCAGACACCATTTCTGACATCTCCCCCCATCTATCTACGAACAGAGAAAGTATGGGGGAACACACATCAGGAAAATGATAGCTCATTCGTGAAAAACATGTCTTTTCTTTCTGATAAATGTTGTTTTCAAGCTCAAATTTTCACAGTAAAATGCCATTTCCAGTGGGGAGAAATCGTCAAAGAATCTTAGCAATTAAAGGTGTTCAAAAACAAAATTCAACGGAGTAAATCTGAAGATCTAATTGGCTTTAGTCAACAACTCATGAAGCAGGCAAGATCCCATCTAGCAAGTAGAGAGGAGCTCTTGGAGCTGTACAAAATAAAAGGATTTTACAAGCAGAAACAGGGTGGGACAAGGATGGCATTAGCAAAAGAAAAGAAAAGATTGCTTCAGGCAACGTCACCTTCCCATGGAGGGGGGAGGGCAGAGGTCTTATCATACAGATGACCTCACCAATGCTGATCAGGAAATTCCAGCTTAAGTAGTTTAAAATTCCACTCGTGGGAGAGGCTGAAACTGCAGTTAGTTTAGACTTTAAGTCTTGGTAGAACTTAGCACAAGTGACTCTATTTTGGACCTGTTGCTTCTTTTTAACAAAGAGATATTAGATCTTATGAATCCCTTCATTTCTGAAAAGAGGAAAGTGAGTCTGACAGGTTTGAATGTTACTGAGCCAAGCAGTTTATACACAATGATCCATTAGGGGACCAATATATTCACTTCATGTTTTCTGCGAGATGGTGGACTCTGACATTAGAAGGAAGGGACTTCTTAAAAATGCATACCTTGCATTTTTTTCAATTCTTTACTGTCTTGGCCCTGGGGGAAAGGCATGGGTAGCTCATTGGTAAGCTTGTGAAGAAGAGGCCCATTTGTCCCCCGCAGTGACAGCCGCAAACCAGCCCCAGGGAGGCCTGGCTTGACTCTGCTTGGTAAGCACCTTCACCCAATTCTGAGTGAAGGATCTTGGGCATATGTGTGCCAGTTATGGGTTTGTGCATGGGGAGAGGGCAAGCATGGATAGAACTAGAGAAGAGGGTAGAGGCGGGGACCTGGTAAAGAAAAATTATTTGTGGCCAACTTGTTAAAGTTGGTAAGGAAAAGTTTATGCAATGGAGCTTTGCAGTAGGGGAGAGAAATTGGGCTCAACGCCAAACTGGGTGTGGGCAACTCAAGATGCAAGATGGAGGTCAGTGGATAGAAGATTACCAAGAGGAAACATGGAGGCTAGGGGGATGGTTGCTAGACCAGACTTGACGGGACTCTTGTTGAAAGCACACTAGTGATGAGCTCTCAAGGGTGGGAAAAGGAACTTAATCAAATATGAGGAGTCATCAGATACCAAAGGTGGGGGTACTTAGGCTAAACTGACTCAGCAGAATGCTGGCTAAAACTGGACTGAGCAGACCAAAGACAGAGCTCAAGTTCAGGGCCTGGGGAAGAGGGCTCAGAGGAGCCTGACTCAGGTTTGATCAAAGGACAGTCTTTTATTAGGATCCAGTTGAAATATATTCAATAAATTGGAGCCATTTGGAGTGGTGACTTTTCTTTTCCTTTTTTTTTTTTTTCCCAGTTTCTCCTGGGTTTTTGTTTTTTTTTTTTTTCAAGTTTTTATTTCAATTCTGGTTAGTTAACATACAGTGTAATATTAGTTTTAGGTTATAGAATTTAATGATTCATGACTTCCATACAACACCCAGCGCTCATCACAAGTGCCCTCCTTAATACCCATCAACTATTCAACCCATCCTCCCACCCACCTCCCCTCCAGCAGCCCTCAGTCTGTCCTCTAGAGTTAAGAGTGTTTCTTGGTTTGCCACGCGCTCTCTCTCTCTCTCTCTTTTTCCCCATGTGTTCATCTGTTGTGTTTCTTAAATTCCAAATATGAGTGAAATCATATGGTATTTATCTTTCTCTGACTGACTTATTTCACTTAACATAATACTCTCTAGCTCCATCCATGTCATTGCAAGTGGCAAGATTCCATTATTTTTGATGGCTGAATAATATTCCATTATCTATACCTATATCTAAATCTATCTATCTATCTACCACTTCTTCTTTATCCATTCAGGTGTCAGTGGACATCTGGGCTCCTTCCATAATTTGGCTATTGCTGATAATGTTGCTATAAACATCAGAATGTATGTACCCCTTCAAATCTGTATTTTTGTATCCTTTGGGTAAATGCCTAGTAGCGTAATTGCTGGGTCATAGGGTAGTTCCATTTTTAACTTTTTGAGGAACCTCCATACTGTTTTCCAGAGTGGTTTCACCATTTTGCATTCCCACCAACAATGTAAGAGGGTTCCCCTTTTTCCACATCCTCACCAATACCTGCTGTATCCTGTGTTGTTGATTTTAGCTGTTCTTACAGGTGTGAGGTGGTATCTCCTTGTGGTTTTGATGTGTATTTCCCTGATGATGAGTGATGTTGAGCCTCTTTTCATGTGTTTGTTAGCCATCTGGGGAATGTCTCTTCATGTCTTCTGCCCATTTTTAAACTGGATTATCTGGTTTTGGGATGTTCCGTTTTCTAAGTTCTTAATAGATTTTGGATACTAACCCTTTATCAGATATGTCATTTGCAAATATCTTCTCCCATTCTGAAGGTTGCCTTTTAGTTTTGTTGATTGTTTCCTTTGCTGTGCAGAAGCTCTTTATCTTGATGAAGTCCTACTAGTTTATTTTTGCTTTTATTTCCTTTGCCTCAGGAGACATATCTAGTAGAAGTTGCTACGGCAGATGTCAAAGACATTACTGCTTGTGTTCTCCTCTAGGATTTTGATGGTTTCCTGTTTCACATTTAGGTCTTTTGTCCATTTTGAGTTTATTTTTGTGTCTGGTGGAAGACAATGATCCAGTTTCATTCTTTCGCATGTCGTTGTCCAGTTTTCACAAAACTGTTTGTTGGAGACGCTCTTTCTTTCATTGGATATTCTTTCTTGCTTTGTTGAAGATTAGTTGGCCATATAGCTGTGGCTTCATTTCTGGGCTCTCTAGTCCGTTCTACTGATCAATGTGTCTGTTTTTGTGCCCGTACCTTACTGTCTCAGAGCAATCTCCTTTTTAACTGACTTTCATTGGGCTTAAGGAGGTTCATTCACGCAACAATATTTTTCATTCATTTAACAATTTTTGTGATTGAACGCCTACTATGTGCCAGCCACTGTACTAGGCATCAGGGAAACAATAGGCATTGTGATGAACATGACCCCAACCCTCATGGAACTGACAGTGAAATGGGGAAACAGGTAAGTAAAAGAGCTACAACCCTTGGTAGCTAAAAAGATAATAATGGAGTGTTGTTCTAGAAAATAATAGGAGAAGCTGTGATCAAAGAGAAGGGAATCTTGAGAATGATGAAAAAGATAGTGTTGGCCATCTAATAAACCACAGGAAGCACATCCCAGTCACAGGGAGCACAAGTGCAAGGGCCCTGAGGCAGGACAGAATGGAATGACACTGAGAACATCAGAAGGCCCGTATGGGTAGAACAGGGCTGGGATGAGTCAGACAAGTCACATGCTGTGGAAAGAGCTTGACCACCATGTGATCAGATGTGTTTTTCTAAAACATGGCTCTGGTCACTATGGAGTAAAGAGGTTAGTCAAAGACAAGAAAAAAAGCAGGAAGCTACTTAGGAGAAGTACATTAGGGTAATCTTCGTAAGATGTGATGGCGGCTTGAGGAGATTGGAGAGAGAGGGAGAAGACGAAGCAGCCTGGGGGAGGGTGGTGGGGGATGTGCACAGTAGAAAGAATTGTTTGGTGATGGGACTTTCTTTTCTGAGAATCAGACTGATGCAGACAGGCCCTCTGCCAAGTGCAGTGCAGACACTATACATTGGCCTTCAAATAGCTCTCAGATGGAGCAGGATATGGAGAACTTAAACTCTGTTAGTGACGCTAGCAATTAGTGAAGCAATTTTGTCTCTATCCTTCACCTTTTTCTGTCAACACATATGTCTTGAGTGCCTACTATGTGCCAGGAGCTGCCAGGGAGAGAGCACCAAACAAGACGGGCAAGAGCCCTGCCCTCCTAGATTCACATCATGAGAGGACATGAAGAATTAATTGGCGAACAAATACATTTGTCAAGTCAAGTGGCAAGAATTCTTATGGGGGCGCTTGGATGGCTCAGTTGGTTAAGCGTCTGCCTTTGGCTCTGGTCACGATCTCAGGGTCCTGGGATCCAGCCCTGCCCTGGACTCCCTGCTCAGTGGAGAACTTGCTTCTCCCTCACCCTCTGCCCCTCCCCCCTGCTTGTGCATGCTCTCAATCTCTCTATCTCTGTCAAATACATAAATAAAATATTTTAAAAAAAACGAAACAGAATTCTTACGAACTACAAATGAAACCAACTGGGTGAGGAGGCATTGAGCAGAGACCTGAATGAAGGAGGGGAGCAAATCATGCAAAGATGCGGAACAGAGAGTAGGGTCCAGTCCCTGTGCAGCGAATGCAAAGCCCCAAGGGGGTGGGGATGGGGGTGGGGCAGGTTTGGCATTCTTCTCACCCCCCACCTTCCACGGATTCGGTGTCTTTCTTCTCATTTCAGACTACTTATCTTTCAGTCTCAACAATCCTAGGTCCTGCAAAACAGGAATTATCCCACAGGAAGTTGGATGGCTTTCATTTTTTCATAATTCCAAGTGTCTTTCACTAAACTAAGAGTCACATAATCAAAAGTCTGTGGCAGTACATTTAAGTACTTAAGCTTTGTACCCAGCTGAAATTTAGTACTAAATTATTCCAGTTTAGACAGAAAAAAAGGGGTTATTTGGGCATTAGAAAGAGGTGTGTGTGTGTGAGAGAGAGAGGGAGAGAGAGAGAGAGAAATTGGAAGAGAAGGAAAAGTGAGGGAGGGAGAGAGATTATATAACTTCAGACCACAGTGGCTTTGTGAGTTGCCGATGAAGTAATTGGTTTCTACTTGCTCAGAAGACATGTTTACCCAAGGAACTGATAGCAACATTGAGCCGCCTGTCTGACTTTCAGGTTCATGTGTCTGTTAGACAAGTGCCAGTGGCCAAGCGGACTTGGAACGGAGAGCAAGTCCACATGATCCCATGTGTTCTCACCCACTGCCCTGGGCACCAGCCTGACCCGGATGTCCCATCCCTAACCATGGTGCCTGTTCCCAGACTTCTTAAAGGGCGACACAGCAAAGCCTTGGGCCAGAGTCAATCTGATCATGGAGAAAGGCAATGACGCAGAGTCTGGGATCTCTGAGACTGAGCTGACAACCAGGATTTTTAACCGAGAATTACTGTCCTTTGGAAAGCTGGACACTATCTTCTTTGTGAAATCTCCTTTCTTCTATGACCTAGAACTGAATGACTTTATATCCATTTCTTACTATTTCTTCAGGGAATCTGTTCACATAAAAAGTCCACTCTAGTGGTACCTGGGTGGCTCAGTCGGTTGGGCTTCTGCCTTCGGCTCAGGTCATGATCCCAGGGTCCTGGGATCCAGCCCCGCATCAGGCTCTCCACTCAGCGAGGAGTCTGCTTCTCCCTCTCTCTCTCTGTTTGCACAGTCCTCTTGCTCTCTCTCTCTCTCAAATAAATAAATAAAATCTTTAAAAAAAACCCAGAAGTCCACTCTAATATAACAATGAACATAATTTCTCAGGAAATAACATGATGGAATCGTCTCAATGGACCTTCTCTGAAAAAGTAGGTGCGTGAGACCAGAGAAGGTGTTGGGCCAGATGACCCTTGACCATCACTTTAGCCCACTAGGCTTGGGTGGGTCTCCATTCATGTGAACCTGTGAGAGGACATGGGGCCAGGCCACACGTGGCCCATACCTCCAACAACCCACCACATCCCTCTGGAAAGACAGCTCCGATCACCATCTCTTCTGGTTATGCCAAATGGGTCTTTCTCCAGTCACCGTCCGGCTTGGTGTTCCTCAGGTTGGTTCCATCTCTCACCTCCTGGCATTTTAGATTATTCCAAAGTTAGGACCACCTCTTCTCTCTGAGCAGATCTTACCCTGATTGTCTTCATTTGCATGAAATGGGAATTTCAAGTACCAGCAAATCAGCATCTGTCCAAAGGCTCTTACTGCCCCTTTGTTTCCAGGGTCAGGAACTATCTGGCGTTAATTGTCCTGCTCCTGGCGTTAATTGCCTGAAGAGGGGGACCCAATTATCTGAATAGTTTAGGACCTGGAGCTGAAACAGTGCATTTTATCTTTGAAGATAAATAAAACAGAGCGGTGACCGTTACCTGCAGCAAAGCCCCTGCCACCAGGACAGGAGTTTCCAGAGCTTTTTGTCAGTTTACTTAGAATAGATACAGTAATGGGATGTTGAGCCACAACTTCCCTTTCTCATAATTTGAAACTCGGAAGGGTAAGGACTTCTAAAAATTCTTTAACAAAAACATTACAAACAGCAAACATTCTAAACAAAGGGAACACTTCAAAGGGATTTTTGCAGAATTTTATGTTTTTTTATCGCTTGTTGAAAATACATAATTTGGGATGGCTGGGTGGCTCAGTTGGTTGAGCGTCTGCCTTCAGCCCAGGTCATGATCCCAGGGTCCTGGGATCGAGTCCCACACTGGGCTCCCTGCTCCATGGAGAACCCGCTTCTCCCTCTGCCTGCCACTCTCCCTGCTTGTGCATGCTCTCTCTCTCTCTCTCTCTCTCTGGTAAATAAATAAATAAATAAATAAATAAATAAAATCCTAAAAAAAAAAAAAAAAAGGAAAATACATAATTTATCTCCTGGGAAGGAACATAGGTAATTGCTTGAGACAATAAACAAATGACCATAATCTATAATCTTTTTCAATTTCCCATGAAAAGAAAGAAATGCTATTACATGATGTTGTCATAACATCCCCCAAAAAGCGATGTCGCCTAAGAGTTACCTATAACAGTGGAGATTGATGTATGTGGCAGGGAAAACTGCCTTGTTTCTCTTATTCTGCAGATTTCCACATCCTAGGGTGGCTCCCTTCCTGCCATTGCCAGCCGTACTGCCAGCACCCAGGACGAAGGCCAGAGGCTATGTCGATGGGAAGTTCAGTGGAGTGGAAAATGCAGCAACTTGCATAATAAATTAAAACGCAATCTATTCCTCCCTCACTGATTCGGACAGTCATTTTTTAAAAAATTATACTAAAATCTCATATTTATTTAGATCTATTTCTAGACTGTTCTGTTGCTCTGTTTAGTCTTCTGCCAGTCCCTTACTATCTTCCATATTGTAGCTTATAGTATATTTTCTGCTAAGTAGGACTACTGTCTCTGCTGCGGGAGTATCGGTGTTAATGTTTAGGAAACGTAAGAACTCCGAACCCAGGACAACCATCACCCCAGGCATAACCAAGTCAAATGTGCTCAGATATACTTAAAGTTGAATATTTACCTTATGAAATAATTTAGTATAAAAGAAAAGAAAAAAGAATGTAATATAATATAACATACCCAAGTGTATTTTGTTAAATTTATAAGCAAACACAAATGCAGGTAAGCCCATGAATTCAAGGATGTTGCAACATTAGAAAGTTGACGTGTGCTCTATGATTAGATCAAAGAGGGAAATCATGTGATCATTTCAGCAAATGATGAGAGCAAAGGGCATCTGACTCAGTTCCCCATCTATTCCAAGTATGAAAAAAAATCTTAGTAAACTAACACGATGGAAAGATACATCTCAAACCTACAGCCAGCAGCATGAGAGCCAATGCCATTGAACAGGAGAGAACTAAATAAACCATAGATGTTGAAAGGAGAGAGCGAATACCTTTTGACAGACGTTCTTATTCTGTGCCCAGGAAATACAACGAAAACGATAAAACAGGAAACCGTTGGAAATGATTCTACTGCTTTGGGTCTTCTAACTTGTTCATTTTTCCACGCAGCTTGAGCGGGCTCTTCTTTTGGCCTTCCTTAGGTTTAATTTCTTTTTACTTTTTTCAGATCTCTTAAGTGGATCACTTTGCTTTCTTCTTTATTATTTCACGATGTCAGTGTCTGAACTATGAGGTCTCCTAAAAGAAAAGAAAAGCTTTAGATGTATTCCATGTCTCCACCACGTCTCATCAATTCTAACACACACTCTTTTTTATTTTCACATTTTCACATCTATGAGCTAGAAATGTATCTCACATCGGGGTCACGTGACCATCACAGTGGCTTAGAAGCAGCTGTGGTGTGGCTGTCACCGGCCCTCTTTACCATATGTGTTCAAATTTTTACTACTGCCCTTACATATGAGCATGATTGGTGATTGCCCTGTGAAATGTCTCCAGAAAGTTTTCCCTGTCATTTGGCAATGAAATAAAGTTACTGTGGGTACAGAAATACAGGCAAATATGTCAACAGGGCACACATTTATATTAGTGACATACATGTCTGTAGTAGACAAAAAGCTTCAGCTACGTATTTTCTTGCAAAGCAGCTATACAATATTTTACTGGATTTAAGAAACAAATATATTCCCAAGTAGATGAACCTGTTACATTCTGTGCCTGAGATGCGTAGAAAAGGATTGCCCATCATACTACGCAAAGCAGCTGAAGAAAGTAGAAACTGCCAAATCCCTTGGAACAGATAGAAGAAATCTCAAAGCAATGAGACCCAGTATGTCTCATACATGCATAATGTGGAACAACTGTCAAGGCATCAAATAGCAATTTGACCGAGACTTCCTGCTGATTTTGAACAGAAGCTGCTCAAACTCTAGTTACATACAACTCAACGGAGAAAAAAAGTACAACTATAAGTTTGAGCAAATAAGAAATACTCATGAAACACCAGTATCTTTTGCCATGCCTTTGAATTGTACTGCAAATGCTGAAAGTGATAAAGAAATTAAGATGATGAGCACAGGATATAAAAGCAGCAAACACTTCTTTACAGTGCTCTCCGTAACTGTTATGTGCTCAGAGTTGCCGTAATATTTAGTCATAAACCACAGAACAACACCCGAGCATGAGATGTTCCTCAAAGATGTTATTAGGCATGCACAGAAAAATGGGTCAACGATGGTTGAACTGATGGAGAATTAGCTGAATGTCATTGGAAAAGCTGTCCAGATGAGTCTCAAAGGATAAGTAAACATTTTCCAGGAGAATGAAGAAGGAAAAGTCATTATACAAACACACAGAACACAAGAGTACAGGAGGATATAGACTCATGTGGAAAAAGGGAAGATTCTGTCTGGAAAGGGAGTTTCTACATGACAAGGGACACGTTCATTTGGTGGTACCCTCAAACTGGAACTGGCAGAGTCATCGCAGACCACATGAAGGTCCTGGTAGTGGAGGCCTTGCGGGATGGCCCAGGCCAAATCACACTGTTGGTGGTGCTGTTATCTACTTTCCATTTTATTCCTCTTTTCTCCCCCCGTGCCTGTCACAGAGCCGTCCCCTATGCCCAGTATCCACTACTGGACATCGAAGAAACATTCTTCAGTTGAAAATACGCACGTATGTTTTCTGTAGCGTCAACATTATCCTCAGAATGCTGAGCACACAGAAGGCCTCACTACATCCACTAAGTGGTTGCTTTATTTGTCAAAAATTTTCATGAGCTTGGTTGGCAAGATTCACAGCCGAACATCATATGTGCTATATGTCTTTCTTCTCCACGTTGCTTGCTTCCCCCACCATGCAGATATACTCCCTCAGTTCCCTCCGTGGTGCCGGGTCATCTCCGTATTCCATGCTGCCTTGGCCTCTGCTTGCCCCTGTTCCTTGCCATTTCGCCCAAATCTATGCAACAGCGAGTAGATAAAATACTATTGCCAAAGGTAAAGAAGATCCATGACCAGATGTGGGAGGGATGGTGTGGAGAGAGACAGACAGACAGGTGGACATACAGGCAGATATTGGCTGCTTCATAGAACACATTCTAACTTTAGCTTCAAATAGAAATCTTGCTTAGTAAACCACAAGTGTAGGCAAAAAAAAAAAAAAAACCCTTTTCCATCTTTTCTAGATTTGCATTATTATTGAGGCTAATCGTGGTGTCTTTGTTTTAAAGAGAATGTTCTATTTCACAGAGCTAGGATTGATTACCAGCTTATGCCGGCCAAGGAGAGACACTGAATATTGTAACACCAATTTACCATGTCACTAATTTGGCAACAGGGGGTTATTCTTAATGGAGTGAAAGAAAGATACCATTTTTCTTCTATGTCTTTAAAGCCAATTTTTTTTTTTTTGCTTCTTGAAAAAGAAGCAATGTCACAAATTCCATTACTGTAATATAGACTGTAAGACCTGCCAGAGACGTTAAAAGGTACCTAGTCCAATCCTCTTGTTTTACAGATGAGAAAAAATAAATAAATTGACTTGTTCCAGACTTTACAGCAAGCTGGTGACAAAGCCAGGATTGAACCCAAGTTCTGACTTTATGCAACCAAACTGCCCAAGACATTTTATGGAGCAAATGGCATCTATCAGAGACATGTGAGTTGGCCACGCGGCTACAGACTGGGGTGTGGAGTACTTGGGGTCTCTCTCTCTCTCTGCAGGTTCATTCAATTATGAACTACAAGTAAAAAGTCTTGAGGTAAGTGTTATTTGGAAGAATTAATCATTAAATCTGAGAGATGAAAAGTCTCCTCACTGCCCAATGGCTGCCTAGTCAAAGAGTTCTGAGAAAGACTTGACAAATGCCTGTGTCTCCCCATTTCCCAGATGAGGAAATGAAGGCACGAGAAAAAAAACAACAAAACCACACAGCTGAAGAAGAAATTGCTCCAGAGCCAAGGTTTCTCTTTCCTGGGCTGCATTCTGCAACCCAAAGCTTGTGTAATTCTATAAAGCACTCATGAATCAGCAAAGATGGCAGCCCAATCAATAAATAATATGGAGAGCTGAGAGATTGAGGTCTCTCGGCAGCTTTACCAAGATCTATTAAAAGTAATTTCAGTTCCCTTTTGAATTGCAGTCCTTTCTCTCTTAGCTCTGCCAGAGGTTTTTATTTTATTTGTTCTTGCATTTTGGATGGCCTCCTTTGTTGGCTGTGCAATGGATTTGATGATCTCATTTCATTTGGTCTTTTCCAGCCTGTTTCTGTGATTGGAGTGGGTTGGAAATGGATTCTGAACTTGCTGCCTGAATGGGAGGGAGGAGGACTGTGTCAACAACCTGGGTCCCTGTCCTCCTCAGTGGGCCGGAGGCCTGCACCTCCTTCTGGGACAGTCCCCACAAAACCAGGCCCCCCCAAATTCTGTTCTCATTCCAGCCATGCTCACTCCAGTATTTTGGGCAGGCCGTGGGATACTGCCAAACTCAGCAGGTATTTTCCAGACTTACTGTTGAGGAGAGGAGTGCCCACTGTTTATAGGATTCCAGTCAGTTCTAAAGCTACAAAATCAATCAGCAAATCAAACAATTCTTTGTTGAGCAGCTACCGTTCATCCGCCATATTGAGAAGGCAAATAATAAGCCCAGTGGAAACCGTAATTCGGAGGGTCTAGTAATCTTCCTCACTGACTTCTAAGTCCCTGTTCATGCAGGGATGGGCAGGATTCCTTGTCACACAAGGCAGGGAAGTTGACTAAGGTCATGCAATCATTTGGTTACAAAGGTTGAAATCAAAGCATGGTATGCTTCCTACACAATGGTCTTTTCTTTTTCACTCATAATCTTCCAAGACATTGCAGTGTTAATCCCCAAAATGATATGCTAGGATTCACACAGTCCCCTATGAAATGGCACCTAATTATAACCATCCCCTGCGAGCTGCTCCCAGAATTCAGGATGACCGGCACTCTGCAGAGGTTGCCTTGATGCCAGTGATAGGAAGGGATGAGAATGGGGTGCTTCAGAAGGCCTGCTGGATGGCAGCCCCCTGTTAAACATGCATCAGACACACTGTATCCCCCGGAGGGAAACACGCCTAACATACCTGCTCCTGGCAGTGGTCCAACGGTGCTTCCATTTCTTCTCTCCCCGCAGCAGGATGGAAATTGTGCTGCTCTGCTCCTCTCCAAGGTCATATCCTTTTACAACAAGAGCTCTGGAAATATTCCGGACACTACCAGTGGAAGCATATAAATTGAGAGGCTGCTGGATATTTGAACTGTGCTTCTGATGGACGTGGACTTATCTCCCCTTGGGCCAGATCCTCAGCGAAAGCGGACACCAGAGAACATGCATGGTCTGGCTTGAAACCCAGTGTCAACTTGAGATGTCGAAGAGGTTCCAGGAAAAACTACGAGAGTACCCGGGGTGCTTGGGCTGCAACCCTCCACCATATTTTAGCCAATAAAGGAGGCACAGGATTCCTCAGACTTTCAAAGTCCTTCTCAGATCAGGTCTTGATTTATTTCTGAATAGGCAGGAATTCAAGTCAAGTTAACCTGTGTTATTGGACTAGTGTTTATTAACACCCTTCTTCAAGCTCAATGTGGGTTCTGAAGCCTGCTCGCCCTCAGGACCTATAAGTCTTACTGTAGAGTCAAAATTTATGACTCAAAGGACAGTTCTAGAAAGCAGCATATGACTAAATGCCAAGCCGAATGCTTCCTGCAGTACGTACCTGAATAGTTTGGGAAAAGGAAACACAATGAGGATTATTCGGGGTGGATTATTTTTGAGCAAGGCTTTCCTGAGAAAAAGAAACCTGAACCCAGTGTGAGCCGAGTACCTAGAGAAGAGGGGAAGGTGGAGATGTCAGGCCTCAAGAATGAGCATGTGAAGAGAGCACAGGCTGGACTGGAGCAGGGGCTGTACAGGACCCCTTTCCTGGCTCTAGAATCCTCTCCCCAGAGCCCAGCGCCGAAAAGGACGCCAGACCCACCTACGGAACAGCTAGCCCCTTCCGGAGTGAACTTCCTGCAACAGACATTCAAGGCAACTGGATTTTCATTCTGTCGATAATAAGAGCTTCGTGGAGAAGCTAAAAAGCCAATTTGGATCAACTGAAAGAATTTCATTACATGACAAATGACAGGAAGCACCATTTTCACATAAAGATGTATTGTACCCACTGCCTCTCCTGTGCATTAATCTTGTAAATTCCATCAAAAACAACAATAATTAACTTTGCTTGGCATTATTCTTGAATAAAACAATATTTTTTATAGCTCATGAGTTGGTTATTTGCTAGTTATTTATGGATTTTTTTCATCTTTAAAGGCGAATTACTGTATCACAAAGGAGAGATTAGCATAGGAAATTCAAAGGGAGACACCCACAGATATGAGCCCAACTCTGCTAATTAGCAGTTATGAGAACTTGAGCAAGGAACTGACATTCTCGGAGGCTTGATTTCTTGGACAATTACAAGGAATCCAATTCTTGTTTCCTGGAGATGATGGGACACGAAGTAAGATGACATAAAAAACATACCTGGACACATGATAGTAACTTGATAAATGAAAACTATTGTTATTCTTATCTTATTCTATAAGAATTTCCTCTCTTTGGGGCTCCTGGGTGGCTTAGTCGGTTAAGCGGCCGCCTCTGGCTCAGGTCATGATCCCAGGGTCCTGGGATTGAGCCCCGGACTCCCTGCTCCTTGGGGAGCCTGCTTCTCCGTCTTCTTCTGCCTGCGTTCCCCCTGCTTGTGCTCTCTCCCTCTCTCTCTCTGGCAAATAAAAAAAAATTAAAAATTAAAAAAAAATAATTTCTTCTCTTTGTGGGAGTCAGGGGCAGGACATGGTATCACAGTTCTTAATTATTTTTTGTCTCTCTTTATTTTCTTTTGCCTTCCAATTTTTTATGCGGGGGAGTCCAAACAACTACTGAAATTTACTCTACGTCTCCACAGCCTAAATGTTCAGTAATCCCAACAGGCTGCGAAGAGACCAAACGTGGATCAAATAAACTTAGGATAAGCAGGGTGCATATATCTAATGCTTGCGAACTTCAATTACTTTAATATGGGTGGAAATTTTAGGTCACAGTTGTCCCAACAGAATAACTGACTTCCTTGACTGAATTTTTAGCTTACCAACAAATTGGATTGGAATCATATCATGACCATCTCACATAGGTTGACTAGAAATCTGCATGTGGTCAAATTCGGAAACTCATGGATATTTTCTACTTTTTTTTTTTTTTTTAATCTCTCTGAACAGCATGCTAGCTAGCTAGTGGTCGGACATATGGGGGGAAAAAGCAGACACAAGAATGGTTTCAGGTACAACTTGAGAAGGAGAACTGGAGGAAGCTCCCGCTGTGGGTGTGGTCGGAGCGTCAGAATATCACCGCCAAGAAGAACACAAGAAGTTTTCAATACCAAGATATCTATCCGTGGAAACCATTCACCAATATATGTTGGTAGAAAAATCAGACCCGTTGATTTTTAAAAGGCATTTTAAATGCACAAGTCGTTATTATTATAACATTTTATAAGAACAAAAACATATTCTATCATATATTAGTATATTATATTTATAAATTATATTGTATACCTAAAAATACACTCTATTATCCCAAATAACAAAATTACAAGACAGTTCCAATTAAAAAGAGGAGAAGGGGGCGGCTGGGTGGCACAGCGGTTAAGCGTCTGCCTTCGGCTCAGGGCGTGATCCCGGCGATCTGGGATCGAGCCCCACATCAGGCTCCTCTGCTATAAGCCTGCTTCTTCCTCTCCCAATCCCCCTGCTTGTGTTCCCTCTCTCACTGGCTGTCTCTATCTCTGTCGAATAAATAAATAAAATCTTGAAAAAAAAATAAAATAAAATAAAAAGAGGAGAAGGACATGACAGGTTGTTATCATCATTAATTTTTACATTTCTTAGGTTTTTAACACATACAGTAAGGGACCAACATGAAATAACTGGTATAAACACAGAACAAGAAGAAAGTTTTATCTCTTCTTACAATCAAAACCCAGTTACTCTGAGAAAAGATACTGGAATAATTTTGGGAAAGTGACTGGACGCAAGAGGAAAGAAAAACATCGAGTGATTTTCTTTCTTCTAACAGTAGCACTTCCATATGGAAATAGGACACTTGGTTCATTGAAATGGCAGCAAAATCGACAAAATGCTTAGGAATAAATTTAACAAGAAAGGCACAAGACCCATTTGGAAAGAACTATAAGATGTTATTAAAAATGTAAAAATAAGATCCTAATTAAAAGGAAAGGCATACCATGTTCTTGGAGGGAAAGACAATAACAATTCTCCTAAAATGAACATAGCAACTTAATTCAATTCTGATTGGAATTCTTGCTTTTTAAAATTAGACAAAATCATCTTAAAGTCAATATAGGGGAATAAATGCCCGAGAACCGATGGAGCTGAAAAGAGTGAGGGAAGGCTTGCTCACTCGATATCAACACACCCCAAAAAGTAAGTGTGAGCAGATCAATACGGCATTGGTAGAAGAACAGATTTGTAAATAGAATAAATAATTCAGAAGCAGGACATACAGTATATATGATGTTAAAATTTCATTTCAATTCGGTAGGAAAAGGATGCTATATTTAAGAATCTGTCAGCATATTTGGCTCTTCATCTAGAGGGAAACATGAAGCCTGTATATCAAGAATCAATTACAGATAAAGATTTAAATGTGAAAATTCAAACGATAAATTTTTTGTCAGGAATATTTTTATAAACTACAGATACAATGGCACCTAACCAAGTCTTTTCATCTAAAACCTGTGAGCTAATGATGGAAATAATTAGCTATATAAAAATTAAAAACAATGATATGGCAAGAGATGCTGTAATGGGAGTCAAGAGACACACCATAGCTTTGGGTAAAAAAATTGTAATACAGAGAAGCAGAAATATGCATACTAAACAAAAATGATTAAAAATGTAAAGAGTAGGGGCTCCTGGGTGGCACAGTGGTTAAGCGTCTGCCTTCGGCTCAGGGCGTGATCCCGGCGATCTGGGATCGAGCCCCACATCAGGCTCTTCTGCTGTGAGCCTGCTTCTTCCTCTCCCACTCCCCCGGCTTGTGTTCCCTCTCTCGCTGGCTGTCTCTATCTCTGTCGGATAAATAAATAAAATCTTTAAAAAAAAAATGTAAGGAGTATGGGTGCCTGGGTGGCTTAGTCAGTTAAGCATCTGCCTCCAGCTCAGGTCATGATCCCAGGGTCCTGGGATTGAGCCCCAAGTCGGGCTCCCTGCTCGTGGGGAGTCTGCTTCTCCCTCTCCCTCTCCCTCTGCCCCTCCTCCTGCTTCTGCTTTCTTTATCTCTCTCTCTCTCAAATAAATAAATAAAAACTTAAAAAAAAAAAAAGTAAAAAGTAGACAAAAAAATACATAAAGATACATAAAAAGACAATTCACAGAAATGCAAGCAGAAGGGTCAAATTTAAAAGAGAAAAGGTCAAATGCCCTACTGGTCAGGAGCATGCAAATGGAAAAGGAGTAATGAGTACTTTCTGTCTATCAGAACAGCAAAAATATTTTAAAACTGTGAAGGCTGTAGCAGATTTTCCCACTAGAATGGACGCTCTGTTGGGAGAGTGATATTTTTGTCAGTTTTATTCGCTGCCATATCCTTGGAGCAGAAAACAGATAACGAAAAAATGCTAGGTGCTTCTTCGACATTTGTGAAATGCACGATGGCATAGCTAAAAATTCTACAGCCCTTATCATGTGCCAGACAGACGCTCATTACTCTGCAGGTCGTGGTTCCTTCAATCTTCCAGACACCCCTACCAGGGTAAGTGCTCTTGTTCCCATTTCACAGATGTGCAATCTGAGGTACAGGGTGCAGAGCAAACAAGTAGCAGAGGCAGGAAGGGAACCCAGGCAGTCCGGCAGCTGACAACAGAGCTCTATTACCTCTCCCCCGACCCACGTCGCTGCTGGGGTGTCGGGAAAGAGCACAGCCTTTTCGTAGAAAGCACTCCGGCAGGGATTCCACTCCTAAAAGTAAAAATCCCCACAAGTAAGGATATGTGCAAGGACCTCGATCACCGCACTGTTCAGAGTGGGGAGAAGGGAAACAAAGGGAACGGCCGGATCGTTTATGGTAAATGCCCAGCACAGAACGGGATGCAGCGTGGAAATAGAAGAATGAGAGTTATGACAGTTGACTTGGATCAGCATCAATCATGAAGACTTGTAAAGAAACAAGATGCAGAAATATAAGAATAATATGATCCCATTTTGGTAAAAAACAAAAACAAAACAAAAAAAAACCCACAAAAATATCTGTGCCCGTACGTGCGTGTGCATGTGGCTGTGGACATACGTCTTTCTATGATGACAGCAGCAGAGAAACACTTCTGGGTTGCTGCCACAGGCACCCAGGGGATTAGGGCTGGGTACTGATATGAGTAAAACAAGGAGGAGAAAGAAATAGAAAGCAAGCAAAAGCGAAAAAAATAAAGACTGCGCTTTTAAAAAAATGTATACGATCATATTAATGCACTTGCATAAAATTATGTATAATGACAATAAATTTGAAGTGTCTATTCATATTCCTTGTTCCTTTCTTTTAAAATGGATTGATCTTCTCATCCGTGAATTGTAAGAGCTGTTTATGTGTTCTGGATGTAAGTCCTTCAGTAAATACATTTATTAAAAATCTTGTCTCCCAGTCTGTGCCTTGCCTTTTAATTTATTAATGCTGTGATTTGAAGAACAGAAGATTTAAATTCTGATAAAATTCAAATGATCAGGTTTTCTCGTTCAAGTGCTTTCTATGAGTTGCCCAAGAAATATTTCCCTACCTCCACAGTCACAAGGATTTTCTCCTATGTTTCTTGTAAAACGTCTCGTAGTTTTCCCTTTTACGTTTGCAGCTCTAATTCATTTCTAGTTAAATTTCGTGTGTGGTTTGAGGTAGAGGATAGCATCATAAGATGTGTAAGATCTTTAGTCATCAGGGAAATGGAAGTTTCACACGCAGTTCACGCCGCAATGAGATACCACTGCAAACCAACAGAACGCTTCAAAGGAAAGAGACTGGCGATCCAAGTATTGGTGCAGGTGTTTAGCAAAAGGGACCCTCATGCATTATTGGTGAGACTGTAAAATGTTGCAACCATTTTGGAAAGCAATTTGATGGTTTGGTATAAATTTTTTTTTTTTAAGATTTTATTTATTTGACAGAGACAGCCAGCGAGAGAGGGAACACAAGCAGGAGGAGTGAGAGAGGAAGAAGCAGGCTCCTAGGAAGGAGCCTGACGTGGGGCTCGATCCCAGAACGCTGGGATCACGCCCTGAGCCGAAGGCAGATGCTTAACGACTGCGCCACCCAGGCGCCCCGGTTTGGTATAAATTTACCATGTGACCCACTTACCCTGTGTCACAACAATCCTACTTCTCATTATTTACACAGAAGAAATGACACAGTAGATTCACACAAACACTTGTAAATCAATCTTTATAAAGCTTTATTCATAGTAGCTTTTAACTGGAATTAAGCCAACTGTGGATCACCAAGTGAATGGATTAAAAAAAGAACTGGTATACCCATACTACTACTCAATAATACATATGTATATATATTTTTATTTTTTAAAAGATTTATTTATTTAAGAGAGAAAGAGAGTGCAGGGGTGAGGGGTAGAGGGAGTGAGAGTCGTAAGCAGACTCCATAGGGAGCGTGGAGACAGGACCCTGAGATCACCGTCTGAGCTGAAACCAAGAGTCAGCCGCTTAACCGACTGAGCCACCCAGGTGCCCCTAGGTATTTATATTTTCAATGAGCTACGGATTCATGCGATAACATGAATGAGTCTCAACAACGTTAAGCTGGGTAAAGAAGACAAATCTAACAGTGTATATACATGAAAGTGACAAAAGGTACAAACTCCCAGCCGTAAGATAAGACTGGTGATATGAAGTGTAACAGAATGACTACAGTGAACAAGGCTGTGCCGTATCTATGAAGGTTAAGAGGAAAGATCCTCTCAATTCCCATCACAGGGGGAAAGAAAACATTGTTTCTGTTTCCTTGCTTTCTCCATGAGACGGTGGGTGTTGACTAGGCTTACGGTGCGATCGTGCCCCAGGGTACCCCAGCTGAATCGCGCCGTTGCAGGCATTAAAGTTACACAGTGTTGTGTATCAATTATATCTCAATAAAACTGGAAAAATTTAAAATAAAAAACAAAAGTATACATTTTTATGTTTCATTTCTATAAAATCAGACCAGTGGAGGCACCTAGGGCAGGGCTGGGGAGGAATTGACTGAAAAGTTCATGAAGGTACTTTCTGGGGTGATGGAAATGTCCTGTGTCTTGCCTGGGATGTTGATTACATGTTTGTATGTGTTGGTCACACTGATCCAACCGTACTCTTAAAATGGTCTATTTCACTATAGGTAAATTATATTTCAATTAAGTTAAAAAAAAATAAAGGAAATAAATGAATTTTTAAAATAAAATACACAAACGAAATAAAGCCCCAAATGAAGTCTCTGTGCCATCAAAACAATTTGTGATTTTTGGCTTTCTCCACTTCCTGCCAAACTGCTCATAACTGTGAAGGCTTGGTTCCTTTCCAAATGGAGTCCAAGCAACTGATCCAATTTTTTTTTTTTAAAGGGAATCCTCTACTCCTCCAAAACTTTAGTTCCATTTATTTCCTAGGCATTTCTCATAAACCAGCAATGTCCATCTTGAAAAATCGCCAAGTATGAGTTTCTTGAGTTAATATCCTTTCTGAGGAGTGGGCTTTGTTTTGGCTCATAGAGACAGTTATTGGCCGCTGCTACATAGTCCCGGACACATTTTCATGAAATCGGTCAGGCACAGGTCGTACTTTATAAAAAATCATTGTTTCTGTTTCCTTGTGTTCTCTATGAGATGGTGGATGTTAACTAGACTTACAAGAGTTTATGAAACCACCCTAACCTTGGAATCTTGGGACAATCTCTCATTAGCAGGTAATCCAAGGAAGCTCAGTGTGGACCCTGCTACGTGCTCAAGAGGGGGTAGAATCGGGTCAGAGAGCCATGGCTGCACATGCAAATGACTTGGAGAGTTTTCCAAGAAGATACTTCTGAGCCCCTGCCTCACACCTACTACATCAAAAGGTGTAAAGCTGAGGCTTGAGCGCTGATGGTTCTGCTCAGCCCCTCAGGCCATTCGAAGGAGCAGTCAGGATTGTCAATCACCAGTGCAAAGGGAAACAAAGGAGACAGGCCATTTGGCACCTTTTAAAAGACATATACTGGGGCGCCTGGGTGGCTCAGTCGGTTAAGCATTTGCCTTCGGCTCAGGTCGTGATCTCAGGGTCCTGGGATGGAGCCCCAACATCGAGCTCCCTGCTCAGCAGGAAGCCTACTTCTCCCTCTCCCTCTGCCTGCCGCTCCCCCTGCTTGTGCTCTCTCTCTCTTAAAAATCTTAAAAAGACATATACCTAGAGACACGAAATCATTTTTAAAAGAGCAGGAAACATGTGCCCTGCATTGAGAAGAGAAAGATAAGCATTTTTAAAACAAAATGAAAGAAGGAAATGTATTTATTTCCTCTCCCAGTTGGACTGCACAGCCAGACCAATACCTACGAACGGATCCCAGGCGGCAACACTCCAGCCAACACAGCCTCGGAGATCCTGGCCGAGTGTGACATGTCCAAAAGAGTTCCTTGATCCTCTATTTCTTTTTTCCCCACCACATGTCTCTCCCTCCCTGGGAGAGCCAAACCAGTCTGCTTCTCATTCGTTTATACCGGCTTCCCATGTTTCCACCTTTCAACCAACTGATCCCAGCTCTTGGAATATTATTGTCTGCCCTGGTAAATCATCTGTCCTTTCTGCCTCCAAAACCTGATCTAAACTCCTCTTCCAGGGAGCCTTCCCTGATAAATAGAATTCCTGCTTACTTGCCTTATGACTCCAAGAGTGATTTGGGGATCAGTCAGGTCTGCATCATCCACAGGGGTAGGGTTAGGGTAAGACATGCAGAATCCCGGCCCCAGCCCACACCTGCTCGGTCATATTCTGCATTTTAACAGATCTCCACGTGCTTCAGTCGAAGAGTGGTCACTCGGTGTCCTCACCGAGTGATCCAGCAAGGGCAAGACCATCGGCCTCTCCTTTAGACCACGGGGCTCGTGTTGGGTCTGGGCTGCCTTTCCTAAGATGTCCACAGCAGCGGTGGTCTGTGCGTTCTCTTGTGTTCTTGCCAGGTTCAAGGGCCAGTGAACTGAAATGTAGCTTCTGTGTCTTGCATTCCTTCGTCTCCCCCTCATACTGGGGACCCTGAAAAGGAAGGGAGAAACCTTGCTTTCCCGCCTGCCCCAGAGGAGAAAGGCAGCGCTCTCCACACCACAGGCCAGGAGAAGGATGGATGTTAACTTTGCAAAAATGGAGACTTAATTCACACACCATAACATTCACCTTTTTCAGTTGTACCATTCAGTGGTTTTTAAGTGTAGTCACAAAATCATCCAACCCTCACCACTATCTAGTTTCGGAACATTTTCCTCACCACAAAAGAAAGCCCGTTATCAGTCAGTATAGGTATTCCCCTGCCCGCCAGGCCCCGGCAACCACTGTGCTACTTTCGGTCTCTATGAATTCGTCCAATTCTGCGTATTTCATGTACATGGAAGTCTGTGTTCTGTGGCCTTTTTGTCTAGCTGTCCTCACTTGACATACGTTTTCAAGGCTCGGCCATGCAGTGGCCAGCATCAGTACTGACGGTCTCTCCTCGACCAAACTCTGTTCAGGTTGCCCTGAACTTTTCAGCTGGGCCTTGACTTTCAGACTCCGTGTCTGTCTCGAGATCATCTGATTTTAACAAGAACCCTGCTAAGAACCACACGCTCTGTATCTGATCGAGCTCCTTGTTCTGGACCATTCTCTGGGCAATGTCTGATCACTCCAGCCTGCCTTCAGCAGGGATCCTGTGGGGTCAGTTTAACCAGAATTTCCCCTTAACTCTGATATTTCCTCTAGGATTTTTCTCTCCACTGATCCCCACCCTGCTCCTTGCTTATGAACTCCCACTTGCCCATGCTGTCTTGGGAGTCACGTCCAATCTCTCTTGCCCAGGGCAAGACCGCATGCAGTGGTCCCTATACTGGGCATGATGTTCCTCCTTGGGTCAGCTCTTCCTTGTCTTGCTTTAACAAGTGTCCTGAATGTTAAAATGCTATTTTTTTTAACAGCTAGAATGTCATTTTGTCCTTAACAGGACTTCCTTCCTTTTTTGTGCCTGAGTAATATCCTCGATGTGGCTATACCATAATTCTTTACCTCTTATCGTTGGATGAATGTTTAGGTTGTTTCCACTTTGGGGCCATGAAGAATAATGGTGCTGTGAACCTTTCCAAGCAAGTTATTTTGTGGACATCCATTTTCAGTTCTTTTGAGTCTATGCCTAGCCACACAGTTGCTGGGTCCTGTGTACGACGGGCACAGGCTCTCAAGAGAAGGGCTTACTCATACATTTTTCTCTTAACAGATCTCAAAAAAAAAAAAAAAAAGGATCTCGAACACATACTTCTCTAGGCCTCATCTTCTCAATTTGGGAAATTTGCTACTTGCTCGTAATACCTCCATGGGATGGATGTCGGAGTGAATTGAGGTGAGTAAAGTGGCACAAATGGCCTTCTCTTGTTCACTCTAAAGATGGAGAACTACCTTCTGAACATGTATGATGCGTGTTCAGTTATGTCTCTACATTCTGGTCTCTCATGGCACAAAATAACGGAACAAGTCCTCACAGTCTAAAGCTGAATCACCTGTCACGGCGAGTATAATGTGTCTGGTCCTTCTTCAACACCTACCCTCCAGAATGAGGACTTAAGTACAAGTCGTGATTCCCCCACAAAGTCTACAGAGACGTACAGACAAAGGCTGGCACAACCCCGTGGGGAAGCAAGTGAACATTCTCAGGATAGCGCATCTCCTTCTCAGGTTCCGGGTGTTCCAGGGTCCTGGGAGTACAAACAACATTTTTGAGCCACTTGCCAAGTGAAGACTCCTAAAGCTCCAAGTAACAGGAACCACTCAGGCCAAGCTTAAGCCATAAAAGGGGAAACTAGCCTAGTGAGGACTTACTCATAGCTGGGAGAAGCCAAGGAAAGTGAAGCCTGGCCCCAGGGAAGGGATGAGAACCGGAAGCTGGCCTCTCCCTCACTCCCTCAGGTCCGTTCCTTCAGAATCTCTGTTTTCGTTTTATTTTCCTCCCACATGTCACAGACACCAACATCTCCCACATTCACATGGTAGGTGTCCAGCCGCCCGGAAAGGAACTGACCGCCCATCTCTCACCTCGCTCTCAATGCTGTGAATTCCCACCTTGCTCTCGTCCTCACTCCCCATCCAGTGAACAGTGACCCTTAGTAGAGTGACACACTGCAGAAGGTGCTCCCATCACGTGATCTGGAGGAAGAGGCGGTCCCCAGAAGATGGTGCACAAATGACAAGGCAGATTGCTGGCCAGACAAAACAACCTGGTAGGAGACCACAACTGCTTTCAAGTATGAATTTACTGTTTGCACACAGAACATTCCCTGGTGTCAAGAAGCCTCGTGAAAGCCGCGTTGGGTCAGAATGTCACTTATCGGGGGTGCATTCGCTGGATGCTGTCATCTGAGCTGCAGTGGTCAATGCGGTCCACATGGACCAATTCTCTCTGTGTCAGTAGAGGATGTTTCTGTTCGGGGCTTTATGCCTGCGACAGGAGGACATGAGGAAAACAGCTAAAAACACACTATGGTAAGAGAAGAGTGGGTAACAAAAAACTGATTTGGAGAATCTTTACAGGCCACCTTCAGGCCCCACTCAAGCTCCCCCAGATAGATGTGCAATCTAAGTAAAAACCTTATGTTTACAATGCAAACGTAGCCTCAGCTTAAGGGTCCCAACTAGCCACCTCCACCCAGATTGCCAACATTGAGTCTCCCCAGATTTCAATTCTAGAGCCGCTTCTGTGTCCTGGTAACTCTAGTAGAATTACATCGACTCAGTAACACTATAAATACCATTTTGGTATTAATTTCCAATGGCATCTTGCTAAGGAACATGGGAAGATCTTCAGCCAGTTCAGTTGGGGGATTCTTTCCTGCTCTCATCCAGACGTTGCAGCACTGAGATTTTCTTAATCCTTTCCTAGGGGCCCCTGCTAGCCTTGCCCTTTGCTGTCCCGCCCAGGATATTTGTTTGCCTGTGTCTGATCCTTGCGTTCAGGCTCCAAACCCAATGTTAACTTTGGGCAAGCCCAGAAAGAGAATCTCCCTCAGAGGTGCGGTTAGGGAGGCTGGGGTTTGCTTCAGCAAACTTGGCCAGCCATGGGTTGCCAGTTCTGTATTTAAAATCAGAGAAAGCCTTTTCTCTCCTATTTGAATAGCATTTAGCTTTCTCTCTTTTCTCTGGGGATATGCTACTGTTTCTAGCTGGGTGCCCCAATCATATTCTGAAGCTCTAGAGTCAGTGGAGATATCTTACTACATTCTCAAGAATGGGAAGAGAAACCCTCAGATTGGGAAAATTTGGGTCCCGTGGTGCAGAAGCATGAAAGCCTAGAAATTTCCTATATCCTTCTGTGACACAACCCCAGCAAATAGAGCAGCCTGGCAGTTTATCCTGAAACTGTTTCCTGTGCATTCACATGTGGGCTATACTTACATCTCCAATGGCACATTCTTTTTCCTCATTAAGCTGGAAGAGCACACTGGCAATAAAGTAGAAGGAGAATGCCAATCCATTATAGTGCTTTGGACAGCTCCTGGCTGGAAAGGCGGGATGGTGGATCATCTGTCCCTTCCTTCTCTTAATCCCCTATTTTTCAATCTGTCTACATCTAGCCAATACATTCCATCCTCCCTACACAAATCTAAAGGGAAAATGAAATGGGGAAGCTTTCCTTTGGAATGCCAAACAGCTTTTGACATCCTTCTCCCAAAACGTCTCAAGGTCTTTTGGCAAAAGGAGTTTTGCATTCAAAACCTTTGGCATCCTAGTCTGGGACCCCTGCGTTTGTCTGTACGATGCTTCCTCGTTTCCTGTTGGGAAGTGCTGTGAAATGCTCTTTATTAAGTAACTGCCCCACTTCTGCAGCACACGCCCCACCCCACCACTAGACAATCGCTAGTATTTCAAGGTTGGCTATGATGAAGCCTGCCTACATGTATGGAAAAAGCTTGGTTTATTTGCAAGGAAAAGACACTTGGTTGCCATTGTCCCAAATTATTAAGAGGGTTGTTACAAAGTTGAGTGTGGACCCCCAAATGATACAATACTTTACAACCACATTTCACTTCCTTGGTAAGAAGTGTTCCTTATTATCTCTTAGGGCTGATGCGCACCGGGTCGGGGGTGGGAGATTGATAAGAGACTGAAGGACGGTAGTGACAGTGACATTTGCCTTCTTTTTCAAAGCAACAACACCTAAGGAATGTAAAACAAACCCAGGATCGTATTTGATGCCGCCAGTGACTCAACTAAATACGTCTTCAGAGACACAGGCAACTTCGTACGTTTCTTTGTGATGGCTTTATCGACTCCACTTTTTTGCCTATAAATGTAAGAGTCCATTTGAGGACAGTGGGCTCTAATCGCTCCAGTGAACATGGCTCAGGCCATTTCTTCTAAATCATCCCCTGTACAGAATCCACAAGGCAGCTCCGTGTTGAACTAAAGTCTTCTCTTGAATGAGGCTATTGCCCTCAAAATCCATCCTGATCAAGTCATGTACGTTCATGTATGCTCTATGTGCTTTTCACATTTCTTCGCATGGAACATGGAGACAGAGAGAGAGAAAAACAAGAAGATATTGAAAACAAAAAAATTAAATGGAGTGGTTCAAATAAATCATATTCGGTGTCATTATAATTATCCCAGTCACTTCATGGTCCTAGAGCAGTGCCTGGCACACAGCGGCCACTAAGTGCTTATTGAATGAATGCATGAGATGCTCAAACAATCAATAATTAGGGAGGTAGGTTTAGCCTTGTGTAACATCCAATGGACAGAAATCATAGAGAGAAAAAGGAGCTCTGATGTAGAAATCTCACATCCCAAAAAAAAAGGGGGAGATTCCTTAATGTCTAAAGTGATTCTAAAGAGAAGGAGAAAAAGTGGGAAGCTCTTCCTTGCAATTCAACCTCTTCCAATATGCGTTCACCTGAATGGCTTGCTGACTATAAAACACCAATGCAGAGAAAAATGCCAAACCATTGCCCCTTCCATCTCCACAACAGGAAGAGTCCTTGCAGTCGGCCCATGATGTCTTTTTGTCTCCTGGGTGGGGCAGCTCCCACAAGGCAAATTGAGGAAATGTTCAGCTCACCAGGTCACCAGGCAGAATTCTTGGGTGAATTACCCCAAGTCCCCTAAAGATCAAATTTCTCTTAATTGTGATGGATCAAGCTAAGGGAAATTCACAAACAGACAACAGGGTATCTTTATCTTCAAGGTTATAGTAATCTAGTTAATCATTGAATTGATTCCGCACACATTTATGGGTAACGTACTATATGCAAGGAAATGTGCCAGGTGCTGGGCATAACCTGTGAACAAGCCTCACAGATCCTACAGTCAATTAGGGGCTATAGACAAGCTAAGAGGCTGTTAGAAAGCAGAGTGATAAGGCTGTAAGTACTATGTGAGGATATTAGAGAGGCATACGATACAGATTTCAGAAGACCAGGGAGCACTTCCTGGAGGAAGAGACATCTGACTTAAAACCTGAAAGACCAGGAGAAAATGGGGAAGAGCATTCCAACAGGAGGGAAAAGTTTGGGTAAAGATAAGAAACTTCATGCAGTTATGGGGCGGGCTTTGATGAACATGGATGGGGCAGGAAAGGAGTTGGGGGTAGGAAGATGAGGACAAGAGATGAAGCCAGAAAGAAAGAGGGAAAATCAGACACTGGATTATGAATATTGGCATCAGGGTTCCCAGCAATGACCACCCTTTTGGAAACTTCTCAAACCCTGACCTAGAGTCAGCTATGTGCACCTGTGCACCCAGCTAAGTTTGCAGGTATAACCCCCAGCCCTTCCCAAGAACATTCTCCATCTTAAAGGCGATCAGTACTGTATAGATGCGATGAAATAACACTATTTTTCTAAGGGTTCTCTTTTCTTGAACACACCGTTCATTCAATTTTGGATTCTAGCTAAACCTCTAGGGAACAGAATGGAGGTATGATTCTCAGCTCAGCCTTAGAGTGGAGCTTCAGGCCTAGAATGAGTATGTTTCTTGAGTTGAAAGGATCTCCAGGTAAAGGCTGTCACCTGGGGTGTGCCCGGGGGTGGAGACCAGGAGAATTGCCATGACAGTGTGCCACCCTCCCCAACCCCCAAGCGTCACTTGGAGCTGTTGGAAGAAATGCAGATTTCTTCCTTACATGAGACCTCTTTATTTTATTTTTACTTTTTATATAAAGCTATCTATATACTATATAAACTTACATATACAACAATAGGCCATATACATGGGCAAAATTTTAATCAATGGTGAATCTGGGAAAGGACATATGAAAGTACTTGCAACTTTTCTGTAAATATGAAACTATTTCACAATAAAGTTATAAAAAGTGGAGCATCCCATCCTCTACTCTCTTTGGAGACTTCTCATCCACAGCTCCTCTCTTCAGGGAAAATTGGGGCTGGAAATCTGGCCAAAGTTCCCTTTACCTCCATTGGTGTTTACTCTTTTTCATTCTTCCTGGGGCTTTGGAAACCTGGTCTGTGGTCCCCAAAGCACGGGACTGTTCATCCTTGTAAGTCATCCTGGGACTGAATTCCTGGGGAGGAATCTTGTGCTCATCTTCTTCTAGAAGCTGTGTCCTGCAATGACCTGAATGGTACCTCCCCACACAGATAGCAGACCCTGCCCTCTAGAAAGTGTGACTGTTGTGTCATAGGGTAAAGTGTTTGTAGACATGATTAAATGAAGGCTCTTGCGATGAAGAGATGATTCTGGATTGTCCAGGTGGGCCTAAATACCTTCGCAAGCGTTTCTATAAGAGAGAGGCAGAGGGAAATTAGACTCACACAGAGGAAAAGGTGATGAGGAGACTGGGGAGTGACATGGCCACAAGCCAAGGAATGCCAGCAGCCACCAAAGGCCACCAGAGGCTGGAGAGGGCAAGGGATGGATTTTTCCCTGAGGGACTTCCGAGCTTGTGGGGTCCTATTGACTCCTCAATTTTGGATTTCTAGTCTCCAGAAATGTGAGAAAATAAATTTCTGTTGCTTTCAGCCTCCACAACATTACTAATTGGTTACAGCAGCCACAGGAAACCAATACTTCTTAAACGTTTGTGGAGGAGGAATGCTGTGATTAATGGCCAAAAATGGATAAATATACAGCTCTTTCCAGGGGAATCTGCACTTTAATAAGTCCTGACACTAAAACCTTAGGCATCTCACAAGGCCACAGTGCTCTGGTCCTGAAAGAATCAAGGGCAGGCAGTGCTGAAGTGGACCTCACCAGTACTCCAGAGTACCCCACCTTGTTCAAAGCCTCAGAAGGTCAGCACCAACCACCGTCGATGGAATTCAAGATTTTAAACTGAGAGAGTAGAAGAGTTGGAGTAACTGATGGAGTCCTCCACTTCCACATTATTCACTGATCCTCCATCCTTTGGTTTCTGCTTTGACTCATCCAACCACTTATCCAAGTAGTGGAGGAAGCCAACATCTGTTGACATAGGAGAAGGCTGAGCACCTAGAGGAAAGAGCAAGGCTTTGGGAAATGCAGATGGAGCCTTCAATCCTGTCCCCCCACCACTCTCCACAACGCTGACCTAGCGAGGTTCTAGACTGTGCAGAGCCTCCGTTTATCAAAAACACAGGGACATTACTGCCTACCTTCAGGGAGGTGATGAGGGCTGGATGAGACAGGGTATGTAAAGGACTGGAGACAGTGTTTGGGGCAGAGGGAGTACTCAGTAACTTCCAACTATTAGCACAGAGTGTCTCCTGTCATCTAGAACTAGATTCTTTCCATTTTTTCTTAGTTGATTTATTTAGGCATTGCAGGTGTCATCCCTCTGGAGTTCACAAGAGGTAGATAGCAGACACCTGAACTGTTAAATTACAATCCAGCGATGCAGTGCAGGATGGCTGAGTATGCAGTGCAGGATGGGTGTGTGTGCAGTGCAGGATGGCCGAGTATGCAGTGCAGGATGGGTATGTGTGCAGTGCAGGATGGGTGTGTGTGCAGTTCAGGGTGGCCATGTATGCAGTGTAGGATGGGGGTGTGTGCAGTGCAGGATGGGGGTGTGTGCAGTGCAGGGTGGCCATGTGTGCAGTGCAGGATGGGTGTGTGTGCAGTGCAGGATGGGGGTGTGTGCAGTGCAGGATGGGGGTGTGTGCAGTGCAGGATGGGGGTGTGTGCAGTTCAGGGTGGCCGTGTGTGCAGTGCAGGATGGGTGTGTGTGCAGTGCAGGATGGGTGTGTGTGCAGTGCAGGATGGGGGTGTGTGCAGTGCAGGATGGGTGTGTGTGCAGTGCAGGATGGGCGTACGTGCACTGCAGGATGGGGGTGTGTGCAGTGCAGGGTGGCCGTGTGTGCAGTGCAGGATGGTGTGTATACAGCACACTACGGGCACACAAAGGTGGAAAAGACGAATACACCTGGGCCAGGAGTGGGAGAGAGGAGGACGAGGCTCTGGGGAGGCTTCAAAGGCTTCCGTGGGCCTGGAAGCCCATGCGGACTGGATCGTGTGGAAGAGAACGTAATCGCAGTGTCCCTGCAGGTCCGTGGTCGTAGGTGGCTTGTCCACATTCATTTGCATCAGCTTACGTGTTCTTGGGCAAGTCTGTTATTTTTGCTTTTCATCTGTATTTTTTCCTTCCTGATGTTGGTTGACGAGTTGAGAAAATAATCTGGTATTTTTAGAAAAGTTATTTATCCTTTCTGAATTTTGCTTTTCCTCTATAATGTAAAGAAAGCTAATGTTTGTGTGTGTGTGTGTGTGCGTGAAAATTAAATTTATACACACACACATATACCTATAAACATGTATGTATTATATAAGTGTGTGTGTGTGCATGTGTGTGTGTGTGTGTAAACGTAGAAATATCTAACAGTGCCTGGAGCCTAACAGCGGCTCAAAATTTCACTGATAATCCTCCTCTTTTCTATTTAGTTCTTTTTCCTTTGTCTTTTTTTTTTTTAAGATTTTATTTATTTATTCGACAGAGATAGAGACAGCCAGCGAGAGAGGGAACACAAGCAGGGGGAGTGGGAGAGGAAGAAACAGGCTCCTAGTGGGGGAGCCTGATGTGGGGCTCGATCCCATAACGCTGGGATCACGCCCTGAGCCGAAGGCAGATGCTTAACCGCTGTGCCACCCAGGCGCCCCTCTTCCTTTGTCTTTAAGCATAGAAGCAGTTGTATATAAAAGACAGTTGATCGGGTTTAATGGTCTGGAACTTGAGGGCAACTTGACTTCCAAATTACTGTTGTCTCCCACGAAGCCTAGCACGTATACGGAGCTTCATGAATGATTGGGAAGGGAAGGGAGGGCACAGAGGTGGAAGGGGAGAGAGAGAGAGAGAGGGATGGAGGGAGGGTGGGAGGAAAAGAAAGAGAAGGGACTGGTCCACATGTAACTTTATGAACCTGTGCTCTCCAAGCTTTATCTCCTTCTCAAGAGAAAGTATAAGATAGCTGAGTAGTGTACAACTAAGGGGTTTTTACTTGCACTTTGCTGACAAGGGGTTCTTTATGTGTCCTGTCTTATTTAATCCTCACAACACGCCAAAAGTCACAGAGATTGAAATCCCAGTCTGGCTGATTCCAGAGGCTTCTCTTTCCATATATCATCCCAACTAGGACTAAGACGTTTTATTTCTCTCACAAGGAAATACATAGCTCCCAGAACTATCAGAGGAAAGATGTGATTTCTTGTCCAAGACCTGTCATTTGCTGTGTGATTTGAGGTGCTCACAGACCGTTCTTTGCCACGCCTCAATTTCCTCTTTTGTATAATGAGAATTGGAAAGTAATGCCTGATGTTGCCAGCCTCACGAGATTGCCGTGCAGGTCTAATTGAATGGGCGTGTAGAGGAAAATCACCTTCGTAGATTGTAAAGCTATAAACACGCGGGGGCCTATTAGGAACACATTCATACTAAGGTGTGCATGACTGATAACAGGTTTTACACTCAGCAGAGACCATAAAGGGCAGAGCAAGGAGAACTGAACAGAGGGATAAGCCTACAAGAGCAAGCGGGGGATGTGTGAAGGACAGCTTTCAGCTCAGTCACAGCTCCTCTGAACCCGTCTCGCCCAGACCCAGGGTGGTACTCTTCACTTTTCCACATCCTGTTCCTACGTTAACCGAAGATTCCAGAATCCATAGACGGCTCCTCACCCCCAAAGATGCACCCGACCCCAGGGAGGAGATCCTTCCCGCTCCAAAGAGATACAAAACCAGCAGCCCGCAAGCTGGCTGTGGGCTGGCTGAGATCAGGGCTATTCTGGGGCAGCCAGTTTGCAGGCTGATAGGGGAGGATTAATGAGCCAGTCTGCTCATCCATTGCAATTAGAAACAACACTGGAACTATTCTGGGGCTATTTCTATGCAGGGAACTTGAACCGCTCATCAGCCCTCCTCACTCAGAGACCTGTGGGTAATTAGGGCCGTGTTAAATATAGGAGAATCGGCCCAGAGCCGCCCCATCTGTGCCGGTGCCTGTGGCGCTGAGGATACACGGTGCCCTCAGCTAGCACTCCGGGCGCAGCAAAAGGGGATTTAACTTCAACCTGGCGGATTTGGGTGTTGCCTAACTGAAGTTAAAAATGCCCTGGACTTGTAGCCTGTCAGATACAATGCAGGCGTGAAAAACCACATCAGCCCCAGGAAAGCACCCTGACATTTATGAGCCCTGAGTAGCCAAAGCCCCCGCTTTGCCCCCAGCCCATGAGAAAGGAAAGCTCAGCCAAGACCAGGGCATGGAGGGGGGGCAGGTGTCTGTCAATCTTGTGTTTGCACAAGACCCAGTTACAAAACAAACAAACAAACAAAGAACTCACAGGGGGTGAGGAAGGATGCCATGGCAGGCGATCGCAATGACGCCCTCCAACTCCAAGCAGTTGTCTGGACACGGGTCATTCATTAGAAGGCAGTTTCCCGTCCTTGGGAAAGGGTACGCTGAAGTAGGGGCGGATGGTACTCTGGATTGAAACTCCTTAGCACCCATCAAGTTCTGATCCCGTGATATTGATGAGGGCTGAGAAAGAGCAAGTATCATTTGCTCCATTTCACAGATTTTCTTATCATCTCTGTTCTCTAGAAACTGGAGTGTGGAGAGTGAAATCACACCTGTCGGCAGAGCCCAAAGTAGGTCCCAAAGAGAGCCATCCTGAGCTCCTGTGGCCGCTCGTCTCCATGGTGATGACCTCTTTGAAAAATGTGTCCTCCGAGGCCCGCTGCCCAAAGCGTGGTCCTTGGATCGGCAGGTCTGGAACCCTGGGAAGCGGGGTAGAAATGCAGGATTTCAGGTCTCATCTCTCATCTAGCGAATCGGAACCCGCTTTGGAACAAGGTACTCGGCACATCTGTATGAACATCATCGCCTGAGCAATTCCCCAGGAAGCTCCCCGCCTTGTGTCTGGGGGGTGGGGTGGGTGGATGAATGAGGCCTTTCTGGATAAGTTCAGCCAGTCTGGGGAGGCTGTGAGGCCATTTGCTGCAATGCCTAACCACCTAACCGTTTGCTTGTTCCTTTGTTTCTTTGCTTGTTTGTTTGTTTGGGTTTCCTAAGGCCTGACAATCAGGAAATTTTACAACTTCCCAGCCTCCCGGGATGGTATCTGTGTAAACTCAGCTCATCTAATATCCAGTCTGAAGCTTCTTGATTGTCTTCAACTTGACCTCTGGGCATGGCCCTGAGATGCATACCTTTGAGGGTCCCATTGGAGTTTTTGGGCAAGTCCTGTTCATCCATCAAGCCTCATAAGGATTCAGTGGTTAGTTCTGGATTGGGAGGGCCGCTCTCCTAACTGATTTAGGGTAGTCAACGGTGTTTGCAGTTACTGGGTATTATAGAGGTTCATTGTCCACCATCTACAGCTTACAGATGGGCATCTTCAAGATGGCGAAGAGGCTTGGTGTCCATTTTCCCTGGAAGCTGGCCTCAGCAGAGGTCAACTGCCTCAGACAGGCAAGGAGATTGCTGACTGTCCAGGTGCTTCACGGGGCTTGCAGGTTGGAAGAGGCTTGGTGTCCATTTTCCGTGGAAGCTGGCCTCAGCAGAGGTCAACTGCCTCAGACAGGCAAGGAGATTGCTGACTGTCCAGATGCTTCACGGGGCTTGCGGGTCGGGATGGTCGCTCTTAGGACTTACAGACACTAAGACCCAGAGAGCAGGCTCTAAGGCCCCTGCAGCCTGACCGGTGAGTCTGACCCAGCTTCTCCATTTTGATAAGCATTATGGGATGTCTTTTCTGTAGATTTTCTCAGCCGATGAGCCTCGGGCAATCCAAACCACCCATGCGATGCCCTCTTTTAGCTGCAGAGTACTAAGGGGTGGCAGACACAGCACCCCATGGGGCACTTTGTCACAGCAATTTTGCAGCCACGTAGAGCCATCTGAAGCAGCTGGTGTGGGCAGCGAAGAGGCACACACGTAGCAGCATCTCTGGGAGCTCTAAAGCTCTCCAGACAGCCGAGAACAATTTTAATAAGGGGAGAGGCTGCATTTCTCCAAACCTGTGTGCTAGGTATGAGCCATCTTTTCACCCTACATAGTTACCCAAGTCCTGTGGCTGACAGGAGCCTGGAAGGATAGGCAAGGTCTAAATTATCCTGAAGCTGGTGACATTTGGGGGCCACTTCTAGGAGCAATGTCAAATCTATGTCCTCAAGACATCTCTCTAGGCTGGGAGTTCTTCACTCCTGTGGTTAAAAGATCATTGAAAACTGATATAAAGTAGAGACACCCTCATCGTAATGAATGTGTTCATACACATACACAGTTTACATGTGGTTCTGAGGGTTCATAGTCACTGACGTCTATTTCTAACCTCTGTAGTGGTCCAAAGACGGAAGGAGAAGAGCCCCTGTAGGCTATGCCTCCCCCATGCTCACCTGTTGCCTGCTTTCTGTCTTAGGTACTTATTTGGATTGAATTCTTCTTCTTATACACCTGCCGTCTGACAAAAATACTTCTAGCCTCTCTTGCTATTCCAGGAACAAAAGATTTCATCTTTTATTGGAGTCCTGGATCCATGTCATTTAAAATACCTCTAGCAAGAATGTGGGGCTGGGGGTAGAGAGATGCCGTTCTTGTTTTTCATCTCAATCTGCTTCTTGGCAATGGTCCCCCCATTACGTGGAAATGTGTTAACCCCTCTGTTTAATGCTCCCCTCAAAGACCCATACCCTGGGACTTCCTTTGTCAAAAATATGCCATAAAAACGTCCCTATGTGTGCCAATAATTCAGCTTCCAAGAAGTCAACTTTATATGAACTGAATTGTATTTCAGAGGAAAATTCTAATATAATTATATTTTGTTCTGCCTTCTTCAGTAAATACTTTTGAATTTAAAAGAGATATTTAGAAAAGCGTTGTGAGACCTTTGGAAAGAAAGTGCCATTTATATGCAGCACATTACAGTTATAATAATAATTATGTTGCTGCTATTCTGTCACTGATTCTGACATTGTCCCTTCTACCACTTCTACCCAGCAATTTTCTCCCTGCCATCCCAAACAAGGAAAGACAGCTTGAAATTAGCTAAAGAAAGAAAAATAGATCTTCGGGGAGCTGCCTGCCATGACAGCTTTATGAGGTAGAGGATGGCTTTTAAATATTATCACACAGAAATACACTGGCTCACGCCAGCTCATGTAAGCTGATTTTTGAATATTCTGGAATTTTGTGAGCTGACAACAGTTTTAGATGACAAAAACCAATGGCATGAAAATGTTCTAATTTCTTAGTGGATTCTTAAGGTAAGGAAGACACAGAACTGGGTGCTATTGGGCCAGCCAAATGCCTCTTGCCCCATGTAAACATATAGTCTGAACAGATTATCGGAGGGGCTTTGGGCCTCCCCAAGGGTATGACCTTGATGGGCCCTTGTCATACCTTGGGCCACTGCAAGATAGACATGAAGCAAGTGTTTGTTGAATGAATAAACGTTAAAGCACAGTGCTTCCTAGCTTGGGAAGACCCACTGTCATGAGAATTCCAGCCGCTCACGTCCGGATTAGGAGAACGGAAATGTCTCTGTGATGACCTTTGGGAACTGAGATAGAAGGAACAAGAGGTAACACATCAATAGCTGTGTTTTCTTCTCTCCTTTTGGCCTTTGCCTCTGCCTCTCTAGCTTCTCTTAATTTGTTACAACATAAGTCATGTAAAATATTGCTCAGTGTATATCTTGCCTCCTTCATCATAGATTCATTGGCCATATAGGTGCGGCTTTATTTCTGACTCTCTATACCACATGATTTCACTCTGTGTGGAATCTAAAAAACAAAACAAATGAACACACAAAAAACAAATAGAGTCTTCGATACAAAGAACAAACCGGTGGTTGCCAGAGGGGAGGGGAGGGGTGTGTGAGGAGATGAGGGAAATAGAGAAAGGAGATGAAGAGATACAAACTTTCAGTTACAAAATAAATATAGAGATGAAAAGCACGGCATTAGGAATAGAGTCAATAATATTCTAACGTTGTGTGGTGACTACACTTATTGTGGGGAGTGTTGAGTAACATATAGAATTATCCAATCATGGCGCCTGGGTGGCTCAGTCAGTTGAGTGTCTGACTCTTGATTTGGGCTCAGGTCATGATCTCAGGGTCGTGAGACTGAGCTCTGCGTCAGACTCCCTGCTCGACAGGAAGTCTGCTTGGGGATTCTCTCTCTGCTTCTACCCCCCCATTCATATAAATAAATAAATAAATAAATAAATAAATAAATAAATAAATGTTTAAAAAAAAATCCAATCGCTATGTTGTACTCCTGAAACTAATATAACATTGTATGTCAATTACATTTCAATAAAATAATTTGGAAAATATTCAGTGCATCCCCCAGTGATTTAAAATATCTGGGAAAATTAAAATCGTTTTCTTATAAAAACTCTCATCTTCAAGAAGTAACATTTATCAGTCTCCTAGCTTTGTATTCATCACTGTGCTGGGTGCTTTGCCCACCTTTATTCATTTAATCCTCATAACCATGTGAGGTGGGAAACTAAGACTCAGAGAGGTTGAATGAGTTGATCAATGCCGCACAGGATTTATGACTCCTAGGCCTATGTATTTTTTACTACACAAGAGGAATGCTTAAGGAAAAAATGTGGTGTTTGATGTTCTAGGACATTTCAGTTGACATTTGTCCTGAAGAGAAAACACTTACCCTCCAAGATGAAAACAGGGGTGATAAAGGAAAAGATGGCTTAAGTGCTTGCTTCCCCTTTGAACTTGAGATGTATCCACTCATAAAATGATTCAGAGGGAAATAATTGCCATTTAAACATTTCTTAAAGGGTTTACATATCAGATAGGTTTGTGGAGGGCTCAGCCGGCCTCTTGATAAACACCTCTACTTTCCCTGTCACCAAAGACAGCTGGCTTTTAGAGAGCTCTCTTCAAGCCCATCTCCCCACTTGCCCTTTCCCCCAGTACACTCCATCACAAAGGGGCACTGGTATTAATGAACGAAGAAACGTCAGAAACAAGGTGCTGAATGATTCATGGGTTGACTGCATGAAAGATGAAGGAAAGAGAAGAATCAAGTGTCCAGGGCCTTGAGTCTGAATACATACAGAGCCAATGATCAGGGATAAATATCCTTGGAATAATGGATATCCAATAAATATCCTTTGGAAGTAGACTGTGATTTAGCAAGTTTAACTCTTAGTAAAAAGGTTGAGAGAGAAATGAGATAAGAAATAGAAGAATGAAGGATACAGTGCCTAATCAGTTAAAAAAAAATATATATATATACATACACATATTATTGATGAATGGAACAAGACAGGAGACAAGTAGACATTCTGGATTTCTGAATGAATATGGGAAGATTTCCTATTCTTCTTTAAATATGTCTATTTTCATTGGGACTCAGTGGCTGGTTGAAAGGTCAAGGACCCCCAAGGAAACACTGGTCTGCTCCACCAGCTATGGGGTCTATAAGAGATATACACAGTCAGCCCTCCTCTCCCTATTCCCTGTCACTAACCATTTCCAGGACAGGCCAGCCTGTCTTTTTTTTTTTTCTTTTTAAGATTATTTATTTATTTATTCGACAGAGACAGCCAGCGAGAGAGGGAACACTGCAGGGGGAGTGGGAGAGGAAGAAGCAGGCTCATAGCGGAGGAGCCTGATGTGGGGCTCGAGCCCATAACGCCAGGATCGTGCCCTGAGCCGAAGGCAGACGCCTAACCGCTGTGCCACCCAGGTGCCCCCAGCCTATCTTTTAAATGCCGGGAGCTGTGACTCTTTGCCTGAGGACTTTGTCTGGTCACTCTGCCTGCCCTCTAAGACTAGAAGTGCCAAAAACTGATGCGTCCTCCCTACCCAATTAACCTTCATCTAAATTCCACAGTTCCTTCACCCCTTGGGAGGATAATTCTGGGTTTCATATTCTACACTGGGATTAAGCTCCAGTTGTTCACAATGGTAACTGTTGATAACTTACTCTTCATTGGCTTCTTTCCCTACCCCGTGTCAATTCCCCTCTCCCTAACTGGCTTCAGCAGAGATCACCTGCTCAACTACTTGTTCTGGAATTCATCCTCATGGTCTACTTCTGAGTAAACCAAAGATAAAGCAGAGACTATTTCCAAGATCCCATAGTTGGCCGATAAGAATACAAGCACCAAGGTACAAAGGCTAAAAACTCATGCTGTGTGCGCCCAAGGGGGGCATCCATTCTCCCAGCGGTGAGGGATCATTCCAAGTTCTGATACCAGGCCAGTCGTTTGGTCACTAATTCTTTAGACATTGTCTAATAGCACATAGAGATACAAACGATCCGTTGATTTTTTTTTCCCTTTGAGAAACATTCAGGTTTGTCTTTGTAATATATCAAGTCAAAGGGAGGAAAAAGCAGTTCAGAGAATTAGCCATGAATTATGGGGTATAAAATGTCTCTCAAACCAGTCACTTCAAAAATCTATTATGCTGTAGAAGTCTGATCTGGATAAAATAAGATGGGTGGTTTGGTTCTAAGGAAACTGACACTCCTATTGGAACAAGATGTGTAAACAACCATTAAATAGATATAACTCTCCTCCGGTGTCCTTTATCTCCGTTCCTCGGGGCTTGGGTTTGGAGGATGGAAAAAGATAATCTTTAGGTCAAGAGTGGAGTTCACATGTTATCCTATTTGAAGTACTTTATCAAGGAAATTAACATCATTCCTTCTTTACCTCATTCCCATGTTAGCGCTTCCTTACTTTTCCACATATTGGCTTGGTTGTGCAAGGAGCAGTGATGGATAACAGATGGCTACAAATACTTTGCCATGCTTGTCATTGAGAGGTGGACTATAATGTCCCTCTCCTTGAATCTGAGCTCCTATTAGTGATTCACTTGAGAACAAGACTTCCAAGTCTAGGTGATTCAGAAGTTTTGCAGCTTTCCTTCAGGCTTCTTGAAAAAGAGCTGCCATGTTTTCAGGAAGCCCAAGCATCCCCATGGAGAGGCCATTGTGAAGAGGAGCCAAGATGTCCACTGGACAACCATGGCTGAGATCCAAGCCAAATATAAGAAGTACTTGAGCAAGACATCTTGGAAGTAGATTCTCCAACCCCAGATGACATTTCTTATCCCGCTGAGTTTATCAGAGATGAACTGTCTCTGTTGAACCGAACTGAATTTCACATTAATGACTAAAACAAATTATTATTATTGGTGTAAATCACTAAGTTTTGGAGCACTTTGTTATACAGCAATAAGCTACATGCCAAAATAGTAAACACAAAGCAATATTGTACCCCCAAAGAGATTGTGGACATTAGGACTGCCAGCAAGGACTAAAAAAACAAAAAACAAAACAAACAAACAAAAAAAAACGCTGCAAGGATGGTGATTCTTGCTATGTCCCCATTTATTTCTCATATCTGCCCTACACAGAAACAGATGAATTCTGAAGAATGGTAGTGGGTTTTTAAGATCTCAATCAGGTGTTGGCTCCAATTAAAGCTGCTATTCCACATGTGGTTTTATTGATGGAAGAAATCAACACAGCTCCTGGCACCAGATAAGTAGTATTGATCCGACAGATGCTTATCTCCCTATACTTGTTAATAAAGGCCAGGAGTTGGCAAATTACAGCCCTGGGTAAAATCACTACAATCGCACTCTGGGGTGGCCCAGGAGGATAGTGATAAAGGAGAATTTCCCCAGTGGGCAGAACTTCTAGCAGTGCCCCTAGTTGATCGTTGCATCTGAAAGGAAAGACAGCCAGAGGTATGAATCTACATTGCTTCGTGGGCAGTGGCTAATGGTTCGGATGGATAATCAGGGACCTGGAAGAAACATGCCTGGAACATTGGTGATAAGAAAGTCTGAGGAAGAAGTAAATGGATGGAACTCTCTCAATGGGCACAGAATGTCCCATGCGAATACTAAACAAAGCTCAAGCTCAACATAGAAGGATCTTGATAATCGTCAAGATGACACATTCTGCGGACTCTGTCAGGTCCCTTGCTTTAGTCACTATCTTTGACCAATGGGATCATGAGCGAAGTAGGCATGGCGGCAGAGATGGAGAGTATGTGTGAGCTCAGCAACGTGAATTTCTACTCACCATGGCTGATCTGGCTATACCCACTGCTGAGTATCCAACCAACTTAAAGCAGAGCTCCACACTGAGCCCCAGAAATAGCACCATTTCGACGAATCAGCTAGCCTCTGATGGTGAGTTAATTACATTGGACCACTTCTGTCATGGAAGGGGAACTCTTTGTTCTCACTCCATAGACACTTACTCTTCATATGGCTTTGCCTTCCTGGCCTCAATGCTTTTGCCAAAATAGTGTCTGTGGACTTACACAATTCTTATGTCTTATTCACCATCGTGGTGTTTTATAATGCTTCACTTCTGGCCAAGGAACTTATTTTGCAGCAAATGAAGTGTGACAGCAAGCTCATGCTCATGGAATTCACTAGTCTTACCATGTTATCCATCACTCTGAAGCAGTGGAATGGTCCTTTTGACAATTCAGTTACTGTGCTGTGTGAGTAAAGACACTCTTTGGAATAAGGGTAATGTCCCTGCAAGGTGCAGCAAATTCTCTAAATCGTCAACCAATATAGGCTGCTGTTTCTCCCTTATCCAAGATTGTGGGTCCCAAAATCAAGGGATAGAAATGGAAAAAGCTCCTCTCACCACTACCCCTCATGATCCACTTGCAAAATTTGTTTCGCCTGCCCTGCAACTTTGGGTTCTGCTGGTCTAGAAGGCTTAGTTCCCAAGGGACAGGTGTTTCTGCTAGAAGATCCAGCAATGGCTCCGTTAAACTGAGAGTTGATACTGCGTGCTGGCCACCTCAGGCTCCTCGTGCTTAAGAACCAACAAACAGACACGGGGTTGCTGAGCTGGCTGGGGTAACTATGGCCAGCAGGGGAGAACTGGGTTACTACTGGACTATAGGAGTTAGAAGTGTGTCTGGATGAAGGGCACATTTTATACTCACGTCCTGCAACAAAAGTAAATGGAAAACAACCCAATGCCGGCAGGACTGCCAAAAGCTCAGATCCTTCAAAGGTGAAGATACAGGTCACCCCAACAGGCAAGGAACCATGACCAGGTGATATACTTGCTGAGGACAAAGGGTATATGGAATGGATAGTGAAAGAAGGCAGTTAGAAACATCAGCTATGACCATATGATCCGTCGTAGAAAGTAGAGTGGTAAGAGTTAAAAATATTTCTTACTTTTATAAATATACATTTGATTACATGTTAACTAATTCTTTTTTTTCTCCTCCAGCTACCATCTAACATAAAATGTAGTCAAGGTAGGTATCTTTTCTTTAGTTTCATGGGGCTGCCATAACAAAGTCCTACAAACTGGGTGGCTTAAAACAACGGAAATGTGGGGCGCCTGGGTGGCACAGCGGTTAAGCGTCTGCCTTCGGCTCAGGGTGTGATCCCGGCGTTATGGGATCGAGCCCCACATCAGGCTCCTCCGCTATGAGCCTGCTTCTTCCTCTCCCACTCCCCCTGCTTGTGTTCCCTCTCCCGCTGGCTGTCTGTGTCAAATAAATAAAATCTTAAAAAAAAAAAAAAAAACGGAAATGTATTCTCTTATATCTGGAGCCTAGAAGTCCAGAGTCAGGGTATCAGCAGAGTTAGCTCCATTGGGAAGCTCTGAGGGACAGTCTGTTCCAAGCCTGTCTCTCAGTTTCTGGTGCAACCCAGCAACTTTTGGTGTTCCTTCGTTTGAGGTGTACCTCTCCAATCTCTACCGCCCGCATCATGCGGCATTCGTTCCTTTGTGTGCGTCCACGTTTCCCTCTTTCTATGAGGACAGCAGTAATGGGATTGGCCTAATCCAATATGAACTCTTTAAGAATTCGATTACATCTGCAAAGACCCTATTTCCAGATAAGATCACATTTACAAGGGGTCTGGGGCTTAAAACGTCAGAAGCACATCTTTTGGGCAAACACGATTCAATCTATAATATCCTTATACCTCAGTATTTAAATTATAGGATATCAAAGACAGAGTGGATCTCAACCAGAGGAGGAACGAACTTCACCCAAGGATGGACTAAGTCACAATATGTGGGGTTATGTACCCTTTCTTGGAGACAGGGTTAGCGTGTTTTCCAGTGTAGAAGTGACACTTATTAGAGAGAAACATCATTTTCTAATGTCTTTGCCTGGAAGTTATATACAGTTAAAAGAAGTGTAGGTAGACGCCAAGTTGGCAAGGGGGGAGTGTGGTGGTTTCATACAATATCAATTTAGCTAAATCAGAAACTGCATTTTTCCCTTCGGGTTTCACGCTGGGTTAAGTGTTAGCCTTAAGAGAAATTTACATGAGATTTGGCAGGCGGAAGTGAAGCAGCAGCCACTTTGCTCCGAAGAGGGCACCGGGCAATACTGTAGCCAGTACACAGTTTCACAGACCTGCTGGCTCACCTGGGCTTAGGGCAGCAGCTGTGATCCCTGCATTACCCCTCCTCCAGTTTCACAAGTCCTGTACCAGGTACGTGTTCAGCTCCCTGGTAAAGGGCACCAGACCCCTCTCCAAAGTCACCCATTATCACTGAGGTTGGTCAAAAGCAAATGTGGGTTCTAGATCTTCCTCCAGATTCCACTTCTTTGCCTTCCTCCACTTCATGGCCAGGTTTTCTCCCTGACTGTTGGCTCCGCTGACCTCAGGGACTTCAGCCCATTACCAGACACGGAGGCAACACACTCCCATTGATGTCTTCACTAGACCCACAGTTGTCTTATCCCTGGAATAAACCCATTTTACCTCTCTCAGTGCTTCTGCTTCTGATCAAACCTTGATACACATGTCTTCCACCAGACATTGACAAAGGTTGTCACAGAAAAGGAAATCAGGAACCATGGAAAGCACTGGCATGCAGTCTGCCACCTCCATAGGGGAAGGAAGGCTTCTTTTTCCTAAACGCTTTATTCCTGCCCATTCTTCTGGGGGCCAGCGCTTAATACTCATTTTCTGCTCACATCCATATACAATGACTGCTTCCGATTAGAGCTTGAAACCAAACCTCAACCCGTATTTCCTGAGATTGGATATTATATGTTTAGGGACTAAGACATAAATATAATATGTTGTAGTTTATCTACAAAAGCCCATTCACAAGCAAGGTGAAAGCCATATTGCTTATCTCTATTCAGTTTAGCTCAAAGACATGTTACCATCCAGAAGATCTAGTTAGAGCAATAGATCAGTGTTCTTAGTCAACTTCTAAGTGTGACTCAGGTCCTGGTTCTTTATTCTAATATAGCTTTTCATTTTTGTTTTACTGTAACCTCCAATTTTCTCTTTCCCATATTTTATTACCTCTTCAGAAGGTCATCTTTCTTCATTTTTTGTCAACATGTGATTGCTGGGTTGTGTATGTTTCTTCCTTCCTATTTTCCCTTGTACATTTCTCCACTCGTCATTTTTCCTGCCCCACCTCCCACCTGCTCGTCCTGATCCAAAAGCAGCTAAAGCAAGCTCTTCAATGAAACACGAGCTCTATATCCTGGTTAATATGCACTGATTGGAAAAGTATCAACTGTGGAAATAAATGTATAGAGAGGAGCTGGAACTGTTGTTCTGTTCAACTTAAGGTTAACAGTGCCAGCTGTACTGCTGAACCTGTATGTAACAGATTCACGATATTGAATCATTAAATTAGCTCAGCACGAAACCACCGTTGCTGGATGGTGAGAACGATGCATGCATCGGTCAGTCAGAAACTCTTGCTTTCTCAGGAAGATGACACTCACAATTATTTCCCAGTGAGCCGAGGCACCTAGCGAGGCCCAGAAACCTGGGAAGTCTGGTTTTTAGAGCAATAGCTTGGTTAATCCATTTTATTTTCATGAAGTGGTTCACATTCCTCATGAAGAAATAGAGGCTAAGTGACTCAAAACAGATTAGCAAGAAAGACCCAAGTCTCTCTCAGAATTCTTGGTATGTGGGTTGGCAGGATTCCTGTCTGCCTCAGGACAGTCTTTCTCTCAAAATCATCAAGTTCAAAAAGCATAAATCATTTCCATGTAGCTAAAAAACAGAAATTGTACTGATTCCTCTCCTTGCTTTGTTTAAAAAAAAAAAAAAAAAGATAGATTAAAGAAAAGGGAAGGGGAAAAAAGCCTTACAGTCGATCAGAAATTTAACATTTGGATTTAGAATAGACAAAAAGAAATGCCTAGTAAATCACCATGTACTTTAAATCACTAATCATGTAACAACTTGATTTCTTAAATACGCTCTAGCACCGAGGAAATTGTTAGTCTGAAGAATAGAAAACACCATAAGAGAAATTTACTTTTCACCTGATTAGCTCTTTGTCGTAAAAATAATTCAAACAGCTCTCAGTTAATTCCTGTTCAGTTCGGTCTTCACTTTTTTCACTTCTAGCAGAAAAGCTATTTTAAAAAAATAAATGTCAAAAAATCCTGTTATAGTAGTTCTAAGCAATGCCTACAAAAATAGGTCAAACGTAGTCATCCAGAACTGGACATGCTCAAACTCTTCAATTCTGTCACTCACCCCAGGCAAATTTCAATTCGCTGTGAATCTTCCCCTTGGCCAAGTCCCTCTAGACATGTATTTTAATAAAACGTAGAAAACACTGACATCATGTTCTTCCCCTACGCCCATGTCCTCTTTTCCGTGCACTGGGAACCCATGGAACACCAGCGATGTATTAACCAAGTGTGATAGGAAAGTTATACTCATGGCGCTGAGGTCAATTGGCTGCCTTGCACTCTCCTCTCCGTGCTTAATGTTACCAAAAGATGTCAAGTGAGCAAGTGGCAAGAGCAGTGGCAAGGGGGCAGGGGAGGGACCGTCAAGACCCCTAAATGGCAAATGGTCACAAATATCTATCAGCCAGCCACCGGAAGGTCACAGAATTCTAACCAATCAATCTGGCAACGACCTGATCACCAGAGCTCAAAGCTGGGGTAGAGGGGGGTGGGGGAATGGGATAGACCGGTGATGGGTAGTAAGGAGGGCACGTATTGCATGGTGCACTGGGTGTTATACGCAACTAATGAATCATGGAATTTTACATCAAAAACCAGGGATGTACTGTATGGTGACTAACATAATAAAAAATATTATTATATAAAAAAAAAAAGGCTGGGGTAGAACTCCCCTTCTCCCTCTAAGGTGACTTCACCTGGGGTTTTCCCTAAGCGGAAAACTGCATTTGCGTAAGAGGGTAGAGGGCTGTGAGAACAGAGGGGATGATCACTGGGCAGATTGATAACTGGAGCTCTTTGGTTTCCTTGCTAATTCTCTCCGTGTCGCGGCAGAACGGAGAATATTTTCCCTTCCTCATCCCTTTCCCTATAAAAACATGTGTGTATTTCCAAGTATGTTACATGTACAAGTTAACCAGAGGTAAGAGATGCTTGAACTTGAGTTGAGGAAGAGAGGAGGAAAAAAGACACATCCCAAAATGAGTTTCATTTATATAATGAAAATAAATTTTTACACAATCAACAGAAACACATCAAGTTGGTTTTTTTTTTTGCGAAAAATATTTTTAAATAAATTTTTGTCTTTTTTTTTTTTTTTTTTTACATTCTGATATACATATGTAACAAGGTTTATGGCACTGTAACCAGAATCAAATAAAAAAAAAAAATTAAAGGAAAAAGGTGGGAAGGAAAATAATTGATTTTTATTGAATTCCTTTCTATCTCCAAGCTGGCAAATTTGCACTATTTGTCTATTATTCGGCTGCCAGCTCTAACTTGTTTGCACACTCAAAACACCGTGTTATTGCACAAGAAGCCGGTGAAGGCATAGGGTGTAATGGTCAGTTCCTCACTATTTCAAAAAATTCTCTTAAACCCAAAGAGGGGGGAAAAATAATCCAGAGTATGAAACACACAAAATCAACAGTAATCTTTTGTCTCTTTAAAGAATGTGAAGGGTTCTTAGACCACTTAAGCTGCCCTGATTTCCTCTTTGCACCAGTGAGCACAACAGGGCTTGGTTTGGTTGTGTTTTTGTTTCCTGTGTAGATGGCCCGGGCAGCTCTCAGGCCTTCGTGATTCAGTGTCTTTTCTGCCTCTTCCTTTTGGTTCTTTTTAATTTGTTTAAGTTGTAGTATCTTCGGTCTATGAACCTGCACAGACTATTCAATCATAAACTCTACAAATAGCTTAAAAGGAAAAGGGGGGAAGAAACAAGTTTTATTATATTTTTATTGTTGCTTAAAAAAATGACTCCTTTAGCCTCCCTGCTTTATCAGTTCATGGGAAGGAAATCTCAACGGCATCAAAAGATAAATTCTTCTCACACTTGTTAAAAATAAGAAGTTTTAAACAAGTTTTGTTTCCATTCACAAACTTGACCCCCATCTAAAAAAAAAGAAGGAAGAAAGAAAGAAAAAGAAAAAAAAGGAAAGAATCCATCCTTCTTCCTCTTCGTCTCTTAATGGAGACGAGGAATCCTTTCCATCCAGACTTTCGTCAGACGACCGTTTCCACGCCCATCAGCTTTGGTGTAAGGATTCGCGGTGTCACACCGTTGTTCAGGTCTTCCTCAAACTCCAGTAATTGCCCCATGAAGTTAAGGTTTGGGGAAATAATTGGTCGTTTGCCTTTGACAAATTTATAAGCATCAGTCATGGTCATCCGAGTGTGCTTCATCAAGTACGCGATGACGATGGTGGCGGAACGGGACACCCCGGCTTGGCAATGGATGAGAAGCCCCTTCCCACACTGGTGAGCTTCCTCTGCGAAAAGGGACAAAGCCAAGAGGTGCAGAAAGGAAGAAAGAGATGGAAAAAGAGAGATTAGCTTTTATCTAGACTTGACAACGCTATATGCTGCAGAGAGGAAAAAATAAATTCAAATGGCGGGGTGCCCGGGGGGCTCAGTGGGTTAAGCGTCTGCCTTCAGCTCAGGTCATGATCCCCGGGTCTTAGGATCGAGCCCCGCATTGGGCTCTCTGCTCAGAGGGGAGTCTGCTTCTCCCTCGCCCTCTGGCTGCTGCTCCCCCTGCCTGTACTCTCTCTCTGTCAAATAAATACATAAATAAAAACCTTTAAAAATAAATAAATAAATTCAAATGGCTTTAAAACTAAGTATAATCAGTAGTTAAATGTGTAGATTTACGTCGCAACCTCCAGAACTGGCTAAAAGCAATATTAGCATGGGTAAGAATTTACATTTCTCCATTTACTTATTTATTTTTAAAGATTTTATTTATTTATGTGACAGAGAGACAGCCAGCGAGAGAGGGAACACAAGCAGGGGGAGTGGGAGAGGAAGCAGCAGGCTCCCAGCGGAGGAGCCCGATGTGGGACTCGATCCCGGAACGCAGGGATCACGCCCTGAGCCGAAGGCAGACGCTTAACGACTGCGCTACCCAGGCACCCCTACATTTCTCTCTTTAAAGACAGGACTAGGGGAAGGAATCATTCATGACACAGTTCACGTCCCAGGTGGTGGCAACTTACTGAAGCCAGAGCCACAACCCAGGTAGCTTGCATGTTAAGCAAGCCCCTGATCAAGGAGACCCTTTTGATTAAGGATACTAATTCCAATCGCTAGGTTGCGTGGCTTATCAAAACTAGTGTTGTTAACAATGTCTGTCCCAGCCATGAAAGAAAAAAAAAACACATTTCTTTCTCTATATTATAGAATTGCTCTGTACAGGAATTGGTATTAAATGGAGAAGGATTTCAGTCTTGCTGAACTCTGAGGTTAGAGAAACAAAACCCAACTAGAAAGGTGCTATGTTCAGCTTCTTACCAGAAAAGCCTATTTTTGCAAATGTAATTACAAAGTTGGCAGTACACAGGCACAAGACGTCACCTACATCTGAAGTGTCCAACCCCCCCTGCATCCATGTATGCTGTTCCAACATGGCGGTGACGACAAAGATGGAAGAATTCCAGTGATGGCCCAGAAATCAGAGCAATTGAAAGAAGCAATACTTAATAAGTTTTCACATATATTAGAAGTTCAGAGGAGTAGCTTGTAGGCACTGCCTAAATGGAATCTTCCTGACATGTCTAGACTAAAAGGAGCCCCAAAGAAAGCATCCCTAGGGGCGCCTGGGTGGCACAGTGGTCAGGCGTCTGCCTTCGGCTCAGGGCGTGATACCGGCGTTCTGGGATCGAGCCCCGCATCAGGCTCCCCTGCTAGGAGCCTGCTTCTTCCTCTCCCACTCCCCCTGCTTGTGTTCCCTCTCTTGCTGGCTGTCTCTATCTCTGTCGAATAAATAAATTAAAAAAAAAAAAAGAAAGCATCCCTGAAGGAATATCGAGTAGATGAAGAGTATGGGAGGGGAGTAAGGAGGAGTGATCTAACTTAAACCACTTTTTTTTTCAGTTTCTTTTTTTTTTTTTTAAGTTTTTAAGTAATCTCTACACCCAATGTGGGGCTCAAATTCACAACCCAGAGATCAAGAGCTGCGTGCTCTTCCAACTGAGCCAGCCAGGCGCCCCTAACTTAAACTAGTTCTATCGGCTACCCAGCCGTGGACCAAGAAAAGAAAACATCATGCAAAATTCCATCTTAAAAATCTATGAAGTAAGCTTACTTCTCATAGATGAAAGTATCTGAGGAAAGTATTTCCCTTTTGCAATTTCTTCTCTTCAGCACAGACAATTTACGGACCTCCATACCAAGACAGGGAGGCCTGGTGATAGAAGATGAGCTGCAGAGTGCTAAGTTTGCCCACTCGTTCCACTACACATTAGATGAGCAAGTGGGAGTCACCTAGCTCCCCAGAGCTCCAACCCCCCGTCTACATAATGGGAGTAATACTCACTAACAAGGCTCAGGGATTATGGGAATAATATCCAACGCAGAAATAAATAAATTGGCACAGTTAAATCCTAAACATACACTCTGCTTAGTTTACAGCAGACTCTCAGTGAACGTCATTATGGTTACAAAACCTGCTGTTTCCCCTAAAGCTAGACCATACGATTTCAGTTTAATGATATAACAACAAGAATAACATCGTGCCTATGCGGGCTGTGATGCCGAATTATTCTTCAGGTTAAATGCTATTTGTTACTTGTTTTGTTTTCCTTCTAAAAAAATCAGATAAGCCTGAATAACCTATAAGGAATGCAGGTGTCTTGCTTGAAATCCTGTTGGGACAAGCATGTCTGCTGCTACTCTTTAAATGGAAAACAATCTCTTAACTTCCCCCAGCTGGAATTAAGTCAGATAAAATTGCAGTCATAACATCATATATCAACCAGAAAGTTCCTCTTCTACTTGGTGACAAGTATTTCTTCCTCGGGACTCAAGGTTTGATTCAAATATTATTAATAAAAAATCGAAGGTGTGTTTGCATTCACAGATGCTGGCATTCGGGAACTGACAGAGCACTGGGAACACTGCCCCAGCATATTGTAGAAAGGCCTCTGCCTCGAAGTCAAGAGCCTTGTGTTCTGCTCCCTTCTCTGACACTAAAATTCCTACGATCTTGGAGAAGTCACTTTATTTTTCTGAGTTCAGTGACCGCCCAGACTTTGCTTCCAGACTGAACAGTCCATGGTCCTGCACTGAAGGCACAATTAGCAAGGAAAACGGCTGGGTGACGTGACCAGAATTGCCAACTCTACAGCAAATCTACCAGACCCAAGGCTTTTTTTTTTTTTTTTTTTTTTCTGATAAAGGAGCACCAAACATGAGTGATTTCTTCCTGGGACAGAGGCCAGTAAGAACCTGCTATAATATTTAGGAAAAGTACTGGATCACCTTTTTGTGGTAATGAAGGTTAGAGTCACTTGAAAAAAAGTTGTTGAGTGTCTGCTAGGTGCCCAGTGTTCCGCCCAAATGATAATTTGAGTCTTAAAACAGTTCGAGGCTATACAAGCAGCAAAAGTTAAAGTTAAGAATAGAGTTGGGCTGGCAGTTACTTCCTTCTGGAGATTAAAGTCCGCTGTTGTTAGAATTCCCCTCCCTGGGAACTACTCAGGCCACACAACCTGATCTTTCCTACTTTAGCGAGTTTGGGGCGAGTCCCATGAAATCTAGTACCATCTCACTAATGCTCACATTTACACCCTTCTGATACCCAGTGTTTAAGAACTGAGACAAAGCAAGTAGAAGGGAAAAACAACTCAGCCCTCCACTCCTGTCTCCTCTGCACTGACAGGACGTGTACAGATGTTCACGACAGCACCGTTTTACTGAAAAACATTCTTCAGAAGCAGTCTTTCAGCAAATGCCACCTTTGCCTCAACCTCGTGTGAAGAAGCTATACCAAGTGCAGATTAATTTAACCCAAGGTAAGGGAGGCGTGGGTGAGTTTGGAGGTGGTGTTGTCTTCCCTGTATCTTACCTCTTACAAGGCGCCGACAAACATGGTAGACCAGATAGCCACGGCACCAGCTCTGGCCTCCCATGCCTCCCTCTCCGTTACTTCCTTTGTCGATCTGAGACAGAACATACCTACGTCCATCCTGACCACCTTTGCATTGCGAACTAGAGGGACGTGGATTCCCCCACCAAACTGAATCCCTGTTTCTTTACACCCATCCCACTGGCTCCCATGCATTCATTCAGCAGGCCGTGACTTAGGAGAACACCTTGGCCGCACCAGGTGGCAGAGCCCAAAAACACCTGAGAGCAGCTTTTTTGCAACTCGGGCATAAACCTTGGAGTTGATAGCAAAGCAAAAGCCAGAGGGGCAAGGAAGGAGGAAGACGAGAAGTCCCCGTGGGAGATAGTTACCGATGAATTCAAAAGCCTCTTCAAAGTACTGCCGTAGGTTCTGCTTGTTGCTGTCGGTCGCTGGCAGCCTCTTGTAGTTGAACAGGCCTTTCTCGTAGTGGTAGAGGGGCAGGTGAGTGGTGACGTTGATGACGTAGCCGATGTTCAGCCGCTGCATCGTGTCCAGGTCCTGAGCGTCCTGCTCATTGCCGAGGAACAGGAAGGGCAAGATGGGCGTCAGCTCTGCATTCTCGATGTCAGGGGTGGTGGGGACGGACTGAGGTAGCATGCTCGAGGCTGCAGACGCGCCGCCCCCCACCTCCCGGCACTCTTGGAGCTGGAGGGAGTTGTCACAGAGGTTTTCATGGTTCTGCTTAAAACTGCTAAGTCCACCTGGAGCAAACACACAGAAAGTGACAATGACCATCCCTAGAACTTCAGAGCTGGCAGAAGACGCCACTGTCCCCGGAGACATAAGTGTGCATTGTTGCAGATGCACATTTTTAAAAATAAGATCAGAACCAGAATGCAAGGCCATTTGGAGATCCAGGACAAGCTTCCGAGGATCTCACCGCATGCGGCACTTGGGCAAACCAAGTGGCATGCTCCCCGGAGAGAGTTCATTTGCAGCACCAGGCAATTTTATCAGCAGCAGATTGATCTGCTTCGAAGAGCCATATGCTCAGCGGCCTACATAGAACCTTGTACTTTGGGAGCCAAGGAAAGCATGGCCAACCTCCTTGGGCACTGTAGGCATGCGTCTTGCACTCGTCCGTAAGCTGACCTCACCCAGAAAGACAAGTTTGCTCCCAGTACAGCAGAACAGCTTTGGAGAGGGACCTTGGAAGACCCAGATTACCTTGGCTATAGACCCAGAAACACAACTTCTTGGTTCTGTGACTTAGGCAAGTCAATCTCTCTCTGTCCTTTGGTTCCCCATCTGTACAATGAGGGTAATAGCATCTACCTTCTAGTGTGACTGGGAGTCTGGACTGAATGAATACAAAGTGTGCAAACCTCCCCATCGCCAAGTACGGCATCGCTTTGGGGAAATACAGCTTAAGAGAGTGATCTAACCAAAGTATCCAGCTAGATGTATAAAGAGGTTTACTACAGCATTATCTGTTTTACAGAAAAGGCCAAGGACAAACACAAATTTAAAAAAAAGGAAAAGTTATTACATTCATCCAATGGAATATTATGTAGCCATTAAAAGTTGCGAAAAGAATATGAAAACAAAAGAAATGTTTCTATTTAATGTGAAATGAAACAAAGCCAATTCGAAAACATTCACCATACATGTGATCAAAAGCTTAAGGACCATGCAAAAAAGAACACTTGTTTAAGGTAGGAAATTTATGGATCAGAGTTTATTGTTTAAGTTTCTCCTTCAATATTTGTTACATATATCACACACATGCATAAGCCCAAAGGATTTCGAGAGGGTCAAATGACACCATGTACAAAGAAGGGCCAGGAAATCTGAGTTGATACTATTCCCACCAAGTGGGCTCTAATTCTCATCAAACAACGACATACCCTGGCCTTCCTTTTGAAAGGAGGGCGAAGTTAGAGATCTCCTATAAGCCGAAAGCCTCCAGAACACAGCACTTATGCCCTCTGATAGATGCCTTACATCTGTCCTGATAGTTTTAGGAGATAAGGCCGGAAACACAAAGTGTGGACAGGATACGGCTGTGTTGAAATAAAGACAGGAAGTCTATCTGTCCAGTAGTTTCTGAATGTAACGTCTGCCCTTCCCCATTTCAAGTCTCATCGTTGGCATCCTCAGCAGGAAGCTCCGGACTATCACCTACACCGGGTCCCAGGGCTGTGCTCACCCAGAACCCAGCCAGCTAGGCGCGACAACCAGGCAAGTCATATTTCCATTACGAGGTCCAGCGGTGACATACAGCTCATTCAAAGAGGACAATATTATGGGCACTCACTTCATTCATCAGTACGTGTCAAAACCTATCTTTGCTTTTTGAAAAGAAAAACAGGAGCTATACATTCATTTCAATGGATTTCTAGAATTAAACTCTCCCTTTACATGTTACTAGTTTACTCTGCTATGAAATCATGATTTAAAAGTTTGTCTGGGCCCTAAGAGATTATTTTTAAAGTAGACAGAAGAAATGGAAAATCAGAAAGACTTCAGTTGTGACTACTTTCTAAAAAAAAAATTGAAATTACCCACCATCACCATTACAAACTCCACGAAAGAGACTTTAAAGAGTTATTTTAAAATCTGCTCAGCTTTGCCTCCATAAAATCCAAGTAAACAATTCACACTGATTCTGTGATGGGAACCTAATTCACTTTTTTTTTTTTTCTTAAGAAAAAGGCAGTGGTTACACTTTTTCATATAAGATGTGAGGAAAGAACAACAAAATAAATTCAAAAGAAGTCTCAAAGGGGTTGGGGGGGACTTTTGTCTGTTCTTATTTAGGGTACTCAAGCTGTAATTTGTCTTAAAAGCAGCTAGTTTTTAAAAAATGCATGCCCAAAAAAAACCCACACACAGAAAAAAGCAGCATACAGCTTTTTAAAATTCTGTCTCTACACCTCCTTTCCCCATGACATCAGCTGGAGGCTCCCCACCTGCCCAGTTGCCATAGCAGTTACACAAAGACATACAATGACATCAGTTGGCATGATATCAGCTCTTTGAGTACAAACAATACAAGAAGAACTACTTTGTTTAAGGCCTTTGGTGCAACTGTGTTCTGGGGAGCCAATGATGTAATGCTAACAGGTGGCATGGGCCTTCCATTTGCCTAATGGGGGAAAAAAACCCATGGGGGAGGGGCGGAGGGAATTTGAGACAGACTGACACAGAATGCTCCGAATCCCAGGGGGTGCTCATGTACAAAACGACATGTATACTGTATGTTTAAGCCACGTGGGAACTCTGCTCATAGAATATTTGGAGATGGAGAAGATAGAAAAGGAAATGTTATGACTCAAATACATGAGTTGGACAAGGAAATTCTCCTTGAGGGGCATGGAGGGACAGTCTCTGGTTCACTTGTCGGTCTGCTGACCAGCACAGCCATCAGTACTCACGAAGGGTCGTGCATATCCATACACACAGTCACACACCTCTCCCGGGATGGTGCTTCAAGCAAAATCAACAGTCGACTCTCACAATGATGGCTTTTTAGAGCGATGTGTGCAGGGAGGGTGGTTTCCTTCTCTTAGGGGACTGGCATTGGAAGCCGGGGAAGGAGGGGAGGGAAGACTAAGGCTAATACGGTTTTCTCTTCCGACCTCCTTCCTCCCACCCTATCCCACTAGAGGCTGAACTGCCTGATCACTTAATGAGGAGCTTTGATTATGTCCTGTTCCTTATTACTACATAAGAACATTCTAACAGGATAACTAACAAGTGAGGTAGAGACAAAGTAGCTGGTGATTAAGAGCACATGTTAGAGGCAGGCAGACCCAGGCTGCAATGTGGATTCTGCCCCATAAGAGCTGTGAGTCCTGCTGCAAATCACCATCTCTCACTAAGCTCCGGTTTACTGATCTGTAAAGTGGGCATAACGTCACCCACCCCCTGAGTCGTGGTACGGGCAGCCTATGTAAACATGTTGATATATAACCAGGCATTTGATAAATAATGTCTTCTTACCCTGCTGTCATCACTGTCCTTGTCCTCGTCTCCCTTTGATCCGTCCACACTGCAGTCCGTGAGAACCCTAAAGGCTGTACGGTGGTTCTCAGGCCGGACAGCTTGGGTCTGAGTCCCAGCCCTGGCGACACCAGCTACCAGACCCTGAGCAAATTTCTTACCTCCTGGTTCCTCAGTTTCCCCAGATATAAAACAGGGATAATAATCATACCTCACACTCCCGTTTTGAGGATTAGACTAGTTAGTAAACATAAAGTTATTTTGAAACAACATCTATCCATGGCAAGCACTTTTTTTTGTTTTCATTACTTCGGGAAACTGCTATTTTAAAGATCTAAAAAAACCCATTTTCTTTTGCTTAATATAAAGACTCTAAGTGATCAGTAAGCTAATATTCCAGAGTTTTTACTTTTAATATTTTATTTAAAAAGAGCTAGGGACCAATGTACCTGAGCCGTTTTAACATTTAAATAATATACTTTCATCGTAAAGAAAGCCACAGATCCCTATCCTTCCTAAACAAATAGATCTGATCTCATTTGTTTGCCCTCGCTTTCCCAATAAAAACGGCATATTTTTTGAATTCCTGTGTGGTTGTTTTTTTGGGGTTTGTTCGGAGTTTTTTTTGTTTGATTGGGTTTTTCTTGTTTTTTTGTTTTTTTGGTTTTTTTTTGGGGGGGGTGTTTTGTTTGTTTTTTCCAGAGGAGGAGTATGTTTTAAATAAAGCTGCTCTCGGCCCATCCCTTCCCCCACCCCCCTCATCCCCACCGGGCCTCGGCCACCTTCTTCCCTACACGATTGCTTGCAGTCACAGTGCAAATATTTTCAAGGCATGAGCAACATTGCTGGGGGCAAACATTTCCAACCTTATCTCAAAACTAAGTTCTCTGCCAAAACGCGCATGGTCAGCACTTTGATTCTGAACGGGAATAACAAAGAAGATTCCACCCCTAAAGAAAAACATGTAGAAATACAAGTCCCGGTTTCTTCCAACAGCAAGGGACAGGCCCACTGAAGCAATGGAGTCTAGTTTTAGTGGGAAAGCTCTTTGTAGATGGGTTTCAGCTCCTGCTGCCGTTTTGGCGATTTTGCAGTCCTAGAAACAGCAGAGCCTTCTGTAATGTGATTCAGAAGCAGTGCTCTGGGTGGGAAAGGAAAGAACCACATCCAAAGGTAGAGTCTATAAGAAAGAAATTTCCATATTCTGAAGATGGACAGCACCTTCACATATATGCTTTTTGGCTTCATGCAAAGCTGGAAAGTGAGTGCTCTCCAGAAATGTCAGGGAAATGCTCACTGAAGGTCAACAAATGGAATGAACCCCCAAAGGGAGGTGGAGGGGGGTGAAAATGCAACTCTGAAAATGCAGCTTGCTGCGAGCATACTGATTACCCTTTTCTGTTGTCTACTTTCCCTTAGTGGGTGACTAGTCTTTTATTTTTCAAAATTTTTAAAAAAGATTTATTTATTTATTTATTTTAGAGAGAGAGAGAGAGAGAGAGAGCAAGCAGGGGGAGTGACACAGAGAGAGAGAATCTCCAGCAGACTCCATGCTGAGCCCGGAGCCCGATACAGAGCTCCATCTCACAACCCTGAGATCATGACCTAAGCTGAAATCAAGAGCTAGACACTCAACCAACTGAGCCTGGGTGAATAGTCTTTTAGAGTAAAACGCTACTTTGATGATAGTGGTTAAGAACACAGACTCTGGAATCACAGACTGCTTGGTTTTAAAATCCTGGCTGCCATCACTAGCAAGCTGTGTTACCTTGGGCAAGTTATTTCATACCCCTGCCCCTCTGTTTCCACATCCACAATATGCAGTTAACCCTGGTATCCATCTCCTAGCCCTCTTACCCTGCACAAAATGCTACATGAGTTAGATATTACTACTACCAAGGGGAGAGATATTGGTGTAAAACGGACCCTAAAGGATCCTATTTTGTGGGTCCTCCGTGGAAACTGCAATGCATCAAAGCCGACTTTCGAGATTCTATATACACAGGGATCCTTGTGGAAGAAACAAAGCCTGGATAAACTTGGGGGGGGGGGGGGATGCCAGGCTTCCTGCACTGAAACTCTCACAGATGGGGTCATGGTGATGTCATACTTTTCAAGGCAGAAAATCACTGACCTTCACAGGAGAAATATTTGGGATAGAAGCTAAATCCAGTTCCTGCTTGCTTTACATGGAATTGTCTTTATAGTCCATAGACTATATTTTATAGTAGGACTGATTTCAAGTTCAATGCCAGGTGGTGTCCCCTAAACTGTCTTATGATCCTGTCCCCCGCAACGTGTGGGGCGGCTGTATTAAAAAGAGAGGATGAGTCAAGTGAGAGCGCTGTGCCAGGAGGTATAGGAAGAAACAATGGGATTAAGAAACACTTTTGTTACCCAAGGAAGAGACAGACTTGGGAGGCTGGGTCCAGCAATTCGGTCAGTGGGACCATGAGTCAGCGATGAGTCTCCCTGTGATCCCTACAATCATGTCATTTCATTGCTTACATGTGAAATGTCCAACATGTGAAAAGACATAAACAAAGACGTATCATTAAGTTTAACCTTGATGACGTCAGGATCGTGAATCCAACCAGTACATACTGATGATTTGAGCAAATATTGTTAAGTGTTCCAGGAAGATAAATCTATGTTGCCTCTTGGGTTTTTTTTTGTTGTTATCATTATTGTTTTTGTTTTTTTTTTTAATTCTCTGGTCTCTTTGATAGGAAATACAAGTTATCCACAGATATATTTTAAAAGCCAACTCTATAAGGCAATCTATGATATATAAGGCAACAGGGGGAAAACTTTGCCTTGATTCTGAATAGTGGCTCAGCCACCTGCCAGCCGTATGGCTTTGTGAAAGTTATTGGGTGTTTCTGGACTAGTTTTCCTTAAGTATAAGATGGGAATACTACTACTCAGGTCTCTTGTGATGACTCAGTGAAACTACTAGTAAAATATCCATCCTGGTATCTTTAAGCAGGTATTCAAACCCTATAGCTATCTGGATAAGAACTGTCCGTGGGGCCACAAAGATAAGGAGCACTCCGGGTGGTCAGGTGCAGGAGGATGACTGTGCTCTGGAGCAGTCAGAGCTGGGGGCTGAGCTACAGGTGGGAGCTTGAAGGAAGGTACAGTTGGTTCAGAGACGTGAAGAAAAGAACGTTTGCCAGCACCAATCCCCGAGCAAGGGAAAGGGTGCCAAAGCACAGGCCACAGGGCACACCGCCTGCAGCTCTGCTCTTGCGTAAAGGTCATATTCGGTGCTATTGGGTCCCAGCTTAGACTCTGCTAATGCAAGAGGAAACAGCACGCAGAATGGGGGCTAGGTCTGGTGGTTGGCGGTCTCCCCTGGAAACTTCCTTACATTTAGTTATTCGTGTTCTAAGATTTCAGTAGAGGGAGGATATATAAGGCGATCAAATACACATAAATGCATTCCTGGCAAATTTTCTGGAGATACATGTATACATATACACACACACACACCTATATGCACACATGCACACACACACAGACACACATTTCTAGACATTTCAGAAATAGAGATATAGAAAAATTGTGTGTGTGTGTATATATAAATTTTCTATACCTATAATTCCCCAATTAGGTGAGATGTTCAACATTTTGCTCGGGGTTACCGCGTAAAATCTTAGTTTAAGCACCTCTAATACGTACACATGCAGCATCGCGTTACAACTAAAGCTGAGCCTTTAATACGCACTCATTTTTTTGTATTTTTCTTCCTATGTCTATCTAAATTAATAGCTTTAATAGAACTTCAGTCCTTGGAGAGCAGGAATAGTCTGATTTAAATCCCTCCGTACACAGGGCTTTGCCAAATGTCACAGGAGGACAGGTGGTTTGTTGATACATGTGATACCAACAACTGTAGGGAAGAGATACTGAGACAGACGATCAATCCCATTTCGGAAATAATTTACGAACATTAAAAGATAAAGTAAAAGATCTCTCTGGTGTCGACTTCACCTAGTGACAAATTACAGGTAGAAATTATTTCAGGAATGCTTCTCATAGGGGTGCTGGGTGGCTCAGTCGGTGAAGTGTCTCCTTTCAGCTCAGGTCTCCTTTCAACCCAGAGTCCCAGGTTCCAGCCCCACAGGGGGCTCCCCCCTCAGTGGGGAATCTGCTTCTCCCTCTTCCCCTCCCCCTTCTTGTGCTGGCTGGCTCGCGCCACTCTCTCTCTCTCTCTAAAAAAATAAAATAAAATAAAATCTTTAAAAAAAAAATGCCCCTCACAAAACTATCTCCCTGTAACAGACTAAAGGTCACTCTTGTTCTTATCCTTGATATTACTTAGTCTAACCAAGTGGTATTTAGTTATGTTTTGAGGAAAATTCCTGAAAAGTTTATACCAGAATTTTCTCAAATTGAGTTAATAATATAGTCCTTTCATTGGACTTCCTGCTGGGCAGATATCATAATTTAGACCACCGATGCTTACCCCAAATAAACACTGCTTGTCTAGTCACTGTAACTCGAGTAACTTACTTGTGTATCCTTCAGATTACCTGCCATCACTCCCACCACAATTGAGTAAATTACAAAATCCAGCATTCTGGAAATAAGCTAATACTTGACCATAATGTATACAGAGAACTAAAGTCCACTCTTGCTCCTTCCCAGTCTTCGTGCACTTTGAAATGAGCTCTCCACTTCACTTTTGTCTCTCCATACTTCTAGAGCTATTTTCAATCATTCACTTGTTCGGGGGCCCTTCTTTCTTATGTTTTAAAATACACTGCTTCCTTCTTGGATCCATAAAAATCTTTGTAGTGTCCTCAATGAAAAGAATTTTTTTATAAATCTCGCCTAAATAGTTACCTCAAAAAAGTAAACCAAATCAGACATTCCAGAGACTGAGGAACCACGATTTTTAAAAAGTTGAAAATGAAGCTCTGATCGCACACCTGCTAGGAAACACTGATCCTGGCACGTTTCTGTCCAAATTGCAAAGATTCTCCCTCTGTCCCCATGACCCCACACACCTCCCGGCTCCGAAGCTCCCTCCCCAGGGCATTGGAGTGCCCTCACTGCACTGGGATGGGTCAGAACAGGGCCCGGGATTATCTCTCAGCCTTGGGCAGAAGCTTCACTGCACAAAAAAAGCACTTTCTCCCACGGAGGGAGGTGCCCTTCTAATGCCCCCCTCCTACCACCCCAACTTTAAGGCTTTCGTGGGTAACCAGGGTTTAGGATACCCCAAGTTTAATTGTGTGTGTTGGAGGAGCACAGGCGGACGCTGGGAGAGGATTCTTCACAAGGATGTAAATCTGGGACCTCACGTATTTACATTAGAACAGAAAGCGTTGCCAGAAGCAACAGCTGATGACAGTCATGTTATTTTCCACAAAGACAACAATTAAACAGCTTCGTGTTATTTTAATGAGCAGATGACTTTTCTGCGAGTGGGATTCGAACTGCAAGATTTCAGAGTTCCCACAGCCCCGGGAACCCCTCAGGGTTTTGCAGGAGTCACTGGGACTTGAAGAGAGAGCACCCTTTGGCCCCCCTTCTCCAGGGCCAGCTCCTGTTTGTTCCTTCCTCTCCCTGCCTCCCGTCCCTCTCTCAGAAACCCTACAGGAGAATAAGGGAAGGAAATGAGAGAGGGGAGACTCTACCTGGAACGTGTGTGATGGTTGGCCTGCCAAGGAATCCGCAGATTATTTTTGAAACCTATTTTTAAAGAGTCCAGGGTAGGGGTGGGAAAAGAGGTCAGGCCCCTTCTCCACCCTGCCCCCCATAGTGAGGCTGGTAATGCTGAGAACCCCCTCTTGACACCCACTCTCCCCATTCTGCCAGAAAGGGTCAAGAAGAACCACCTGGAAGCCAGGCGTAAGCCTCACTGACTCCTGGGAGTCAGCGCTCCTGCCTGAGAGGCTGGGACAAGCCTCCCCCTCGCCCTTCCGCCCGGCCTGGACTGGGCATCGCCGCTGTCTGGTGGGTCCAGATGCCCCCTTCAGCCGCCCACTCCATCCAAAGACCCCCTGTGGAATCTCATTTTCGCCTCTGGAACGAGCTTCCCTCCCACGACCAAAAATGCCAATGAAAGAGACAGCATGTAATTGTTTTCTTTTCAGGACAGGCTTTGGGATTCAATGGAGTGAATTCCACAAAGAAGGGTGCCTCTCAAAATACAGGCTGGATGTGTGGACGGAAAAGAAGGGGGACCGGAGGGAGTTCCAGCCCCACGTCCCCGGAAATCTGTAAGTTCGTATTTCCTTCTGGTTCCTCTAACCTTCATGCCTCAACCGTCCCAAAGTCTCAGCGCAGACCAACCAGCTCCCAGGGAGAAGGGCACACCCAAACACTCAGCTCAAGCCTCTGGGTTTTCTTAACAGACACACCAGAGATATCAGCCTATGTTTCCCTTCTATAATCTCTTTTGTCTAAGAGCAAGGCCTCCTAGACTTTTTGGGATTTGAGTAATGGGCTGAAGATGCCCCTTCCTCTCTCCACCTCTCTCTGTCCCCATAGGTCAGGGTCCAATGGGAGGAGATGGATGATAAACATATAAACACACAAGAAAAAGGTAATGATTAATTATGATAAGGGCCATGAGGTGCCCTCCAGTTCCTGAGAGCTGCGAGAGGGAACTAATTAGATGGGGTTCAGGGAGGGCCTCCCTGGGGATGAGAAGGGACTGGCTGGCTTGGGAAAGGGATAGAGGGCAGAGAGAACCACACTGTTGGCAAGGGCAGGACACTGGCTAGGCTTGTGGTGACTCAAGGGAGCCCCATGGTTGAAGCCTAATAAGCAAGCAAAGGGAGGAAGTGTCCAGCCGAGGTCAAAAAACTCTGCAGACGGCCTCTTAGGGACATTAAGCAGTTAGGATTTTATTCTAAGTTCAGCGGGAAGCTCTTGAATGTTCAGAAGTCCATAATAGGGGATTATTATTTGTTTGAAAGGAAAAGGGGATCAAGAGAGAAGGGGGGGGAAATTAACTTACGACTTACATCTACTCCAAAACCTGGGCAAAAATCATGCCCTTTCTTTCCCAAAATACATCTTTTGTACCTGCTACAGGCTGACCTGTGTCCCCCACCCCATGCCCCCAAATTCACAGGTTGAAGCCTGACATTCCCACACACTCCAAAATGTGGTGGTATTTGGAGATGGAGGCCTTTGAGAGATCATTAGGTTTCAATGAGGTCATGGGGGTGGAGATCTCATGATGAGATTAATGCCCTTAAGAAGAGACGGAGAGCTTGGCAACTATCTATTCACCATCAAGGACACAGCGAGAAGGTGACCGTCCGCAAACCAGGAAGAGGACTCTCACCAGAACCAGACCATCCTGGCCCCCAGACCTCAGGCTTCCAGCCTCCAGAACTGGGAGAAAATAAACTTCCGTTGTTTAAGTGACCCAGTCTATGGTATTTTACAGACTAATACAGTACCACTTTTCAACACCAATATAGCTTATTTGTTTAAAATATAAATTATAATTCCTACTTTCAAAGAACCACACCCAAGCCTATGGATTACCTGAGAACCTGGCCCCTGAGAGCCAAACGAAGTCAGTACCATATCTTAAACTCAAGCCAGCGACATTCCAAGGTCAGGAAGAGGATGCTGCCTATAGGACCAACATGGCCCTCAGAAGCAGGTCCATGGAACCTTCCAGAACCTCAGTTCCATGTGCCAGCTGCAAGCGGAAAAGCCCACTCCATTCCCAAAGACACCTACCTCATTCGTTATACACTCCCTGTGGATCAGCTTTGCCCCATGCCCTCCCCGCAGCACCCCCCTGAGCAAAAGAACATTTTTGTTGGACAATTTCTGTGTATTTGGGAGGCCGCTCTCTACCACATTAGGGCTCCACCTTCTCTGTTCGCTAAAAAGCTCAATACCGGTTAGTCCATCAAGGCGGATTAAGGGAGGGGAAGAAAATCCATGAGATCATACTGGAAGGCGGCAGAGGGAAGAATGTTAACAGGAGGAGAGTGCTATAAAACACAAAAGCCATATTTTTCCCAGGAGCTCAACCAGATACTCTCCATTATTGTTTAATTCTCTGAAGAGAGGGAAAACATTCTTTGCTTTTCAGTGCAGAAGTTTAAATAACGAAGCATTGCTAAACAAACAAACAGAGGAAAGCCCAGTGAAGCTATTCATTAAACAGCCCCACTGCCGGAGAGGAGCACAGCTGCTTAGCGCTCCGGCTCCCCCGGGGACCGACATTTGTCTTAGACCCCAAATTAAACACATCACAACTTCACAGCAAAAGTATGTTTTCCAATGGGATTTAAGTAGGGTCCAATTAAATAAATCTCTAGAAATATCGAGAGCAAGCCTCAAGGGAGAGCATATTTCTACTGTGAAACATTCTCATTGGAAATTACATTCACAAAAGGTCATCTAGAAACATCCACGGCAAGAGGAGGGGAGGAGAGGCAGGAAGCAAGGCAAAGTGACACACACAAAGCCCGGGTGGCTTCACGACCACTGTGGATGGCAGCACCCGGCCAACAATCCTGGGTGCATCTTAGCTTGCTTTGAATGAAAGCCCCGTGTCCAAACAAACAGCTTGTGGGACGATGTGTTTTAATACGCTCTGGAGGTCAAAGGCTGTAGCTTAGGGAATTCAGGAAGTGGTAGGGGAAAAGATCAAGTGTCAACATCAAAATCTGAATTGTTTTACAGAACCCGTGTTTTCAGTTCACGAAAAGCATAGCAACAAGTTCCTCAAGTCACCGAGCTGAATTCTATATTTGGCAAGAATAACGAAGCAAGCCTGAGCATTTAACGATCAACTGCCAGAAAGAGCAGGCATGAGCTCCACTTGCAACGGAGTCCACCCAGCCCACCCGGGCCCCCCCAGTCAGGCCACGGGGTGAGGGCTGCGCTCCGGAGGGTGGGCCGGAAGCCAGGGAGGCCTCAGAGCCCAGAGAGATACATGAGGTCACACCAGGTCAAAAGCTAGCAGGTCCGCACCTCGTGGACCACCTTCTGAAAGTAAGGGGCAAATCCCCGAGAGAGACCAGTGCACCCGAGGAGGGGGGCTGGGATGATAGCCCGTGGACGTGGACTTGAGGCTAAGTGGAGGGCCGGCCAAGTCGTGGTCAGTTCAACCTGGGACACATGCAGGGAAGAGCTGGCCTGAGATGCACCCCACATCTGGCACTGTCGCACCGCCTGGCCATATCCCCTCGAATGCCACGCCAATGCCCCACCATCGCTCGGGGTGACAGAAGTCCCAGCGGGCCAGCACTGGAAACACGGCCCTTCTTTCCACACTTAAGGGATCCTGGGTTCTAGCCCAGGGGCCTCTGCTTCCACGTCTATGAAATCAGGAGTTTGGGAGAATCTGAGCTCCAAATGCTAGCACCCGGTAACTTCCACACAGCTCCGATAAACCAGCTCCGAGTGGACGGTGGCAAGAACAAGACAGAGGCTGTCTCACGGTGGCAAGGCCTGGGTGGTCTGCCTCCCACGTCAGGGCCCGAGCACTTGCTGCTCTCTCTTCCTGGAAACGTCCTCCCCTCGTTCCTCACGTGGGTGGTTCAGACCTCGGATCAGGTGTGGTCTCCCCAGGAGGGTCTTCCCGACGCCCAATTTTCAGCAAACCTCTCCAGTGGCTCTTTCGTTTTATATCATCAAATCTCAAAGTTTTGTTGTCTTCAGGGCACTTATCACAATCTGAAATTACTTGTTATTTCTTCACTTGTGTATTGTGATTATTAAAATGGTGAGCCCCACCCCCCACCCCCTCCCAAGAGTGCCCACATGCTGTTTGTCTTTGAGGAAATGGAGCCTCTCGGTTCACTGTGCTGGGCCTAGCTCGCGACTTGCTAGCGGTGGGTGCTGGGCCAGGCCGCTTAACCCTCCTGTACCCAAGTTTCCTCATTTGTAAAATGGGACTAATAACAGTGCCGACAGGCAACAACGGAGTTACTGCAAGAACTGAAGGAGCTAATGCTCGTACTTATTATCAGAAACTATAAAGGTATTGACTGTCTCGCGCCCAGAGCAATACCTGATTCGTATAGGTGCTCGTGAAATATTTCTAGACGATGCGATCTTTGGAATGAGATGGGAAAAGGCCAGTTAGTTGACAAGCACCTTTTATGTGTGGTTCAGCATGATGTTAGGGATTCGAGAGACTAAAAAAATTATATATATATATATATATATATATATATATATATATATATATGTATATATATTCTCTGAAGATAAATCTAATGAGACAAAGGAGGAGGGATGAAGGAACATTAGAGGAAACTTAACAAAAGGACTGGCAAAAATCTTTTAAGAACATTGAGGGGCACCTGGGTGGCTCAGTCTGCAAAGCGTCTGCCTTTGGCTCAGGTCATGGTCCCAGGGTCCTGGGATCGAGCCCCAAGTCGGGCTCCCTGATCAGTGGGGGAGCCTGCTTCTTCCTCTCCCTCTGCCTTTCCCCCTGCTCATGTACGCTCTCTCTCTCTCTCTCAAATAAATAAATAAAATGTTAAAAAAATTTTTTTAATTGATTTTTTTAATTAAAAAAAAAAAAAAAACCTACTGAAGAGCAACCTGAAAGGTCACCATCCAGCCGTGACTCAGGGCAGACAGGTACAGGGCCCGACAGGTAAGGTCAGCATGAGGACACAGAGATCCTGGCACTCTCGGGCTGGGAAGGAGGGCCAACAAGGCTCCCGGAGAAGCGGCAGCCTGTGGGAGGCCCGGGCCTTGCATGTGACAAGTAGCTAAGACTTGGGAGGGCTGGAGCCAGAAACCATGTAAGCCTAGTGGCTTCCAAAGCTTTCTCCCCTCCCCAGCCCTCCCCCTTGGACATTCTATGCGAGTGATGAGAAGGAGAGATGGATGGAAAGCAGCCACGAGAGAGGAAAAATGCTCAGGAGGGCACGCCCAGCCTGAGGGATATCGGGGACAGCAGGAGGGGCCCCCAGTTCGGTTCCACACATATTCACTAAGCACTGAATATGGGCTGGGGGCTGAGGACGGAGCGTGCAAATCCCACCAAGCTCTGGTCCAGCCCTCTCTGAGCTCCCTGGCCCTCCCCGCTGGGCGTGCTGAGCACAAACAGACAGACGAACAGACAGACGATTCAGGAGGAGCGTCTTCACTGCCCCAGGGCCGTTTCTTCTGCCTCCGGGTGAAGGGACGTTAACACTGGATCTAAAAATCAGGAATTCTGGGTTCCTCTTACCCCCGTCATTAACCATGCCCCTTTGGGCAAGTCACTTAATCTTAAGGTCTATTTAAAGCATGATCATATCATCAGAGCTTTTTCTTCAAACACAGGAACTTCCTCTTCCCTAAAAAAGGGCTCTTACAACCCTTGCTCTCTCACAGGAGCAATATTATGGGTGCTCTTGAAAGGCAGACAAGAGGCCTCAGGACCTCTGGTCCTCTGGAAGGGGAGAGGCTCGGGAGTGAGAACAGAATGCCTAACTTTCTGTACCTCTTTCACAGTTTCTAATGATCCGACTTCCCTCTTAGAAACTGGGACTGACTAGGGCGCCTGGGTGGTTCAGTCGGTGAAGTGTTTGCCTCTGGCTCAGGTCATGATCTCAGGGTCCTGGGATCAAGCCCCATGTTGGGCTCCCTGTTCAGCGGGGAATCTGCTTCTCCCTCTCCCTCTGCCCCTCTGGCCCTCCCCCCCGCTCATGCTTGCTCTCTCTCTTAAATAAATAAATAAAGTCTAAGAAAGAAAGAAAGAGAAAGAAAGAAAGAAAGAAAGAAAGAAAGAAAGAAAGAAAGAAAGAGAGAAAGAGAGAGAGAGAGAGAGAGAAAGAAAGAAAGAAAGAAAGAAAGAAAGAAAGAAAGAAAGAGAAAGAAAGAAAGAAAGAAAGAAAGAAAGAAAGAAAGAAAGAAAGAAAGAAAGGAAGGAAGAAAGAAAGAAACTGGGACTGACTTACACTCCACATTCACTGAGAGTGGCTGGGAGAGCTGCCCAAGGTTTAACTGTCCCTGACCTTGAAAGTGAGCAGGTCTGGACAGCAAGCCGGGCACAGGGGCAGTATGAAGAGTGCCCAGGACTGGCCCAAGTTAGATAGAAATCAAGTCATCTTGGGCACTTCAAAAAGACCTCTTTTATACCTGTAGAACTCTTTTTGTTTTATTCCTAACTTTCACTGGTAAAGGAATCTTCCCTTGCAATCACTACAGAGTTTAAGTTTGTCTTTTCTTAGAAATGTGCCTTCGAGGGCCGCCCCAAGATGCCCTTGCAGGACTCCACTTTCTAGGAGCTGGTGACCTAAGAGGCCTTGCAGGACAAGGGCCAGGCCTGAGTAGGAACAGAAGGGTAATGGTTAGTAGGACCACAGGCAAGAGACAGTGTCTATTTTAAGCACAGAAGGAGAAACCAAACAAAAATAAAGAAATAAAACACACAAGATCGTGGTTTAAAAATCCAAACGAAAGCCTCCAAATAAAAGACAACAACTGATTTGAACTCAGTGTTTATGAAATGTAATGGAACCACAAAAGTATGAGGGGCGCCTGGGTGGCTCAGTCAGTTCAACGTCTGCATTCGGCTCAGGTCATGATCCTGGAGTCCCAGGATCGAGGGCCACATCCCACTCCCCGCTCAGCAGAGAGCCTGCTTCTCCCTCCGCCCCTCACCCCGCTCATGCTCTTTCTCCCTCTTGCTCTCTTTCTCTCAAATAAATACATAAAATCTTTAAAAAAAAAAGTATGGTTCTAGACAATGAAAACTATTAAAAAATACCCCACAAAAACACTCCTTACTCATAGCATCACCCTGTATCAGTTTCTTATAAGGAACTCCGCCCCAAATCAATATTTAAGAATCTCTGGTATCAAGGAGGTGCTGGTATGTCGTATGTGTACGTTACCACCAGCATGTGGTGCTGTCCAGAGAATGAGGACACAGAGGGGACCCTGAGAGTGGCAGGCTGCAGGGTACAAGCTGTGGTATCAGAAACTTCCCCATCTCCAGGCTGAACCTAGTGGTCAGAAGCACTGGCTAGTGGTTAATGACTCAAAGGCTGAGTCATTTTACACGTCTAGAATGGAACTGGCCATTGTCACCCATGATGTGGGGTTAGGGAAACAAGCAAGTGAAGCTACAGTCCTTCACTTTCCCAATCACCTTGCCCCTAAAATATGTATCCAGATGAAAGGTATGTCTTCTTGTGAGGCTGCAGGACGAGCCTGACCCTGACAACACAGAGGCGGCACAGACCCCACAGGTGACGGCCACAGTCCCCAACAAAACTGTCCTCACCTCAGACGCCAGCCACAAGTTCAGGAGTTCCCCAGCCATCCACACTTCTGACCAACTGGCTAAAATTCTGGAATTCCCTCACCCCCTCCGGCTGGATAATTTGCTACAATGACTCATAAAATTCTGGAAGATGCCGTATTTACTCTTACAGTTTTATTATAAAGGACACAAATCAGAACCAGCCAAACGAGGACACACAGAGAGCGAGGTCTGGGAGGGTCCTAAACACACAGCTTCTATGCCCTGAGGACCCCATCACCCTCCCGGCACATCAGCGTGTTCATGAACCAGGAAGCTGAGCTGAGCTCTTGTGTTCAGAGTTTTTGCTGGGGTTTCATCACATCGGCCTGATTGACTGAACCACTTGATCACATGACTGAACTCAATTTCCAGCCCTTCTTTCTTACCAGGAAGAGGGCTGGCCACTAACAAAGCCCTCATCCTCTAATCACGTTGTTTGTCTTCCTGATGGCCCACCCTTATTCTGAAACATCTCATTAGTGTAAACCATCTCATTAACATAAGCTATCTTATTAGCATAAGCTATCTCATTAGCATAAGCTCAGGTGTGATTAGAGCTCATGACCCAGGAACCAAGGACAAAGGCCAGACAAATTCCCTATCATACAGTTCAGCAGTGGGGAAGAGTGTGGGCTCCAGAGTCAGATGGCTCTGAGTTTGGCTTTCTGCTATGTGATTTTGGGCAATTTATCGAACCCCTCTCAGCTTCAGTGTCCTCATCTAAAAAGCAGATCCGTATAATGATAATACTGTTATTATTATATAGAGATGAGCACCACTCAATAGAAATTTGCTAGCTACTATGTAACACAATTTTTTTCTAGTAGCTGCATTTATAAAAGTAAAAAGCAACTGATAAAATTAACATTAATAATATATTTTACTTACCTCAACGTGCCCCAAATAGTATCATTTCAACATGCAATCAATGCTAAGACATTTGTTTTTTGAGAGAGGCAGAGAGAGAGAGAGGTAGGGGAGGGGCAGAGGGAGAAGGAGAGAGAGAATCTTAAGCAGGCTCCACATCCAGCATGGAGCCCAACATGGCGCTCGATCTCACAACCCTCGATCTCACAACCCTCGATCTCACAACCCTGAGATCATGACCCTGAGCCAAAATCAAGAGTCAGACACTTAACCAACTAAGCCACCAGGCGCCCCAATGTTAAAACAATTATTAATGAAATATTTTACATTCTTTTTTTACACAAAGTCTTTGAAATCCAGTATGTATTTTATCTATGCAGCACATCTCCATTTGGACTAGTCCCATTTCAAAGGCTCAGGAGCCACACGTGACTCCTGGCTACCATATTGGAAGCGAAGATAGAGATCAGAGCTGCTGTTATTTCCACTAAATGCATTAGAGCTCAGGGCCATACCTTCCGCATTTACAAATGTGGACTGAAATATGCATATGTGCACATGCCCTCACACAGGTAGAGGCAGTGGCAAATGACCGAACCCCAAGATGCCATAAGCCACACCGTGTCAGTCAGCGCCATAGAACACAAAATAGCCCCTCTCTTCTCAGGAAAAGAACCACTTCAACTTGGAGTAGAGAGGCCCTCGGATAGATTATCCATAGCGTGCTCTTTTATTCCCGTGCTCCCTCATCTCCCCGACCCACATTTCAAACGGGCAAAATCAAGTGACTGTGGGCAACAGCTTTCAATGGGAAAAGATGCCCCAAAGCGCCGGGCAGCCAAAGGAGGAAGTGGGGGGGGGGGTGGAAAAAAACCACAGGGAGGAGTTTAGGCTCCTTGAGTCACTGAGGAGCCCCTCCTCACCCTGGGCCACCTCCCAGAGTCACTGCACAGCCACCAGCTAAGTGCACCAAACCAGTCACCCCACCCTGCCCTCCCTGGAGAAAGTTCCCCACTGTAAACCCAGAAGAATCCCACTACTAGGGGACTGATTTCCAGGCAGGTATTCGGGCAGCTTTGTAGCATCTGATTCTCAGGCCCTAAAACATTCTCGAGGGTTCTTTTTTTTTGAAACGATGCAGCTATTAATATGAAAGCTCTGTCTCTTTTAATGGTGGTGCCCCACATTCAGCTGCGGGTCCCAACTTTGGTAAGGGAGAACTGCCCAACACCCTGACATGCATCCAATTCCTTCAATTCTCACTGGAGTTAGGGTGGGGGGAGGGGTGCCAGCCACCCTCAAGCTAGGAATAAAGAGATCCACCTAATAAGGGCAGACGAATGCATTTTTACATAATATGCAAGATTAATTATAATAAATGCAATCCAATTCACATACCTTATCAAGGAAGACAAGCTAATTATCTGTCAGAGAATTAGCTCCTATTTAAAGGGCATTTTACCTCAATTTGGTTAAAAGAACCAATGGGAATTGTGTCTCCATTCTGGTGTATTCTTTTGACTGCATTTGCTTAAATACTCAGAAGACTTCAACAGTACCCTAAAACCCCAGGGTTTGTAAAGGGGTGCAGGGGGAACCCAGAAACACGTATTACTCAGCATCTCACAAAGTCGAACTCTTTGTGCTGTTATTGTAATGATGTCCCTTTTAGAGTGTCTTAGCAGCAGCGTGAAACCGGGGTGACTCATATGTATGAAACAAGGTGGTGTTGGCCCTGCCCGATCGTCCACTTCCACAACGGCTTCTGTTTCTTAATAGTGCTGAGTGGCGTCTCCACACTTCCTCGCTCGGCCCGCCCAAGCAGAAGCCCAAGGTTTACAACACACGCCTTATGCGGGGACCTGGGCTGCACACCCAGCTGAGATGCGTGTGGAGACCTACGATCAAGGACCACGAGACTTCCCTAAAAATCAGTAACTTTGCTGGGTAGTTGGTTCTCCTATTCTGGAGAGAAAAGCAGGAATGCCCACTATAAAGCCAAGGTAGCTGGCCCTAGCCTCCATTCCTCAAGGTGGGGGGTTGGGGGCGGCGGTGAAGAAGATTCCAGATAAGGGATTCCCTCAAGAGGTTTCTCTTATAAGATCAAAAACTTGGAAATAATCTTAACGTCATTGATAGGCAGATGAGTTAAGTAAAACGTGAGGAATGCATAAAATAAGACATGTTATAACATTAAAAGAAAATCTGATGGCTAGGAGGGAAGCAAAACTACATTCAATATAAAGTGAAAATGAATTTCAGTTTCCATATGATAAACTCTGCAAAATATGCACATATATGGGTAAAGAATGAAGAGAATATGTAAAAATGAAACTAGGCCAGGCAGGGGGATGAGTATATCATCTGTTTTCTCCTTTCTAAAATTTTCTTGATATTCCAACAATGGGTATATAATTGAGTCTTTGCTGAGACTTAATTTTATAAGATTTCTTTACAGAGAAATAGTCTACAATTTTCCAGTATGGCACTGATTCAGAAAAAAGTACAGATGTACTTATGTATCCACCCCACTGGGTTTTTCCAAACCTTGAAACCAAAATCCACCGAGCATCAAGGAGTTGTTTCTATTTACATTGTACCAGGGGCAATGTCGATTCATTTTTCTGAATTATATCGCTCATATAGCCCCTGGACATAAACAGATAATGAGGAATTATTCTTGTCGCTATTTCATATTATAATTACAGGACATTTTTAATAAATGCTAGTCGTTACGTGTCTGGCACTGTTCAAAGCACTTGTACATGTGTTGTCTAATTTAAGGAAAGTATCCTTACCGTCCCCATTTTATGGATAAGAAAACTGAGACACACCAAATTTAATGCACTCCAGTTCATGCTTCTAATAAGCGGCAAACTCAGAATTCAAGCTCAGCAGTCTGGCTCTAGAATCCGTGTGGTTAACCTCCCTACTACACTTGGTGTGCTCGGACAGATTTAAATTCTGAAGAAGAGTAACTAAAAACACAGACCAGCAGCACGATTCATTGAGAAAACACTTACTAAGCTCACTACAAAGGGAAAGGGAACAAAAACATGGAGTGATCTGGCCAAACATGTGGACCCCCAAGATTCTCTTATTTGATAACAATTCAGATGCAAACCAAAGGATTACACTGCCACTGGGGTTACAACAAATGACTGAATCGAGAGAGTGAGAAAACATGGATTCTATGCCAGTTCTGCTCCGAGCTCCTGAGATGCTCTCGGGTAAGTCATCAGTGTCCACATCTGTAAAATGGGACTGTTGGAAAAAATGCTCAATAATTCTGCCTGAAGGAATGCTGCTTCTGGCCCAGGTTCCCAGGGGTCTGTTCTGCTAGCCTTCAAGGACATCAGTTAGACTTTTTCTAGGGTCCATCCCTGCCATACTCCCTAACGATCTGAGCTGTACTTGTAGGCTTAGGTTGTAGAAAGGAGAAGAAAGATAAGAAAGGAGAAGAAAGCAGAAGAGAAAAATAATTCTCTTATTTCAGAGAATTAACTTTCTCAAAGGAAAATGATAACCATATTAGAAATTCCTTCCTCACACAATTAAGGGGAAAAAAAACCATAGTTAATGTTATTATCCACACTAATAGAATGGGTAATGACTATAAAGCAATCCTTTGAGTGGTAGAGTCTTAGGGATGTCGTCAGACATCATCTCATACCATACATCGTATCACATATGCCATCATACATTCTTCTTACTCACTACATCTAACTTTGTACCTATCTTCTTTCCTGCTCATCTAATTTCCCCTCTAGAAAGTGAATATATTAAAATGTGCAGAAGCAATAGCACCCCCATATCCACAGGCTACTAGGAGAATGCAGCTGAAGGTTCTCTACATTGAAAATGCACACAGCAGAAGCACAACCGTGCTGGGGCCAGGCTCTAACAGCTGAATGACCTTGGACAAGGGCCTGGACCTCTCTGCGTCTCAGTCACTCCCGTAAAAGCTAGAGCGTTATCATGAGACATAATGCTTCGAGCACCGAGTCCGGTATATAATAAACATTTCATAAATGTTAGATATAGTTATTGCAGTTTTCAAAGTTTCTTTATTCAATCTGTTACTCCTTAAAAGCCTCTGCCGTCACCAAAGTTTGAAGTTGCCAAAAGCTGAGATGTAATTCAGAGCGAGGTCACGGGGAAGACAGCTCTTCTCTGAGGACACAGAGTGGGCCAATTTTCTTAGCGATGGCATTTTCAACTGAGGGTATACAAGAAAACAGAGGGGAGGGGGAGGTAATGTAACTTACAGCACCCCAGAGATAAAGCACATTTAAAGCAACCATAAGGCATGAGATCTAAAGCTCACTTATAAATGAGCACGTGGCCAGCTTGGAAGGAACTTGCCTCAACGTCCTCAGAACTGGGGTTCCATGCTTGTTCACGAACTCACTGGTTAATAACATGGGAGAGCACGTTGAGTCTGTTCCCCGTAAAACCGGGGGTCTATAGCCTTTCTCACGAAGCTGCGCTGAGAACAAAATAAGACACAGATATGACAGCCCCATGCCCAACTTCCCAGACTACTGAAAAATAATTTTTTAATTTCAGGGATGACAGGTTGGCCAGACCCAGAGTGGCTGTATGTGATTAAATGGTGTTCTGCTGTCAGATTAAAATATCACTTCCTAAGAACCATAAAACCCTTCTTCTAAAGTCTTACCATAAAAACGTGCTATTTTAATAAGACTAGAAATACAAGACCCAAGAAAATGGCCCCTATCCCTCCAAGAACGCCTCCCCCTTAGAAGTCTGTGTCTAGACTTATTATTTTAAGAGGGAAGCAGACACTCCAATGGCTAATGACAATACCTCCCTGTCTTGAACTCAGGACTCAAGTCCAGGCCCTGGAAGGTCCTGTCACTGTGACCCCAAGGGGATGCTTGGCCCTTGCCCTGTTCTGTTCCCTCTATTCCACTGCCCCTCCCCGCCCCCCCCAGCTCCTCCCACTTGTTTTCTTTTCACTTGCCAGTAGCAACAGCTGGTCATGTTTAGTCCAGTGGTTGTGGACCTTGGGGCCGTGATTCACACTATGTGAGATGAGTCCTTCCATAGAATAACTATAAAGGAAACTGGAAAGCGATGCTGGGCCAGAAAGCAGGGACTGCCTGGTCACCTGCGGACACCAGCTAAGATCAGCTGAGCTCCTGTTATAACCCGAGAGGTTTCACGCGCCTCAAAGGGGGCACGGTCTGGGCGCGACCCCTAGATCAGATAGTTTTATCTGTTTACCTGGTTGAGAAAGGGGGCAACAGATGCCGAACGGGGGTCCCATCTGGAGGGTGAAACAAAGAAAAAGAGACCCTTTGGTGGAGCCCCGAGGAAGTTTGGCCTGGTTTTATTTTCCATGAAATTCGAGGCTTAGAGGGTGAAAAAAAAAATGACAAGGCGTTCACTGCAAGTCAACCCTTAAAGGCAACACAGATAATTTGATGAATCCACAGACCCTCTGTTTCCTGTTAGTGATCTTGCACTTTGCCCGAGGCAGGGCTGGGGGTAACGGCCTTTATCTTCTGTGAAAGTACTGGGCTGCCCAGCTCATTTCCTGATCCAAGAGCAGAGGCTCAACGTTCCTTTCCTTTCAGTTACACATAAAACCGGCATCTTGCTGGGGTAGAGGAGTGGAATGTATATATATTTATATATATCCCCACACCTTTAAGTAATAATAGATGAAACAGACATAAGACAGAAAAAAAAAAGGAGGCTACTATCTTCCTTTTGGCTTATGGATGAAAACATCTCAGAGTCAAAGACTTCATAATTAGAAAATACACATCAACGTCAGTATAAAATGTGTATTTCTAAAGGTACGGGGAAATTCAGGCTGGGATTCATGCTCATCATTTTCTCTTCCCTCCAATTTTTCTGAATTAGTAAGGTTATACTATATAGTATATAGTATATGGAAATGCAGCCACTGAAACTTTGCCCAAGAGGGACCCACATGGTTCAGGGGCAATAAAGCAGGCTTTGAGATGACAGACTTGTGTCTTATCCCGGTCCTGTCTTCTAGAGCGGTTTTTAACTGTACTTGCACACTTTTTTTTTTTTTCTTTTTCCTGAGCAGGCTAAAACCTTGTCTTTAGAAGTATCATTTACAATGCTTGTTTGCTTAGCATGCCCTCTTTTCATAGATAGCATGCGGGAAAAAATAAACACCAGCCGTGTTGCTATCAGCAACATGTCCAAAATTAGTGAGGTCCAAATACAAAGTTCCACTCTAATGTACAGAGAGGGCCTGTCAGCCCTGAGCTTCGAAGGCAGAGGGAGAATGTATATTCGCTTTTGCATTAAAAACCAACAATTAAAAAAAAAATCATTTCTCTCTGGATCAAGTCTTTGGAAAGAAATTCTGTTGGCCCATGAAGATGTGCTTAGAAAAAGCCAGACTTTATCTTGCAAGGGAAAGGAAAGGAATGCTAAATGCCTCACCGACGTGTACTTCCCAGGGGAACAACACTCCTAGAGATGAACCGCTCCCTGAACTAGACTGTGTAGGACAAGAGGATGAGAATACAAACAGGCACATGATCTCCAAGGCAGAAAGATGTGGAACACTGGTCTGGTCTGTATATGCTCTTACTCTAGCATCTGGATTGTAAGGGTTCCGGGGGCAGAGTCCCCAGCCTGAAAACTAGTGCCCCGCACGCAGAACACATCAGTAATATTTGTTGAACCAATGAACGAAATCTCCTCTACCCACAGGCTGTGCCTCCACGGAGACCAACATATCGAAAAGTCCCTAGAAACCTGAGATACTTGGGTACAAGGGTGCATTTTTGTATGTGTTTTCCAGCTCATTCTTAAACCATTAAGTTCCCCCAGAAGATGAGTTTAAATCAATGTTAATACTTGTCCTATATTTCCGGAACCTAGGCAAATATCAGGACCATGAGCTGCTGGTTTTAAAAGAGCCTAGACTTAGGTCCCTCTGGTCTGGACTAAAATCTCAAAATTCAACAAAAAGGGTATCAATACTAAAAATGATTAATTAAATATAGTATCTCGTATTTGTATGCTATACATTAGATATTGTTATCATTACATAAAACATACACACACACACACACACACACACACACACACACACTATCAACCTGGCAAGACCTATTTTAGCACTAAGGACCCAGGCTCTAAAATTAATCATGCATGTGACCTTGGGCAAGTTAAATCCCTCTAGGCCCATTTCAGTAACTGCATAATGAGAAAACTGGACTAGATCAATGGTTCTCAAACTTTGCTGCATGTCAGAATCACTGGGGACGCTTTGAAAACTCCTGCCACACAGGCTGTACGCCCAGACCAACTGATTCAGAATCTCCAGAGGTGGGAACTGAGCATTGTAGGTTTTAAGTCGCCCCAGGGGATCCAAGTGGGCAGCCGACAGGGACAACCTTGGGACTAGGGGGCTCTAAAATTCCTTCCTATTCTAAAAACTGGGATGCTTAAGTTCAAAGGACCTGAGAAGACCTCTCCTGGGATCAGAATTTCTATGCCTAGTGCGGAGTGTACCCTTGTCTAACCCACTTGAATTCAATTACCTAGGCACTGCAAACGGACACATTTTTATGCCCAAACTGCTCCCCCAGGCTGGGGCAGGAGCCTGGCTGCTGCCAACACTGAGTCTAAAGAAGCAGGGCTGGCTTGGCTTCTGGTGCGAGGCTCACACCTATAGCTTCTGAGGGTGTGTGCGCCAGAGGCCGTGCAGAGAGTGTCTCTGCTCCCGTGCTTTTGTCAAACCTCTCTTCCCTTACCCTCCTTTTTCTAATCTAAAATCATTACGTACTGCAGCCAGGAAGGAGTTTCCTGAACTTGTCCTTGACAGGCCAGATGGTTAACTTAACTGATCTGAATTGGGAAGGACAAGTGGTTGATATTAACATGCTCCAATAGTACTATGCTTCGAACAACTTGCCATCCTCCGCGCTGACCAATGTCTAACCTAAGAGGATCTGAAAGGGCATAGGGGAAGGGAAACAGGGCCCAGTGGCTGCTTTATTGAGCATTATGGGCCAGGCACCTGATTTTCATTGTCTCAGTCCATCTGTGATGCTAGAATTCTCCCTCTTTTACACTGGAGAAACAAGTGGGGCTCTGGGAGGTGACCTGAGCGCCCTAAGGACACCCACAGTTGGTCAACAGAAAAGCCTAGATTTGAACTTAAGTGTAAGTGGGCTAAACCTCACTTTGCTGAGCACACAGGGAATGAGGACAGATAAAGCAAGGACAGGGATGGGGGAGAGAGTTCACTTACACCTTTCCACTTACTTTTAATTAGGAAGCAGAAGAGTAAGAGCCAAAACCTCAGAGTACCGGCCACTGTGAACCGGTTCAGAGAAAAGGATCGGGTCTCACTTACAGAAACAAGCAGGCCTTCCCACGGTTCCCTCCTTTTTCCTTCACACGCCATCTCGTCACAACTCAAAGCTTCGAGAACTTTGGAAAATGAAGCACACTCCCCCCCCCTCCTTCCACCTACCCTTTTATAGTCAGACTACAATCCTTATTCTAAAAATAAATCAGCTGGATGAGAGGCCAGAAAAAGGGAAGCTTAATAGTTTTCTACTTTCATGAGTGAGTGATGGGACACTAGTTGGACAGACTAACCATCACATTTTTACAAATTCCCCTACAAATAAATAATTCTACGATATGCCCGAAGAACTCGGGCCTCTTGACCCAGCATGTTTTTATAATTACTTGGCACTCCAAGCGTATGCTACTTAAATTAGGGAACAGTCACCAAGTTATTTTTAGGCCATAGCAACACACACACACACACACACACACACACACACACACACACACACTGTGCTATACCCAGCTTGTTACTTATGCCCCTTTGGAAGGGGAGCTCACATGGCTTATATACCGGCGCCATCATTTCTGCTCAACCAATGGTAACGATAATACGAAGCTACATTGAGTGAGTCCTCACCATGTATGAAAACTGGTCTAGGCACTTGGAACACATGACTTCATTCGATTCCTAGACTAACACTGTGACATAGCTGCTGTTACATCCTCTTTGATAAATAAGGGAATTAAGGAAGTAAGGGGATGAAGCAATTTGCCCAGAGGCGCGTGACTAGTAAGAGGGGACCAAGACTAGAATCAGACAGACCAGATCCAAAATCCTGCCTGAATTTCTCCACCATTTGCTACAAGGCGAATGTCTGGCATGTTTGGATATTAAGCAGAGGCTTAGAATAACAACACTAAGTTTGTGACTATGGGAGGTATGTCTTTATTTCACGTATCTTTAAAAAAGTTCCTCCTAACAGCCTGAGACACAAGAGGACGACTGTTGTTCCCCCACGACAAACAAAGCAGAAAGAGACTCTTTTCGCGGGGTCTCTTGATGATTGAGCAGAGCTTTTCCCTTTGTCATCCAACTCAGTACTGCCTGTAAGTGTTTCTTCAGAACCCTTTGTGATTATGGAAGAATGTGCACTCTGTGAGGTTCACTCCTCAGGAATCATGATGGACGGTTTTATAGTCTAAAAATCCAGTTCCCGGTGTTATCGTATCTTCCCTATGGATCGGCCTCCTGAAGTGATGGTCTCTCCCCTGCTCCCCACTGAACCCCGCAGCAGCAGATCCGTGGAAGACTGAACTGGCCCCTCAGTCTTTGTTTCCTGACAGCACAGAGCATTACAGGCGCGGGCCTGACATATCCACGTGGAAGGGGGAGCTGTAGCCCCCCGAGGAGGTGCCCCGAGCCCTCCCACTCTGAGGGAGAGACGCTTCTCCACAGACCTGAGAGCTAGCTAGTCACAGTGGAAACCTAAGTTTGAAAAACTCTCAGGAGTGGGCACCCGATACTGAAGCACTGAGTGAAAATGTTGTCCGCACTGTCCTAAGAGAAGAGCCACAGCCTGATTAATTCCAAAACAGTAACTTCAAACCTGAAACATATCTGAGTACATCAAAATATGGCCTCTACTATAAAATACTTCAACAACCAAAAAAGGAAGAGAAAGGCAATAGGGCAAATATGAACAACTGTTTAATCTGGGTGAGAAGTATATGAGTGCTCTTTATACGCTTTTCTACTTTCTACTGTTCTATATATTTGAAAATTCTTGTAATAGAAGTTTTAAAGGTATAGAGGTCTTTAAGGAAGAGGTAAGTGGCAGCAGACTATCTTTTCCAACACAGGTAAATGGTAAATTATTTTCCTGAATCCAGCCTTCCTGAAAAGAAAGGGTACCTTATAAACACCAAAACAAAGATGGTAGCTCTCCCTTATGGGAGGCCCAGAACTGTCTAGGCTTCTTACTCATTTTGGTTAGAAATCACACTGAAAATCAACTTGGGGTAAAACAGACTGTAATTCTCTCTCAGACTCTGCAAATCCCTAAATATTTACACATTTGGATCATTTTCACCAGGAGGAGTAGAAGCGCTGGTCTGATGCCATTTATTCTTCGGAAGATGAGAATAAAACGTGGATTCAGACATAGGTCACAACAGGGAGGGGACTGTAAATTAGAACAGTAACTTAATCCCAGGGGCTTCTGCGCCTCTGATCAGTTTCTTCCCAGCCTGACACAGCATTACTAAAACGGTAACTGAGCGGCCACTCTACTTGACAGGCAGTACCAAAAATGGAGAACATGGCATTGACACAGGGGGACATAAGACTTGGACAGGGGAGGGTAGCAACCGGTGTTTACAAACATAAACCAGAGAATCAGTTGGGCCATCCCTAAATTACCCAAGATTGTACTGAAATCTCTGAAGATAAATTAATGAGGCCTTCGAAGTATCTACCTTAGATTCCAACTACCTTTATCACCATAGCTTCCCTGCAAAAAAAATCACTCATTCCAAAATGGTACCGCTACCACTACCGCTTTGCTAAAATAAAATCTTGCATCATCCAGGGTGGGGATTAGTATAATAAACCTCAGCAGAGAAGCCAGACCAGAATGGTCTGCTTGACCCACTCAAGAACTTGGGAGAAGTCGCTGGCCATGCCTTCTGAGAGATGCCCACCCTTCTTCGACCTCCATGGTGCTATGGTATTAGCCTTTGGTATACCCAGATGAAAGGGTAGCTAGGGGTGTTCTAATTATGATCGCTCTCCTTTCCTTCCCATCTTGGTCCCAAGTTTAAGCCATTCCCCCAGAAGAGACCAAAATAATAATGACGACAATAGTAAATAAATTAAATTACGGACCCCTTTGCTCCTGAACTGTCTAGTGTCAATCAAATTCCCAGATATTTGAAGAAAAAGCCCCAAAAGCTACAAATAATCCAACCTCTACCACCAGTGCGTCTTCCAGGTCGACCGCCGCTGTGTCTCACCAACCCGAAAATGACGAGCCCTCACCGCGGCCGCCCGGGGTGCCCAGTGGTGAGGTCAGCAGCATGTCCGGCCCCGCCCCACTGAGGCAATCTTACTTCACTGACACTGAGGAATAAGCCCAGGCTGCCCAGACTCTCAGCTGCATCCACAGGGGAGGCACCCCACTTTCATCAGGAGCACCAGGGAGATTCATTTCCCAGCGATTGACACGCCACCCCCAAACACAACAATGTCCACTGCAAACGAGAGGGTAAGATCTCCAATTCCTCCGAATCACCCTCATGTTCAAGTCCAGGGTCATCTTAATTTGTATTGTTTGATGCCTGTCCTCAAATCATATAGACACAAAGGTCTGCTTTTTCTTAATATCTACTCCACATGAGCAAAGAGATGACCCATAAGTCCACTGGTTACCCTCTCTCTTTGCTCCCCAAGACAAACTATTACAAATGAGAAATTTGTGGATTGTATTTTCTCATCTGAAAAAGACAAAACAAGCCAAGACCATGGTGAGAGAACACTAGCTGGGTAAGCCTACTGGGAGTCACTCAAAGTCAACCAAACAAGAATAGAAAACAATAAAATACAGAGCTACACAGAGGAAATCTGAATGTGTCTATAACCCTAAGAAAACTCATCAACCACAACAAAAATACCCGGGTCCTGCTGAAACTCTCTGGATATGACCTCCATCATGTTCTCCCTCCCACCAGAGCCTACCACCCCTAAGAAAAGTGGTTCCTTTGTGGCAGCTGAGCCCAATGAGAGCATGCTCGGGGACAGCAGGAGGGGATGGGATGGGGGGTGGTGGAATTTATCAAAGTAATTCAGAACCATATTTCCAAAAACACTACTTAACAAAAGGCAGACTACATCACTGGGAAGACAAGAAGGAGAATGGCAGGGCTGTCACACGAAGACCAAACAATGGACTTGCTCATCCCAATGGCCTACTGCAATTAAATATGCAAGGTTTTTGAAGGAACACAGCAATACCTTTGATCAACACACGTCAGGAGACTTGGTGGTGATGGGGCCCAGAAACTGTGTACCTTAGCTCAAAACACAAGAGAAGAGAAGAGAAGGGAAGGGAAGGGAAGAGAAGAGAAGAGAAGAGAAGAGAAGAGAAGAGAAGAGAAGAGAAGAGAAGAGAAGGGAAGAGAGAAGATGATGATCTCTCACTGCCATCAAAGGACAGAAGACACCAAAGAGAAAGAGTGGTATGTAGTGTCCCAAAGGACAATATCTGAGGGCAAAGAGGAGTGAGTTGGATAGACAGGAGATGAAGGCTCCCCCTGCTATGTTAGGCAACACTGTGTGGAAGGAGCTCAGAAAACAGTGGGTAATTAATTCTTCCTGCCAGGGCTCAGCAACACTGACATGAGAGTTATTCTGCATTCAGTGTAAGGGGCCAAGTGACCCACCACCCCATCTTGGGAGGAGCCACGATGCCAATGGTTGTCAGATGAGGCCAGAAAGAACACAGGTTGAGGAGTGTTTCCTAAAACTGTCTCTGTCCCCTTGGAGCTTTAGCAGAAGAATGGATGTTGTTGGTACACTTACACTTTTGGGGGGCCTTACAGTAAGATCTCTGCACTTCTTGACGGTCACTTCATAAACCATCTAAAAGCTAAGCTGGTCAGAGCAGTGAGAAAGAAGATTGCGCATAGAGGCCCTGGGACCGGGAGGTTAACTTGTAAGTTCGCCATAGTTGCTGCTTCCTCCGCTCATCGACTTTGGTGAAATCTGAGAAACGATAACTTTCCAACTGGTTACCAGTTGGAAGAGAGCTACCAGACCAGCTATGACTTGAGATACCATCCGGTGGTACACAGCCGTTCTAAAAGGTGAGAGAACAGTCTCAGAGAGGTGAAATGCTCACACAGTGCAAATGAGAAGAGCACAGAACCCAGGTCTTCCGGCTTCCAGTTCAATGTGACTGCCTTTTCTCACCACAGCAAAATAGTTAAGGGCAAAAGAAGGGAAGACAAGAAGAAGAAAATCTATTTTGGTCTCAGGGGGCCAAGGCAAGGAGAACGCTGGTACTTCTAGACAACACCCAAAGTGAACCCAGGCTAACCAGGACTGTGCTTGGGAGGGGAACAGGGGCATTACCTTTCAACACCAGAGGTTCTTTGCCTTCTCTCTTCAGGGACTCGAGGACTATGTGAAGTGGCTGGGAGGGCATCACTCGGCTCGGCTCATTGGTATTCTCATCATAAACTATAATTTCTTTGGAAAAGATCCTCTTGAAAGAGTCCTTGCCTTCCCTACAGGAAATCAAGTCTAAGACAGTGATCTTGCCCTGCTGCAGTCTCCGCCGGCTGATCTTATCGGCACAGTTAATGTGGACAGCTCCTTGGATGTGACTCTTGTTGTACTCCATGAAGGGCCTGCAGTCAATGATGACGGGGCCCTGGCTCGGCAGGTGACTCTTGCTGCATTTGGTCATCTTCTTCGCCAAGTCATTGGGGTAGATTATTTTGATGCTGGCTAGCTGCTTGGGGGTCCCTGCCACAGGGCTGCCCACCCCACCTGATGGACTTAAAGGGCCTGCATTCTCATTGCTGTTGACCATCTGGTTGGCAGCGCAGGCGGGAGAGGTTCCGATGGCGGTGGTGGCGGTGCCAGCGGCGATGGCTTGGGTTTGGGCCTGACTGTCCTTGTCGTAGGTTGCCACAGTACAGCAGCTGGCGCTGCTGCACCCACAATTCAGGGAGCGGGCAGAGCCGCTGGATGAGGGCATATACGTCAGATTCGCAGCCTTGAGGGATACGACGGTGGTGGCAATGACAGGAGGGTGGCCGTTACTGCCTGGGGCGGCAGAGCCAAGGTAGCTAGAGTCTAAACAAAGGTTGAGATCCTGAGGTCGGACGGGCCTAGACAGTGCCACTACTACCCTGTCGTCTAAAGGAGACGGAGGCATGAGGAGGCTGAAAACTGGCAATTGAAGAAGAACTCAAGACAGTCTGTAAAGAAGGGGAGGGGGAAAGAGAGAATAAAGTCACGTGACACAAAAGGCAGTCTGATCCAAACCCTAGGAGAGGCCTTTGCATCCCTCTGCGTGAAGTTGTCCTAAGGGTCCTTTATCATGCCACTCTCAAAGCCCGAAACTCATCTTTATAGATTCGAAGAGGATGTCAACCTGAGAGCCCCCACCTATTTGGCGACTAAGTCTAAGGTTCCATGTAGGGTCTACACAAATGTTGATGAACCACCTCTCATGGACCTACGTCAAAGTTCAGCCTCGGAGGAAGTACAAGCACAAAGAATCAGAAAAGCTGAAGACAGAAAGGAAGGCTCTTAAGAAAAATCTATTCTGGGCCTCATCTCCTGGGCAGAAGCATAGTGCAACCATCTAAGACCCACTTATCCACCCTTGCATACTTTCCGTTTAATTCCTTCACCCACTGCAAAGGCAACGGAATGACCATGAGCGCTGGCATGGCTCACCGAAATATGCAGCAGCTAAATATACATCGGGGCGGATGGCAACTTTCTGTAAATCAGAATGAAAGTATCCCCCTAAGTCAATCTTTTTAACTAGGAGCTATTCTTGCTTTGCATTCCTTTGAAAAGCACAACACAGTCATATTAAAACCTCCCATGTTTCCTGTTAGTCTCTTATAAATTAATCTGCATTTCCCCTTTTGTTACAAACAAAATGTCCTGAAACAAAGCCTCAGGCCAAGGGACCGGGTCTGGGAACCCCCAATCCTGGCAGATCCATCACCTTTGCTCCTTTGCTGCCCACCTCATCTCCCCCCCTCTCCTCCACCCCACACTCCTGCCTTTAAGGAAAGGACCACTTCGACTCTGCTCCCTCTTTCAGTTCCCTATTGGCAGAGACTATGCATCCCAGAGCTTCTCTCAATGGGAGGGAGGCACTGCGTACAATATTTCAGTCCCCCCCCCAGACAGACCCCCACCCCTTGAAGAGGATGAATTCCAAAGAAAGGACTTCCCAATTAGCGGGGCAATGAAGTGTTGCCCACTGGCTTCGCCTCCTGTCTCCTGAGAGGGCTCCTGCAAAGGAACAGTTCCTTGCTTCCCATAGGCACAGGGGCACTTTACAACCCGACCCTACTGGTTCCTCTTCTATTAGACATGCTCAGAGAAAAGAAACCAAACCCCATGCAAGAGTCGCTCACCTAAACGAACTTTAAGAGATGTCTGGAAAAATGTCATCTATCATCCGTCTACACACGACCGTCACCGTTCTCTGACACAGAGCCAGTGTCACAAGCAGAATCCACACACGCGCGCACACGCATACACACAGAGATACGCACCCGACACGTCCACAGATCCTACCGGCTCAGGTTTCTCTCACCCACCTTTAGATGGGAGAGGAGGATTCATCCCCTTCCCTCCCTCCCACCCTTTCCCTCCCTCCCCCGCTCCCTCCCTCCCTTGCGTAGTATTTTTTTGAAGAGCAAGTACTATTCCAGAAGCTATAACTGTTTCCCAGCTGGACCAAGCGGTGAAAGTCTTTGCTATTGTGTTACCAGGTAGGGTGCGTCCCAGGATCAACAGCCCATTTCCTTTGCGAGGGACGCATAAGCGTGTTCGCGGAGACACAGGCTGGGACCCCCACCTCCACACGGAGAGCGCGGCTCACACACACACACACACGCACGCACACACACTCACGCCCGGAGTGTATAAAGAGATCTGCATCCCTGCAGCAGAGGGTCGGGAGTATATATTGCCCGTGAAAGCATCCAGACTGGCCCAGGAAACCTCCCAGAGAAACACTAAGCTATCCCCTCTTCCTTGCTAGTCGTCCTTCCACCTCTAGGCAGGGGCTGGAAAGAAAATTAAGTCGTTAGAGAATGCTACTTCCCCACTCCTGGGCGCTTATCCCCCTTCACAACACAGCGCACTAACAAGTCCCTGGCATTTAAAACTGCCGCAAAGCATCCCAACAAACCTCATTTTTTTCTTCTCCCCAAATCCAAGCAGACTGCAGAGAGAGTAAACGCACAGGGCAGCATGAGCCAACAGCCGGAACCCTATAACCTCACCTGCTGTGGCTCCCCCGTGAGCATCGCATCACTCACACACACTCACACTCACATTCACACCGCCTTACACTCCCAGACTCCCAGGAGTAGCCGCGGTGACTTCCACTTACTTCATAAATAAGTGTAGCCCTCCACCATCTGGCGCTCCGCTTCAGCTAAGGATTCGCCCATTCAGCCCCCATTCACTCGGCTTCATTGATCTCCAGCAGCAACATAGTTACTTTCTCTTTTGCTACACTGTAAATGTAAGGTTCTGAGGGGGCGGGCCGGCTGCCGACCGACGGCACGCTGGGCCAATAGGAATCTGGAGAAAGCCGACCGCTACCTCACAGCGGCCCGCGGCCAATGGACAGCCGAGGGGGAGGGGCCGGGGGCGTGGCCTCGTCTCTTTAAGGAGGGTTTATCCGACGCTGCTCCCGGTCCTCGGTGTTATAACACGGGCGGTGATGTCATTGGCAACCAATCAAAAACTTAAAAGGGCCAGCCGGGGCCAGCGCGGAGCAGCTGCTCTCTATTTACATGTAAACCGAACCCGCTGGATGCAGTTAACCCTTTCCGGGGCTGAAGTGTCAATGGGCCGGACTCGCCGCTCGGGCTTAAAACCCGCCCTGTCCCTTTGCCCCGATCCCTTTTAAGCCCCCTGGCCCGGGGGCAGATCGCGCCTTCTTTTTCCTTCTTACTCGGGACGGAAGGTCTAAAGTGTCGGAGTAACTTTCTAAAGGCAAGAAACAAGAACAGTCGCCCTCCCCAGTGGGGAAACCGGGTTCTCCGAGTCGCTCGAGGTGCTCTGACAAACCCTAACCCCGAGATTCACAGACGTTGCCGAGCCACCTGCGGTGAGACCGACTTGAGCGCGCAGCCAGGGGCGTCGCTTCTGCACCGGCCCGCGAGGACCGGCCACGCGCTGGGGGCCGAGGCTCGGGCGCAGCCGGCGAACCGGCCGGCCGTCCCCGGGAAGCGAGGCCCACCCAGCCAAGCTGTGCCCCGCGTCTTCGGACCGCCCCGCTCCGCTCCGCGCCGCCGGGAAGCGTCGGCCGCCCGCCCGCAGATGTCGCTGCCCCTCCGATTGCCCTATTGCTACCCCGCAAGGCAGCGGCGCGGCGCCCTCTGGCTCGCTTGCATCTGCGCCCCGGTCACGCCCCCGCCGTCCCCCGCCCGCTTCCCGGGGCTCGGCCGGGAGTACGAAGGCGGCGCTGCGGACGGCTGCTCAGAGGCGGCGGCGGCCTGGGACCAGGCCAGAAGCGGCAGGGAGTGCGCCCACTAGGCCGGGCGTCGCGGGGCTCACCCTGCGCTCGCCACACCCCCTGGGCCGCGTCTCCCGCCGGGCGCGCAGGGTCCCCGCGCCTGGCCTGCCGCCCGCCTTCCCGCGCCCTCGGCAGCCGCCCCGCCGCCCGCCTTCCCGCGCCCTCGGCAGCCGCCCCGCCGCCCTGCAAGGCCCCAGGCGAGCCGAGGACAGCCAGCCCGGCGCTTCTGGAACACGGCCGCTGGCGGAAGGGAGCTGGAGCTGAGTGTAAATAACCATATCGAGTGTAGCCAGCGGAGCGTCGAGGAGGCGGCACCGCCCCTCTGGGTTTTCCAGACTTTTTTTTTTTTTTTTTTTTTGCGGCCTGCGGGGTCGCCGGCCCAGGCACGTGTCGCGAGGAAAAAAGTGGGGGCGAGGAAGGCCGGCTTAAGCCAGCGCACGAAAATATCAGGGAAACTGCTGGAAAGTTGTCTTGGGGTACGCAAAGGAGTGGAGATGACAAGACGAACTGCGGAGAGCCTGCATCAAAGAACCCTAAAGAAATAGAGCTTTTTCCTTTTCCCTCTCCTGTCTCAGAGAGACAGAATCTAAGGAGTTTAATAATGACAATGGAGTACATTACATTAGGAGCACTATAGAATATTTGGCTATGAGTTTTCTCTCTTACTAGATTGAAGGTGTTTGGAGACATACTTAAGGCTCCAGGCCTATTAAGTAAGCTAAGTGGCAGCGACATATTCATATAATTGCTCTAAGTGCAGATTTGAAATCAGAAGATGCCAAAGGTTGGCCAGCTACACGCTCAAAGAGCTTCTAAAAGAAATCCCCTTGGGTTCCTCTGGGGTGGGTGGGGGGGGGCTATATATATAGTTTTTACATAAGTGCATACATACGCACAGTCCAGCTTTCACACCCATGTTTCCACGTGCAGAGGTAAATGCACACCAACATCTTAAAAAGGAAAGGGTTTTGTGTAGCCCCTTCTGCATTCACACACCAACACACATACACCTTCACCCCCTTAATGATAACTAATGAGTACTTAGGGCACACCCTTTGGTCCTTACACCTTGGGGATCAGCAGGTCCTGGCCAAGGAATTGGTTCTGGTTAATTTCATAGAAATCAGAAAAGAAGTTCCCAGAGGGTCTACCCTGGATCTATTTGGAGCTTTAATAGCTTGCCTTTCCCTATCCATAGACAATTATTTTAAAAATGTTTGCTAATTCAGGGTCAGAAAGTTCTGGATATAAGTCCTGATTCTGACTCTCATCTGTAGTGTCTGTTCATCCTGAGTCACTGTGTTCATTTATTTATGTGTAAAACGCTAACACCCCAGCCCAGAAGCAGAAGGGAAAGGTCCTGGTGGGAGTGCTGGGGGGTTGGGGGGTGGGAGGGGACACCATGATGACTCTGCTGATAAAAGGCATTCAGTAAAAAAGCATTGTCCTTGCTTCCAGAAACTGGGTGCCTCTTTTTAAAGGCACTTGTGATCTCTAGATTATGAATTCATTGCTAATGCCTCACTATCTAAGCCCAAACAAAGTAAGGATTTATACCATTGCAGAAGAGTTTATAACAGCTTTTCCCACAGACCCAGAAGGGGAATGTCACTTCAGAAACAAATTTAACTCATTTAATGAGATGATTATTTTATTATAGTTTCAAACTAGTGGATTATTATAATTTACTTGACTAAGAGTCAAAGTCGTCCAAGCTGAAAAATCAGGAAAAAATGGCAAAATTCCTCATCATTTATCAAACTTGAAACATGGAAGAATTACCAGATCATTAACATACACAAACATGTAATTATTTTTGTTTAATTAAGCATCTCTAAAGGTATAACTTATGTTCAAATTATGGAGTGGTAGAGAACAGATTACAGATGGCTATTTTTTCAGTTGTGACACTTCTGAGCCTCTTTTGTACAAAAAGAGGTGATTTTGTTTCTTTTATTTTTTTGAGTCATAAATGTGAAAAGACTATCTGAAGTACAGCCCTTAGATTTAAATTTGTAATACCAGTCAGCCAATGGCTATGAACCTACAAAGCCTTAATGGTCAATTTTAGTCCCAAAGAAACAGCAAAGCAGTCACTGTATTTGAGTGTTCCAACATGATTATACTGAGCCATATCTTTGTGCCAACAAACATCATGAGGAAAATACTGTTTTGGTAGAAAGCACTATGTGTTAAAGCCAAAAGATGAAGATAACTTAGGCCAACATATAATATATAATATGGATAATATCAAAAAAATGTATTAATTAAACGACTTCCTTAACGTGCCCTCAAATGGTTTTAAGTGTGTGGGATGACGGCAGAAGGTAGGATGAGTCTAAGAGCTGGGTTTTCAAAATAATCCTCAAGGTCAAGGTGGAGTCCTGGAGTTACTAGAATTAAGGCAGAGAAGGGCTTAAAGAAAACTTAGAAATAATACATCACAGGGTAAAGGTGATAGTCAATTACCAAGAAGTGGGGAATGAGTTGAGGGATAGAAAGGTGAGGTGTCCAGGGAGCTGAGGTCATTGAAGCCACCTGGGAAAACATCCTAGAAGCACTTTCCAGGCCCAGAAAGAGGCTGGTGTGAAGGATCCCCTAAAAGAGACGGCCACTTCTGTGTTTGTGGGGTGATGGGAACAGAGACCAGCCCGTCTGCTTGTCTCACTCTTCGTGAGTTTGGACACAGGAGGCCTGCAGATCTTTCTCATTAAAGTCATGGGTAGGTTGCACCTGACTCTGGAAAAGGCTCTAAGCCAATGTAAGGCTCTATATCTGCATTTTCCAGTATGGTAGCCATTTGCCACACGTGACTTCTGAACACTAGTAATGTGGCAAATATGAATTTAAATGTACTGTAAATTTAAAATACGTGCTGGATTTTGAAAACATCATGTAGAGAATGTAAAATATCTCAATTATTTTTATGTGAATTACATGTCGAACTGTTTGGATATGTCAGGTTAAATAAAATATTTTTTTAAGATTTTATTTATTTATTTGAGATAGAGAGCGAGAGAGAGAGCATGAGCAGAGGGAGGGGGAGGGGGAGGGGCAGAGGGACAAGCAGACTCCCTGCTGAGTGACTGAGAAGGGCTCAATCCAGGGCCCTGAGATCATGACTTAAGTGGAAGGCAGACACTTGACTGAGCCAGGTGCCCCTAAATAAAATATGTTAATGAAATTAATTTTACGTGGGTTTTTTTCACTTCTTAGAATATGGCTATTAGGAAATTTGAAGAGACTTACGCACTTTACGTCTTTCTGCGGGCAGTGCTGCTCTACAGAGCCTGTAATCGCTCCTTTGATTTGAGGTCACTTTGTTGCCGAAGACACCAGAACCACAGAATGTTAGACCCCAAGCTGACTTAGAGCCTATCTAGGCCGGTGGTTTTCAAACGGCATTCAGATGAGCCATAGGGAGTGGAGACACCGATGCCAGGGGAAGGGTAAAGCAAGAGCCCTCGAGGTGAGCTCTGAGACCCTGCTCCCACCCCCACCCCCCACTTGAGATGCGTTCTTCTATTCCTGAGATGCCAAAGTAAGATTTCATTTGAAGAAAGGACTCTGATTCGTGTTGTGTTGTGTTGTGTTGTGTTGTGTTTTAATCCTGGCCCATCATTTTACCTGTAAAGCAATTGGAGGCTCAAGGAATAGAGATGACCTGGCCGAAGCCATGCTTGACCTTGGGACTTGACCTCAACTTCATCTCAAGGTCCAGCATGGCCTCTGCAGTAGAGGAAGTGGCTGACCCGTTGGGGAATTAATAAACTCCCTGTCTCAACTAAGGCGAGCTGGTCCCCTTTCCAAGCACTTAGCTATTCCTCCCCCTCCACTCATCCCTCCATTTGTGACCTCAGAAAGGCCTCCCGCTCTTTGCCAAAAGAGAATTCTGGCTAGGCCCTCACGTGTGGACCATCGACACAAACTTCTTTCCTTTATGAAAATACCAAACAAAAAACTCACTGGCGGTTGGTTTCCAGCAACGCATTGCTCTGCGATGGATGGCCTATTATTATTATGTGTTGCTACCTCAAAGACTTAATATTCTCCCCTTTGCCAGACTGGGCAATCATTTTCTCATTAGAAAATGCTGTCATGGGGCGCCTGGGTGGCGCAGTCGTTAAGCGTCTGCCTTCGGCTCAGGGCGTAATCCCAGCGTTATGGGATCGAGCGAGGCTCCTCCGCTGGGAGTCTGCTTCTTCCTCTCCCACTCCCCCCGCTTGTGTTCCCTCTCTCGCTGGCTGTCTCTATCTCTGTCAAATAAATAAATAAATAATCTTAAAAAAAAAAAATCAGACCCACAGTTGCTCAACCCCAGGAGACTGTGAAGGCACCTCCCAGGACGGTAAGACAAGCAGAGGTAACATGCCCTCTAGGCATTCCTAAAGGCCCTCCGACCTGGGTCAGTTCTAACACGAGGGAATTAATCTAACATCCTCAGTATCTTTTAGTGGCTTAGGACGGTACCGCTCCTGGATAGAGCGAGCTCCTTCACATGGCCCAGAGGGTCACACTGCGCCCTACTTCTCTTTGCAAATTACACAGAGACTGCACCGGCTTTCAAGATCCGGCATTTGGAAAAATAATAATAACGGGTCCGGAGTCTCGTTTCGCTCTGTGCCCAGCGCTGCCGCAACTGATCTACACGCATTAATTCACTTAAAGCTTCGCATCCGCATCGCGGCTATAAGTAAGTCCTACTTTATTAGCCTTAACTGAAAGATGAGGACACAGAAATACAGACGGGTGAAGAATCTGCCCGGCTCACACAGCTACAGAGCCGCAGAGGCAACATTTGAACCCAGACAATCCGGCGCCGGAACATCTGCTTTTAACCATTATGTGTGATTTAATTCACTCTCTCTGTGATTTTATAAACTTCTAGCGTAGCCCCTTCCACCTCCAGCCTGCCAGGGTATTTTTAATTGCCTCTTTGTGAGAATTCGCCGTTTTTTCCTCTGCTTTCTCCTGAACTTCTTGGAGTCCCTTCTGTCCTCACATGGTCTCTCTCGCGGCTGGATCTTCCACGTTAGGGATGGGATCAAAATGTCCGCTTTGTTTCCAGAATCCTCCCGAATAGCGCTCTAAACGTGGACAGTGCTCTGGTCGCTGCTGCAGGCAGCAAGGAAAAGCCTAGGACAGCTCTGTTCCGCAGACCTGGACTAGGTCACGGTCCCAGCCCCAGCCCCAGCCAGACGCCAGAGCTAGCCCTGAGCGCCGAGTGAGCTTGGGAACTTCCCGGCGAACCAAGAAATGAGAGGACGAATGATCGGAGCATTTTTCTTACGCATACCCTGGAACTGTTTTTCCCTAGATGCACATCCCGGCTCGTCTGATGCCTTTGAAGCCACTGATCTGGGTCTTCTGCCATAGGGAGAAGTTAAGGCACCTCCGAAGTCCCTAAATCCAGCCCTCTTCTGAATTATTTATGCGGATATTAACCAAATGTCAATCCCCACAGGGCGCCATTGGGGGTGCATCCCTTGGTACGCTTACCATACTCTCCCCTTCACAGTTTCACTTCAAATGCTTCTTCTCCTGGCTTCTCCGCAAATATCAACATCTTTCTCGTTACCATCCATCTCATGACGATCCGTATCATTCTGGAGCTTTGCATCTGTCAGCACTCTGTGCGCTGCGATCGTCTTCCATGCTCAGGGAAATTTCGCCCTTGGTGTTCGCTGAGTTTTAGCAGAAGGAAGGCATGTTCCTTTTCTCTTTCAACATCTTCCCTTTTGTAGCATTCAAAGGCATCCGTTTCCATGTGCTCCTCTCCCAGCGGGCAGCTTGGCCAGTGTTTATTTTCCAGCACCTGACTGATGCTGACGAATAGCTTTTTTCAGAAAGAGGCATTTCATCCAGACCCGCGCCTGGAAGCCCGCAAGTTCTTCGTCCTACTGGGAGTGGGTGACGTGCTCTTAAAAACATGCTGTTCAAGTTCTGGACTAGACGGGGAGCAGTGACCTGCCAAGTTCTGTTTCTAGTGTTCTGTGAAGGTGGCCAGTGTCCCCCTAGGCACCCCGGGGGTGGGGGGTGTTCAGTGTCGCCCCTGATTTATATAGTGGATAAAGCAACCACTTTAGAATCACATTCTCAGCTTGCAAGCGCTAAGAATGTACAAATGTGGTAGAAGAGTCCCTTTCTGGGTGAATTGAAGTGTCCACTGTGGGCTGAGTACTGAGCCTGCTGGAACACCCGGCAGGTAGCCGATGCTCAAATGCATGCCGGTCAAGTCAGGTCGTGTCAATGCAAGTTATTCACAAGTAAGAGTAAAATCCCTGTTGGAGTTGACTAGATTTGTAGTTCAAGTGGGAATCTTAGAGAAGAAGAAAATGTTCTCGATGCCATAAACTTCAGCTCACAAAAAATTTAGAATTTAAAGAAGAGAAATAGATGGGATCAGAAGGTAGCCACACAGAGCTGGCGCTGTGGGCCATTCATCTGCCAACGCATGGACCCTGGGACAGGTGTGCGTAGGGGACACATTAAGATGTATAATTCGCAGGGAATTCTTAGCCGCCCCCAATGCTGCCTTTCACATGCCCTATTCCTAGGAACTAGGAAAATGGATACTACTTTATAAATCGCTATTCTGAACTTTAAATTGGATTCATAATAACAACTAATCCAATGAAGTGTTTTCTCTGTATTCTTCACAGAACAGAAATGCCAGCAGATTCTGATTCCCTCTTCCATGCATTCTCCCGATCCTCATATAATATGTGAATTCTCCAGAACGTGGCTAAAGAAGTTGGACGCTTAGACATTTTGCCCACCAAGATCACCCAGCATATTCCACAGATGGCTGCTTCCAGCCCGTCTAGCATTTGAAACTTCTTTCCAGAAGGTCAAACTCTTGCTTTCCCATTTCCTGCCCTCCAATCATTGAAATCAGTTGTGGAAGGAAGAAGAAAGGACCGAAAGAAGGAAGGACAGAAGGCAAAAGGAAGGTGGAGATGGCTGGGAATTTTTGTTTTGTTTATAAGTTTTTTGCTTGTATTTTTGACTCCAGGGGTGGGAGGTGTATACTTGGGCAGAGAGAGAGCAAAGAGTGGACAAGTAGAGGAAATGTTGCCTATTCCAGACATTTTCATTTTCACAAGCAAGACAGACGGGAACAGAATCTGGCCACGGCAAGTGGTTTTGAATGCTTTGCAGCCAAAACACGTGGAGGCCCTGATGCTGAGTCTGGCGTTCGCCAGCAGATACTGGGCCCCCACACCTAGGATGGGAAGGAAGTGGTCGGGCTGTTGTTCTTGACGCATCTCTCCGAGGGGCAGCTTTGACTCAGGCAGCACCAGACTGCTCCTGTGCCCAGCCACGGGGCCCCAAAGATGAAAGCATGTAGTCCCTGCCCTGCAGGAAAGCTGAACGAAGGGACATTTTGGGATGTTCCAGTGCATGCCCAGAGCCACTGTATTTGAACCCAGGACAACCCCAAAGACAAGTTTCCCTGATCCCACACTATGAAGAGCAGACTGTGCCTTTCTCCTATGAGGCTGCGAGCTTTTCCCTCTGTGTGTTTAAACTACTGTGATCTTCGCCTCTGATGATTAATTTCATGTGTCAACTCAGCTGGGCTATGGTGCCAAGATGCTTGCTCAAACATTTTTCTGGACATTTTGGATAAGACTGACACTTAGACCGATGGACTTTGTGTGAAGCAGATTATTCTCCATAATGTGGGTGGGTGGGCCTCGCCTAATCAGTTGAAGGCATCAATAAACCAAAGCTTGATTTCCCCCAGGCAAGAGAGATTTCTACCAGCAGTTGGCCTTCACACTTCAACTGCAACATGGGCTCTTCCTCGGTCTCCAGTCTGCTGGCCCATCCTGCAGACTTTGGACTGTCCAGCCTTCTTAATCCCATGAGCCAATTCCTTAAAATAAATCTTTTTCTATATGTATACATACGCCCTTTGGTTCTATTTCTCTGGACAACCCTGACCAATACACCTTTCTTTCCTTTTATGGGCAAAGCAGAGGAAAGCCTGGGAGATGTGCATTGTGTCACGTGTTAACACATCTCCATTCCTGTCCTGAATTACTAAAGACACACTCAATTGAGTACATCTTCATCTGACTGTCTTAATGTCCAAGAGTTTAAATCTAGTGAAAGGGTCATAAGGATACACTCGATAAATCTAAGATAGAAAATCTTTTTTAAAAATTTAATTTAAGATGGGATAACTGATATAGAAGGAAAACAAATGTCCCACCCTACACTGCCCCACCCCCCACAATTTATTAAGAAAATGTAGAAAATCCCAATGAGGATTCTGGCTTTGGATTCTAAAGCAATCTAGAGATTGGAAAGATAAAAATAACCCCGAGTTATGTTTCTGAGCTCCTTATTTGTGTCCATTTAGCCTGAAGGAAGAAAGATATGAATATGTTTGCTTTCCCCCAAATGCGTATTTAATCTTAATCTAAACATCCTGAAATTGGAGCTTGTCAGGAGTTTCCATGGTAAGTAGAGATTGCTTTCCCAATTTTCTATCATGTATTAAGAGCCATTTTAAATCACAGAACTAATGTTGCAGTTACTTCATTCTTATTACTTTTGCTTTTCCAAGGTAATCGACATGCAATTCGACCAGTATAAAATCTCAGCATAGGAGCCGGAAGAGTGGGCTTCCCAAAATGAAGAGGTCGCAGTTCACGACACCCCATCGGAGACCAAAGTGTCCTCTGTTTCTGCAGCTGCATAGTGTTTTCAGTTTCCCTGGCTCTTTATCAGGAATGTGTGAGGAGCTTGACTCCAAATCTACAACTCGGCTTCATCGACCCGGGTTTCTAGCACACCAGAAGCCTGTTCTCTAGACCAGAGCTTCTCTAGCTCTAGGTTCACACAGACCACCGGGGTAGCTTGTAAAAATGCTGGTTCTGATTCAGTAGGTCGGGGGTGGGACCCAAGATGCTGCATTTCCTAACATACTTCCCCGCGATTTTGATGGAGCTGGCCCCCAGATTGCACATCTGGACCCAGACCATCCTACCCAGTAGCCACCAGCCATGTGTGGCTCTTTGAGCATTTGAATTGGGGCTAGTCTGCATTAACATTGACTCTAAGTATAAAATACATACCACGTTTTAGAAGATTCAGTGGGAAAAAAAGGACGAAGTATCTCGTCAATAATTTCATCTTGATTACATGTTGAAATAACATTTTAGAGATATGGGGCTGGGGCACCTGGGTGGCTCAGTTGGTTAAGCATCTGCCTTAGACTCAGGTCATGGTCTGAGGGTCCTGGGATCGAGCCCCGAGTTGGGCTCCCTGCTCAGCGGGGAGTCTGCTTCTCCCTCTCCAACTGCCCCTCCCCCAGCTCACGCAGGTACTCAGTGAACGATTGCGAGCTGGCTAAGTCGCAGCCCGGAGAATACTCATCTGTTGGCTTATTTATATGCTGCCCTGTGATCGGTAAATTAGTGTCAATTTGACTGGGATGCCCAGATAGCTGGCAAACATCATTTCAGGGTGTCGTTTGTGACCAATGTTTCCAGAAGAGATTAGCATTGGAATCAGCAGATAGGAAAGAAGATAGCCCTCACCCTCAGGGGTGGGCATCATCCAATCCATTGAATCCAAATGGAATCGAAAGGTGCAAAGGAGCTGGTTTGTCTCTTCTCCTGCTCATGGACATCAGAGCTTATGATTCTCTGGCCTCAGACTCCAGGACTTCACACCAATGACCACTCCCCCACCTGCCCACCCCACCACGAGGTGGGTTCCTGGGCTTTTGGACTGAATTATATTATATCACCAGCTTTCCTGGGTCTCCAGTTTGCATTTTGTGGGACTGCTCGGCCTCCGTAACCCTGCGAGCCAATTCCTATAATAAATCTCCTCTTCGCTATATCTAAATATGCCCTATTAATTCTGTGTCTCTGGAGAGCTCCAGCTAGCACACTGCCTCATCCCACAAAGTGCAGTAACTGGTTAGGCTGTTGTCACATTGCAGGTGGTAGGTGAATTTGACCCCTGACGTAACTCAAACTTCTTGACATGTCCTAAATCAATTCTTGGCACATAAGAAACATCCAATAAACATTTCCGGAATCAAGCTATACTGGGAACAGACCCCTTGCAAGAGCCCTAGCATAAACCAGCTCATTTGCAGAAGATGCTAGAAGCCAGAGTTGACACAACTTACCCGGGAACACACCTTCAGTAATCCCTCTGGAAAGGAAGACACTGGTCGTATCTGCTAGGCATCTGTGGATGGAGAAGAGTGTGTGGAGGTGCAGTCGGAGAAGAGAGGGGCACCTGGAGAAAGAGGGCAATGGGGAGCTGGTTGCAGAGAGGCAGGGAGGTGGAGGCCAAGGGGCCGTGGAGGTGAGGAAGTGGACACAGTGTCAAGGACTCCTCTTTCAGGAGGTTTGGTGATTAAGAAGAGGAGGGAGGGGGCGCCTGGGTGGCACAGCGGTTAAGCGTCTGCCTTCGGCTCAGGGCGTGATCCCGGCGTTGTGGGATCGAGCCCCACATCAGGCTCCTCCGCTAGGAGCCTGCTTCTTCCTCTCCCACTCCCCCTGCTTGTGTTCCCTCTCTCACTGGCTGTCTCTACCTCTGTCAAATAAATAAATAAAATCTTAAAAAAAAAAAAAAAGAAGAGGAGGGAGCCAAGAGCTCCGTGGATGAAGCACTAGCATGGGGGGGTGGCCAGGGAGGGAGGGCTTTCTGTTTGTTTTGTTCTAGAACGGAAGATGTGAGCACACGGTTTTAGAACAGAAGGCTGAGCTGAGTTGCTGGTTCAAATGAGACGTAGACGGTACACGAGAGGAAGAGAGCAGCTGTGACCCCTAAGCCCAGGCAGAAGGAGGATGGGTGAATGGGTCAGCAAAACGGGGGCCATCAGCAGCCTTAGAAAGTGAGGGGATGCCTTGGCTTCTGAGATGAGAAGGGAATGTGACAAATGTTCACCTCTATGTTGAGGGGAGAGAAGGACGATTTAAGAAGTGAAGAAGGAGGCAGGACACTCTGAGAGAGTGAGGAGGGCATCATATGTGTTCTGCCTGGACTTCCAGCCCAGATTCTCCTGAACTCACAACCCAGACCCAGGCTTCTCGAAGTCTGGTCTGTGGACCAGTGCCAGACCACACACTGTTTGTGGCTGGTCTAAATTCAGAGAAAGAGATTTGCGTCCGAAGGCAAATAAACAACAACGCTAAGCATGCTGTTTAGTTCAACTGAATTTTTTCTCTGTGTCAAAGGAGCAGAGCTTTAATTTACCTTCTGGCCAGGCTCCTTTTCTCATCACAGCACACGGAGAAGGCACTTTGGGGTAACACTGATCTGCACAGTCTCCTACTGACAAATCAGCCTCAATACTCCACAGACACCTCTTACCAAACTGAATGCATCACTTTAGCTCCCAAACTTGCTCCTGCTCCTTTGCTTTCTTCCTCAGTGAGTCGGTGTCTCCCTCTACCCAGGTCTCCAAGCCAGAAATGTCAGGGAGGATATTTCATCTCACACCCCCCTCTCCAACCTTGACCAGTCATTCATCAGCCTGGTGGACACTCCCCCCTATATATTGCTCTCAAGTCCACCCTTCTCGCTATCCTCATTCTCTCTTGAATGAATGAATGACGTCAAGGCAGAAAGGGACAACTTAGTTGACTGCATACTGAGCAGAGATGATGGACATGGGGTCACGAAATGCTGCCTGTGGTTGAGGTGGTCTCAGAGCCTGGACTGAACTAACGAAGCCTACAAATGGAGTCACGCAACTCCAGCAGTAATGGTGGGGGCTGGAATCAGGCAGGCCCATTCCTGAAAAGCTTCCATGTGCTGTGGCTTCTCTCACTGATTCTGGTTACGTTCACGAAAGGTCTCCTGGATCCTATCAAAAGCAGCTTTGGCCAAGACCATGTTTCACACTGAAACTCCTACCACCAGCTCATGTTGTCATTACTTTTCATTTCTAGGCTTCCTGGTTTCACTCTCTTCCAACCCAAATATCTCTATCCTCCCAACTCCCACCAATGCCACTACCATTTTGGCTTTTGCCCTTGACTTAGACGCTGTTACTTAAAATCTCGTAGTTGCCTTTACATTCCTGCGATGGATGACTTGCAGACTCTGGCCCCAGATTCCAACATAGCAACAGATGGGAAGAAAGATCCAGGTCTGACAATCTACCCTGGTCTTTAGGACTCCGGTTGCTATGTTGTGGTGTTGTCACTTTATGCCAAAAGAAAGGTAGGAGGGAGAAGGGGTGGGGGGAAACTAGCACAACCATTTGGAGCCAAATAATAGATTATAGCTGGAAACTCCCGTCTTGATTTGGCTTAAGGGCCACAGCTATATTTGGCTGGCCCCTGATTGACATAATTATTATTGCCAGAAAGTAATTTTAGAAAGACCTTAAAAGGAGGACATGGGTGATTAAAGTTCTAATAATAACATTTCTAAAAAGTCTGGGTTAATGAATCTGTAACTCAGGTAAAAGAAAAGAGGCTTCAGGTGTTCAGGGATTAGTACCTGGGACTGAACTCAGAAAAAACATTTCTGTTGGGGAGTCAAGCAGGGCAGGGGTAGATCACATGCCCCTAAGAAGTCATGTGGATACAGAGAGAGATGTTTCACAAAGCAAATAATATTTTAAATCCATTCACTGAGCACCCCTTATGTCAAGGCGCCGTACCAGGCCCTTTGTGGGATTCCCTTGTGTGCAAGTAGGGCTGGTCCGAACATTAGCCTCGGCATTCTGACTCTTTATGGCCAGCGTCTAATTGGCTGATGCCCTACCAGTTGTTAAATATTTTGAAAGTCACCCTTGGATATAAGGCAAACTTTCTGTCCTAAAATAGCTTACAGTTTACGGGATAAGATATGCCCATGAGTAACTGCGGTGCAATGCTGTCTCCTAATAACGGTTACCATTTTATTTCGTGTTGTCCTTTACAACGTGGTTTCAGGCACTTTATCACATTTGAACTTCACAACAGCTCCGAGGCTCATGTTCCTATTCTCATTCTGCAGATAGGAAAGCTTGAAGTTCAAGGAAGGAGGCAGGTCTTCACATTGCACAGAGCGACAACTCTTCCCGGCTCAGCAATGTCTGATTTTCCCTCCCGTTCTGACCCCCAGCGCCCATGGCCTCCCTACTTAAAACAGATTCATGAAAGCAAACAACTGTTTATTTCATGAATTAAGTCTTGATTTCTTTTCTTTTTTTTTTTTTTTAAGATTTTTATTTATTTATTTGACAGAGAGAGACAGCCAGCGAAAGAGGGAACACAAGCAGGGGGAGTGGGAGAGGGAGAAGCAGGCTCCCAGCGGAGGAGCCCAATGTGGGGCTCGATCCCCAAACGCTAGGATCACGCCCTGAGCGGAAGGCAGACACTTAACGACTGCGCCACCCAGGCGCCCCAAGTCTTGATTTCTAAATACAGATTTTTGTACCCAATAACCAAATGAAGATCAGCTTTGTAGATCATCCTGATAGAAAGTTTAAAAAGCCTCCTTCTGGGGCACCTGAGCAGCTCGGTCAGTTAAGCATCTGCCTTCCGCTCATGATCCCAGGGTCCTGGGATGGAGTCCCATATGGGGCTCCCTGCTCAGCAGGGAGTCTGCTTCTCCCTCTCTCTCTGTGCGCTTTCTCTCTCTCAAATAAATAAAATCTTAAAAAAATAAAATAAAATAAATAAAATAAAATAAAATAAAATAAAATAAAATAAAATAAAATAAGAAGGCTCATTCTGAGAAACACGCTTCACAAAGCTCAGGGCACACACATTCAGGAAGCAGAGTGCCTTCAGAGACCTCAACTAAGCAGTTACATGTAAAATAAACAAACAAATGCAAAACAAAACAGAACAGCAAGGGTGATGAGAGAGTGGATTGCAGAGGAAAGAACAAAACCAAATAAGCAAGCAAACAGACCCATAATAGCCTTAAAGATCAAAAAGCACCAGACCCGCCCCCGTGAACAAGCTTCAGCGCACTGCCATGGCTCGACGGAGAACTGTAGTAGGTGTTCCTCGTCCCAGCCCGGAGGAAAAGAGGTTAGATGCTGGAAGAGAGTGTGGATGCCTGCAGAAGGAAGCTTCGGTTTCCTGGGACCTCGCTCATGCAGAGTACCTCATTCTCCAAGGGCCCCAGATGTGTGCAGCTGCTTTGAAAGCACCTCAGGCATGCACAGCAATGGTCACGAACTGCATGGCAGTCGACTATGGGAAGAGAAACGAAGTATCTCCCGAGTGAGTGATGCCTACAATCTACATAATGGCTTGTCCAATGCTCCGGATGCAAGAGGATGCCCAGACCCAGGCTCTCAGAGCTGACCCTCGGACCCATTTGCTGCTTGCCTTCTGCATCTGGCATGCATTTTAGCTGCATTCCATTCATACTCATCCCTGGAATGATTTCTTGCATGAAACCTTACAGAAATACTCTGTAAGGGTGGGAAGGAAACTTAGAAATTATTTAACATACCCCCTTCCTTTTTTCAGAAAAGGAACAGGGAATTTACCGAAGTGAGATGACGTACTCAAGGTCATCAAAGAGGTGAGTTACAAAATTAATATTAAAGACTATCATTGCTGGTCGTCGCGACTAGACGCGTTAGTTGCAATGTTTGGAAGAGCCTTACTATCAAACGGCTCGTGGAACCGGTAATGCACCAGGTAGTACAGCGTCCGTCATGGAAATGAGGCCACCTTGTCAGTACCCGCTCACTGGAACACCCTGCTCTCCATACGAGGTGAATTTCTGGAAAGTTGGGCATAAGTACACTTCTGATTATTTCGATTCTAGTTTGCACATATTCAGGGGTCTCTCTGGAGCATCTTTGAAGGGACTCTAGCATAAACTTTGGCCATGAAGCAAAAAAGCAGCTTCTTACCCTGAATATTTGCTGCCCGATCCATTCTTTTGACAGCCCTGACCAAGCTTCTCTTTAGGGCTCGCATCCCATAATCACCAGCGCGATCCGGCGCATTTTGGTCACTGATTCATTCACTTTGCCACCAGAGGAGCCCAAAGGAAACCTCTCCAGGGCGAAAGCATTGGTCTATTTTGTTTGGTCTCGGATGCCCAGGACTTAGACTCAGCCTGGAACACAGGAGGGACACAACTTGGATCTGATGACTGAATAAAGGAATTGATTTTCAGGAAGGGAATTTCTAGCCCTGGCTCACCTCTGTCACAATACCCACTTCCACAGATCGTTCTTCTGCCTATGAGGAGTGTGTCCACACAGCTAGGAACCACCGCTGCCCTGCTGGCCTGGCCCCTCAGACAAGCTGGCTTTGCCTTCTCCTTCTCCCGAGCTGGCAACCAGCCCACCAGCTCAGCGGGTCGGAGGCGTGGGTCCCAGCTCCCGGGACCATCTTGTAGGTCTTGGAGTGTGTTCTTCTTTCTGCTGTAACCCACCCTGCAAGGGCCCATCTCTCATCTTGGGGACAACATCCCCATCCACCACTAAGGAGTCGAAGCTCCCCTTCCATGGGGGCAGGGAACAGAGCTGCCCACCACAGGCAGGTGCAGCTCAGTGTCTTATGGCCCCTGTGAAGTCGGAAACGCCCTCTCCCCGTGTGAAGACCACCCAGAGTTAAGGGAATATCACGATCACTTGGAAACAGGATGGCATACAAGTTAAGAACGTGGCCTTGGGAATCAACTGACTCCAGGTCAAATCTAGCAACTTCTACTTCCTGTGTAACCTTGGCCAAGCTACTTAATTTCCTTACAACTCAGTTTTCTTATTTGTCAAGGCAGGAAAATACCAGCGCATATCTCATAAGGTAGAAGTGAAAAGTAAATGTGAAACATTGTTCAAGGTGTGGTACATATTATAAGTGCTCAGCATGTTTTTTATTGTACAAGAGGGGGAAAAAATAAATGATGTGATTTCCAGGAGATGGTGATGCAAATTGGAGAAGTCGCAGGAGGGTCCGATACACCACACAAGAAGCAAATCAGCTCTGGGGGTAGGTTCGGGATGGGGTTGGGCTAGACAAGATGGAGGCAAAGGGAGGACAGACAGTTTAGCCAGGTTTGGAGGGGCGGAGGACGAGGAATTGGAACAGAAGAGGAGAGTGTCCCCTAAGCTGCTCGGGAAAGAGAACTTTGGGGAAGTTGCATGTCTTAAGCAACTTTCCTGACCAGCCCTCATCATCCCCCAGACAAGGGTACGTCCCTCAGACCATGAGAACACACAGCCCTTCTCTTGTTTTGTAATTTTAGAATTTGTCACCCCTGGGCTGGAAACACTGGGACGATTGCTACTCTAGAGTCTTGCTCCTTGGTGTATCCCCGTGTCTGGCACAGCCCCTCCCAGAGGGGACACCGGACCACAGGGAAAGCAGCCCGGGGTCTCTTATCATCTTCTGCCAAAGATGGAGCTGCAAATCCCTCCCTTGGAAACGATTATCGGGAAGTTACAAGTGGTTCCTTCCTTCCCTTGCTGCTTTTGCTGTGAACACAACAGCAATAGAAATAAAGAAAGGTTAAATGTTTACTTTCCTCAACTCCAGTTCATTCTGGGTGCTAGCCTCCAGTTCGTGTGTCCCCTCGATGGGGCGCCTGGCTTGGCGAGAGAAAACAGGAAAAGAGAGACGACTGAGACCGGCCGTCTCAGGTCTCCAAGTTCCGGTCACTCTGGTGTCCCAGGTGGTGTGTGGCTCATCAAGGGACTCCCCGCCCCGGCAGACAGAGGGCAGGCCGAGAGACCCGGCTTCTTGCTGCACCCCCACTCAGCCCCTGGGCCGTCTGCGGTGCTGCGGTGAGCCCAGTTTCTTGCATCACTCGGACCGAGAGCAAGAGGTACTTCACGTGCCCCAGATCCCCTGCGCTGCTCAGAACGTGCGTCCAGCTCTCGCCCTCCAGCCCTTGCCCCGTGGAGGCTGCATTACTGCAACGGGGCTTTGCCTCTGGCCCCTTATCTCTCAGTCCTTGCACCGTCAACTCCCAGTCCTCTCCTAGCACCACGCTGTGCTTTGCTCCTCACAGTAATGATACCAAGGGTAATAGTAGCTGACAATTTTTGAGCGTCTAGGGTACGCCAGCTGCGGTGTTACATAAATGCTGTCCTCACATAGCTTCGTTCAACCTTCACAGTCATCCTGAGAGGCATTAGAACCGTGTGTTCCCATTTCACAGATTAGGACACTGAGTCTCAGAGAGGTTGAGTAACTTACCCAGGGTCTGGGAATGGTGAGACCAGCCCTCAACCCTGAGAACCGGTCTCCATGCATCCTTTCTTTCTTCCTCTCCCCATATTTCCCCCTTACTGAACTCTTGTTTGAAAGAGGAGAGTCTCGGAACGCCTGGGTGGCTCAGTCGATTAAGTGTCATGATCTCGGGGTCATGGGATCAAGTCCCGCATTGGTCTTTGTGCTGGGCGTGGAATCTGCTTAAGATTCTCTTTTTCCCCCTCACTAAAAAATACAAAATAAAAATATATAAATAAAAGAAGAGAGTCTCAATCAATCACTTCCTTGTTAAAACAACTTCAGCGCTGTCTCTGCCTTTGGAAGAAAACTCGCTCTTTCTTGGTCTGCGGCAAGGTCTGTCCCATCTCACTGCATGGTCTCAATTGTACCCCTTTCTCTTCTGTCATTAAATTCCAAACCCATCAGTTCCTGGAGGAGCCTGACCTCTTTCCAGCCTTAACATATTTCAGCTTGCCATTTCTCCTCCTGAAGGCTCTTCCCCAGCTCTTTGCATTTCTGACTCCATTTCTTCCTCCACATCTGAGCTGAAACATCACCTCACTAGCAGTTTTTCTAACCTGGGTATGCCTCTTGTTCCGTGTCAGAGCACCGCGGTTAATGGTCTTCATGACAAATAAGATTTTGAAGTTACTTGTTTACTTGTTGATAATCTGTACTGTTTCTTTCTACTGGCCTGGGCTTTTGATGAGGGCATGAGGGCAGGGACTCTGTCTCATTCATCATTGAACACACAGCTCTTTACGTATTAGGTGCTCAGTCAATATTTGTGGAATGACAGACTGGTCTGTCTGACTCAGAAGTAGATTTGCCATGAAGCTGAAAAATCTTTGGGGTCTCTCATTTCCTAAGGGTCATAGGATTATGTCCACATGGTCTCGTAGTTTTGAAAAATTTGCAAAAGTGACGTATTGAAGCTACAATTATTTAAAACCACAGAGGTGTTTTCTGTGGTTCCAAATACTTCCATGTACAGTTAAGATACTACTAGCTCTTCCAAAGCAAGACTGATTTCCAGGAATACTTCCACTGCCCAGTATGTGGGCTCACTTGCTGTTGTGACACAAATAGGCAGGGCTGTGGAATCACAAACATGTGGGTGTGAAGAAACCAGGCTTGCAATGCACGGCACCGGTGGAAGTCTGTGGAAAGTTCTTCCAAATCTTACAGTTCATTTATGAAACCTCGGTAGAGTTTTCCCAATTTTGATAACGACCCTAAAAATGTATTTGACATCGCTAAGAATGAGTAACACAACTGAAAGAAACTTCTCTGAACCATCATGAGGAAGAAACGTTCCTGGAATCAGGGACCCAGGGCAACTGTGCATTTTACAGAACAGAAGGAACTTCAATGCACACAAATTTTTAAAAGCCATTTAGAAGGTCAGGAGACCTTAGGATGGAACGCAGAACATGACAAAATAATCTAACTGCATTGAAAATGTATGAAACAAATGTTCTGAAAGGGATGGGGGGAAAAGGGGCTGACCTAAGTAACTTTGGAAATTAGTAGAGTTTGTAGGATTCGTGACCAAATCAAACTGTACATAAGCACTCTATGCTAGTTGACTAAGTTGTGTCCCACAGAGGGAAGGGGTTAACAATTCTTACACTGTGGCACATGTCTACCTGGAATTGGTTAAGTAAGCGAAAGGTAGTGGATTGCGTGTGCCAGCTTTCTCACTGTTGATGTGGGAGGTTACGGATGAGCATGGAGAAGAGGCTAGAATGATGATCCATGAGACAACAGTTTAACGTTGGAGACATTAGTACGAATCAATGTTCTGCTTAATACAGATATAGATGGTTATATACAGAAATATTCATATATATCTATATATATAGGCTACTGTGTTCATCTGTATCTCCTTGTTTTGTCAGTCGAGAGCCTAGAGCAACTGCATGGTGGTAGCAATGAATACACCTGACACTTACAACCTCGGTTTCCAATACCATTGTTCAAAAAAAAGGAGCCAGAGCTCCTTCTAGGACTGGGAAAGGAAATATACAAGCGGATCCTGGAGTACCCCCTAGTATCAGAAAGTAACGAAGTATTTAATCATAATCATAATCATAATGGCAGGGGTATTTCAAAGAGGCATAGGAGCTAATTGAAAGAGTTTCTAATGGTTCAAGGGTAAATAATTTGAGCAACAAAATAAATAAAATAGTTACTGGGTTATAATCTGAAGTCTGAAATAAATACCATACATTTACAATGATACAAATAAATGAATAAATACATCAGTGGGGGAGAAGAGATAAATCTTTCATGCTGAAATGTCCACAATAGCTAAATCGTGGAAGGAGCCGAGATGCCCTGCAACAGATGACTGGATTAAGAAGTTGTGGTCCATATATACGATGGAATATTACTCAGCTATCAGAAAGAACGAGTTCTCAACATTTGCTACAACATGGACAGCACTGGAGGAGATAATGCTAAGTGAAATAAGTCAAGCAGAGAAAGACAACTATCATATGATTTCTCTCATCTATGGAACATAAGAACTAGGATGATCAGTAGGGGAAGAAAGGGATAAAGAAAGGGGGGGTAATCAGAAGGGGGAATGAAACATGAGAGACTATGGACTATGAGAAACAAACTGAGGACTTCAGAGGGGAGGGTGGCGGGGGAATGGGATAGACCGGTGATGGGTAGTAAAGAGGGCACGTATTGCATGGTGCACTGGGTGTTATACAGAACTAATGAATCATTGAGCCTTACATCGGAAACCGGGGATGTACTGTACGGTGACTAACATAATATAATAAAAAATCATTAAAAAAAAAAATCTTTCATGCTGAAGATTTCAAAATAATTTATGTAGGTGCTCTGCCCTCAGGGTGGAGGGTAACTCCCTGCTGCTGCTTCTCTCTCTCTCTCTCTCTCTCTCTCTTTTTTTAAGTAAGCTCACACCCAGCATCAGCGCAATGTGGGGCTTGAACTCATGACCCTGAGATAAGACCTGAGCCGAGATCAAAGAGGACAGAATGAGACAAGGGAGGGAAGGGGAGTAGTGAAACATACCTTTGACAACACGTGATGAAAATGACACTTTATCTCTGTGGTTTTCCTCCCCGAAATGTATAACCTCAGTCTAATTACGAGACAAACATTAGGTAAAACCCATGAAAGGACATTCTACAAAACCGCTGATCTGTCCCCCTCAAAACTGCTCCTCAAAAAGAAAGTCTGAGAAACTGTCACAGCCAAGAGGAGACTGAGGAGACCCGACAACCAAGAGCAATGTGGCGTCCTGGATGGGCTCCTGGAACAGAAACAGAGTAGTTGGCAAAAACTAAAGACATCTGAGTAACATATTGACCTTAGTTAACAACAATGTACCAATATCCCTTCATTAACTGTAGCAAATATACCCTATTAAAGTAGTGGGCTAGTAAGAGGGGGAACTGGGCATGATGTGATGGGAACTACTTACTGTCTTCACAATTTGTTTGCTAATCTAAAGCTGTTCAAAAAAAGAAAGTTTATTTAAAAAATTTGATCAGACATGTTAGAGGAAAGACTGAATTATCTTTCCACTCTTTAGAAAATAATATTGCAAAGTCGTTGTAATATGAAAATGTGATCAAAGAATATGTAGTCAGAACACATAAAATGAAAGGATTTTAGAGATGTATCAGGCATATGTTTTGGAGGTCATAGAGTTGAGTCAAGTTCAGTTGTGAAATTGCATTATTTTTCTGTATTTTGTAAAATTTGTGAACTACCAACTTCTCCACTTACGTAATGCATTGTGGTTTGTCTCAGTCTAAATGAAGTGACTTGTGTATTTAACTTCATGTGTGCAATTTTGTACTGTTTTTCTTAAATTGGATCCCCAAACTGTGTAAGCTTCAAGTCCCACAAACCTGGAGGTACCCCGCCCGACTCCGAGCTGTTGCTCCTGACCCTTACTCCAGGTCAGCGGGCCTGCCTGCAGCCGTAGCCCAGGTGTTTGGGGACTGCCTAACCCCCTCACTTGCCAACTGCCTCCCTGCCGTCTAGAACCTCCCATCTCCACCTGTTGGCAACTCTAACTTACTCTCTTTGGGTAATTGTTTACTCCTACTGTATAGTATTTTCTCATACCACACGGGCATTCTTCTTTTATACCAGACTGCATTGTTCCTTTGAAAAACATCATCGTGCTTTCTTCTTTTCTTTTTTAAACCACTGTACTGAGATATAATTGAGATGCAAAAAGCTGAACTTATGTGATGTATACAATTCAGTGAATTTAGGGTTACGCATCCGTTCATGAAACCATCACCACCAGCACAGCTATAGAAATACCCATTACCTCCCAGTTTCTCTGTCCACTTTATTATCACTTTTCGTGTGTGTGATAAGAGCACAACATAAGGGGCGCCTGGGTGGCACAGCGGTTAAGCATCTGCCTTCGCTCAGGGCGTGATCCCGGTGTTCTGGGATCGAGCCCCACATCAGGCTCTTCCGCTAGGAGCCTGCTTCTTCCTCTCCCACTCCCCCTGCTTGGGTTCCCTCTCTCGCTGGCTGTCTCTCTCTCTGTCAAATAAATAAATAAAATCTTAAAAAAAAAAAAAAAAGAGCACAACATAAGACCTACCCTCTTAGAAAGTTCCCAGTATACAACCGAGTATCGTTAGCTACAGACGCCATGCTGTAGAGAAGACCTCCAGAACTTATCTTGGAAAACCTGCAGCAGTGTCACCGCCCGCGTTCCTGTGTGGCTTCTCTGGGCTCCTCTCCCGCCAGAGCCCCCTGACCCCCGACCCCATTACCGCTGTAACAGCTTATGCTCTGTCCTACCCTCGGAGTGCAATCTGTTTCTCTACCTACCTCACACCTACTCCTTCTCATCAGCATTCTACTGTGTCGTCAAGGTTCTCTTTTTAATTTTTAAGGATTATTTATTTATTTATTTATTTGAGAGAAAGAGAGAGAGAGAGAAAGAGCGTGAGCAGCGGGGGAGGGGTAGAAGCAGAAACAGGCTCCCTGCTGAGCAAGGAGCCTGATGCCGGACTCGATCCCAGGACCCTGGGATCATGACCTGAGCCGAAGACAGACGCTTCACCGACTGAGCCACCCAGGCGCCCTGCCAGCACTACTTCCTGCATAAGTTCCATCATGTCCTCCGTTGTCGTATTCTTCCTTTTGGAACAGAATTAGGTGCTTCAAAGTAGTTTTAAATGTCATTTTCTCATCCTCCTGAAAGATTCGAAGAAACAAAAATAAATAGATATTCCTTCTCAAAGCAGACGGTGTTAGCTGCTCTCTGCCCGGTCGGTTGACGTCCCGCCCACAGCCCTATGGCCTTCGGGAGCTTTTCCTGTGGGTGGGCTGGCAGCCGAGTTTCTGGTCCCCACTGGGGGAGGAGCATGGAGAGATTTCCAGACTGTCACCTCTGACTTCTCATTGGTAGCCATATCGCTTCCTCCACTTTTAACACTCACATTGCAGATTCGCACATGCTTTACTGCTTGTTTTTTTAATCTGTAGTCAGAGTTCTTAACCTTCTTTCATTTCACTGGGTAGAAATGTGTGTGTGTGTGTGTGTGTGTGTGTGTGTGTGTGTCTGTGCAAACACACAGTGCTTTCAACATCATCCCCAAAAGAAAAGTTTATTTCCTTTTTCTGTACTGCACATGAGGATAAAAGTAAATAAAAGTATCCTGGGAGGATAGTGGAAGAACTTTCTAAGGTAAACATGGGGTGTGGTTGCCATTTGGGGTGTAGCTTTTCGGGCAGGAAGCATTGCTTGCAGACCCTGAAGTGAGAGCAGATGCGAACAAGTGAAACAGATGTTTTCACTGGGGAAAATAGGGATGGGTGTCCAATTATCGACTATCCTGTTAAAGTTTTGTCTTGTTTTGTTTTGTTTTTTGGCAGAATCATTGCTCACTCTGTGATTCCTGACGTGTTACTGGGCAACAAGGACAATCATCTACTGGTTAATTAAACCTAGCTGTAGGGAAATTATTAGCTATTCCTGAAATCGGTCAAACCAGTTGTTGCACTCAATTGTTTACTCAGAGTGGATGGGAGGATGCAAGCCCAGGGGCCGGCATGGAGTCCATGGTCCGTGCACCGTGGCCTTGTCGTGCATGTCGACCTCATCACACACAGGTCTCCCTGCCTCTGCTCACTCCAGCCATGCTGGGCTTCCGTCACTATGTTAAAGGAGCCTTCATCCATTCAGTCCTCTTTCTGCAACCCTCTTCTCCCCAGTGATGTTAAGTCCCCTTGTTCTACATTGGATCCTAACCTTTTCTTCACATCACTCAGAGATCTTGGCCTATCCTAAAACTTCAACAGTATTTGCTGATTAAATGAACTGTTACTACAATTAATAATCATTGTATGCTGGCTTTCATTGGATTTTATGTTTAATTTGGGTCAGTTAATTATCATCATTGCCATTTTAATGTTATTATTTATATATTTATTTTTTTAAAAGATTTTATTTATTTATTAGACAGAGATAGAGACAGCCAGCGAGAGAGGGAACACAAGCAGGGGGAGTGGGAGAGGAAGAAGCAGGCTCATAGCTGAGGAGCCTGACATGGGGCTCGATCCGAGAACGCCGGGATCACACCCTAAGCCGAAGGCAGACGCTTAACCGCTGTGCCACCCAGGTGCCCCTAATGTTATTATCTATTAAGCATTTTCTAGACACACTGCAAAGGGCTTTTCATAAATTAGCTTAATGAATCCTCATAAACTTCCTAACAGCCCAACCATAATGGTAGCATCTATTGCTGTCACCGTGTTACAGATGAGGGAAACCGAGTTACAGAAGGCTATTAACTGGCCCAAGTTCGCATAGTCAGTAAGTGGTTAAGCCATGAAGAGGTCAAGCATTTAGTCTTGAAATTTACTGAGACTTATTTTATGGCCCAGCATATGGTCTGTTTTGGTAACTGTTCCATCGGTACTTGGGAAGTATATATATTCTGAAGATGTTGGCTGTCGTGTCCTAGAGCTGTCAATCAGCTCAAGTTAGTTGGTGCTACTTTTCAGATCTTCGATATCATTACTGAATTTCTACATGCATGGCCTGTCCATTACTGTAACTGCCAACCTTATGCGTCAGCTTGGCTAGGCTTCAGTATCCCCACTATTTAATCACACTAGTAACCTAGATGTTGCTGTGAGGGTGTTTTGTACGTGGGGTTAACATCTATAATTATTTGACTTTAAGGATACGAGATTTTCCTTGATAATATGGGTGGGACTCTGTCAGTCAGTGGAAAGGCTTCAAGAGCAAGACTTCAGCATCAAGTCCTGCTTGAGTTTCCAGCCTGCTGGCCTGTCCTATTGCAGACTTGCCAGCCCCGACAGCTGCAGGAGCTAATTTCTTGAAATAAACCTCTTTACACGCATGCATGCTTACACACATTCTGTTTCTTTGAGGATTCCTGGCTGATGTAGCATATGTTAAAATCTCTAGTGTGATGGATTTGTCTGTTTCTTCCTTTAATTCTAGCCATTTTTACTTCATATACCTTTAACAGCTCTGTTATTAGTTACATTCATATTTAAATTGTTATGTCTTCCTGATGAATTTCCCTTTCGTTATTGTACAATCTTTCTCTTTAACATTAGTACTTGGTCTGAAATCTACTTTGTTTGGTTATTCATATAGACACACAATTTTTTATGCATCCTGTTTGTACTGTATACTTCTTTGCATTTAAATAGCATATAATTGGGTATTGCTTTTTCTATTCAGTCTGGAAATAACTCTCTTTTAATTGGAGTGTTCAGTCCATTTACATCGAATGAAATTATTGATATGGTTGAGTTTAATCTACCATTTTGCTATTTGATTTCCATTTTTCTTTCTGTTTTTTATTCCTCTGCTTCTCTATTTTTTAAACTTGTTTTGGATTAATTGAGTAATTTCAGTACTCTATTTCATTCCCTACACTAATGTCTTAGTATATGTGTCAGCTTTTGTTTATTTGAACAAAATATCCTCATTTTTTTATCCTCCTTTTTGAAAGATATTTTTCTTTGGGATATAGAAATCTTGGTTGACAGGCTTTTTATTCTCCTGGTAGCGATTTAAAGGCATTCTTCCAGTGCCTCTGGCCCCTGTTGTTTCTAATGAGAAGTAGTTTAAATTTCTTATTTTCCCTTGTATAAAACATGACTTCTTTTTTTTTATCTAATGGACTTTAATTTTTAGAGTGGTTTTTGGTTTACAGAAAAATGAGCCGATAGTACAGAGAGTCCCATATACCCCTTCCCTCCCCTGCTCACTCTTCCCCCATTATTGCTATCTTGCATTGGTGTGACACATTTATTTCAGTTGATGAATCAATGCTGACACATTATTATTAACTAAAATCCATCGTTGACATTAGGGTTCACTCTTTGTGTTGTACATTCTATGTGTTTTGACAAATGCACGATGTCCTGTGTCCTCTGTTACGGTACCATACAGAATAGGTTCACAGCCTTAAAAATCCCCATCCATCCTTTCTTATCTCCCCTTAAGCCCTTGACAGTCACTCGTCTTTTTTACTGTCTCTAGAGTTGGACCTTTTCCAGCACAATCATATAGTACGCAGCCTTTTCAGACCAATTTCTCTAAGCAATATGCATTTATGTTTCCTCCATATCTTTTCAGGGCTTGGTAGCTCTATTTTCTTTTCTTTTCTTCTGTTTGCTTTGAAGATTTTCTCTTCCGTTTTGGCTTGCAACCCTGTGACTATGATGTGCTTGGATGTGGCTTTCTTTGTATTAATTTGGTTTAAGTTTTCTCAAGCTTCTAAGATTTCTAAGTGATATTTCTCTTCAAATTTGCACATTTTCCAGCCACTCTCTCTTAAAATATGTTTTTTTTTCTGCTTCATTGTCACTCCTTTCTCCTTCTGAAACTGCAATTACATGTCTTTTATGGCATTTGATATTGTCTTATGGGTTCTAGGTTCTGTTCGTTCTTTCACTGTTTCTCCCCTTTCGTTATGCTGACAGTAATTTATACCTGTATTTCTTCAAGTCAGTCCCTTTTTTCTGTTATGTCTAATTTCCTGTTAAGGAAAATTACCTTTAGGTAATTTTTTATTTCAATTATTTTATGTTGCAACTCTAAATGAATCTATTCTTTTTTATTTTATAGTTCTTTTCTCTGCTAATATTTTCTATCTATCTGTTTAGATAGAATGAGACATTGAGACATATTTTAAGACATATTTTCCTTTAATTGTTGGTATGTTTAAGTAAAAACTTTAAAGTATTTGATTGGCAAATGCAACATCTGGGCCATCCTGATGTCACTTTCTACTGACTTCTTTTCTTGACCATAGATCACATTTTCCTGTTTCCTTTCATGTTTAGTACTTTTTATTGTATGCCAGACATTGTTAATTATCTATTGTAGAGACTCTGGATTCTTTTATTCTCCCAAGTGACAGGCATTCAATCACAAGGTAATCACTTTGAACCTGTTTAGGCTTTATTTTAGGCTTTGTTAGGGAAGGTGTATGGAGAGATCAAGATGTTTCCCAAGCTTTTCTGGTTTGGTTCATTTCAAACTTCTCACTCTGTTTCCCATGCAGATCTTGTCAAGGCTTGGTTTTAAGATGTGTATGGGTGGTATAGAGTAGGTCTTAGTCTCGGGTGTGTCCCTTATCTCCAACGAGCTTTTCCTAGTGTCTCAGCTGGGGGTCGAGGGACGTTAGCAAGGCCCAAGCTGGTACTTTACTACCCGCCAGCACTGCGAGACCTCAAGTGTGCCTGTTCTGCTTACAGCCCTACAGTACCTACTATCTGATGTCTCCTTTGGTCTCTTTCTATGCAAGCTCAGCCCATTCTTCACTCAAGAATTCATGGAAAACCCTCAAATAGAGTACGACCCTCTCTTCACAGCTTTCCTCTCTCCTGTGTCCGGTCCCACAGATTCCAGCCCCTTAAACAGCTTCAGATGCTGACCCTTAGCTGAGACACTCCTATGCAGTCTGCTTTCACTCCAGGTCTCTGCACTGCATTGGAGACACTTTCCACAAATGTGATCTTATGAGTTTCCCTTTTCTTGGGGAACATAGCCTGGTGCTGTCTACTGCTTGATGGCTGAAAAAAGTGTCTCACAGATTTTGTCCTGTTTCATATTTGCTTATGGGAAGAAGACTAGTCCAATAATGGTTACTGGCCAGAGTTAGATGTCTTGATTAAATTAAATCCTTGAATTTAAATCCTCGTCCATCTGAATCCAGAATCAGTCATCTCAACCCCATGCTATTTTGTCTCCCAGTATAAGGCAAAAGAAGTTGAAACCTATAAACAGTGTGGTGAGACAAATTGCATAATTAAAATCTACATCAGGGAGACTGAGTAAGGAATTTCAATTTCCAGATAGGGTGGGATGGAAAGAAGCCTTTGTTTGAAGACCAGTAATAGTAACACCACCTCACGGACTTTTAATATTTTCAAAGTGCTTTGTGCCCATTCTTTTATTCTCACAGCAACCCTTGTTATACCCCGATGCATTAGATGCTGTCATGCCAGTGTGACAATGAAGAACTCAGAGACCAAGGACAGCAAAATGGTTTGACTAAGGTCAAGTTAGTAAGACAGCAGAGCCGGGAGATGCGTATGGGTCGTATAGAGTAGACCTCCTCAAATCCAAATCTGTTCCCTCCAATGAATTAAGGACATGCGTGTAGAAAAGGAGTCTGTGGAATGACTACAGCCTTATGTCAAGAAAGAAAACCTTACTCATAGCTATGTAGTGAAAACTCAGCACTAGCTTGTCCTACCTATATCATGAGTGCTTGGCCAGAGACACTCAAGGGAATGTGGCTTTACACCATTGTCTTTTTCAGAGACAGCTCCACAATGGACACACAACAGAAGATGGCAAAGACATCTTTCTAAACCTTTAAAACAGCCCATTCTTCATTTCCTGCTCTTTTGAGCAAGGAAAAAATACTGTTCTATGTAGAGTAACCATGTAATAAATAATGGCCAGTCACTCTGCAAATATCAAATATTACAGAAGTAATTATTGATATCTTCATCATCCTAGTGTGGATTTATAGCCTGTATACATCAAATGAGACCTGGAAAGAATTTACCTAGCACATACATATGCATGCATATTGTATAATGCATACTTGTCTAACCTTCTGGAGGTAAGAATTTATATTCAAAGTCTGGGAATTAATTATGGTAGAGTTTAAACACACACATACACACTCAAGCACACACACACACACACACACAGACATCCCTCAATGGCAGCCCTGATGGAAATGCTCATTAACTTTTATCGGTGAAAGTTTTGCTGGTTCCGCTATTATTTTATTAATCATATTTAAAAGCAATATTTTTCCTATCAAAACTTTGTCCCATATCTGACTTATCATTCAGACAGGGGCAACAGGAATTAGAAAATGGGCACTGAGGGGAGCCTGGGTGGCTCAGTCAGTTAAGTGTCTGACTGTTGATTTTAGCTCAGATTGTGAGCTCAGCGTCATGAGACTGAGTCCGCGTTGGGCTCCACGCTCAGCATGGACTCTGCTTGAGATGCTCTCTCTCCCTCTCCCTCTGCCCGTCCCCCCACATGTGCACACGTTCTCTCTCCCTCTCTCTCTCTCTCTCAATAAACAAATTAAATTAAATTTTAGAAAAGAAAATTGGCACTGATTAGCTTGAAAAGCCCAGAAGCTGGGGCTGATGAGTGGACCCTGCTCTTCCTAGGACGCAGGGGTTGGAATAGCCCCCGCCGAGGTTCAGACTCCCATGCCCAATGGGGCTGAGGCAAAGAGGATGACCGCTAACCAACAGGAGTTACCACTCTGTTTTCATGCTTTTGGTTTCCCCACTAGTGAGAAATAAGGACTGACACTTAAAACGCAGGGGGAAGAAAATCTGAACTGCAGAGTCTTCTCCAAATGAAAGACAGATACGGTACCCAAATATTAATCATGGCTGCTATGACGTGGGAATTTCTATGACAGAGAAAGAACTTCAAAATATCATCAACGACTTGACTTTTGAGCTACAGAAATGGAGCCCCAGAGAATTCACCCCGGCCTTGGACTCCAGCCTCCTTCTGAGCATAATCACAATGCAGTGTCTCCAGGAAGACCGCACGTTAGTGCGTCAAACAGCGCCCTGAGCCAGCACTGAAGCAAAGGCTGGAGGATAGATGAGGGTGCATAGACCTGAGGGGAGGCCTGGAGTATGTGGGTAAGAAAAGTAGCCATTATCTCTGACAGCCTGGAGTGCGGCACAGCTCACTCACACACACAGTGTACTCCACTTCCTTTCCCCCCTGCTTCATCCTTGGGAAGAAGTTAGAATCATCGTCTTGATATTAGAGATGAAGAAAATGAGGCCCAGCAGGTGTAAAAAGCAAGCCTGCCAGGCGTCTACACCTTGGCAGAAATGGAATTTGAACCTGAATTTTTTGTACCATGTGCAATGCTCTTCTGAGATTCAGAACTCAGTCACCTTCGTTCATCAAAAGCCTACCTACCCGCCACGTAGCTGAAGGGCTGAGCCTGCCCCGGAGCGAAGAAGGGCTGCTTGTAAGAACTGCTGTGTGAGCTCAATGCCAAGGCCACCATTTCCCTTGTATTCCTTTAGCAAATCCTGTGTACATGGAAGTGTTATTTGGGTTAAGGAGCGTGTCCAGGATTCCTGAGTGTCCCAGCAACATCAGCAAAATCTGGAGAGAAGGTTCACTGGAAACCAATGGAACAGTGAGAGCAGGTGGAAAATGTTCTCTCTGCCCCAGATGCCACTTTCCTTCCCTTTCAGTTCTTGCTTCTCTTGAGCTTGTCAGTTTCCCCCTTAGGGTGTGGGCCCCTCTGAGGCCACCATGTCCTCTTCATCTTTGTATGCCTCCTTCCAGAGGGGCAGGCATGGCGTGTCGTATGTTGCAGCCATGTCACGGAGGCTTAGCAATCGAAAATTAAGCTCTGTGCATTTATCAATCACAAACCACAGAGAAGTTCACAATCCTTTGGCTTTTTATTTCCATCTAGGGAGGGCTTCTGAATTTCCTTTGGTGTTTTGAAGACAGAAATTAATGTTGTTTTTTAAAAATATGGGGTGATGATTAAAGAGGCGCAGACTTAGGACAACTCCAAGTATTCCCTACGATGCAAAAACAGATGGCCAATCCAATTAGTTCAAGGAAAAGATATACGAACAAGCTGTTCAGTGCTTTCCACAAAGATGAACATGCATGAAGGATTTCACCAAGTTGGATGGTAGCAATGGTTCGTGATCTTCCATTATTCGCACGTTACAATTGGATGGACATTAGGGAAAATACATTTGAGGGTATTTGCTTTAATTCAACTGCACAGGCTGGCATTTTGGAGCCAAAGGTTGCTTCCTCATGTGTAAAAGCCATCAGCTGAAAGTAGACAATTCCACTGGTTATATGGTCTACACCCTTGCTTCCCAAAGTGTAGTCAAAGGAATAGCATGGATACCCCTTGGGACCTTGTTAGAAATGCAGATTCTTAGGCTTGGTCCTTGACCTCCTGGATCAAAACCTGCATTTTAACAAGATTGCCAGGTAATAATTCAAATGCACATTCATGGTTTTTGCTTGTTTGTTTGTTTGGTTTGTTTTGTTTTTTGAGTGGGCAGCAAAGCAAGTTTTATTGAGTGATCGTACAAAGCTCCCAAAGGAGGGGGCCTGAGAGGGTTGCCCCACATTCGTGCGTGAGAAGCACAGAACTTCGCATCTAGCTGTTTGTATTTGGGAATATGGAGGTACCTGATATCCCCCACAGCTTGGAGCAGGCAGAGTTAGAGGAATTTCTCCCCCAAAGTCAAAGTCAGAGTAGCCAGTCCTGGGTAGTGTCCAGCTTTGGAGCCCTAGCGGAAGCCATGGTCAGAGAAAGTTAGGACAGTCAGCGCCCAGAGCCAGTTTTTTTGTTTTACAATAACAACGTATTGAAATATAGTTTATAGACCCTATGACTCACCCTTTTAAAGTGTGCAGTTCAATAGGTTCCATATATTCAAAGAGGTGTGTGAGCACCACCCAATTAATTTTAAGACATTATCATCATTCCCGAAAAAATTCTGTACCCATTAGTGAACACCTCTCAGGAGCCCTATCCCAACCTCGGCAAACACTCACCTGCTTTTCATCTCTATGAATTTGCCAGTTCTGACCTTTCATGTCAAGGGCATCGTGTGATATGTGGCCTTTTGTGACTTTTTTTTCCCCCTGAGAGAGATAGAGCACGAGCGGGGAAGGGGTAGAGGGAGAAGGAGAGAGAGAATCCCAGCTAGGCTCCACATTCAGTTGGAGCCCAACGCGGGGCTCAATCTCAGGACCCCGAGATCATGACCTGAAATCAAGAGTCTGACGCTTAACTAACTGAGCCACCCAGGCGCCCCAGAGTTTATCCCTTTTTAACATGTATCACTACTTCATTCCTTCTGATGGCCGAATAATGATGTCTCTCATTATGTTTATCCATTCATCTGTTGATGGGCATTTGGGTTGTTTCCTGTTTTCAGTTATTGTGGATAGAGATGCTGTGAACATTCATTTGCAGGGTATTTTGTTGTGTTGTGCCGTGTTGTAGACAGATATTTTCACTAGAGCCATTTTTTTTTTAAGATTTTATTTATTTATTCAACAGAGATAGAGACAGCCAGCAAGAGAGGGAACACAAGCAGGGGGAGTGGGAGAGGAAGAAGCAGGCTCCTAGCGGAGGAGCCTGATGTGGGGCTCGATCCGAGATCGCCGGGGTCACGCCCTGAGCCGAAGGCAGATGCTTAACCGCTGTGCCACCCAGGCGCCCCTCACTAGAGCCATTTTTGACCCTCAAGCAAGTGGCTGATGTGGCTTCCAATAAGAGAAAGGCAGGTAGGCAAGGCTCCTGGGAAGAACGTTGACCTACTGCAGAAGAAACCCTGGGACCAGACCCCGCTCTACCAGCAGTGCACTACCTGTGCAACGTTTAGCAAATCACCAAACATCTCAGAACTACATTTGTAAAAAGGAACAAAAATGTTCGCACATCAATGTCACAGGGTTCGGTTCGGTTTGGTTTTTTTTCTTGTTGTTGATGGTTTTTGTTGTTTTGGTTTTTTTCATTTTTTTGGTGCATGTGTGAATGCCAAAGAAGATAGTAAACATGAAACCATCTTTAATTGCAAAATAGTGCACCAACGCAAAGTAGTCTCAAGAGTCTAGTTGTCCTTGTTGTTTTATTATCACCATTCGTTTGGCAATCCTTGACATCACCAGTAGCTAGTGAGCTAACAACCTCTTCACTCAGAGCACGGGGAGGAGAGCCATATGGTGGGTCTGTCTGGTGCCTAAAAAGATCCCCCATAAAGGAGAGATGTGAGCTCATTGTGACTTTCTGAAGTTGTGCTTATGTAAGTTTTTCTGTCAACACACAACTTCTTTCGGGGAGAAAGAAATACCTTACCCACAATGGCTTACTCTAGAAAAAGAAAAAAATTTTTTTAACTAAACAGAAGCGTTAGTCAATTAGTTTTCAGCCATTGCGATGTGCTCAGTAGGGACCTACATGCTTATAGAGGCTGGTGGAATGTGGGCCATAAGTACAGAAAAACTTGAAATAGTATGCTGGCCTCGGGGAAACCAGTGGGCCACATGAGCTCCCGTAGTGACTATGGGAAACAACAGGTAGTCCTAGTCAGGCATGTATTCTAGAATTGGCCATCAGAAGCCCACTTGGAAAGAGTGGCCCAGGGAAACTACGATCCCTTGAAGAAGAAAAGGAAACAACAGAGAAACAGAAAAGAAAAATGGGGAGAGGAGAGAACTGAGCAATTATGGCTACTTCCACCATCAAGGAAGTGATGGAGCCTGCATATAGCCCAGGGGTGTTTTGAGATAAATATGAGGCCTGTGGTTTCCCCCCCAAAACCCAATTTGGTCCCCAGAGGCAGGGAAGGATGCAATGCCTGCAAAGCCCGAGGCTCTAACTTCATAGAAGGGAGGAGAGAATGGTAGGTGTGTGGGCAGGAGGGGATTTACCTGCTTCCTGTTCTAGTCCCTTTTGCTACAGCAAAATGCTGTGGTTTTACTGGTTACACTTAATGCAATTCCCTGCCGTTGCAGGATAGATGTGTGGTAACGGCACCGTGTGGGTTGGCGAAATAGATACTCTCACGTATAACAGACTAAACACAGCAAGATATTCATAAAACTCTTAATCTGAGCCCTTTGGGCCACCAAGAAGAGACACAGAGGTTATATAAGCAAATTACTAAGTCAGTCTGAAACCAGACATACTCACATTTTCATAATTTAAAAAATCCACACACACCACTGAGGCCAACTCAGACCGCTGCTCTCCGAGAAATACTAGACCAACTTGAGGGGCTGGTGCCTTAAGCAGACATTGTCCCTTGTCGCCGTATGACCACCACCTCCAGGAGACTCCTTCTCGCCTGCACCGGGCATCAGGGCAACGCGGCTAAACAAAATTCCCTTCCCAGAGCATTCCATTGTTACACCATTGTATTGATTTCTACGTGGAGGAAACTATCCTTTCATTTGAAGGCTTCAGATCTCCTTCCCAAAGTCATACCATGGTAGGAGAAAGTGAACTGGGCTATCACAGAGGCTTGTGTACAAACCCCAGTTCCAGCAGCTGGTGAGTGGTGGGGTCCTGAGCAAATGACTTTGCCTCCAGGAGACTTCGTCCCCCCATCTGCACACAGTGCTAAGAGCCCACTGCACCGAAGTGGTCTGAAAGGAGCACCTGCTTTCATGCCTGGAACCCGGTAGGCATCCTAAGAAGGCTAACTCTTCTCCCCCCATGAGATGATTTCCCCTGCAACCAAGCCAGAAGGAAACCAAGAAGCCCAAGATCCTTGCATGGACAGTAAGTACCAGAGAGTTATTGCTCTCCAGTCCTCACTACAGGGATGGAGGGGCCAGTCCAACCTGACAGCACTCACCTCCTCTGTCTACTCCCAAATTTCACATCCCAGAGAGAGAAGACTGGTGCTATTCTGCAGGGGGCCCAGAAATGCATGCCCCTCTACTAACATTCTGCCTACACTGAGCTCTAACCAGAGTGCCTGGGTGGGGTAGTGACCTGGTTTGTTCAACTTCTTGGGCTGATACAACACCTAGGATCCCATGAATGTCCCGGCCTGCATTTGTGACTGCTAGAAAAGTCAAGTGCAGATCGTAGGCAATTATTTGATAGTAAGGAATGGTCCATTCGGGAGACTAAAAGGGAACCCATGCAAAGACCCTTAGCGCGTTCAGAGCCAGGAGCAGAACGAGCTTGTGTGTAGGATGAGTGCTAAGAAAGGGATGGTGAGATACACCTTGCATAATCATAAAAACGTGCACACCTAGGGTGGGAAGTCCTTATGGCTGCTTTGCAAGAGTTGGGGGTCTTTCCCCATTGTTTGAGTCCCAGGGTGATCCTTCTTTCGAGGGGCATGTGGCACACAGCACTTCAGGGGGGCTGTTCGTGCTCAAAGTGTGCGTGGACCAAGGGCAGAGTGCTGAAGTCGGCCGGGTGATTCTGGACAGTTCTTCTTGCCTCTGTCACCTCCGTTTTCTCATCTGTTCAGTGATGTTAAGTACGCCGGCTCATCTCTAGCTTGGCTTGTGCTGATGATCAAAGGAAGTAATGTTGTTGAAGGGATTTTAGAAAGTTGAGATTTGGGTAGAAACGTAAGGGAGGGCAATTTTTGAGACTAACTCCGTGTGTTGAGGGGGTGAGGTGCATAAAAAGTTATATTGGGTGACTGGTTCTGAGCTTACTTTGCGTACCCTCAGTGTTCTCTCTCTGGGGTAATGTGTCTGTTCACAGAGTTAAAAACCAAAGCTGGTCATTGGCAGCCCTGTGTCCCCTCAGGACTCGAGGCAGAGCCCACCACTCAGTTTCTATGTCACTTCCCAGCCAGCTTCTACCCTTCTTCCCAGCCTCTGCGTTCTTCCTCCTCCCTGCACGATGCCCACTGTACTTCAGGACCTCTGCCGATTGGAGGAGGGAAGAGCCCCAGCCCTGTCCTGGGGCTCCGTAGTGAGCCACAACCTTTCCACGTATTCCTGCACAAGCCAAGCCCAGAGGTGAACACGGGGACCCTGCTGGGCTCACAAACGTCCCTACAGTTAACCTGACCAGCCTCCAGCCAGTGCTGCGACCTGTCACAGCAGCTCCCTTGCAGGCTCCCCGTGGTGACAGGTCTCTTGTGCATGGATTCACGCACTGTGCACCATTTGGAAGAGGCTGACCCGTGACTTGGGCTTCTCGCCCCCAAGTTCCTGTTCTGCTATCTGTCTGCTCTTCTTTGTCCTCCCCTGCCTCTCCTATCCTCAGGGCCCGTTGGCCGAAATTTCCAAATAACACTTCCCCCAGCTGTGGCAGCCAGCTTCCAAGGTGGTCGCCGGGATCCCCCTTCCTGCATTCATACCCGTGTGCGGTTTTCTCCCACCGTGGATCGGGGTGACCTATGTGACCACGATGGAGTGCAGCTGAAGTGACAGGTGTGTGACTTCTGAGGCTGGGCCAAAGCAGGCACCACAACTTCTGCCTTTACTCTTGGATCTGTCACTCTCGGGAACCCCAGCTGCCTCACCATGAGGACACCCCAGCAGCCTCACGAGAGACTCAGTGAAGAGAGAGCATGGGATTCACCGCCACAGGCAGCACGGGAGTGAACCATCTTGAACACGGGTTCCACGGGTCCAGTCAAACCTTTATATGACTGTGGCCTGCCTGCCTTTCGATTGTGACCTTGACCTCATGACAGACCTCAAGCCAGAACTACCAGCCAAGCTGCTCCTGAACTCCTGCTTCTCAGGAACCATGAGAGATAACAAGTAATCATTTTGCTCGAAGCCGCTAAGTGTGGGAGCTGCTTGTTACACAGCGGTAGATAACTAACGCGTCATCTTCTTTAGTTTCCCCGAGGCAGTGCTCCAGCCACCCATTGACCTCCCTGCTGTTTCATGGACAAGCCACAACCCTACACCAGCTGCCCATCCCGCCGTATGCAAGCGATCACTTCGCTGTTGTTTCTATCCCGTTCCCCTAACTCTGTCTGGCTGTGAATAAAAAACCCAGGCTTTTCATATGAGTTTTGAAATAAGACTATAAGTAGGGAGGATCCCCTTTGGCAAATCCAAACGGGTACCAAGGGGGCACTGATGCAGGAGAAGGAGCTTCTAAAACCCAAACACCCTACAGGGTAGTTTCGCTTTAATTTTCAGTCCCTTTGCAGACTCACTGCAAAGGGACCAAAACGCCTTTTCCTGATAGACTGGTGTCCATTTTACAGAGGAGGACACTGAGGCTCATGGGGGAGCCCGTCCTAGGCTTGGTATATGGAAGAGCTCAGCCCTCTGGCTGACTGACCTGCTCTTGGGTCATACTTTCTGCTTCAAGGGCCACAGCCTGGTATTGAGCCACACGTGGCCTTTTTGCCTCAATACGCTTGACCCAGTTCACTTTAGGGAAACAGTGAAGTGAAACCGCATGACGTCATCTGGCTGCTGCCCAGCCGCAGACCACCGGTATCTCATGGTTGCTTGGTCTCAGAGGAACCATCGCCTGATGCAGGCTGGAGGCCCTGGGACAGGAGGAGGAGCCAGGGGTAAAGGCAAGCGAGGCAGAGGCCTCAAAACCAGAGCCAGGCACCAGAGTGTGTGCTCCGACATCGGCCCCGACATCAGCTGCCAGATTGGAATAAATAAATATAATAAATTGTCTCCTCAGCCGTCTTGTGAAAGGGCTTCAGAAATGCAATGTCATCATTAATTTCCTTACTGGTGTTCTCCCAGGCACAGTTTAAAACATCAGTCTGAACTGGAAGCCCCAAAGCCCCAAACATTATGGAAAAATGGATTTGCTATCAAGACATTTTTCTCATTCCAGTTCCTTCTTCCGCGCACCCCCCCCCCCCCCCCGCCCTGGCTAAAATGCTCTCTTGAGCTGCGTCTAATCTATAGTTAAGTAATAGCAAAGGCAAGAGGTAAATTGAAGCAGTGAGAGAGGTCTGGAGACAGCCTGACATCGCAACAAGATGGCAAGTTCAGAAGGCAGTGAAGGTGATCGCTGGCGGGAGGCCTAAGTGAGCCCACGAGGTGCCCGTGTGTGCGGCAGGGCCTGTCCTAAGGGGAAGCGGTAGGAAAGTGGCGAGGAGCACAGTGACTTCTCAGCCCACCTGTCCCCACCCCTGCCCCTGGCTTCTTCTCCAGACCCAGGTTTCCTCTCTCCCCAGGGTTTGAATGAGAAGCGTGGGGTGTGAAGTGCACACATGCCAGGAAATTTCAAGAATGTATGGACGTCACTGTTGAGTGCAAAGTCAGAAGCCGCCCTGGGTGCATCCAGGCCCCCATCCCGGTGTCCGACCTGAAGTCTGTCCCGCTTGGGAACACCTCCTCCCGAGGGGCCGGCATCCATTGAAATCCTGCAGCGTGGTGCAGAGGTCCAGCACGGCTGGCCACATCGGTCACTGTGGTTTCATCATCATGTTTGAATGACCCACACCTTGTCCACGAGGGGGGCTGTCTCTGGTCTCTGGCCCCCTGAGAGCAGGAGAAAGGCTAAGACCAGCCGCTAGCACTTAATCGTGCCAGCACTGCACAAACACGGCCTCATTGAATCCTCACGACAAACCCATGGAGGAAGAATTCTTGTTATCCTTATTGGCAGGCTGGAAGCTGAGGCTCAGAGAGTTCAGTAGCTTGCCTAACGCCACACAGCCAGCAAGCAGCAGGGCCGGTGCTCAGCTCGAATCCACCCTCCCCACCATTACGTGGATTCCCAGCAGCACAGGCTTGCCAGTCACGTGGAGCTCCACCAAGGAGACCTTTGGGATGCCACACAGGCCACTCCTGTCTCCTGCTGCTCCCCTCAGGCATGGCATGAACTCATAACTAGCCCACAAAGGAAGGAGCTGAGTCAGGTGGCCCCAAAGCCACTGAGGACCCCATGGCATTGTCCTGTCCCTGGTGGCTTTTCTCCAGCAGTGATTTTCTCTTTCCTCGTGCATCTGGGCTCAGGCACCCTCACGGGCTCGGTGGGGAAGGGATCCAGACACCCAGGACGCTAACATGAAAATGCAACATTTGCAGAAGGGTAACCCCACGCTGGAGGATCTGATGGGCTTGGGTGTGGCTCAGAGCTCTACCACGGAGAAGCTGCACGTCTTGGGTCAAATTATAGAAAATTCCCTTGGTTTAGAACCCACATCTGTAAACTGGGGATCAACAAAAGTTGACCTGACAGAGCTGTAGGGGCACGATGAGACCACGTGTGTGAAGCTCCTGGCACGGCCCTGGCTGCACGACAGACGCCTGATAACTAGCAGTAACTACTGAATCATAAATGAAGAGGATTCTTGTTCTGTGGGGAAGTGGGCATTTCCGCCCCCCCCCCCATTTCATTTTCAGAAGGGAAATTTCTAAAATCCTTTCGTCACGCACCACAATTGATTTGCCATCTGCCCATTTTATGCTGAGGGCTGCAGAGGTCACAGCTGATTGACTGGAGAGGCCACGTCTGAGTTGATAACGGAGCAGAATCCCTTTGCCGCAGACAAATGTGGAATGCTGTTTTTCCCCCAACCCTGTGCTGGAGTGCATGTTTTAACAATCTACCAGACCCCCTGGCAGAGCAATTGACCCCTTGTAGTCAACTGTCTAGGGGCACCGAAGAGCCCCAGCTTCTGATCGCCGCCAGCCCTCACGCCTCTCCGCACAGCTGGGGTGGGAAATATTGACATGAGACTCTAAGGAGGCTTCTGTGCTTTTCATAGCCCACATCCTGCTTCCCCCTAATTGGGTCTCTGGAAATGTTTTCTGCAGACAGAAGGAGTCTCTAAAATATGCTGAATGAATGAATGACAGAATTACCCAATCTAGGATGAAAAATGGACTCAGGATAGATAAATGCCAGCCTTTCGAAGTTCCAGATGGCTTAATTGGTCATGTTGCTCCTGGGCTGGATGAGAGCCGCCATCCAGACTCCACCTGCGCGTTCTGCATAAAGCCATTCCCAGCACGGGGCAGGAATGGGCTCTGGGTAGTGTGTTCTCCAGGGTACCTGTCTCAGCCGGGGTCCAGCCAGGAAAACAGAACCCACTCCAAATATTTAAAACAAAGGGAATTGGTCACACAGATTTGAAGGAAGAGGTAGAGGGAAGAGTCTGAGAAGGAAGTGGTTTTATTTGACATGGAAAATTCAGAACTACCCGGTAGTCCCGTCTGGCTCACCGAGACCCGGGAAGTAATGGGTTCGACCCTTATTATGCTGAGCAACAACGGCAAGGCTGGAGTGGCTCTCGCTTCAGCTGCAGTGACCTAAGCTGAGTAGAGAAACTCCTTTGTGAATGTCATGGGCTGGCAGTGACCATGAACACTGCTCAGGATCCAGGGGCATCACAGATCATGCAGGAGCCTGGACCCAGAATAGAGCGACTGGACCCTAATAAATCCAGGCGTCCTCCACTAGGTGGTAATGGTAGGTATTCCAAAATGCCGATGGCAGATGAATCATCCAAATCACACCACTCGTAGGCTTTATCAGCCATCAACCGTGACAAAAAGGGGTGGACTGGAAAACCCATTCAAACGTAACCACTGGCATCGTGCAAGCCAAATCATTAAACGGAAACGAGTGGAATTATTTTGATTAAATTGCCCCCAAAATGTGGAAGCCAAGCTTTCATTCGCAAGCGAGCTTTCTTAATCTAGTGAGCTGAGAATTCAGAATGTTCTTCAGTTTTGAACATATTCGTTCAGCCCTGGGTCTGCCTCTTTGGTCATGCCCGGAAGTATCGCTTAGGAGCAGGCTTGTCTCGGAGAAAGTTCTTGGGAAGAAAGCCACCCAGACCCTGCAGCCTGTCCTCTCTTTCTAGTCCAGGTTCGGCAGGCTTTGAGTGTGCGCAGTGGCCAGCCTCTCATTCCAGCCTCACCTCTGCGTGCAAGCCACTCCTAAGGAGCTCACTAATAGAGCCCCAGGTGTTACATAGACTCAAAACGGAAAGCAATTTAAATGCAAATAAATATGAATATCTTTTATCTCCTAGATTAAGGATAGTTGCGGGAGGAAAACATGTCCTAACTCTAAGCAGAAACCACATGAGAGAGCAGACCGTGATTGGAGAAGGTCAGCAGATATTTCCCTTTGACTTCTGCCAGACGATCAATCAAGTCAACGTAGGTAATTATCACTTCCTATATTCTTAAGACTCTGCTAAACGGACGGAATTGCTCTTTGTCATTGGTCTCTAAGTTTAACACCTGGTGTCATCTTCCTGGTAGCTACTTGAAATCTCCTTTTCAGTAACAGGGGGAGATCTTCTTGCTCCTTGTTCAGTCCACGTGACTACGTAGTGGCTCACAGCTATTCTTGACTTCTGAACATCTGACATACAAAAGGGATGGGAGGGGTACTGATAGGGGAATAATATATTTTTTTACTCAAAATGTCACTTCTAATTCTACAACGCTCTGTCTATAAAACAGTGGAACCCGAGCTGGGGAGTCTCTGGCAGAAGGAAGTCTGTTTTCAACATCTTTAGTCACAACCTCTAATCTTTGATTCATCTTAAGGCTCCAGGGAAACACTAAGGAGATTCCTAAGTCTGTCCACAGGTGCAAGTAAGAGCTTTGTGTTGGGACTTACTGCTCTCCAAACATCTGGAGAGTGAGGAAACCTGTCAACATCGATGTTACGAAGCGTCGTGATGCTGGGCACCAAGGCTTGCTGCCACATCTCCCTCTGGCAGAACAAAACTTGGGGGATGTTATACTGAGGGTCTAGCCCTAATTCAGAGCTTCCATCTCATTCTTTGAGAAAGGAAGCTAAGAGCATTTTCAAACCTATTCAGAGACACCCACAGGCTAGGACCTCATAAAAGAATAAAATTGTGGGTCTGACCTCTGGAGTCGTTCCCCTGTGATTCAGCAAAGTTGGAGCAGTAGGTAGACATGAACTGTTCTGATGAACTAAGCACTGAGTTATCTCAAGTGTCTGTAGCTAGGCATTGGGGTAGAGTCTTCGAAGATGCCATCAACCATTCCTCTGGCTATGTTGCTCCTCTCTTTGCGGGGTGGACTATTTCTCCTCCCTTTGAATCTGGGCTGGCCTCAGTGTTTTTTGACCAATAAAATATCGTGGAAACAATACATTTTTGCTCTCTTGGATTCACGTTCTTAGGAAGTCAGTCTAGATTACTGGAGGAAGAGAGGCCATCAAAGGGTGAATTGTAGCATCTCAGTTAATGGCCAGCATCAGCTGAAGACAGGTAGGTGAGGCCATCTTGGATGTCCTAGCCGCAGCCAAGTGTATGCCTAGTACAGTCACATGATTGCCCCAGCCAGCACCACACAGGGCAGAATATCTGCCCAGCCGAGCCCAGCCAACCCCCAGAATCATGGCAAATAATCATTTACTGTCATTTGAAGCCACTAATTTTGGAGTGTTTGTTATGCAGCCATAAATAGCTGAGCAGATAGCTCAGATGCCCAAAGATATTTAACATGCAGGTGAGCCTTATGCAAGGTAAGAAAGTGCCCACAGCACCTGTACCGAGGAATGTTCAGAAGACAGGGATTTTCTCCAAGACTCTCCTAACCAGGTGTCACTGTTTATAATACGCCATCACTAGGAACTCATTTCACTGGGCAAACCATCGTCTTTTACATTGTATGTAAATGTAACCACTTGGAGGTAGTGAGCAGAAAAGAATTCAAGGAGTCAAAATTGCTAAAGAGAAGATTTCTCCTAGAGCTGCAGTAATTAGAATGTAGGGGACAGTTTTGTCTATTAAGCACGACACTCAGCTTGATGTAAAGAGAGTGAAAGAGAAAAAAAATTTTTTAATTGCAAAAGAATAAGAAGAATGGACCAATTGTTTCCTGGGTTGTCCCCCCATGTGTCTTATTTTCCTAAGTGAAACCACAGCAGCATGATAAAGAGCACCTCTCAGCTTCCGAGGGTGGCGATGACAGGAACCATCCAGACCCCAGTGCTGCACTAGGATGACATACATCTGATCAAGCCAGGTTTGTCATCCAATAGCCCGAGACGATGGTAGGAACAGGAAAATAAGACCAGTGATTGATACAAACCATTAGTCTTTTGCCAACAGTGAGGGTGGAATCTTTTGGAGACCTCGGCATGTAACCCACATGGCTGTCTCTGGATAGTTCTAAAAATTCACTTTTAGAGAAAAGTGGCCAAGGTAAAAGTTCAGCTTTGAGAAAAATGTGCAAAGACCAATGGGGGAAAAATAGATTGGTATCAAGCATCATTTCTCAAAGTATATCCCTTGGGACACTAGTCTTGCCAGAAGCTCCATCCTTAAAAAGGGCTCATAGTCAAGTAAGTTTGGGAAAGGCCCTCACATGCATGCTCTGGCCTCTTGCAGAGTGACAGGACACATCAGCTATCAGAGCTCTGAGCTGGTTGAGAGTAAAGAAGCCTTCTCGGTTTCATTAAACCTAGAGTTTCTTTGGGGCGCCTGGGTGGCTCAGTCGGTTAAGCAGCCTGCTCTTGATTTCGGCTCAGGTCAGGATCTCAGGGTCTTGGGATCAAGCCCCACATGGGGCTCTGCACTGAGTGGGGAGTCTGCTTGAGGATTCTCTTTCCCGCTCCCTCTGCCCCTCTCCTGCCCCCTCTCATGCTCTCTCTCTCTCCCTCAAATAAATAAACAAAATCTTTTTAAAAATTATGGAAAAAAAACCCTAGAATTTCTTTTACCATGGGGATTATTTTCCCATTACCCACCATTGCATCTCAAGAGGAAAGTGGGGGGGGGGGCTTTTTTTTTAAAAGTGAAACGTCATTTGAAAAGTCTCAGAACTGAAAGGGATCAGTATTGGAGGAAAGTCGTCAGGTCTGCCTTTCTGCAAGATCCCCAGTGGTGACCAGGCCCATCGAGCCACCCGCACGGGCTGTTCAGCAAGACCAGAAAACGGATGAAGAAAATTGTGTAAATGCAATACGGCGGTATGCATGGCACTCCCATCCTTCCTATTAGGGGCCCACATCTAGATAAATAAATGTCACACTGGGATTATTTCCTCTGTTCTGCTGAATAGTCCTAAAGATAAGGCAACATTCTTCCTGACATAATAAGTCATCAAAGTACATTTATGACAAGTCCCAGGTACACCAAAATTATCTGTGCCGCTGACAGTGGGTTTTCTTCCCACTTGTCTCTTTCATTATGTTCCCAACAAAGGAGCTATTACTCTTGCCCTGGCCAAAGATAGCATTTTGGCCCTTGGAGCTCTGACAATTGCACTCAGCCCATTTAATCACTTCCAGCGCAGACTCATACTCTATTAACAGAGCCGGGATCAGCAGGGGCTTCCTGTAGGTCACAGGAATGGTGGTTAATTGAGACTTATTTCTAAAGAGCTATGCACACACAGAGGACGGAAGGAATGGCCATTTTCTTTCCTGTATGTGGAGGTCTGGAAATTAAGGTCCAGCCCACACAAGAGCCTCCAAAAGTTGACAAGTCAACAAACAACAGCAAAATAGAAATGGTGGTGAAATGGGTTTTCTGTACCTTGTTTACACATTGAGAAAATTAAAGATCCCCCAGACCTGGATGTATAACTTCCTTTTGCCCTCAAACCCATCCATTACCTTCTCCAGCTGCTACCCCTCCGACCCAATCCATCCCCCAGCACCCCTAAACCACAAACGAAAACCCGAATTTATCCATGTGAAAATGTTAAGTGTTCTGCAAACTTTCCGTGTGAAAATGTTAAGTGTTCTGCAAACTTTCCGCATTGGTCTGTTTGCGCAGAAGTTAGCTTAGAGTGCCACACTTGACCGTTGACTCTTAGCCTATTTGCAGGAGGCCCCACCAGCATTTCAGTGCTCCCCCACTCCTATGCAGCCCTGTACTGCTCTGTGGCCTCCCTACCTGCACATACACTGTATAAGGGGAAACCCTCGAGCACCCTCAAACACTGACTGAAAGAGTCCCTAGTTGTAAACTCAGCGTTTAAGGCATTGTCTTAAAGTCTCTGGAAATACCCCGTGCACCTCCTTTGCTGTGAGGGGGCCTCACCACAGCCTCAGGGGAACCATTTGGATGCCTCCATCTTTGGGCCTTCAAGCTCTGCCCAGGCCACTTGGGCGGAAGCTAAACCGATGTGACCAGAGGAAGAGGAGGGGGAAGGGGGAGTGAGTTAAATCTAAGCATGATTTTCTTGTTATTCAACCGAAGACAGTTTGTTTTAAAATAGAAGTTGAGCTCAGGGAAATCACGGATTTAACTGAACTTCATTTTCTAAGTTCAAATACCTTCCTTATACAGTCATATATTTCTTCCTTCGTGGTAAGTTACCATGAAAGAAGATCCAATAGTTCAGAGGTCTGGATAAACACGCAAAAATGTTGAGAGTTCATCTAAATTTTCTCGGATGACCTAATCAAGAAACCCCAATTAGGGGACCTCATGAGAACGGAACATCAGACACTCATGGCTACAAATACAATTTTTCCCCCGTGATAGCCATTCACCCACTTCATGTGAGGCCAGAGAATTAGAGCAAAAGGATTCCTGGCAATTCCAGAAAGCCTTTATCCCAAAAAGTAGAGCAATGGAAGAGCAAAGAGCGGGTACTCAGATACTCTTCCCCAGCGGGGCACACGCAGAGGTGGGGCTGAGACCTGGGCTCCAGTTCTAGATCCCCCGTCGCACAGGGTCCCCTCCACCCTATCTGTAGACTCACTGAGGCTACAGCTATCGTGCCTCAGCTTACCGCGGGCCTCTTCAGGATCCGACAGTGGGGGAGAGATTGTGTGTGGAGGGCGGCAGAATCTGAGGAGGAATGGGTAGAACACAGATTCCTTCATTCAAAAAACTACACGAATCTTTACCGTACACAGGTGCTCTACGGAGTATCATGAGAGACACAGAAATGTTTACAAGGGTCACTGCCGTCTAGTATCTTTATAGACCCTAGGGAGTGACTTGTGCCAATAGGGCATAGGGGTACTGGGCCCTGCGCATAAATAATGACAACTATGGGATGAGATAGAAACAAAGAGTAAACTCGTCTGTGCTGCAGACATGGGCTGGGGCCACAGCGTAGCCATCATGAGCCATGAATGGCAGCAGATTCCCCAGCATAGTTCAGCTTTGGGTTCCCGTGAGTAAAAACAGAGGAAAAAAAACCCTTTCCCCCCAGGACTCTGTTGAATATGAAGTGAGGGAAGGCCTATGAGGCACCTAGCCCCCAGATGGACACGATCAGATGGTTTCCTGAGATTGGTATCGGGCCCTATGAGCTATAAGCAGCGTCTCTCTGGACTTATTCGTGGTTTCTGAGAGTGCCAGAACCCATTTACCTCCACGAGCCAGGGATCGCCTAACCTAGTAAAAAGCAATGCCAATTACTCATGTTTATGGAGCACTTAAGATAAGCTGGATTCGGTGTTAAAGGCTTTTCAAAGAGCACCTCATTTAATCTTTACATCACATGAGGAAGTTCCCCAAAAGTCCTCAATTTACAAATGAGGCACGTGAAAGTCAGAAAGGTTAAGTAACTCCTCTAAATTCACCTCAGATCCAAACCAGAGTCTTTCTGACTCAGAAGCCTGTGCTATTCACCACTGCCTACTTGTGTCTCCAACGTTTTGACTTTGGGAGAATACACGTCAACAGCCCCGGGTCTCAGAAGTCTACTCCCACCAACAGTGGGGCTGGCCTCACTCAGGCAACCCTGAGGAAGCCAGGAACTCGGGAAGTCCCCCAGGGCCAGGACAATAGCACGATCTCCCACCCAGGTTGGGGAAAGAGCTCTAAACACTGTCCATCTTCACATACACAGGGGAACACCTATAAATAAGTCTTTATAATTCTTGTTCTGAAATGTTTCTCTAACTCAGGGGTCAGCAAACTATGGCCCAAGGGTCGAATCCAGGCCATGGTGTGCTTTTGTAAATAAAGTTTTATTGGAACACAGCCATGCTCATTTGTTGAGGTGTCTGTCTCTGGCGGCCTTCACGCTATGATAGCAGATATGAGTAATTATTACAGACACTAAATGGCCCACAAATACTAGGATTTTTGTGATCTGGCCCTTTACAGAAACAGGTTGCCAACCCCAGCTGTAAAATTACTTTGTCCATTTCCAGTGCTTGAACCATTGTTGTGATGCAATGAGAAACGTATATTTGGTCTCTGTCCCCAGATCCTGACACAGAACTCCTAAAACCCTTGTAATTTTCTGAATAATAGGAGCATCTTTTGTCCCAGTGAAGAGGTGCTTGGTGGGCTTCCGGAGAGCTTCAGGATAGGGATAGGTTACCAGAAAGAACAAGGTGATGAGAAGCTTGGAACTTGGCTCTGCCTCCCATCCTCCATGAAGAGAGGAGGGGCCGTGATTAAGTTAATCAATCATGTCTACATGATGAAGTCTCCATAAAAATCCCTAGAGTAGAGGGTTCAGAGCTTCTAGTGGGTAAACACATCCATGTGCTGGGAGTGCGGCATGCCCCGACTTCATGGGGACAGAAGTTTCCACGTGTGAAACCCTTCTGGATCTCACCTTATGTACCTTTTCATCTGGCTGTTCAGCTGTATCCTTTGTAATACCCTCTAGAAACTGCTAAACCAAAACAAGTGTTTCCCAGAGTTTCTGAGCCACTCCAGCAAACTATCTAAAAGGGATGGAGAGTCTGTGGGAGCCCTTGACTTTGTAGCCCAGTTGCACGAAGTGCAGGTAGCCTGGAGACCCATTCCTTGTGACTGGCATCTGAAGGGAGGGCAGTCTCATGGGACTGAGTCCTTAAACTTGTGGAGCCTGACACGAATGCTGGTAGTCAGTTACAGGATTGGATTAAATTATAAAACACACCTAATCAGTGTTGGGAAGGTCAGAAAATTCGTTGATGTGGGGTTGGTGTCAGGAGTGTTGGAATAAAGAAACAATTTTCCTTTAGTTGTGATTTCCAGATTTGAGATTTGCTTATGTTACAACCGACTATTTCTTAATTCTTCAGTGACTCCCAGTCATTTGTCTTCGTCCACATCCCGGGTGAATTCATCATACACGGCCTTTCATAACTTGACCCCTAACTAGATTTCTATCCTCTGCTCTTGTCTCTTTCCCATCACCCCTCCCCCCCCACATGCCTGTGACAGAAACATGGTGATTTTATCCTTCATCTGTAAATACACTGGACTCTCTCATACACTGATATATTGTACGCTGTTTTCTCTGCCTGGAGTCCCCTTCTTCACACCAGGTGAGGAGCCGTTCTTCCTTCAAGACTCAACCCCTATATATTCTAGACTTCAAGTTGTCTCTTTCCCCTACATTGTGTTTTAGTTATTTGTGTTCACATCTGTCTATCATGGCTGTATGTTTCTTGAGGGCAGGCAGGGTCTCTATCGATTTCTTTTTTTTTTTTTTTAAGATTTACTTTTTTATTTTAGAAAGACACAGAGAGAGCAGGAGGAGGACAGGCAGAAGGAGAGGGAGAAAGAGAATCCCAAGCAGACTCTGAACAGAGCATGGAGACCGACACGGGACTCGATCTCACAAACATGAGATCACGACCTGAGCTGAAACCAAGAGTTGGAAACTTGACCTACTGCCCCACCCAGGCACTCCTCCATTTCTTTTTATCTTCATCAGGCCTGGCATATAGGCTGGTACACAGCAGGTATTCACTGGATGTTTGACACATAAATGGGCCGTAAAGGCATGTATCAATTGGTGTCTCCATAAGCAAAACATTTTCCTCCCTGGCATCACCCCCCATCTCCTCACTCCTGCTGCCACTACCTGCCGGGAGTCCTTTCCATGTGGGATAAACATGGACTTCACAATAAATGTGGAAACAGGTGAAAGTCCTCTGCCTGAAGCCTGCTGTTTGCTCCCCAAACTCACCAACATGAGCCTGTAACTTCTTAAGCCTGACCCGTAAAGATGGCGGAGGAATTGTGTTTTTCCTGAGAGACTGGTTGCTGTACCAGAAGAAGGAGGTCTAGAAGTGACAGAGAGACCATATTGGGGTGTGTCAGGGGGAAGGACGCCAAGGGCTACATGGGGCCCAGAGGCAAGTGAGGGTGTGCCCAGTAAGGTCAAGGTAGCTCTTCTGACGTGGCTCAGGGCAAGTGTCCCAAACAGAGACAACGCTGGAGAAGAGCCGTGTGTGTGTGTGTGTGTGTGTGTGTGTGTGCACGTGTGTGTGTGTCACAGGCGATGGGCATGCTCTTTGAGCACATGCACTGGTTCATTGTCCAGGAATAATTTTATTTCAAATATCAAGTCATAGATGAAGCAGAAAAGGCCTGGATTTCCTAGGACGAAATCATGGGTAAAGAGAAAAAACAGAAGAGGGCAAAGGAACAGGGAGAAATAAGAAGGGAACAGAGCCGTCATGGAGGAGAAATACAACGGAAGGCAAAGGCATGTCACAGGGAGCAGGGGTGACAGGAAATGGTTTTCTCCGAGGTCAGGTCCAAGCTCATCTCCAAGGTCAGATATAAGCTTCTCTCCAAGGTCAGGTCTAAGGTCTCAGACTTTCCCTTCCTAAGCCGCTTCTCTCTACTTCAAACGTGGTTGGCCCTTCTGCTGGTCACACAGGCATTTTCTGCCTTTTCTTCTTCTGCTTTTCTCCCCTCCCCATTCTCTTCCTTGATCCCTCCTCCTGAGGAAGAAGGGCTGCACAGCTCTCCCCCTGGGGAGGAAGCTGAGGGGGACCTCTGGTAGGCAGCGGCTAGCCCAGTGCCAAGTGTGCTGGCTCAGAGCAGAAAGTACAAGAGAGCTGGGCTCGGAGGTGGGGACAGTGATGAGCCCAGGAAAGGTCTTGGATCGTGGGATGCTGGGCTGTGGAAGGCGGGAGGGCAGAGGAGGAAGGGCGGAGGGGAGGGGAGTAGAAGGAAGCCCTGGGGAAGAAGGTTTCAGAGGCATAGCCTGTCCATCAGATGCACAGGGCTTCCTGGGGGCTGGCCGTGTATGGCGGGGGGTGGGAGGCGGGTGCTCCAGGAGGAGCCAAGGCCTTCCACTCACCACTGCCCACGTGGAAGTTATTTCTGGTTCTTAATCTCGCAGCTGGTAGGAAGGAAGCAAGGAGTCCATGTGCAATTTGGGAATCCTCTTTTGTTCAAAGGGCCCATTTGACTGAGTCAGATGTCACATTAATCCAGTCAAGAAATCACTTGAGTTGTTTTAAACAGATTTGCTGCCTAATTACTACATTGAGCACTGATCAACTTAGCAAATAAGTAAGTCATAGACCTGGCCTTAGATAAGGCCAGCCCTGTTACCCCTGCTACTACTGCTAGTACTAGTACTTACAAGGGAGAGCAATATTGTTGCTGTATTTAATTGTATTACTCAGCAGCTTCCATTTACTGGGAGCCTTCTAGCTGCCAGACGTACTTCTAGAAGTTTTACATCCTTGTTGGCTAATAATACTCAGTAAACTCTAGCAGTAAATACTATTTGCCCTGTTCCGTGCAGTCTCCAAGGCTTCTTATCCACAACAGATGCTTTTGTAGATTGTACCTGGGAAGCCAGGAAAGAGGGCTTGTCAGCTCAAAGGACCTCTAGGAACCCCATTTGCCCTTCATGAACTAGGGGTCCTTTTAGTATCTTAATTCTCGTTCCCTGGCCTTGTGTGTGGAAGGTCTGCGATGCAAAAGCTGACATTCGTGAGGAGTCAAGACTTCCTCTTGGTATCCATCCAATCAGTGCCCCCTTACTCTTCTGCCGGGGGCAGTAATCCTCACCGGAGTGAACAGTCAGTCCCAATGAGATGCTTTATTTTTAATTAAATCACCGGTGACTTTTGATTCATGCCAGAAACAAATGTGTGGGTAAAAGATCATATTATAGACAAAAACTGCTAGGGTCCAGCCTGTGTCCTCCTAGGGGGTGCTAGGCAGAGCCACAGTGACTTCAGCTCTAAATTCTCAGAAACTCTTCAATGACCTGATGGCAAATAAAACTACATAAGAGTTTTTAGCCAGAAGCATTATGACCTCCTTGTCCGCCCACATGCCACCCAGTAACCAGCTTCCCTTTTCCCCATTCTGTCTTACAGCAGACATCAGCTCTGCATCAAATGTCAAAAAATGATATGTTAGTAGCCCGTATTTTGTTTTAGGTAAGATGTCTGTCATAGCAGAACTACTCTTATTATTATAAAAGTTACGAAATAAGAGAAACTCACTTTTAGAATAAAGTCACGCTACCGTATTTTTGTTCTGTGTACTTGGTGAAAAAAATATATGTCTCATCAAGTCATCTTTTGCCCCATCGAAATTTTATTCGAGCACTCAAGGGGCACCAGGTGGCTCAGCGGGTTAAGTATCTGACTCTTGGTTTCAGCTCAGGTCCTGATCTCACGGTTGGGGGATCGAGCCCCACATCAGGCTCCACGCTCAGTGTGGAGTCTGCTTCAGATTCTCTCTCCCTCTTACTCACAGACTCTCTCTCTCTCTCAAATAAATAAATAAAATCTTTTAAAAAACATTATTAGAGCACTCTAGCCCCCCACTCTCTTCCCCACCGTGGCCAGGACCCTGTCTGCTCCCAGACTTTGTCAACTGCCCACTCTGCTCACCCGATGGTCACACCCTCACTCTTACATTTATAGTCTGATTGCCTGTGTTCTGATAGAACAGGGTAGGACAGTTGTATATATGAATATATGCACATATATGCACACATGTATAAACACATATACACATATGTATACGTGCATACACATATATCCTCAGGAAACCGTGTCCACCATCTACCGTTGTTGGGCACCCACTACGTAGAGGGATGGGGTCCTGAAATGAACCATAAAGGAATGGAAGCACCCTGAGAACGAGGGAATTGTCTTCCTGTATACACAGTATATGTGCCTCCTTGTTGCCTGAGTCCGTTGCCCTGTGTGGCACAGCAGATGCGAAATAAATTGCTGTGTACTAATGAATGCAAAGGACTAAGGAAGCGAGGAGGAGGAAGGGCGGAGTCATCCTCAGCGTATACCTTCAGGAGGCAATACGCTTGACTTTTAACACCGATGTGGCTCTGTCCGTAGTAAGGAGCCTCTTGCTTCGACCACCTCCACACCCGTCCAAGTCTGTGGTCAGGGCTCCCTGAGGCCAAACGAATGCAGTAAGAGTAAGGAACTTCACTCCTTCGGGACTTTGTTCATCAGTTCTCCCAGCCACGGGTTGGGCCAAACGTCACTGGGCCAGTGGAGCTGTTCTAATGTCCTTTCCCAAAGCAGAGCCAGTTTTGCAAAGCTAAAAACCAGACTGTGTTCCAGCAGAAGAGCAAGGTAGATGGAAAGCACCTAGGTAGAAACTTCTGCTTGTATTCGATTATTCAAACAGAATAAGGTAAAACAAATTTCAACCTTGCTTGACTGGACTTGATTTTTACAAGTGTGTGAGGTGTGCGTGTGTCGAGAGAACACGTTGGTCCACAGCACGCGTAGAGCACCCCCTGCTTGCAGAAGCTATTAGTGGTTGCCTGAGGAGCGTGTCACCCACGATGTCAGTAGACTCTGGCCGTAAATACACAGCTACCCAGGAGGGCAAAGAGACACACTCTTAGGGGCGCCTGGGTGGCTCAGTCAGTTAGGCATCTGCCTTCAACTCAGGTCATGATCCCAGATTCTGGGATCAAGTCCCATATCGGGCTCCCTGCTCAGTGGGGAGACTGCTTCTCCCTCTCCCTCTGCCCTTCCCCCCCCCAGTCCTGCTGTCTGTCTCTCTCTCTCAAATTAAATTAAATTAATTGAATTGATTAAATTAATTGAATTAATTAAATTAATGAAATAAAATAAAAGACACGCTCTTAGACAATGTCCCATATTTTTATGCTACAGCATTCTATGGCGAGGCCAGGAAAGAAGGGATGAAAGAGCTACAGCAGAAACAAAAGAAGAAATAGACTCGAAGAACCGTGATTTACAGAGTCCGGTTCCAGACCTTCAAATTACATTGAAGCTGCTTCGTGGAGGACAGACACGTAGTCGGAGTGGAAAGGACACGGCGCCGTGTCCACAGGCTGGTGTCCGACCCGTGCCTCAGCCTCCTGACAGCTTTGTGACACTCGGCCAGCCACGTAAACTCTACGACACACGATGTCCTCATCTACACAGAAGGGTCATCTTGGTGTTTCCTTCCAGCATAATATTCTAAGATGGTGGTCTACCTTGTTGTAAAATATCTGTTCTGACCTCCCCAGCTAGCCAGCTCCAGAATTTAGTGATACTTGTTTCCTTATGTCTAATTGGAATCTCCCCTCCTGCCCTTTCAACTCACTTCTTTAGCCTTGTCCTTTGTAGAATTATAGTAGAGCAGGCATTTACACGATGCTGAGACACGATATGCTAAAAAAAACAAAACAAAACAAAAAAAAACCTCTTACTTTTCATTAAAGTAAATGCATGCTTGTTGTGTAAACACTTGGAAATATAGGAGACTGCAGAAAATAAAATAATCATTGTTTATCATCCCACCCTGAGAGCTAACCACTGTTTATATGTAGTCCTTTCCAGCCTTTTCTTTCTTTTCTTTCCTTTTTTTTTCTTTTTTTTAGTATGGGACCATATGCCAAACATAGTTTTGCACTCTGATTTTTAAAAAATTTATCATATCTCATGAGCATGTTGTCATTAAAAATTATTTAAATGCATGAATCATGTTAAAGATGGTTTAATGTTCTATTGTATGAAACATGAAGTCCATTATTACACTTTTGCTGTTGTTATCTGTGACTCCAGTTGCTTCAAACTAACTTGTATTTTCACCAAACTAATGCTAACATATATATAAAAAATTAAAGGTTAAATACAAGACTTTTAGGAAAAGACAGCAAATCCCTGTCCATCCTTCCTGACTCTTAAGCCCTACTCCCAAGAAGAGACTCTTCTGATCTTTGACTGTGTCCTTATCTGATTATCTCCATGCTTCAAAATTATGTGCTTCTTTACTCTTGATTCATTAACTCTTTGGCCAAAATGGGTGACCACGTATGATGGCAGCCGAGGATTTAACACTCTTACCCCAACGGTTTCTACCATCTCTCCTCTTGCAATTTTCCCATTAGAATGAAATCACAATTTTCGGTTAAATCAAGAGTCAGCATGGATATTATTATGATTATAAAAATATTCTTCTCTGCTGAGCCAAGTATGACACTGTGATTAAATGTATTTTTTTCCATGTACATTTTCTTTTTATATGCTTGCGAACTGGATATTTTTGGTTTTGTTGTTTGCTCCGTTTTCTATGGACATACCATGTTTTCTTCCCAAACTTGCTTGCAACTTCCAGCGTTGCTAAATACGTCAAATAATCTATGAATTCTGTTTGTTTCCCTGAAAACATCCTGCTTGGAGTCCCTTATTATCCTGTTCTAATGTCACTGATTGCTTTCTAGGCCAGGGGCACATCTGTTGCCCAGATATTTTTCATTGCATTCATCCCTTTGCCCCCCTTGTGTTCTGTTTCTCTTGTTTGCTTACTTATTTATTATTTATTTTTATTTACTTATGTTTTCATTTATGTGTTTATATTTATGTATTTATGTATATATTTTTGGTTTTCATGCCTTACTCTTTCTTATTTTACTCCTTTGTTTAGATGAAGCATTATCTTCCAGCAGCTTTTGGAGAAAAAGTGCATTAAAGGTAGAACTTTGAGGCTCGGCACATGTGACGATGTCTGTTTTTTCATCACCGGCACGACTGACTGTAGTCTGGCTGGGTATAGATAGCACTGTATGTTGAAAATCCTCTATAACTCTGAAAACGTTGTTCCACTGTCTTCTAGCTACCTTTTTGTTTTGAAGCAGTCCAATGCCATTCTAATTCCAGAATTTACACATGTCACGTTTATTCCCTTCTCTGGAAGTTTTTAGAATCTTCTCTTTATTAATGGTATTTTGAAATTTCATGATGATCTGCCTTGAAGTGATTTATCTATTAATTCATTCATTCATTCATTCATTCATTCATTTAGCTAGCGACTTGGTGGGCCCTTTCATTATTGAAATATTCTTTAGTTTTGAATTTTCTTAAAAAATATTATATCTCTGATAATTTATTCCCTTTTGCTTAAAAAAAATCTTTGCCAATCGAAATACGTCATCTATTTTAATTAGATTTATTTATAACTAATGAGGTTGCAATTTTTAAATTTACTGCCATTTTTTATTACACAAATAATACATGCATTTTTTGTCTTGCATGCAATTTGAACAATAGGGAAATATACAAGCTGTGAAAGTCTTCCTCCCTCTTGCCTACATTCTTACTCTCCCTAAAATAACCATAGCTAAGATTAAGCTATATGTCTTTCAGCCACTGTTTTTTTTACACATAGATAAAATACATTTGTATGTATATACATACATAGTCCATATATTTTTTGAAGGGATTATTTAAAATATATGAATGGAATCATATTATACTTCTAATTTTGCAAGCGGCTTGTTTTTCACATATCAACGAGTTCTGGATAATTTTCCATAACTGTATGTATGCATTTCATGGTATATAGCGCCACACTGATCTATTCAAATATCTATCTATTTAAATGTTTCCATTTTTCTTATTGATGTTTAAGAGCTGTTTATTTATTAAAGTGTTAACCTTTTAAAATAACATTTTACCATAAAAAGTCATATTCTTTGATGGCATTTGTTACACAGCCCTTGAGCTGACCTGCTAGCCTGGACTATGAATCAAATTCAGTGGCCTTCCTCCAGCTAAGTGAGAGAGAGGGGAAGAAATCAAAGAGAGATGAGAGCCTGCAAAAAAATAAGTATTCCGGCTTACATGTAGCTCAGACTTGCCTTCCAGAAATTGTACTGTGCTCTGGGGCATGTCTCTATTCTGTCGAGAAGGAGGCTTATCACAATCTTAACCCTGCTTCACTGGGGACAGATGATTCTGAATCTTTGGCTATTTGAGGATGTCCCACCCCCAGCAAAGAGGTAATAAATAGAGCCATAATAATGGTAATAACATTTGTATAGCACTTTATGGTAACACGGCCCTTCCAAATGCAGCACTTCATTTGCTGTGCATGGTGCATAACAGCAAACATGCAATCTGTCCTCGTGGCTCCCAGCAGCCGCATATTTGCTCATGCTCAGAGTCTGGAACTGTGTGAGCCAACTTGCCAGTCGGGCAGGCCTGGCTTAACAAATTCCTCCTTGTTATTCCACTGACTAACTCATGACTTAGGGCCACAGCTCAGCCTACCTTAGTCTCAGTTTCCTGAGTTAGCACGGAATGCTATGTAGCATTGTTGCTTTGGTTAAATAATATTATAAAAGTAAGGCTTCTAGCACAGGACCCAACATCTTTTAAGTGTGCAATAACAGAGCTCTGTTTTCCCTCTTTCCCAATCCAAATATCTGGCGGGGGGGGGGGGGGATAGACATATTCCTTTTTTTCTAGATATTCTAGGGATTTGCTTCTGTAAAAAAAAAAAAAAAAAAAAAGTGCTAATGATGCCTCAGAGACTATGCTTGTTTTGCCAGGCCGGGTGGGGAACAGAAGCAGAAGACAGAAGTCATCAGGAGGTGACAGGAGGGCATAATGTGGAGAATGTATTGGTATGGGGGAAAGGGAATGGTGCCCATTTAAATGCAAAATATTGTGTGTTCAGACAGTAAGGCTACTGCGTATCAAAACTGATTCACCAATCAGCAAACATAGACTCATAACATCGTCCAGATTGATGAGCTCCAAATTTTAACTGCAGACACCTGTAATTAAGGGTTTGGGTGACATGGTTCCAACACAGCCTCATTTAAGAGCTGCCTGGCTGTAAACAGTCCTTGGATGCTGGGGCTTGGTACTCCCGGAGCCTCTTCCCAGGAGGTAGAAGTGATTCAGAAGAGATGACTCAGGTAATTTGTAGCAACAGCAATAAATGGCTGGGACTTTTTTCCCCTCCTCCCCCCCAACCCCCTGACACTTTTCTGTATTCTCCACCCTTCTTTCAAAGTATTATAGGGCCTGACTCCATGGGGGGACCAAGCAAAGAATAATTGAGATAACACTGTATCTGAAATAACCAGCCCTCAAATGTACCAGGAATGGAATAATGATCGGCAGGGTCCGGTAATCCTGGAAAACATCTTGGTTGTTGTGAGCTATTCTTTAACGTTATGTGATGATTTTGGTTAATGATTATTTCCAGCTGGAGAGTCAAGTCCAATTATGGTCTGCCTAAAAAGGCCAAGAAAAAAAAAAGGCTGCCTATATTGATCTTCAGTGATAAAAGCCACATGTGCATACCAGTATTTCTTTTCTTTTCTTTTTTTTTTTTTTAAGTAGGCTCCACACTGGGCATGGAGCCCAATTCAAGGGCTTGAACTCACGACCCTGAGATCAAGAGCTGAGCTGAGATCAAGAGTCAGACACTCAACAGACTGAGCCACCCAGGCAACCCCACACCAGTAATTTTCAATGATCTATTGATACACTCAAAAGATAACAATGATGGGGGCGCCTGGGTGGCACAGCGGTTAAGCGTCTGCCTTCGGCTCAGGGCGTGATCCCGGCGTTCTGGGATCGAGCCCCACATCAGGCTCCTCTGCTGGGAGCCTGCTTCTTCCTCTCCCACTCCCCCTGCTTGTGTTCCCTCTCTCGCTGGCTGTCTCTATCTCTGTCGAATAAATAAATAAAATCTTTAAAAAAAAAAAAAGATAACAATGATGATTCCATTTACTACTTTAAATTCGTAGAAACAGAGCTGGAATATTAGCTAAGTTTTATCGATTATTAGACAGGAAGGTGGCATTAAGTTCTCAATTTTCTCCCTCTTGCTATAGAAAAAAAATGTCATAATCAAATCAACTTTCTTTCAAATAAGAGTATTTCTATTGGGAGGCAATACGCAATGACTAAATGAGTTCATAAGCTTTGGTGATTATGGATTTGGGTTTTTCTGAGCAAAATAACATGGCTGACAAGACCTCATTAAATAAACTCATTATCAATCTGCTATTCCGCAGACCAAAAAAATAGCTTTATTGGAAAATAATGATAAAACATTTCTCAAGGCAGTTCTAATTGTTGTTTGCTGTTTTTGTGCTTGAAAAATATTTGCTTACTCTCATGAATTATAGGATAAAAAATTCAGCTTACAGTAATTTCTAGATACTATTTAGCACACCAGGATTCCGTTTATCTTGAAAAAGGTACACAAATGTATTCGCCTTTGCTTAACTCACTTCCCTCTTCTTTTAGTCTTTCCTATCTCACTAGGGTAAAAAACCACGAGCAGTACTTACTCCTGTGCTTTTTTTTTTTTTTTAAGATTTTATTTATTTATTCGACAGAGATAGAGACAGCCAGCGAGAGAGGGAACACAAGCAGGGGGAGTGGGAGAGGAAGAAGCAGGCTCCTAGCGGAGGAGCCTGATGTGGGGCTCGATCCCATAACGCCAGGATCACGCCCTGAGCCGAAGGCAGACGCTTAACTGCTGTGCCACCCAGGCGCCCCTTCTCCTGTGCTTCTTACGTCTGACTCCTTGACAGGGCTTTTCAATCCCATGTATTCTGGGTATTTGTCTGTGTATTGGCTGTATTTTTCATTTGATAATTCATTCCCCTTGGTCTTCTCCATTCTTTTTCTTGTGGGACTCCTGTTAATGAAACTTTATACGTTTTCTCTCCTATTTAACTTTCTCTTCATTTTGTGGTATATATATTTTAAAAGATTTGTTTATTTTTACAGAGAGAGAGAGAATGTGAGCAGGGCAAGGGGCAGAGGGAGAGGGAGAGAGAATCCCAAGCAGATTCCTCGCTGAGTGTGGAGCCTGACGTGGGGCTTGATCTCAGGACCCTGAGATCATCACCTGAGCCAAAACCAAGAGTCAGACGCTTAACCGACTGTGCCACCCAGGTGCCCCCATTTTGTGGTATATTGTATTAACATCCTCTTTCCCTTGAATATATAAGCTTTTTTCTGTTCTCACCTTCTCTCTTTCATGCTGTTTCCTTTTTTTTCAATAGCATCTCCTTTTTCATGAATGCACTATCTAATCTCTCTGAAGCTATTATCATAACTCTTTGAAATTCTATCTCTCTCCCTCATTTTCTTCATTTCTTCCCAATTTTTTTATTTCTTTTTTTCCTACTTTCTCATTTTGGTATTTGTTTCAGCACTGCACGCTTCCTCAACATGACTGGTGATCCCTGGTTCTCTGTTTGCACTTAAAAACCGAGCACTAAAAATCAGATTAGAACCATAAGCAAAGTTAAAAGGAAAACTCCAAACCAGAGAAAATATCTGTTATATATGAGATAATAATGGTCAATGTTTTACATTTCTAAAAAGCATGAACAAATCAATAAGAAAAGATAACTATTTCAATAAAAACGGATAAATGTCATGGACAATCAATTTGCAAAATTTAGTTATCTAGCAACATTTGAAAGTGCTTAACTGGTAATCAAATATAAACTAAAACAAGATGCCACTTTTAGCACCAAATTGTCTTTTTTTTTTTTTTTTTTTTGAATGTAATTCTAAATGTAGGCAAGGATGGGAGAACGATACTCTCATACCTTGGTGGTAGGACTATAAATTGGTAATTTTTTCAGGGTAACAATTCAGCTGTATGTGTTAAGGCTCTGAAAAAGAGTGTAACTTTTGAGCCAGAAATTCTACTCCTAATAATCTTAAGGGAATAAGCAATCGAGTTTGCAAAGCTCTACGTAGAGTCAGCTGTTGTTTATTATAGTGAAAAATGGGCACAATACAAGTGTCAAACATTAAAGGATTAACAGGATGAATTCTTGTTACACTCATCGGTGGAAAACTACTCAGCTGTAAGGAATAATGTTACTGTAATTTATGTATTGACAAGGAAAGATGTTAATGATATATTGTTACATCAAAAAAGTATGAGACGGTATAACCATGGAGCTCCATTTAAAATAATACTATTTATGATATATACATACACAGAAAAAAACCTAGATGGTTTACTTATATAAGCTGTGATTATTTCTAGATCATGGCAATATATGAACTTTATTTTCTTCTTTATGTTTTTATGTATTTTCCAGATTACCTATAATAAACATAATACTCCATCCTTAATAAAAATATTTCTTTAAAACAGAGGGAGAGAGAGAGAACTGGATTTAGAAGCCCTGAGAATGTGTGTGTGTGTGTGTGTGTGTGTGAGAGAGAGAGAGAGAGCATTGGTTGGACATTGCTTCTTCAACAATACGCTTCACACAGAGTAATGAGATGGGGACTGAGTCATTTCACTGGAAAACCCCATGTACCAGTATCTGTGAGCATTCCAGGCATGTGAGTCTTTTTCTACTAAGGTAAATCTTCCATTCTCTTTCTGAGGGAGTATGAGATTAGCAGCCAGTATATTCTGGGAGCCGGCTAGCTCCCATAATGAATCCTTCACTTGACTGGCCCCGTTTGCAGCCTGTCATTCTCTTCCCACCTTCTGCTGTGCCTAAGTACTCCAGAAGAGCTTTCCAGGCTTAATTTCTCCAGAGAAAAACCTCCTACTTCCTGCCTGGGTGAAGGAAGGTTAGTGGGCGGGTGGTGAAGAACGGGATGAGGACTGACATCTCACTACCCCTTATACTGACTTTTAACAGAGCCTCCCGCTTCAAGCTCCATCCTTCCTCCAGCCCTCACAATATCTACTGCCTACGTCTTCCCAGGGTTCCACAAGTCAGATCCACTTATGTCTTGTGCCTCTCTCCTCACCATTCCTTCTGGGCTCTAATAGATTAGTTACTAGTCATCCAGCTGTTTTTAGATTGCAAAATTTTGTTGACATTTCTTATTTGGTGAGGTCCTCTTTCTTGTTCTCTTTCTTCTTATTGATTTGTATCTTTTCTTTTTTCTCCTCTCATCTTAATACAATTTCAGAAGGAGCAGAGATAAATATTTGCATTCAATCTGATTCATGTAACAGGAAGTCCTGTGGATATTTATACATTTGCTCCGATACATAAATAACACTGTGCACAGATGCCTCATAGAAGAAGTTTCCAGGGCTTGGGAAGGCAAGTTAATGCTAACCTAGCGAAGAGGAGACACATGATGCCACTTGGATTCACCTGACCTAGCTAGAACTTGGGACGTGAAGATTCCTTTCCTTCCCTGATTTATCTAGCCATTACCAGGGATATGCAAAAAAAAAAAAAAAAAAAAAAAAAAAAAACCCAAAAAACGCAAAAAACAAAAAACAAGTGGCAAGCACACTATGCCAATTTCTCTATAATAAAATGTTGTGCTTGGATAGGAAGGAAATTGCAGCTGTTCAGTACAGATGGCAAATAGCTGACTGCTTTTAACAGGAAACAATGAAATATCTAAAGTGAATAGACATATCAAGAAATAGATGTGTGAGCTAAGTTCCTACTTCCCATTTTAAAAATCTTTGAATAGTTGATATTTATTTAGATTTTTTAAGTGAAAAGTTCCCCCAAACCACTGACCCATGTAGAAATTTCCCTAAAGTCAATTCACTAAATATTATCCCCAAGTACACTTACCCTTGCCTTAAAATGGATTGATTTTTTAGCACTAATCTTTCGGCCACCTGCTTCAAAGTCTTCATTAGCGCATAGACGAGGTAATAATGATAGATGTCTGCCTGTGTGTACGTGTGTGTCTGTCTATATACATGTGTTCACTTAGCCTCTAGCTCTACAAAATTAGAATTTTGGGGGGAGGGAGAAGAAGAGGGAGGGAGAATCCTAAGCAGGTTCCACTCCCAGGACGGAGACCAACTCAAGGCTTGATCTCACCACCCAGAGATTATGACTTGAGCTGAAATCAAAAGTAGGATATTCAACCAACTGAGCCACCCAGGCGCCCCCAAAATTAAGAAATTCCTTAAGGTGCCAACATAGTGATAAAATGGAGAATTTTTCAAAATTCTTCTGTTTCTCACAGCACCCAACCCTCAGTTAAACATGTGGTTGGGATTCAGTAGACACTTGCTGGTTTATTAATGGATTATATTGTTGAAAAGGGATGTTTGACCTCCAACAACAAGAGTACATCTCGATTTATGAGACACAAACAAGTTGACTGAGGAAAATATTGCTTAACAACTGTCAGTTACATAAGTCAGTTGCAGCAAGACACATACTGCATAATTCCACCCATATGAGGTACGTAGAGTAGTCAAATTCATAGAGACAGAAGGTAGAATGGTGGGTCCCAGAAGCTGGGAGAAGGGGAAAGTGGGAGTTAGTGTCTTAAGGGTATAGTTGGGGAAGACGAAGAAGCTCCTGGAAATGGATGGTGGTGTTGGTTGTGTAACAATATCAATTTGACTTAATGCCACAGAACATGCTTAAAAGTAGTTTGATAAATTTTAAGTTATGCATACATTAGCACAAGGAAATAAGAGAATTGTCAGTCACATCACCAATGCCTTGGTGGGCCTCCTTTTACCTGAAACATGTGGAATCCTAGAAAGAGTACCTTGTTTACCACAGTGATTCCAGCCCCCTGAACGTCTAGTTCATTGGATCCGAAGCACTAGGATCCAGTGAAAGGAAAGTTCGTATCTGCATAAGACACGATGAAAACGTACTTCTTACGTATTTCACAGAGACTGCTATCTGCTGATGTGACTCTATCGTTTAGCCTCTTTGGGGAAGATAGAGTTTCTATTGGCTATCCTCAGGCTTTGAGAAAGTGCTCACCACTTCAGTGAGCTCCAGTAGAGCGAGCCTGGGTCACATTGGTACAGATGTGTTCAGGCTGGACTGGCAGCCGAGTGTGGGATACTGTGTGGGTAACTAAAGGGAGCAGACATTGGCTACGAAGCCCCTGGGGCAGAAAACTCTTCTTTCCATGGAATTGTGTTCCCTAAGTCTCCAGATGTTTCCTTCTTTCTGTTGTGATTTTGTATCCTTTGGAACATCTCGGGATTGTGATTCATTGACAGACACAACCCTGAGATCACCCAGATATTTGCCAAGTGGGTTGTAGCAGTTTAGAAAAGCCGGCAGTAATGCCCTGAGGTCCTAGAAGTTTCCCCAACTTGGTTTTTGGAAGTCATCCACAGACGGGTCAGACTTGCTCAAGCATTGTCTGGGAGGCCACTGGAAACTCTGTTCATCGGGGCCTCCGTGGAGGTGAGGTGTTTCGGGGGCTGATCAGCACTGCTGGGCTGGGTACCCAGTATGGCCTAAAGGAAAACCCAAATTGTGAGCAAGGATGGAAGCAAGAGTTTAAAGTTAGGAAGAACAGAGCAAGGCTCTGCTGGGGAGACCAAGGTTGTGAGATAGATGAAGGTGTCAGAGGGACACAGCTGGGTGTCATTGGGGGCAGGGGTGGCTGATGAGGTAGACACAATGTCTTAAATTTGCTGGGCAAGATCAGACATCAGGGAGCAAAGCGAATTAGAGACGGCAATCTGCAAGCACCGTGTGGCCACAGAGAATCACAATATTGATGAAGAGGAGAAAGGTCACTTTCGTTAATCCGCTGTATTATCTACGTAATATGAAACCTTTGCCTACGTGAAAATCTTCAAGTCATTAATTAAATTTTTCACTTTTCGTCCAGCGATGTGGTGACATGGAGAACTAGCCCGAGAGTGCACATGGCAAGAAGAGAGAAAAAGGAACCAGAATTTTCCTTTCCAGGATGGTTTTGTCACTCGTTCTTTCTTGGAGTCCCCCCTCTGTCCTCTCATCTTCAGGGCTTGATTAACCAAAGGGCACATCCTGGTTTCGCATGACTTCCTCCAGGGAAAAACTGCTCCTTGCCCGACTCAACTTTATCAGCTGTCTCCTTCCACCACTACTCTGTCAATTCGTTGCCCTCAGAACACCCTCCAAAGCTTCCTTGACTCCCTCAACCTTCTGAGAGCCCAGACAAACACTCACCCAAGCAGCCTCTTCCTTCCACTGGGAGCTCCAAGAAAAAAGCATATTTTTTTGCAAAAAAATAAAGGAACAGGGAGCCATTTCCTCTGCTTGAGCACTGAAAATTTAGCTATCTCATAGCTGAGGGTTCAAAGACTCAAAGACGTCATCCTTCATCACCCTTTGTTTGAAGTCAGTTTGGAGCTGGAGAAAGGAAAAAAGATAGGAAGAATATCTAATTTTGTGAATCTCATTTTCAAATTCAAATCTCAAATGTTCCCTGAGGCAATGGATTGCCAAGGCAGCACAGTGATGAAAACTTAATAAAAGACCCAGAAAGATCATAGATCATGCTGGCCCATCAGTTGTCATAGGTAAGGGAACAATAATGACATTATTCTAATATTTGGGGTGTTCTTGGCTGTGTTTCATTCTCTGCAATGACACCAAGCTGGACTTCAGACTTCATCACTGTCTGTCATGAGCTCATCCGTGGTTTCTGGTCATTTCTGCCATGTACAATTCTTTCTTCCTTCTGGTTCTGTTTTAGAAATATGCTCGACCACAAAATCTATGCATGATGATGTCTTTATGTCATCACTTTATGTCATGATTTTAGTCACTTCCCATCCCAGGCTCTCCTATTTTTCAGCCCATTACCCACCCCCACCCCACTATCCTTTCATAGCTGAAGCATGGATTACATAAATGCCATTCTCTGGTTTGCCATTCCTAAGAATGGAATACAAAGATTTTACAATTAGGACTTTGACTCATTTGGTAGCCTCACTTCCTGTCACTGTGGCCCTACCCTTCTCTGTCCCCAAGTCCCCCCGCTCCACCATGCTTTATGCTGGACCAATTCCAAGCATGTGAGACCCATTTACTTCTACATGCATTTCCTGGAACATTCTTTCTCTTTTTCTCTGCCTGGACAAAGATGACTTGGCCTCCGTAACATAGGAGTGTCCTCCTTCGTGAAGTCTTTCCTAAACTCATGCCGAGATCATTGCTCTATCTACCAGTGATACAGCATCATGTTAGAACTGTTTATTGACACGTCTGGGATGTGTTCCTGCTCCCATGACTTTACTCAAAGACACACTAGACTGGGAGCCCCTCACGTTTGCAGCCGCCTTTTCTGTTACAGTGCCTGGTTCCATGTGCTTAATGAGTGTTACATAAAGGAAAGAATGAATAAAGAAAGTGAGGAAAACAATCTATCCAAGAAGAGAGGGTAAGAAGTCTGCCATCTTCAATGGAGCAAAGTTGGCTTGGTACCAGTTACTGTACCCAGGTACTGGAGATGCATCCCCTCTGTCCTCCTCTAGGAGCTCCATCAGTCCATCTTTGCTTTCTTTGCTGGTTGATTTCCTACTTGAAGTTCATTTTCTCATTGTCTCATTGTTCATTTCTCATTGAGGTGGAAAGTTGACATGGAGATGGAAAGAAGTACCTTATATGTGTACATCTGGTGTGACCTCAATTCCTCCTTTGTAGTCAGGGCTAACAGCCTCCCTAAAAGAGACTGGATAACTTTCCACACCTGCCCCCTCCCCCAAACCCACACACCCGTTCCCAGGGATCCAGGATAGCAGGTGTTACTCCTTCCTCAAACTCCACACTCTGGGAAAGTCACAAGGATAAGCTTATCAACTCTCTTCTGCCTGCTGCTGGGAGTGTTAATTAGCACAATTCTCTAGAAAGCAATTTAGGAGAATTCATCCAAAGTCTTCAAAACTTTCCACCTGGTTGATCAAGCAATCTCACTTCAGTGATGGGGGAAAATTTATATACATCAATGTTCATCCCAGAATTACTTACATTAGGAAATCATTTAAAAGGCAATGGCTAAGTTAATCGTGGAACATACATTAGTTGCTAAAAAGTGTATCGCAGAAAAATATTTAACGGCATTCCCCAAGTGGCTATATTAATTTGTTAATGAAAAGCCAACAAATGCACAACACCTACCGGTGTTGCCATGCTCACAACTGCTCATGTGAAAGAATCGGAAACTTCTTCTTTTTGACCCCAGGAATAGCTCCATCCTGAAGTGGGAAAAATAAGCCAGTGCTTAGCAGATGGAAGCCCGAATCTCACAGAGCTGCTACAAACCTCTCCAGTCACTCCCTCCGACATGTCTGTCTCTACACAGGGACCCCCATGACTCCCTCTGGTGTCTTCTGGAGTGTGCGCTCCTCACAGCACTCCGCCACCTGCTGCTATGCCTCCAAGGCTCCCAAAAGATGAGACACGGGGGCTTGGTCCCCCGCTTCCAGGAGCCCAGAGAGATATTGCCAGACCACTGGCTTCCCAACCTTGAGCTGGGCTCACACACTCAGCTTCTTTTCCCTTCCAGGTGAGAGCCCTTACGTTCCTCCTCGGGAGCACATGGCAGATCCGAGCTGCTGAAGCCCACGTCTGAATCTTACCACCCAAATGTTTCTCCGGGATGAAAATAAAAGGCAGAGGTGTTGAAAGAGAGAGACTGAAAAGAGTCTCACGTGGCCCTAAGAATGTCCACCCTGTGTCTCAGGTACCATTCCTTGGGGGCTCTTTCCATAGCTCTGAGGCTCCAGGGTCCTTCTCTGAGGGGCTTGAGTAGAAGGGAAGGGTGAATTGGGAACCATGTGATTCTGAAAATGCTTTCATCTCCTTCCTGCCCACCCTCCTCCCCGCCAGAAGTGCTCCAGGTTAATGACAACTGGTCACCCAAATGGAGCACAGCATTTAATACAGACGCCCCAACCCAACCTGTTCTCTGAAGGAAAAAGCAGCAGTTTTGTTTTCAGTTATTAAAAGAGGTCAATGTCACAGGATAATCTTGCGTCTCTTTACTTTCTGTTTCCCAGAGCAGACACAGCTTGGAGAGCCTAGGGTTTGCTGGCCGGAATGACTCTGCCCTTCCCTCACTATCCCTTGTCCAGCGTTTGGGGGATCACTTCGGGTCCTTTGCCTATCGCCCCGTATTACGGCCATCCCCCTCCTCATACAGCACTCCTCAGGGAAGTCTGTCCATGGAGGAAAACTGCCTTGTGTGGACTTCTCATTACGTTTTCTCATCTAGCTCAGCTGTCCCCCTGCACCCATTTTCTCCAGCTTGACAGTCATTTTGTCACTAGTTTTCTTTATCTGAAACACGCCTGCTTCTGCTCTGGTGACCTGTGTTACCAGACAGGCAACATCTTTGTGTCTTCAGGCTTTTGAACGTTAAACTAATGACCCAGCTGCCTACTCACCAGTAGCTCCCGAGGCTGCAGTGTGTGTGTCCCTGGCCTCTGTCCCCGCAGGTGAGTAATGGTCGGAATAAAATAGTGGGGTCGAACCTTGCTGTCACGGTGGGGCTTCCGGGGAGCTGGAGCTGTCCAGCCAAGATGCATCTTAAAATGTGATCCCTCTCACCAATACCAGCTTCTCACCAAGGCTTGAAGCAGAGACAAAGGACGGAGAAAGTCCTTTCAA